>NC_142958.1:31464505-32677005 GCF_039701765.1 Tetranychus urticae | reverse complement strand
AAAACAACAAACAACAGAGGAAGGAAACTGGAAAAAGTAGTAACAGAAAACAACCTGATATCAGCAATATATAAAAACACAGCAACATGTATTACAAACAGGAATGGAGAAAGAATAGAAAGTACCATCGACGGAACACTAGTATCAGAAGAACTCAGATCCGAAATAACGAACTACCTGAACGAACACGACCTTCTTGCTAACTCGGATCACACTCTTATTAGCTTCGAGATCTCCCGTGAAAAATCCCCCCAGCACAAACAGACAAAAAGACAAAGATTCAACGCAAATGAAATTAACTGGCAAATTTTTGAAGAGCTGATCAAGAAAAGAATGGAAGAACAATTAATAACACCTAGCAGCATAAACGCGATTACCAAGGCGGAAGAACTAGACAACGTCGTTATCAAATACACAGACACGATAACAAAATGCTGCAAAGAAGCTGCCATTCAAATTAAACAGAAAGCAGTGAATGCTAACAAAACAACAAATACACTCAAAAAGGAAAGTAATACTTGGTGGTGGGAACCAGAAATGAACACGATAAACAATGAAATTCTAGTACTCAAAAGAAAATCGAAATACGCTGGCAAAGACAAGAGGTCCATCATCAACGAAAATATCACTGAACTGAGGCAAGAACTCATAAACAGAATTCACGCTAGCAAAGAAAACAAATGGAAAGCTCTCCTACAGGCGCAAGACATCAATAGCATCTGGCAAACCATAAACAAAATACAGAAAAGAAACAACAGCACCACACTAGCCATGGTTAACCAGCAGGGAGAAGAAATCGCAGAAGATCAATATGCGGAGCACATAGCCAGAGCAATTTTCAACGTCAATAAATCACAAAACTCAAAGCAAACGCAGCTGAAGACCAACGATGCACAACCAATACGCAGACAAAAAAACCAACACAGTAATCAACAAACCGACCAATCAACCTACCAACCAATCAACCGACCAACCAATAACCCGACCCGCCAAACAGAGCGTAAAGCAAATAAACAACCAACGAGCCAACCAACCAGTCAACCAAACAGTAAACCAACGATTCTTCCGACCAGTAAACCAAACAGTCAAACAACCAGTCAACCAACCAGTCAACCAACCAGTCAACCAACCAGTCAACCAACCAGTCAATCAACCAGTCAACCAACCAGTCAACCAACCACTCAACCAATCAGTCAATCAACAGACAGCCAATTTGTCAACCAATCAACCAACCAAACAACCAACCAAACAACCAATCAAACAACCAATCAAACAACCAACCAAACAACCAAACAAACAACCAACCAACCAACCGACCAACCGACCAACCTACAAGTTATGTACACGAGCAGGATAAACGATTTAGAAATGCAGGACATATTCAAAGAAGTAGCAATAAGCAAAGCCCCCGGTGAAGATGGCTTCAACTCACAGATATGCGAACAGGTCAGACTGCACACGAAAGACATATTAAAAGAAATCTATCAAAAGAGCCTGGAAATATCGCATATGCCACAGTTATGGAAGAAATCTTTAATCATTCCCATACATAAAGAGAAGAAAGGTCCAGCCAACAATCCAGCTAACTATCGCCCGATTGGACTCCTATCGCTATTAGCGAAAGGACTTGAAAAAATCCTGTGCAAAAGATTAACATCACATTTACTTATGAATAAAACGATATCGGATAGACAACATGGCTTTCTACCAACGAGATCAACCATAACCGCACTACAAGATATCATGAAGGACATTGCAGAGTCGAGAAAGTCACACAAATATGTTTCTCTTCTCATGCTCGACATAAAAGGGGCTTTTGATAATCTTGACTGGGCAAAGACAATAGAATTAGTTGGAAAAGTATGGTCGCCAATATATGCGAAATGGATAGAAGATTACTTCACACAAAGGGAATACGAAATACAATTCGCAAACAGCACATTCCAATTGACACCTGAGAAAGGATGTGTGCAAGGCAGCCCAATATCACCAATTCTCTGGAACCTAACCATGAACTTACTGTTAGAAAGACTGAAAGAAGTCGGAGCAAAAGCAACCGCATATGCAGACGACATAACAATCCTCATCGAAGCAGACACACACGAAGGCTACAAGAAACAATTCAATAAAATAATCAACACTGCAGAGGAATGGGCAAGAGAAGTAAAGTTGGATTTTGCCAAAGAAAAGACTGAATTACTGGTGATTAAAGGGAAAAACATCGACGACATTACAATTTACGAACATCACATTCAACTAGAAATCAAAAATCATGTCAAAATCCTAGGTATTCACGTCGATGCAAAACAATTATGGTCACACCAAATAAAACAAGCGGCAATCAAGGCTACAAAAGTAACACAACTCATGAAAGCCATATGCTGTCGTGGATACGGCATAAGCAGAAACCTTGCAAAGCTAATCTACAAAATGGTATATGTCCCGATAGTGAGTTATGGAGCTGAAATATGGGGCAATGCCCTGAAGAAAAAACACAATGCAAAGATACTACAAAAAAGCCAAAAAAGCATCATAACCAACCTGCTTGGAGCCTACAAAAACAACAACATCTCTGACCTACTATTTCTTTCAAACTTTAATGGCATAGACAGCGAGATAAGAGCAAAATATGAAAAAGCATCGTTATTGAATGGAAAAGAGTCGACCATAATGGAAATAAAAGACCGCGAAATTGAAAAGAAAACATCCATTCACCTCTTCATACCACCACAAGAATGGCCTCAAATTCGAATAGGCAACAGTCAGGAAAATTTATTAAAAGAAGGTGTCAAAATCTTCACCGATGGTTCAGTTAGCGAAAAAGGAGTAGGTGCTGCATGGGTAATAACAAACGGCTTAACAATCACGAAGGAAAGAAAACTCAAACTCGCTAATCAATGCACAATACATCAGGCTGAATGTCTCGCGATGAAAGATGCACTTGTCAACTTAGAAAAATTCGTCAAAGAAACAAAAAACATAAACATATTCACAGATTCACAATCGATAATTTCAGCTTTGCAAAATACTAAAACGCCCAGTGAAATTATATGTGCTATCAAAATGCAAATTAAATACCTAAATGATAAAGGATGGACACTAATCTTCAATTGGATAAAAGGACATGCGAACAACACAGGAAACGAGCTAGCAGATATGCTAGCTAAAGAAGCCGCAAAAAGCCATGGAAGTCTACAGTACACGGTTATTTCAGAATCCTACGTCAAACATATAGTCAAAGAATGGACGCAGGACACAAGTAGAAATGAACACCTTGGAAAGATGTCAAACACGCTCAAACAATTCACGGAAGGATCACCTATAGCAGAAGATATACCAATAGGCAAACAACTTATCTGGCTACTAACAGGTAAGGGTCCATTTAACTACTACCTCCACAAAATGAGTATCACTGACACACCACTCTGTCAATGCAAAATGGACAATCAAACATCAATACATCTTGTAACTAAATGCGAAATGTTCAGACACTTAAGAAGAAATATCATACATGAAGACTATCCCACCCTTATACAAATTAACAAAATGCTAAGAGATAGTGAAAGTGCTGAAAAGCTGAACAGGTATGCCAAAAAACTAGTGAAAGAACTCTACGAATTGAACCGTAGGGAGTCTAATTACTCTAGTGAAAATGAAGAATAAATCAAAATCCATTATCCAACCATCCAACAATCCAACCAACCAACCATCCAACCATCAAACCATCCAACCAACTAACCACACAACGATCCAACCAACCATGCAACCATCCAAGGAATTCAACAAACAGATACCCATTCACCCACCCAACCATCTGCCCAACAAACCAATCTACCCGCAAACCCGGCAACAGTCAGCCAGTCAACCAACCAAAAAACCAATAAGCCCTCAAACCAAACTAAAAAACAAACATAAATAAACTAATTAGCACAGAAATCCAATATCCCATGCAAATCAACACCTATCTCGCAATCAAAATCTCGCTTCTCATAATTCACCTCAAATACCTGATAAGTCAGTTAAATTTAAGGTCAAACTCGCACAAAAGCACAAAATGTTGTACATTCAAACTGTTAAGTAAACCACCGAATAAAACTCATTTTGTGGAATGGTATAGTAAAAGAGGCCCTACCTATAGTAGACCTCACTACCAATGTATCAATCGAATCCGAGCAAATCGAAAACAATCGAACAAATCCACATTTAACTCGCACTTAAATCCATGCTGCTTATCCAACTGCTCAGCCATAAAACCATAAGAGCAATCAAACAATAAAACAAACAACCAAGCAACCAGCAAACCAACCAGCAAACCAACCAGCAAACCATCCAGCTAACCAACAAATCAAACAGTCAACCATCAGCCAATCAACCAACCAACAAACCAACCAACCAACCAACCAACCAGCAAACCAACAAGCAAACCAACACCGAACCAACCAGCGAACCAACCAGCAAACCAAACAGCAAACCAATCAACCAACCAATCAACCAACCAATCAACCAACCAATCAACCAACCAATCAACCAACCAATCAACCAACCAATCAACCAACCAATCAACCAACCAATCAACCAACCAATCAACCAACCAATCAACCAACCAATCAACCAACCAATCAACCAACCAATCAATTAAACAATCAACCAACCAATCAACCAACCAATCAACCAACCAACCAATCAACCAACCAACCAACCAACCAACCATCCTAAGAACCAAAAATTTTGTAAACCTGGGTAAAACCCCAGAATAAACCCCCAAACCCCTTGAAAAACCCTGATTACCAGCAAACTTTGTATTTCCATTAATTCTGTTATTCTTACAAATGTAATTGCATTTTAATCAAGCCTGGCCAATCGGCTAAGGAATTTAATAAAGGGTTTTTCAATTTTAAAAAAAAAAAAAAAAAACCTAACCTAACCTAACCTAACCTAACCTAACCTAACCTAACCTAACCTAACCTAACCTGGCTGTTCTTTAGAAAAATTGTCATCGGCGGACAGTGACGAGAACTTGTGTCCGTACTGAAAAAATTATGAGAAATTCGAATATCTTATCGAAAATTTGCGCATGCGTAGGAAAAAAAAGTTATGCATACTTAAAGTTGTAATTGCTTTACAGTGTCTTCCATAGAATTAACGTTGAATGAACTGTAAAAAATCACTGCAGAACAAATATGGACCGCAAGGTTAGGTTAGGTTAGGTTAGGTTAGGTTAGGTTAGGTTAGGTTAGGTTAGGTTAGGTTAGGTTAGGTTAGGTTAGGTTAGGTTAGGTTAGGTTAGGTTAGGTTAGGTTAGGTTAGGTTAGGTTAGGTTAGGTTAGGTTAGGTTAGGTTAGGTTAGGTTAGGTTAGGTTAGGTTAGGTTAGGTTAGGTTAGGTTAGGTTAGGTTAGGTTAGGTTAGGTTAGGTTAGGTTAGGTTAGGTTAGGTTAGGTTAGGTTAGGTTAGGTTAGGTTAGGTTAGGTTAGGTTAGGTTAGGTTAGGTTAGGTTAGGTTAGGTTAGGTTAGGTTAGGTTAGGTTAGGTTAGGTTAGGTTAGGTTAGGTTAGGTTAGGTTAGGTTAGGTTAGGTTAGGTTAGGTTAGGTTAGGTTAGGTTAGGTTAGGTTAGGTTAGGTTAGGTTAGGTTAGGTTAGGTTAGGTTAGGTTAGGTTAGGTTAGGTTAGGTTAGGTTAGGTTAGGTTAGGTTAGGTTAGGTTAGGTTAGGTTAGGTTAGGTTAGGTTAGGTTAGGTTAGGTTAGGTTAGGTTAGGTTAGGTTAGGTTAGGTTAGGTTAGGTTAGGTTAGGTTAGGTTAGGTTAGGTTAGGTTAGGTTAGGTTAGGTTAGGTTGATTCAAACGTATCTTATGAAATAAACAAAATTATTTTCAGATATAAAGTATTTATTCACTTTCTTTTGCTCATAAATTGTGTAATTTGAATACAATGTGGTAGCTATGGCTTTTTTTCAAATACAATATTTTTTCAATTTTAATTACAAAGATTAATTCTGATCAGATTCGATTTCAGTATCGCTGTCAGGTTTTTGTTCAGCGCCTGGTAAATGAATTTTAATTTCTTCCATCAGTGCTCTGAATGGATCAGCTTCGATTCCATTTACGTGTCGTCTCCATAGGAATTCACATAAATGATAATCCAGGTCTCTTTTTGGCACTCCCCCTCTGCAAATGCGATGTTTTAAGGCGCGCCAGCTTGATTCAATGTTTTGCGTGTAGGCGCCAGTCTCAGGGTCTACAAAATGTTCTGAGTGGTTAACTGTCTTATGGATATAGCCTTCCATAGGCAGCGTACTGTAAGCTCTCCACATATCAGTATGGATTTCTGATCCCTCAGCTACATGCTTTTTGATCAGTGGAATGAGTGTTTCCGCATTTCGACAGTTATCGGGTATGATTTCCAATCGATAGCCTTTACCTCCGCGCTCTATCATCCCGATAATCCAATTTCCATCGACTACTCGGCCTCTATTATATTTGCGCTTACCGATTTTGGCTTCATCTATTTCGACTATGATGCCAGGACCGCCGATTTGATCTTGCTCCTCATAGACTCTGTCAAGCGCAACCATACATATTTCTCGGCACATACTGTATACTTCAGCTACAGTAGCTGATGAAACATTTGAGTCTGATAATATTGAGGCCTCGTGGATTGCCTGTCGGTAGCTGAAAGATTGAGCGAATGCGTAGGTCAGAATAATTCGTTGACGAATATCAGCATGAGAATTCTCGAACCAAGTGTCTTTCGCTACTGATCTGCTGTGATCGAATCGTCTTTTAGCGGAACCACGACATCGAAAAGTTCAAAAATGTGGTCCGTCGGACATTTTTACCAATTTCTCATGTTGCGAACACCACCAGGTTTTTTTCACCAAACCAATTGTCATAATCCAGTCTCGAGCAGACTCTTCAGTTCGGATTTTTTCACTTAATTTGAAAAGATTCATTTTAAAAAATTTGCACAGAATGAAGTCAAAGTGAACTTGTTGGATGACAAAACAATAATGACAGTGTGTTGTAGAACAAACGAATATAAAATAAATGTTGCCAAGCAACGATTTCTTAGCGAATAAGCGATGTGAATACAAAATTAATACTATTTGATTGAAGATGATTGATAAGCTAAAAAAAGCTATTTTAAACAATTTTCATTGGCTGTAATGAAGAGTCTGAACTAGAGTGAAGGACTGAAATTTCACAAAACAATACCTCCAGAGCCTATGCACACTGCAGCGTTACATTCTTTGATATGTTTGGCAATAAAAAGCTACCCTTTATATCTATGAGCAATATTTCATATTTCAACTTTGAAGCTCAGTATCTCCGCAACGAATCGTTTGCGCATGTCAGGACCTCATTTTTCGAAAAGCCGACATTGAGTTGTGTAAGAAAACATTGGTCGCAACATGTTTTGCGAATGACAGTTTTTCTAAAGTATCCCCGCGATCGTCAATGTTATTCCTATGCTAAAGTTTCGAAATGGTAATCGTCAATGTAATTTCAATGCAAATGTCTCATTGGGATCGTCAATGTTGTTCAATGCTAAAGTGTCAGAATTGTAATCGTCAATGTAATTTTAATTCAAAAGTCTCATTGGGATCGTCAATGTTATTTCAATGAAAATATCTCATTGGGATCGTCAATGTTATTTCAATGCAAATGTCTCATTGGGATCGTCAATGTTATTTCAATATAAATGTCTCATTGCGATCGTCAATGTTATTCCTATGCTAAAGTTTCGAAATTGTAATCGTCAATGTTATTTGAATTCAAAAGTCTCATTGGGATCGTCAATGTTGTTCAATGCTAAAGTGTCAGAATTGTAATCGTCAATGTAATTTTAATTCAAAAGTCTCATTGGGATCGTCAATGTTATTTCAATGCGTAAGTTTCTGAATTGTAATCGTCAATGTTATTTGAATTCAAAAGTCTCATTGGGATCGTCAATGTTATTACAATGAAAATATCTCATTGGGATCGTCAATGTTATTTCAATGCAAATGTCTCATTGGGATCGTCAATGTTATTTCAATATAAATGTCTCATTGCGATCGTCAATGTTATTCCTATGCTAAAGTTTCGAAATTGTAATCGTCAATGTTATTTGAATTCAAAAGTCTCATTGGGATCGTCAATGTTATTTCAATTAAAATGTCTCATTGGAATCGTCAATGTTATTTCAATGCAAAAGTCTCATTGTGATCGTCAATGTTATTTCAATATAACTGCTGTATTGAGATCGTCAATGTTATTCCTATGCTAAAGTTTCGAAATTGTAATCGTCAATGTTATTTGAATTCAAAAGTCTCATTGGGATCGTCAATGTTATTTCAATATAACTGCTGTATTGGGATCGTCAATGTTATTTCAATGCAAATGTCTCATTGGGATCGTCAATGTTTTTTCAATGCAAATGTCTCATTGGGATTGTCAATGTTATTTCAATGCAAATGTCTCATTGGGATCGTCAATGTTTTTTCAATGCAAATGTCTCATTGGGATTGTCAATGTTATTTCAATGCAAATGTCTCATTGGGATCGTCAATGTTATTTCAATGCAAATGTCTCATTGGGATCGTCAATGTGATTTCAATATAAATGTCATATTGCGATCGTCAATGTTATTTCAATGCGTAAGTTTATGGATTGTAATCGTCAATGTTATTTGAATTCAAAAGTCTCATTGGGATCGTCAATGTTATTTCAATGCAAATGTCTCATTGGGATCGTCAATGTTATTTCAATGCAAATGTCTCATTGGGATCGTCAATGTTATTTCAATGCGTAAGTTTCTGAATTGTAAGCGTCAATGTTATTTGAATTCAAAAGTCTCATTGGGATCGTCAATGTTATTTCAATGCAAATGTCTCATTGGGATCGTCAATGTTATTTCAATGCAAATGTCTCATTGGGATCGTCAATGTTATTTGAATTCAAAAGTCTCATTGGGATCGTCAATGTTATTTCAATGCAAATGTCTCATTGGGATCGTCAATGTTATTTCAATGCGTAAGTTTCTGAATTGTAAGCGTCAATGTTATTTGAATTCAAAAGTCTCATTGGGATCGTCAATGTTATTTCAATGCAAATGTCTCATTGGGATCGTCAATGTTATTTCAATCCAAATGTCTCATTGGGATCGTCAATGTTATTCCAATATAAATGTCTCATTGGGATCGTCAATGTTATTTCAATATAAATGTCTCATTGGTATCGTCAATGTTATTCCAATATAAATGTCTCATTGGGATCGTCAATGTTATTTCAATGCAAATATCTCATTGGGATCGTCAATGTTATTTCAATGCAAATGTCTCATTGGGATTGTCAATGTTATTTCAATATAAATGTCACATTGGGATCGTCAATGTTATTTCAATGCAAATGTCTCATTGGGATCGTCAATGTTATTTCAATGCAAATGTCTCATTGACATCGTCAATGTTATTCCAATATAAATGTCTCATTAGGATCGTCAATGTTATTCCAATATAAATGTCTTATTGGAATCATCAATGTTGTTCAATGCTAAAGTTTCTGAATTGTGATCGTCAATGTTATTTCAATGCAAATGTCTCATTGACATCGTCAATGTTATTCCAATATAAATGTCTCATTGGGATCGTCAATGTTATTCCAATATAAATGTCTTATTGGAATCATCAATGTTGTTCAATGCTAAAGTTTCTGAATTGTGATCGTCAATGTTATTTCAATGCAAAAGTCTCATTGGGATCGTCAATGTTATTTCAATGTAAATGTCTCATTGGGATCGTCAATGTTGTGCAATGCTAAAGTTTCTGGCTTGGGATCGTCAATGTTATTGGAATGCAAAAGTCTCATCGGGATCGTCAATTTTATTTCAATGCAAATGTCTCATTGACATCGTCAATGTTATTCCAATATAAATGTCTCATTGGGATCGTCAATGTGATTCCAATATAAATGTCTTATTGGAATCGTCAATGTTGTTCAATGCTAAAGTTTCTGAATTGGGATCGTCAATGTTATTGGAATGCAAAAGTCTCATCGGGATCGTCAATTTTATTTCAATGCAAATGTCTCATTGACATCGTCAATGTTATTCCAATGCGTAAGTTTCTGAATTGTAATCGTCAATGTTATTTGAATTCAAAAGTCTCATTGGGATCTTCAATGTTTTTTCAATGCAAATGTCTCATTGGGATTGTCAATATTATTTCAATGCAAATGTCTCATTGGGATCGTCAATGTTATTTCAATGCAAATGTCTCATTGAGATCGTCAATGTTATTTCAATATAAATGTCATATTGCGATCGTCAATGTTATTTCAATGCGTAAGTTTCTGGATTGTAATCGTCAATGTTATTTGAATTCAAAAGTCTCATTGGGATCGTCAATGTTATTTCAATGCAAATGTCTCATTGGGATCGTCAATGTTATTTCAATGCAAATGTCTCATTGGGATCGTCAATGTTATTTCAATGCAAATGTCTCATTGGGATCGTCAATGTTATTTCAATGCAAATGTCTCATTGGGATCGTCAATGTTATTTGAATTCAAAAGTCTCATTGGGATCGTCAATGTTATTTCAATGCAAATGTCTCATTGGGATCGTCAATGTTATTTCAATGCGTAAGTTTCTGAATTGTAAGCGTCAATGTTATTTGAATTCAAAAGTCTCATTGGGATCGTCAATGTAATTTCAATGCAAATGTCTCATTGGGATCGTCAATGTTATTTCAATCCAAATGTCTCATTGGGATCGTCAATGTTATTCCAATATAAATGTCTCATTGGGATCGTCAATGTTATTTCAATATAAATGTCTCATTGGTATCGTCAATGTTATTCCAATATAAATGTCTCATTGGGATCGTCAATGTTATTTCAATATAAATGTCACATTGGGATCGTCAATGTTATTTCAATGCAAATGTCTCATTGGGATCGTCAATGTTATTCCAATATAAATGTCTCATTGGGATCGTCAATGTTATTTCAATATAAATGTCTTATCGGAATCGTCAATGTTGTTCAATGCTAAAGTTTCTGAATTGTGATCGTCAATTTTATTTCAATGCAAATGTCTCATTGACATCGTCAATGTTATTCCAATATAAATGTCTTATTGTGATCGTCAATGTTATTTCAATGCAAAAGTTTCATTGGGATCGTAAATGTTATTCCAATATAAATGTCTCATTGGGATCGTCAATGTTATTCCAATATAAATGTCTTATTGGAATCATCAATGTTGTTCAATGCTAAAGTTTCTGAATTGTGATCGTCAATGTTATTTCAATGCAAAAGTCTCATTGGGATCGTCAATGTTATTCCAATATAAATGTCTCATTAGGATCGTCAATGTTATTCCAATATAAATGTCTCATTGGGATCGTCAATGTTATTCCAATATAAATGTCTTATTGGAATCGTCAATGTTGTTCAATGCTAAAGTTTCTGAATTGTGATCGTCAATTTTATTTCAATGCAAATGTCTCATTGACATCGTCAATGTTATTCCAATATAAATGTCTTATTGTGATCGTCAATGTTATTTCAATGCAAAAGTTTCATTGGGATCGTAAATGTTATTCCAATATAAATGTCTCATTGGGATCGTCAATGTTATTCCAATATAAATGTCTTATTGGAATCATCAATGTTGTTCAATGCTAAAGTTTCTGAATTGTGATCGTCAATGTTATTTCAATGCAAAAGTCTCATTGGGATCGTCAATGTTATTTCAATGTAAATGTCTCATTGGGATCGTCAATGTTGTGCAATGCTAAAGTTTCTGGCTTGGGATCGTCAATGTTATTGGAATGCAAAAGTCTCATCGGGATCGTCAATTTTATTTCAATGCAAATGTCTCATTGACATCGTCAATGTTATTCCAATATAAATGTCTCATTGTGATCGTCAATGTTATTCCAATATAAATGTCTCATTGGGATCGTCAATGTTATTCCAATATAAATGTCTTATTGGAATCGTCAATGTTGTTCAATGCTAAAGTTTCTGAATTGTGATCGTCAATGTTATTTCAATGCATAAGTCTCATTGGGATCGTCAATGTTATTCCAATGTAAATGTCTCATTGGGATCGTCAATGTGATTCCAATATAAATGTCTTATTGGAATCGTCAATGTTGTTCAATGCTAAAGTTTCTGAATTGGGATCGTCAATGTTATTGGAATGCAAAAGTCTCATCGGGATCGTCAATTTTATTTCAATGCAAATGTCTCATTGACATCGTCAATGTTATTCCAATATAAATGTCTCATTGTGATCGTCAATGTTATTTCAATGCAAATGTCTCATTGGGATCGTCAATGTTATTTCAACATAAATGTCTCATTGGAATCGTCAATGTTATTTCAGTCAAAGTGCCTCATTGGAATCGTCAATGTTATCCCAATCTAACTGCTGTATTGGGATCGTCAATGTTATCCCAATGCAAATGTCTCTTTGGCATCTTCAATGTTATTTCAATGAAAATGTCTCATTGGGATCGGCAATGTTATTCCAATCTCAAAGTCGCATTGGGATTTATAATGTTAATCTGGTCAAAAATATTGAGGCAAAGTAACTGTATTCAATAAATAGAGGTTCTATTTGAAGCGTACTTTAAAAAGAATTGCAATCTTTTTTATCGCACTCCTTCTATTTATTTCACATTCCTTTATTTTTACATTTTTCGCATTCAAGTCTATTAGATAAACTAACTGATAAGAGATAAAACCAAATAATATAATACCCTCATCCTCTCTGGGTCTGGTCAAGACGAAGTAAAGGAGAAAAATAGAGAAAGAGAGAAAAGGAAAGAGCATAAGAAAAAGAATGAAATTATCTGTTATGTCCTACACAAACATCTTCAATTTCATCCTCTATCTCATTTCTTTTCTTTCCCTCTTTTTCCTCTACCAAAGCAGCCTTCTCTGGCACTCCGTTATGCTATAGTTGGAGTTTACTCTATGCTACGTCCAAGTGGGCCAGAGTGTGCTGCTTACAGTCTACTGACTTCCGTAATATTTCCTAACGAGACATCCAAAGACGCCCCGCAAAACTTGTCTATCAAACTTTTAGAACATTTAAAGCAGTTGCCATATTAGTGCATTTTTTCAGCATTTTTTGAAAGAGATTATCGCAGCACAGGCAACAGATACGATCGATTGTCCAACGAAAAATGAAATATACTATGGTTTGCCCTTCAAGAGAATTAAGGTTTCACACTTGACCCTGAAAATCTAAAAATGCATAATGTCAGGGAGTAATAAATAAGATTTTTCAGATTCTCATAGTTGGTTGCATTCTCAAAAAAAGTTGAGATCTTAACTAGCAATGATAAAAAAGTGCAGATTTTTGAAGGCCCGTTTTTAGGGTTAAATGATAGATTGCCATCTGAAAGTTGAGCTTTCGGTATCAGTAAAGTCTAATTATCACCAACAGAAAGGAAATTGCAATTTGATTGTTTTATATTTTCATTCTATTATTTTTACAGCTTCCCAGCAGAGATTAGGTTTAAGAGTCAAACAAAAGTGCTTCCAGCAACTATAAAGGCTAAAAAGGCTAGAAAGTGTATCGCAATTTGATTGTTTCATATTTTCACATTCTCTTGCATTTATTTCTTGCTTCACTTCATTTTCAAACATCCACCCCTTGTATTTCATTCTTTTCCTTTCTTTTCTTTTCACCCATTTTCATCCTCATCTGCCACATCTTTTTCCAACTTTTCTTCTTTTGCTTTATCAATCGGATTAAAGATTCTACATGAAAAATCTTTACTTCTTTATAGATTACACTTCATGGCTGAGTCTTGTGTTTCATTTAACATCATAAATAACATAATTTTTCACCTTTCAGTATGTAACGATAACTTTGAATTGCTATTGAAAGGTGAGCTAAAAACTTCACCTTTATTTGTTTAATAACACGCTTAGAGAGTTAGAAAAAAGGTAATTTGTCTTCATTACTAAACAGATAAAAATATTGCATCTGAAAGTAGTCTTTATTATCTTTACATGAAAGATTATAAGATTGACTCCAAGATTTTTCAGTCACAGTTTGTTTTCATTGCATCTGACATGAAATAAGACAAAATAAACCATTTTTGGAAGTAAAAACGCGAGAAACAATTAATGATTCAACTTTTGATAGTTTTACCAGCACGATAGATTACATATTATGAAATCAAAGTGAAAAGTCATCAAGTATAACACAATCAACTTTGCATGATTTAATTTAATATACAACTTTAAATTTGAACATAAACGAGAATGAGGGGTTAGAAAATAGGAATCAAATGCAAAAGATAAAATCAAGTAAATGATTGAATAAACGGAGTCACACTGGATGACATATTCCCTAATTCTTCCATAGCCCAGTCCCGAAGACTAGGATGTCCCAATGCTTGGTATAGCCATTGCCGCTTATTTTCCACTACTCCTCTCTCCAAACTGCCCAAGCTCTCGGGATATAATGATGCAAAAGCGGAAAAAATGGGTAAACAAATAGAGTCAATGAAAGCTACTTGAAGTCGGGGAAGTTCATCTTTTTTTTCTCTATTCATCATATCAATTGGCTGTAAATTGAGCTTTTCCTTTTCAATGTCGCCCTGCTGAAAAAACTCTGTTGCCACAAGTTCGGCGACGACTTTTTGAACTTCCCATGGTTTGGTAATCGCGGCAATATCGCAGGCAGTCATCAGCATACCCCGAAGTAACTTTTTATCCAATTCATTGGAATCCCAGTGGTAATCTCCTGATTCAATGAGACGAAAAAAGGCTTCTCTGTTCGTAAAATAGACAACAAGGTCGGTCGCTAAAATAGCCTCTTCCATTACACGAACAACACGCTTGTACTCAGCTGGAGACAGATTGGACAAAATTTGGTTACCCTCTGAGTTTAAAATCATTAAAGATTGATCGAAATGATGATGTTCCATGGTTGAAGTTGAATAAAGTGTAGCCAATGGTGAACTAGACTTGATTTGGAAAGAGTTATTGGTTCCTCTGTGGTCTAAATCGTGACACAAACAAGCCATAATAAGAGCCAAAGTATCAAGCTCTCCCAACGAGGTACACAAAGTAGTTGAGACAAGAATTGAGAACATCATTTGAGCTACATTGAAAGCGTGACGCCAATTGTGATAAGTTACAGGACGATAGTTTTTGCGAACAGAGAGGAGCCAACGACAAAGAGTGAGATAGTCAATGGAGAAACGGTTGATCAAATCAAGATCTAAAAACATTCGAATACAAGCTTTGACCATTTTATCATCTGTTTCCAATGAGAAATCATGAAAATCTAAGCAAGCCAGCCTAAGTGCTTGAGTTGACGGTATTGGTTCACGAGACAAAAGAGTAGCTTCCTCTCTTCGTGCCGTTGCATGGTATGAAAGACATTCAAAGGTAACCCGTTGTTTGGCCATTGCTTTCATTGCTTTTTCATACATCTGTGTATTGTGAATTCCCATACCACAAAATATAGCAAATGCCTGGAAATACGCATGAAAAGGGAGAAAAAAAGTAAAAAAATTAGCAAGAAATGTTTTTCGTAATTGTGAATGGGTGAACTTTTCAATTTAAAATTAATAGCAAAGTGAAATATCCAGTAATGAGATATTCATCGGTATGGAAACCGTAATCTATCGAATAATTTGCATAGAAAAAGGTTCAAAAGTGTTGCTAATATTACAATTTAAAAAATATAAGCTTTTATCTTACAGCCAAAATTTATAAACGTCCAAAACGAAAATTGAACAAACCCAGATTTACTCTTAAAGTCACATTGCAGTGAATAAGACTTAATTTGTGACAGATTTATTTCCATATTTATTTTGTGTGATTTGCTTCAGGCAGGATTTTTTAGCATAATAATAGAGTAAAAGAATCTTTCTTCAACAGAATTATTGATTCAAGTGCGAATTTGATTAATTATTTGAGCCTTAATAATCTTTTAATATTGTGTGGAAACAAAAGAATGAATTTATAATGAATTTCTTGCAATGATAAAAGTCTAGGAATGATAAAAAAGTCTCAAAAAATGAAAATACAATGTAATTTCAACAATGAAACCAAACTTCGACATAAAAAGAAAAAAATATTGGTCTAATGAAGTGAATTCATGAATTGATTATTAACATTCTTTCATTATATAATAGAAAACGAGTTGAATATTACAGAAATTTAAATTGAGATTTTGTCTATTTCTGTAAGGGTTTGGGGTTAATCAACCTCAAGGTTCCTTATTTTTTCAATCATGCAAATTAGCCATTATTTTAAATGATAAATATTTAAATATGAAGAATGAACTCGGTCAAAATTCGTTTGATAACAAATCGGTAACAAAATCTTTCAAGTCAACAATATCATGATCGGTTGTTTTATCATTTTCATACCAACATATCAATCGAAATTATAATTCGTTTAAGATTTTTAGCCATTTTTCATGGCGAAACTGACAGTGACCCTGAATAATTTAGTTTTCTTGGCTAATTCGAGAAAATCAAAATATTGCTAAGGTCGTTCAGAATCAATTTGACTGATTTTTGATAAAACATATAACGAAAATGAGTGTTTTCCTTAATAAATAAAGTGCATGTCTTTGTGTAGAGCTAATAGATAATGTAAGTTATTTACAAGATGAAGAATCTTGGAATTCATATTGAAATACAAAGAATGACAGAATTCATGCGAGCTAATAATGTTATTCATAGGTAAATGTTGAAAGCAATCTTATCTGACTAGTGAATATAACATTTTACTTATTCTCTTTATTCTCTGTTTTTGTGCTTAAATATTCAGTCACCTTATAAAGAATCCAAATAAACATACAAAAACGAAGAAAGATAACTTTAAACATTCTGCAAACAAATCCTATTACCTGTACAGTGATTTACAATAAGTAAAGTATACAGTCATGTTCAAAAGTTTAAAGCCAACTTTTAAATGCTTTTAATTCGCTAACCGTCAAAATTTGATATTAGATTTTTTTAGAGGTGAAAAATATAAAGATAGTCAAACGTTCAAAAGTCAAATAGTTCAAAATTTGAGAAATCAATATTGCGTTTTAGCCCTTCAAAAACCATAACATTGCATAAAAATATTCAAAAGTTTAAAGCATTCGGCAATTAAGTTAATTAAAACAGATTAATAATCAATTGAGCCACCTTTAGCTTGAATAACTTTGACCAATCTGTCTTTCATTGATGATATAAGACTTTCTCTCAGCTCAGGAGTAACCAATGACCATTCTTCCACTATCGCCGATTTCAAACTAGCAATCGAACTGAATTGTCGACCGTGACCATAGACCTTCCTTGTTAGCCAACCCCAAAGATTTTCAATAGGGTTCAGGTCGGGAGATAAAGCTGGCCATTTGATAGTTTTGACTTCATTGACCTCTAGCCAAGCTTTTGTGGACAATGATCGATGAATTGGAGCGTTGTCATGCATAAAAAAATAGTCTCCTTCAGTTATTAAAGGTGCAACTGGCAAAAGATAAGAACCGAGAAGATCTTGATAGTCTTCAGATGTCATTTTGGGTTTGCAAAAAGCGATTTCTGTCGTGCCTCCGGTTGCAAATCCAGCCCAAACCATGACTGATCCACCGCCAGAATGACGTTTTGAGAAAATCGCTTTCTCTTTTCGCAAATCATGCCAAAAGTAACGCAAACCATCGGGACCATCTAAGTTCCATTTCTTTTCGTCAGAAAAAATAACTGAGTCCCAGTAGCACCTTGGCTTCGATATCATTTCGAGTGCAAAATCGAGTCTGTTTTTCTTGTGTTGCATTGAAAGAATTGGCTTAGATTTATGTTTGGTATATCTCAAATTTTTGTTTGCTTTGACCCGACGATTTATGGTTGAGACTGAGGCATCAAGATTAAGGTCTTTTTTCACTTCGGAAATGCTCTTTTTTTCAGTTGAAACCAATTTGATTATCGAACGATCCTCTCGTTCAGTAGTTACTCTCGGTCTTCCGGTCCTGATTCCACTACCATGCTTTTCAGGGTCCTTCAAATAGCTCGTAATCACTTGCCTAGATCTTCCAATAGTCTCAGCAATCTTTAAATGAGTCCATTCTGGATGCATATTTCGCAAAAGATCAATTTGATCTTTCTCCGAACGACTCAATTGTTTGGCTTTTGGCATTTTTATAAGCTTGAAAAACTTGTTCAATTTACCGTAAAAAACATCGATTAGACCTTTAATAACATTTGTCAAAGCAAATTTGGGCTTACCTAACGTTTTGACCTGAAAAATATCGATGGCTTTAAACTTTTGACAAAAAATAACCAATACTAACTTTGACTATTAATTTATTAACATTAATTATTAAAAAATCAAGATGAGTTGATGAATTTTTTGTTATTGTTTATGTTGACCATGCCTTTGGGAAATTGTTTCTACCCTTAATTCCCAATTAACAACCATTTGATGGCGAAAAATTTGATTTAATGCAGCCTAAATCTTTGGCTTTAAACTTTTGAACATGACTGTATAAAAGAAAAGAAAAGAGACAAAAAAGTTATCACAATGATAAAATTGATTGCATTCATGTTTCAATATAACCGTTTATCAGAAGAATAACATTGAAACATTGAAATACAGATATCATTGTCATCTCATATTCTCGGGGAATTCATTATTAACCAATCGAAATGCTGGAATAAAACATTCTCAACTGACTTATTCAACAACAAAATTATCAATCATACTATCAATAACGTTATTATACTACAATTTGACTTGGAATGTACTGGAGTATGTATAACTTGTAACATTTATCATATCTTTGTTAATGACATATATTCATAGTTACTTCTATCATCAAATAAATGCTATTTTCTCTGTTACATTCGATTGTATTATTCAATGTCTTTATTCAAGAATTTTTTCTTCACAACTTTTGCCAATTTATCATAAACTAATGATGGCATGAATCAAAGTTTCCATCAATTTTATAGAAATAAGGTGAAATATAATAGAAATAAAAGAATTTATTTTCATTTATTCTTGCTTTTCATTAGTTGCATGACAATCTATGATGAAATCGTGAACATCAGATCAACCGTTGATTTCATTCCACTGCAAGTGAGCAGTGAATGAACTGCAGTGAATAATGAAAAGTTATTGCATAGTTAACTGTAAAACGCATTTCATAGCCTCAAATCATAATGAAAAAGTGAAACAAAGATTCAGGAAAAAAGCAAACTCGGAAGCCGGAAAATGCCTGGAAAATGCTATTTCCGATACAAGAAAAAGTAAGGAAATTATGAAGAGAAAAATTGTTCAAGAAACTGAAAGAATACTTTTCAATGACTTTTTCTTTGTTTTTTGTTTTTTGTAGCATTTTGTATTTATAATGTTTCAAGATCGTTCATTCTGATTTATCAACAGGAAGATGAGAGTAAAATAGGGAATTAACTATTATTGTTGAAAAAAGGAAACATTTATAATTTCCATCTATAACCATGATAAAACTCATTGTAAAATGTATTTTTGTGTTTTTATGCAACAATATGAAAAGGTTTGGGAACTTTTTTCACTTCTTGAACAGAAAAACTATAATAGAAAAAACAAAGCAATACTTGACTTTTGATGAGTTGAAATAGAGTTATAAATTATATTGCAATTGTTATTCATTAATAAACATGGTACTAGACAAAAAACATCTAAGCTAATTAGTCATGTTTACAAAATAATCAAAAACATTCAATTAGATTAACAAGAACTTCAAGTCAACTTCTAGTCTAATGGAATTCAAAATTATATGAACAAAAAGGAGTATTCTGCATGTTTCAGAAATTTTTCATTCTGTTCATCGATGATAATTAACACGAATGCTTTTTCGTGGAGCAAGAGACTGAAAACATCACTAATGAGTTGAAATGAGAAAATCATAAATTTGGAGCAATTCCTCAGAAAGTCATAGTACAGTTTAAAGAATCAGAATGAAGTGAACTTATTCATCCCGAAATTCAAGTTTAAATATAAACCATTGGAAGATTGATGGCGCTGATGATAATATTAATGCTTATATTATAATATATAGTAGTATATTATTAACTTTTTAACCAACTTGTCAAAAGTAGAATCAGATATCTTTCATGCAACTTTTTTGGTGCATTTTATTTTCAACCTTTTCATCATAAAGATGATAGGTTAAAGAACGAATAGAATCAATGATAAGCTGATTGAAATCGAGAAAATTATTGTGTAGGTTAAAAGTGAATAAAAATGTATTATTGAAATAAATTGCAAGACTTTTTTTGTCACAGAACAACATTTTATTTAAGAACTTTTAACTTTCCTTCAACTGTAATTTGATTCAATTTCAAATCTGATCAGATAACATAGCAAGTAGTTCAGAAGCATCTCAAGTTACTCAGAATATCAAAGTAAAATTGCAACAATAATACTGTAACAGTATCAATCAATAAGCTGGGTGGCTAATGATAATAACAAATGGTGCAGTTGGAATGTTAAGATCTGAATCAATAAACAGCTTTAAATTGTTTCAGTATCAATCATCTCGTATTGATTATTTTAATTTCAAACTGATAATTGAAAACTTAATTTATCAAACTTGATCAATTTGAGCGTTTTGTTCATTTAAACGGTTTTGAGAAGAAAACAAAACTCGCTCATTTTCTGAGAAAGAGTATGTTTACAGAAAATGCAAAGATTTAGATTAATGTATTATAATGAAAGTTTCATTGCATTCAAAGTAACATTTCGACTGGTAAAATTTTTCTGCTTTCAGAAGAAAATTGAGATTGAAAAATTTTCATTGGATGCATTCCACAACAACTCATTAATTCTAATCACTGCATAATGTTGATTATCCAGTTTGGAGTTTATGGTGAAAAACATGAATAACAAGAGTTTAGGCCAGCAAGTTTCATGGAAAAAAGAAAAATGCGAAGATAAACTTTCACACATTGAAAAGACAATTTACATCAAATGTACAGCAATTTTACAGCACTCGAACTGAGAAACTAGATTGACATGCAAGACGTGACATGTCAATAAAAAGAAAATGCAATTTTCAAGATTATTTTGATCATCTGATAAACTTAAGGATTGAAAGAATTGATTCGAAAAGTGGTTCAATGCAAATGAAATCATTAAGATTCTGTTGATAATAAGCTTCATTATATGTTAGATTAATTTCAATCCCAATCATGATGTTGATAATTAAATACGATTGAGTCATGACAATTAAATCGCAAGTTTGACAATTACAAGAAGCTTTGAATAATAGAACAGGAATTCGCGAATAAAAGGAGAAAAATTCACCAGTTTTTTTCGAATTCAAGTCTATCGAATTTTGATTATTATATTTTCTAAGTTTAAAGTGTAAAATCTGATGGTTTCAATTTCGATCAATAATATGATTATCGAGAGCTGTGTTTTTTACATGATGAAGGAAAAATTCTGATAGACATTGATATTGAATGAACATTGTTTTGATTTGATTTTAAAACGAATAGTGAAATGCAATGGGAAAGATGAATGAAATAAAAAAGCTTGTAATATATCATTATTTTGATGAAATTGAAAGATAAATAAGCATTCTAAAAAATAATATTGTTCAATGATAACAAGTAGACGATGATAAATGATATGGAAGAAAAAAGAAGAGAAATGTATTCTGTTGCCATTATCATTATTATTTTCATTCTATTATTTTTACAGCTTCCCAGCAGAGATTAGGTTTAAGAGTCAAACAAAAGTGCTTCCAGCAACTATAAAGGCTAAAAAGGCTAGAAAGTGTATCGCAATTTGATTGTTTCATATTTTCACATTTTCTTGCATTTATTTTTTGCTTCACTTCATTTTCAAACATCCACCCCTTGTATTTCATTCTTTTCCTTTCTTTTCTTTTCACCCATTTTCATCCTCATCTTCCACATCTTTTTCCAACTTTTCTTCTTTTGCTTTATCAATCGGATTAAAGATTCTACATGAAAAATCTTTACTTCTTTATAGATTACACTTCATGGCTGAGTCTTGTGTTTCATTTAACATCATAAATAACATAATTTTTCACCTTTCAGTATGTAACGATAACTTTGAATTGCTATTGAAAGGTGAGCTAAAAACTTCACCTTTATTTGTTTAATAACACGCTTAGAGAGTTAGAAAAAAGGTAATTTGTCTTCATTACTAAACAGGTAAAAATATTGCATATGAAAGTAGTCTTTATTATCTTTACATTATCTTTACATGAAAGATTATAAGATTGACTCCAAGGGTTTTCCATTGATTTCAGTCACAAGTTGACTCATTTTTATTTCTTGCTTGCTTCTGATATCATGAAATAAGACAAAAAAGTAAACTATATTTTGGAAGTAAAAACGAGAGAAACAATGAATGATTTACCTTGTGATAGTTGTTTCTGCACGATAGATTACATCTTATAAAATCAAAGTGAAAAGCTCAACAAGTGAAACATAATCAACTTTGCATGATGCAATTTAATATACAACTTTCAATTTAAACGTAAACGAGAATCAGGGGATAAAAAATAGGAATCACATGCAAAATAAGATAAAATCAAGTAAATGGTTGAATAAACAGAGTCACATAGGATAATATATTATTGAGTTGACTTTGTTTGTCGTCATCAAAATCACCTTTTGAAACTATCAAATAAATAAACATTATGATTAATAACATTCATTTTTGTAAACTCGAAAAAAGGTAAACAAATATTATACAGAAAGACCTATTCGTGTTCATTTGTCTTCAAATCGAGGTTTAACATGAAATTTTTATTGGAATCAAATAAACTAATGTCAAAATAGTAGGTATCAATTGAAATGAAATCATTTCTTCGTTTGTCACTAACTAAGTCACCTCAAGTCAAATAGAGTTAAGCTTAGATTAGATATAAATCAATATAAATTGTTGATATTGTTGAATTGGAAAGGGTCACGAAAAATTAAGATTAAGGATGATGATGACCATTCTGCACAAATTGAGAAGAAAAGGTAAAGGTAAGGATAATGAATGATATTAGTTTCAACTTTAACTGGCCTTCTCAATTTACCCTGATCTTATTAACACTCAACACACCACTAATATGAACTTTCAGACTTGATATGATATCATGAAACCTTTCTATTATTTGAATGGGCTTGATGAGAGAAGAAGCCTGAAATGATTATTGTGGAAGTGTTTATGTGGTTTGGATTGGTAAATGTTAATTCACTGATAGTCAATGACAGGAAAAAGGTCCAACAATAAAGGAAAGTCATTAATGAATCAACACAATGGAAAGACAACCAATAATTTTGTTATTAACTTTACACACTTTATGTGAATCATTAGGGTTTGATGAGTTAGAAACTTTTTGTTGGTTGAGGTTTCATTATACATTTATAATCTTTGTTTTAGATTGCAAACTTTTAATATCATTAACCGCCATTAAGTGTATCTACTTTGTTATTAAGTAAATAAAACACAATTTACACACTCATGTAACTACAGTATTACAGTGTTTCAGGTTATATTATTACATTTGAAGGATTCATCTTGTTCATCAAATACCTTATCATTATCATTGCCAAATTCAGTGTAAACCCTTTTTTGGTTAATAATATCACTTGATTCGATTCAATTTATTTTCAAACATTTACCAAGAGACTAACCAATGACCAATCAACTGTTGGATTTACAACTTGAGCAAACACGATTCAGTTAATATGTTCATCATCACTTATCACATATAATTTCGTTCAACACTTTTAAGGTTTGACTGGACATTGAAGAGTGGATAAGTTGATGTTTATTATCTGGGGAATTTATAATCACATAGTTTTATATGGAACCAGATTATAACAGAATTTTTCTCTAACGAAACAAAAATTTCCAAAATGCTGTTTACTGGCTGAGAGTTTTGGGCTCATATAGCGCCAAGTTATTCAACCTTCCTAGGTCTAGAATGTACACCTATGAGCAGCATTATAAGGAAAGAAATTAATTTTGACAATTATTATATTATTTATATCAATAAATTATTAATATTTATATGAATTAATATTAATATTTGCTAAAAATTGAAGCTTTTATTGATTTGCACCTGTTAATATTCATTCATTTAAAAATATTCATTGGCAATTTGCAACAGCTAATAATTACCAAGTGTCCTTACACTTCCGCAAGAGTTTACTAGGTCTTCCAGTTGGACGGTTAAAAAAGTTAAAGAACTGTACAGAACCAAGTTTGTCCAAAGATTACTTTTGTGCATGTATAATAAAAGTGTTCAAAATGACCTCTTTTTTGAAAGTACATTGCAATGAATTTGTCGATTTAGCTACAAAATCAAAAGGCAAAATTGTAAAAGAAACAAAAATGGAGATTGAAACTTTCAGTTTCATGCATTTTGGTTTTTAAACAAAAATGAACTGTTTTGTTTATCATTTAATGTAAACAAAAGCAAAGAAAACTAACAGCAGTCAGTGCATAGGATGACATGAATCTAACATTGTAAGAATTTCTCTATTTTCCTGATAAAGCTAGTAATTTCAGCTAACGGCAATAATTGTAAAAATTAAACACGAAAATGGAGAACTATATTGATTTTCCCATCAAAGATCCTTTGCAACACATTGTTTCTTTGTAAATCATACATGCATTTTGCAAAGCTCTTTCTGCATTGTGCTTCGAATGTCATGCAAAATACTATACTATTCCAACATCATGAGAATTGAAATTGTCTTTAAACTTTTCTGTCAAGTTCAGGATTTGAATTTCAGGATAGACAATATTTGACATTTTAATAGATGCAAATACTTCATCAAATTTAACCTGAAACAGGAAAATAATGTTTAGTAGCATATTTTCATTTGTATCTTTATTTGTCATGAGTCAATATGAGAAGCGAATTGAATAAAACACTTAAAATGATCTTTTTAATTTCCTAGGATTGAATATCATCATACAAATAACCATAGAAGCCAAAGAAATGTCAAAAAATTTTACCTTCTTGAAATGACATGAAATCAAATTTGAATCAATTTTGGGGTCAACAGTCACAAAACAGAATGAATTTGCTCACTGAGCTATTATAAATATTATAATAGTTAGTGAATTTCATTGAAAAATTGTCTAAATATTTTCTTGCTTTTTGTGGAAGTGAAAAAATCAGATTTGTGTCATTGAATCATTTTCAAAGATAAAAGGTGAATGTTATTAATATGGAAATAATGAAATTGGTTCGACAAAATTATGAATTCGAAATTAAAATACTCTCTCATCTTTGATCAATTAATTTGAAATAAGAGTAAATTATCAGATTTTCTAGTGAACCAAAGAATGGGTAAAATTTGAAAAGTTAATAACTTGGCATTCATACAGATTACCAAGGCACGAGATTCTTCATCAGATTTATTAGATATTTTGTTAACGATAAACGTAAAACACTGATTGGGATTTTCCGAGATGCATCAGATAGATTGAGTGAAGAAAAGAGAGAAAATTTTGGCAATTAAACCAAAAGAAAGGCAAAAAAGGAATAAATTACTCGTAATTACATGAAATTATTTCGTTTTGTTTGGTAAAAAAGTAAATAAATAAAAAGAAAAAAGTTTGCTTTTGTTTTGGTTTGACGCGAATGGATACATGTACAGGCAAGACAGAAAGGGCAGGGAAGTGATTAAGATGAAAATTGAGGTGATGATGTAAACAAGACAGACTGAGACAGGGAAATCTCCATGATGAATGAATAAATGTTTAGTGATGACGAAAGTGGTGAGTGAGTCAGAGAAATGATGTATTACAAGGTAAAACTTGAAACGCACGCAGAGTTAACCATCATCATTTTACCATGAAAAAGAAACTCTTCACCGGAATTTATCATTATCATCATAATCTTCTTTCTACTTCTTCAGAAGGACGGGAAACAACCATTCTTTTCCTCTGTTATTGAAGCTTTTCAAGACTAAGAGTAAGCCATGTTGCAAGTAAGTTAATTGAACAACAACATGTAATTCTCATTTTATCGTTTAAAATGATCTGACTGATTTATCCTCTCAATTTTATCTTCTTCTTGTCATCGGCCTCGATTTCTCCTCTTTCTTTCTCCATTTCTAATCATTTTTTTCATCCCTTTCTCATACTGACGTTTCACCTTGCACATTGTACAAACTGTAACTACCAATAGGGATTTTACCTTGGCAAGCGAATCAAGTGCAACCAAAAAGGGAACATTCATGATTAGATATTAAGACAAACTCAGAGAGAGGGAGAGCGAGTGAGAAAGAGAGATGCAGGGAAATAAAGAGAAAATAATGAATAAGATTTTGTTTGTTCAGAAAAGGATGAAGAAAACAAAGGCAAGAAGATGACATTCATGAACTTACGAAATGAAAAGATGGAAGAGTCCCAAGTGATTAAGGTTACAAAAATGAATAAGAGTCTTTAGTAGAGAAAAGTTGTTCACCGTTAATCATGAAATGACCAGAATGAAAGGAAAATGTTCAACAAGAGTTGAACTCATCATTTTTGATTCTTCTTTTTCACTTCGATTCTCTTTAGCTTCTGTTAATGTTGTGCTTTTGTTGACCCCTAAACAACTCAATACACTTTTACTACTTATTTTGTGTGATTAAAAATAAAGATGTTTGATTGCTTATTGTTGGTTAGTTAATCACTTGCGAACATCAAACGCTTTTATTGACCAAAAATTTTTAACCATTTATAGAGTATTTACACAGATTTATATAAATATTTTTATCAACCAAACAATTTAATTAATTTTTCGATTTCAAAGCAAATGGTGCAAATTTACCATTCTCCTTGAATCATTAGCGATAGTTTCATTTCATCCTTGAAAGCAAGGTTAACAGACAACAGATATTTACTTCATGATTAGTTCAGTTTCTTTCATTCTCATTATCATTTCTGAGTTTTCCAACATTCTTATGTGTTTCCAGTCAAACTTTCTGTTTTGACAATCATCATCAATTAGACATGATATACATGAAAGCAATATCAAGATTGAACTTGCATATTCAGAGGTCGAATTGTGTTGATATTTTTCATGCAAAGAAATAGCTCATGAAAATTATGAAGGTTAAGTCTGGTTATTTATTTTTGTTTAGATTGTTTGTTTATTCGAAAGGTTCAGACGATTTGATGATGAATCAAGATGAGTTTGAACAGTTTGACATGAATTCTCAAAGTAATGTTAAACAAGACTGAAATTCGGCATTGATGGTACACTCCATGGTAACATTCATTGCTCATGTTAATTGAGATTGATTCAATTTGACAGGAAATTGACTTAATCTTGCCTGTAAACTGTCAGACAATGAAAAGAGAGAAAAACTGGGAAATATTAAGAACAATGTTATACTATGGAAACAAATGAGTTAACGAGGATCGAGATAATCAATTTAAATTTGAAGGCAAGAAATGAAATTGATTAAGATTCACCAAGAATGATTTTGAGTTAGATTGGTTAGAACAAGGTGATTGATTGATAAGTTGATTGAAAGATGATAATAATCTAAGATTAAACACATGGATATGATATTAATTTTGAATAATTGGAGATAAACAGAGTAAAATGATTTAATCATTTGCAAGTTGCTTTTTCAATTGTTTCATATGATAATATCTCACTGATAAGTCAATAACATAATTGATCTTGAATGATGAATTATAAAGAAAATACGCTGCAATGGATTAAAGATGAATGAGTTTATTGAATTTTCATCATGAGTCAACTGATTTCTGTATGATAAGTTATCATTGATAACTTCTCATGGGATGATTTGGAGGCAAAGTTAATCAATGAGATAATCAATCTAATCCAATCGATCGAGATAAAATTATCCATCTAATTGCAATCTTGAAATCAACAATCATGACCATACTTTATACTAGTTATAGTTGAACGTTAGAACAGATAAATCAGTTCCAAGTGAGTTATTGTTTATGCTCAATGGTTTGATAGAAAACGAAGTAGGAGAAAACAATAATCTCAGCTAACAAGGAATCAAGACGGAATTTTTTCATTCTTTATACGCAATACTTAATATCAATAATAACAATATCAATGAGATTTGTAATAACTATAAAGCATAGCAAAAGCATAAGCCAATATGATAGTTGGCAACAGAGTAAAGTCACAAATTATTGCTATTACTAGTAAAGGGAACAAATGATCACATCACGAAAAAAATATTGTGACGAATGCGATTCAAGTTATTATATAACAAATGTTTACTTTTCATTGTTCATCAATCCTCGAATGTCAACACTTGCTTCTGTCTTCGATTCAGACTATTTATATACAACTTCGATAAGAGATAGCATCTCTAGAGACAATTGAATACATAAACTAAAATTCAACTACCACTACATTAGATATTGTTAGCTCTAATCATTAAACTAACACTAATATTTGCGTGACCAGAACTTATGAGCACTCAAGTAGACAGTAGGCACCATGATGGTCCTTATCTGACTGAATATATCATCATCGATACATCATAGTGTTAACTATTGATTCGAGCAAAAGAATTGAAACAAGTTGTTGACGTGAAAATCAACTGATTGGTTTGTTCAGCTCAAAGTTTAATGTTCATCGCTGGGTTATTTCGCACTATTTTGTAACAAGAGCTTCAACAGAGGACTTTGAACAGATGCGTTGATCACCAATGACTAATGGTTCAAGTTGTTTTTAATTTTATGCTTTTTGGTTCAATTTCTCAGTATCTGAAATCAAAGTTCATTCGTCTAGCTTGAATTATTCAAAGTCCAATTTTAGATTATTTGGTATTCTCGTAGTAACATAGATTAGATTTTAAATAATTACAAGGACACATCATGAAAGGATCAAGACCAAAATAATCTCTGATGTCAACATGATAGACGTAAAATGTTAAATTGAACTCATTACTCTTATTCATTTTTCGATTTATTATATTATTGCGTTTTCGCGATAAATATAAACATGTTTAAAAAGCATGGGAACGCGCATACCAATTACAGTAACGAATCCCTCGAAAAAAAGTATATTAAAGATCAAATTCAAGATGAAAAATCTAATCAAGTCATTTATTTTGATCTTACTAATGTATTAATATTAATACTTCGACGGATTAAATTGGTATACGCGTCTTCATGCTTTTTAAATGTTTTTCTCATTTATCTCGAAACTGCAAGATTAGTTGGAAAATTGAATTAGAGTAATGAATTCAATATAAAATTTTACATCCATCATGTTCACAACAAAAAATTCCGCGCTAGGTTGTTTATCCTGTTCTACTGGTCGGTATCCTTTTCCTGACTTGATGATTCAAGGTTTCCTTGTGAGACTTGGTGTTAGACAGGTCTGAGTTTGTACGACACTTTCATACCACAAAATTATACACCCACAAGCTTTATTGTTGATGTGATATCAAGGTTAAAAACTCTTATCATTAAAGGCATCAATCTCGTTCGTCTCGTTTAAAACTACTATAAAGTATAATAATGTTATAATGTGAAACGTACAAAGCACCAAAAAATGCTTTCAGAAAATCTGAGAATACTTGTCAACTTGATAATCAAAGTTGATTTGCTTCTAATAAACATTTCATTCTACTTTTGACCTTATTTTTAAAATAAAAGATCAATTGAGATGCAAATTTTAATTAATGACCAGCATAATACACAAAATTAATTTCATGGATAACCAAATATGCATTGAATTCTGTTGGAAGAAAAATTTTGGTGAATTCTGTCATTTACAATCCACCACCATCCACTATTCATATGAGTAGATGAGATTCATGTGCATAATGGCTATAAATGATTGATGATGACGTTGCTACCACTGGATTAATGCTAATGAAAGCAAAGCAAGTGAGTAAAAGAAAGAGCGATCATTCAGGATTCATCAAGTTTAAAACTCCAACAACACATCAAATTGTTAATCGGATGAGGAAAAGGATTTTGACACTTTGAATATTGATGCAGAATCATACAAAATTACCATTGATCAATTAGTCTTTAAAATGATGAAAAAAAAACTGAAATAAAGCCCAAGAAGTAATTCAACAAATTTGGAGCCGTTTCAAGCTTTGAATATAATTTTTCATGGGATTATCAGATTGATGAATCGCAAGTTTGATTAGTTTGTTCGAAGTAAATTTTCATACTCATGACAGTAGTTTTGACACTTTTCAAATTCAAGCGTGAAACTGATTTCATTAATATCTTGAGTTTTGAGTTTTGATTCAAAAAAGAAGAGACTTCATGCTGGTTTTCATTGAGAAACACAATAGCTCATAACACATCAATTTTACTTGAATTTGATGCTTTTGAAATATGAAGAAAAGAGAAAAGGAAAAAAGGAAATAACAATTCAGAGAAAGTTTTATGCTTCATTCAGCTGAACAATGATGAATGGTTAAGTGGAGGAAATAAATTCAAAGTTTCACTCGAAGAGATGAAAGAAAAAACGAAAGAAAACAAAGATAAACATGAGGAAATCAAAGAAGCGAGTATTGCTATGCAACAAGATGAGAAAACATTTATAACTGGACATTGTCCAGGCTACAATAAAAAAAGACGAACCATGAGAAGCTAGTCGAAAAGGATAAATGATTTTCTGCAAGAGAGAAAGTTTCAACAAAATGAGAAGGTCAACATAAAGAAAAACGACAACAGATTATCCATCGAGTTTTTGGTGTACATTCATGAAATTCATATTTTCCTTTTCCATTTTAATGTTTTTCTGATCACAAGAATATCAAATTTCAAGTAAGCTGAATTTCCTTTTTCTTTGACTTTTTTCTCTAGCAAAATAATGATAAAGACATAAATTATAATTATGATTACATGTTCTGGTACATTAATACGAACTCAATAGCTATATTTATCATTTAGTCATAACTTTATCATATTCACTTCATTTGATTCAATGTTTTATTCATCTTTTCATAAAACTATTCAGATTATTAACCACTTCTTGTTCAATACAATATTAAATGAGAGCAAAGTGAATGCTAGAAATAGTAAGACTTGTAAAAATGGTAAAATTGATTTGTTTTGAGAGAAAAGGTTAAGTTTATGAATTTGAGACGAAAAGATGAAGAACATTTAATGATGCACAAACCCATAACTTCTGAATTGCAAAATTTCAGTCTCTCAAGATTGATAGTCAAAGTAATCTAAATTGACCAGTAAATCAAGGAAAGTTAAAGAATGAAAAGATTTGCAGTTTGATCAACAATTCTAATGTGAGATCAACAAGGAAAGCAAAATATTAATTAAACGAGTTGATTGATTAAACCGTTTATAAGATAGAGAGTAAAATTAAGCACTTGTAATCCAGAATTTACTTGAATCAGCTGAAGTTAATAAACTTAAGATAACACCAAACAATCATGTTGTTATTGGTGAAAAATGAAAAATAGTGAAATTAATGAAACTCCACTTTCATTATTATGTTTTTCAAGTGATAAGCTTTTTGAAATTTGAACAAAAAATTGATAATAAACACCATCTAATTGAAACTGTAAAGTAATCATGGCAATAATGATGAAGAGATTTACTGACTTAGCTCAGATAATATTGCAATTTACTGTTTTGTTGCTTGAGTAATTAAATCTATTTGTTGCATTATTTGCTCGATTTACACTCAAATCCTATTTAAGGTTAATAAATATTATCATTGGGTGCAAAGAAAGTGAAAATAATAAATGAGTGAAAATCTTTCCATCTTTCAGGTAACATGATACAATATATTTTGATTGTAATACTACCTTATAGCCTTGGACTTTCAATGTTAGACTCATATTGAATTATGATTTTGTTAATTATTGTTGTTGTTGATCAGCATCAAGATTATGATTAGAATCCTAATAAAAGAGTAAATTGAAGCATAAACAAAAGCTTGGCTTCTATCATTTAGTTTCTGTCTAAGCTTTTATTTTTCATCCAGCAGAATATTCATATCATGAGATTAAAAAAATTTCAAATACAAGTGCGGGCAATGAATAGTTCAAGGTTGATTGTTTCTAAATGAATAGTCGAAGCTACTGGAAATGACTTTTTATGCTCTGTTTAAAGAAACATTTACATGAAGCATGAATGCAAGCTGCAACAAAATGTTTATGAACAAAGAATGAAACTTGAGAGATATAATGTTTGATGCTTTGATCTTTAGGATGAAAGTGCATTCGATGGAATAAATTCATAAATGGTCTTCGGTACAAGTTGACCAAATCCAGTGAAACACTTATTATAAGTAGCCTACGTTCTTGAAAAGGGTTTGTGCTAAGGAAAGAATAAGATTCCATAGAAGATTTTTCAATGTCTTTCAGTTTCACCAATTAAGAAGCGAAAGTGATTTGAAAAAGTTTAAATGAAAGGTTGGCAAACTTTTACAACTTCAATCAAGTCATCCTTATTGTGTAATTAGACTCTTTAATAATATCCAATGACCCATTTAATGTAATAATTCGTAGAAACTATTGATTGTTATTAAATTTAATGAGAAATATTGAGCAAAAAATCAAGTTCAATATCCGAAAATAATATTAACTTGACTTGAACTTGAGAGTTTGAAGATTAACAATAAAAGTGAACCAAACTTATGATCATTAATTAACATTAAGTAGGCAATCATTTTGATTAAAATAAGTAATTGTTCAAGTTAAATTCACTGTTGTAAATCAATACAAATATTGGGCGATTTTTTAGGTTAATATTGAATAATTATCATCAAAATCCTAACAATTTTAATGATGAGAGGAAAATTGGTTCAACAAATCAAAAGCTGAGGTTGATGAAGAGTTAAAGTACCCAAAGTATCTGATTATTGCCTAAGGATTAGCATTTAGTTGTATTGTTATTAAATATTTTTTGTTTTCTATTATTGCTAGCAATTATTTTTTAACCTGAATCATTGTGATTCAGTATTCAGATGCTTTCCTGAAAAGAAAGCATTGGAAGTGGATAATTGGGTAATGATGAAAGGAAAGGTGAAAAAGGTGAGAAAATGAAGGTTGCAATGAAAATGAAGTGAAGGATAAAAGAAGTACAAATTAGGTGAAAATTATGGTGCTAATGATGAAGCAAAAAGTAAGAGCCAAATGAAAAGTGAATAAGATTTGTAAAAAGCAAGAAGCTGAGGTATAAAGGTTATTGAATGGGTAAACAAATTAGTCTCATTAGAAGCACAAACAATCAACAGAATCAACGTAAAGATTAACAACTAGATCAGGTAAGCAGATAATTTGTAGATATAAAACGATTTGATAGTATAACAGAGTAAAGATATATTTAGTAAATTATTTTGTAAGAAATAATGTGAATACTGATGAAAGGTAAAAGGGAAGGAAAAGAAGTGAAGAGGAGAAAATAAATAATGGAGAAAATAAAGGCAAATCTAGTGAATAATAATGAATTTGTAACAATGGTAAAAGCTTCTGTTCCTCATTGTCAATGTTTAACCCTTTTATCTTGACTTAAATTCATTTGTACATTCAACATGTAATCGATCAGACTTTTATTGATGAAACTTGTTGGCAGTTAACCCATGCAAAGAGTGCATGAAGAAGCAGAAATGTTAGAAGAGGATAAAGTTGTAAAGATATGAATGGATGGAAGAAAGGTAGAAGATGAAGCAAGATGAAAAATGAGATAAACTAAAGGAAAGGAAAACTCGAAACAGATCACGTTGGATCAGATGATGATGATGCTGTGTGTATTAAAATATCAAGTTTGAGCCAAAATTGGTAAACGAAATAAAGTTCAAGTTGAACATGTTTCTCTCTGCATTATTCTTCTATTTTCTTCCATTGCTTTTGAAAAGTAAATAAAAGTTAAAGAGTAAACTGTAAAGATGATGATAGATTATGAATCAAATAAGTAAACCTACCTCGAAAAGGTTTTCATCGTTTTTATTAAATGGTTGACCATTTAGTTTGTTAACGAGTTGAGAAACGCCGATAATCCGTCGATTAGCGTTTCTAATGGGCATACAAAGTATGCTTTTATGAACAAATCCTCGAGGATCAAAGGCATCAACGGATGTATCAAATCGTGCATCTTGATAGGCATTGGGAATGTTCAAAGTTTCACCGGTTGCAGCAACATAACCAGTAATTCCAATGTTTATTGGGAATCTGTTTTCAAAAGGTTGAGCTGCAAAATTTGATGAATGACTGTTGGCTGTAGTTGAAACTGGATCAACCTCTTTTCCTTCATTTGCTTTGTTATTATTGCTGTCTGGTCCTTCAATGTTGCTAACATTACTAGATTCACTTTCTTTCAAATCATCCATTGAAAGGTCAAAAACTCGAGAAAATGTTCGACTATTTGAATCACCTATTACTGGTCCATCTCTTGATTCATGTTGATCACATTCATATTGGCTCCAAATTGGACTAATTTCAATGTCACCATTATCAGTTTGATCATTAAATAAATCTTGACTATCCGATTCAGAGACTAAAAGGACTTGACATCGTTCACAACCCAATAACGATTGAAGATGAACAATTATACGATAAACAATTTGCTCGATTGTTGACTGTTCCTCGAAAACCATTCTAGCTAAATCAAGTAAAACTTGATTACGCTTGTTTTCCAGTTGAGATCTTTCAAAGAGTTGAGCATTTCTTAATCCAATGCCACAAAACTGTAAATACTGGTTAAATATACGTTGGTCATCCAAAGTAAAGCTGACTGTTGACACATTATTATTATTATTATTTATGTTATGATCATTGCTGACAAAATTATTTGTATTGACGTTATTGCTATTATTGTGATAACTAGAAATTTGATTATTGTTGTTAATGGTATGAGTTGAAAATGAATTTGATGGAATGGACAATCGATTTCTGGGTAATTTATTGATGACCTGGGCAACTCCCATCACTTGACCAAAATTATCAAAAATGGGTGAACAAAGCATATTTCGAGTTTTGAAACCAGTCATTTGGTCAACTAAATCAGAAAAACGTGAATCTTTGTAGCAATCATCAATAATCACAGATTCACCTGATTCAGCAACATAACCAACAATTCCTTGGCCCCAGGGAACTTTGATTGATTCCAGTTTAATTGTGGTATCAGTTGTGGTTGCAGTTGATGAGGTCGAAGGTTGTTTAGATGAAACATCAAACAAGGTGGGAACAAAATGTCTATTTGGATCACCGGGTTCACCTTTGACCAGAAAAAGGGAACAACGATCAGCATTGGTCAGGAGGGAAACATTCTTAAGTATCTTGAGATTTAAACTGACAACATCAAGATCATTGCAAATGTCTTTGACCAGTTCAAAAATTAATTGCTTCTCATCGAGACCATCAAACTGGGAGCGTGTTCGTTGAACACTTGATGATGGAAATGAGATATCAGTTAATGGTGATGAGGATGAAGTGAGAGGAGTTGCTGCAGTTGATGAAGTTGCCTGTAATAAAGCTGCTGTTTCAGCGGTTGCTGCACAGACTGAAGACGATGAGATGGATGAGGATGTTGGTGAAGACAGTGATGTAAGTGGTTGACGTAAAGTTAAAGATGGTCCTAATGAACTCGAACTGAGGTAACTATAATCCGAAGTTGATAGGTTTGAATTTAAAAAGGATTGTTGTTGGTGAGGTGAATGGGGTGAATAATGAGATGATGGATGATAATCATCTCGAGTTGGTGGTTGAAGAAATGTTGGTATACCTTCTTCAGTGGTCGAAACCATTGGCGGAAGAAACAGTGAACCTTTCTCAAATTCATGAGCCGATATCTTACGAACCGGCGTTGCCGCACCGGAAGCTGGTGCAGAGGCAGATGAATTTGTTGCAGTTCCGCATGAAGATCCTGAGTGGGGAATTGAATGTGCAAGAATCCAAGCATCTATAGTTGATCGAGGTGCTTTCCGAATAACATAATCACACAAAAATTTAGGATGTTCATCTAACCAGGCTTCCATTGATTCGTACTCTTCCACTGAAGATGTAACATCATTTGAAGTTGGTCCCAATCTGAGACGACCCGATGATAAGGTGATGAGACGATTATTAGGAGCAGTTGTCGATGTTGTTGATGGTGAGGATGTTTGAGAAGATGTTTGTTGTTGCTTTGATGACTTTGATTGTTGAGTACAATTGAAGCAAGATTCACTAACACATGATAAATTGGAAGCAGTATTTACACTGACACAACAATTTTCATTTACACTGCTTAATGAACGATTAATGCCTTCCTTGGTTGCTCCACCTCCTCCTTTACCACTTATTATACCACTGTCTGTACTTGTCCTTTGCCTGCTTATCTCCTCCTCATTACTGGTTCCTGATTTAGAAACATCAGCCACTGAAACACCAGAAGATCCGGAACGATGATCTTCTCGGTGTTCACTCATAACAATGAGTGGACGCTTAAAGATGTTTTTCAGTGTATTACCCGTGTTGCTGGTAATATTGTGATAATCACTTTTATTATTATTGCTAAAAATACTAGTGGTACGTTTGTTGTAATTATTGTTATTAGAGTTACTAGAACTGTTACTGTTGCTGTTTGTAGAGGAGTTTGTGTTGGTGTTGCACTTATTTGATGATGATGATAGTGAACCTCTTGGACGCCAGCCAGGAGGCCATAAAGGACGCCATAATGCTTGTGCAATGGTTGGTGCATCCGTAGGACAACAAGTTGTTTCACCAGTTTCCAAAATTCGGGATGATTTTAGGTCCTCACTATATGAACGTTGATATTGACGATGAGTTTGTTGTTTTGCTTGTGATTGACTCGAAATTTGTTGATTTGATTGTTTTGAATGTCCCAATGGTGAATGACTAGTCATTGTGTGCCACGATGAAATAGATAATGATGATGTTGATGATGATGTTGGTGGTGGTTGTTGAGGTTGTGGTAAAGATGATGAACGAACGCAGGGTTGAGAAAATCTTTCTGAACAATAATCGATTCGATCAACGAGTGAAGTAACTTTACGAGTTTCCAGTTTGACAGTTTTACAGGGAAGATTCTGTTTAAAAGGAAAGGAAAACAAAATGTTAGCAAAATGATTTCATTAAGATAATGATGGTTGTGATGATGGAATGTGAGGAAATAAAGATGTAAAGTTGACAATAGTTTAGTTTTGTGGTAATGTAAATTAGAGGTAAATGAAGGTGTCGATGAAAGGTGCAAAAGTTTTGTTGTTAAAGTTGACATTTTATCTGAATGAAAACCATTGAAATTGGATGAAAAAGAGAGAATCATGTCAAGTTGAGAGAAAAACGTTTATTCGAAGATTGACATTAACTTTATTCCTTCTCTAACCGTGCAGGCGCTACTAACAATTTATTATCGATTTTACCTTCTTCTTCTCACTCTCTTTAACTTTTCTTTCTCCTTTCATCTTGATTCACTTTCTTTATTCTCACTCACTCTTTCTTCCTTCTCTTCTCCTCTTTCTTCAATTTCGCCTCTCTTCTCTCACACACTGAACATTCCCCTGAATCATTGACTCACTTGATCATCATCATCTCATTCAGTGTATTCTTCCCTCTCTTTCTCTCTCCACCAATTTCAATCATGCTCTTCATAACCATGCACTTGATTCTTTGTTAGCCTCCTCTTACTTTTCATTCTTGGCTTCTCTTTTTTCCTCTTCTTTTTCTCTTACTTTCTTCTTGTCTTATAATTCACGTTCAACACCACTTTCGTTATTCTTCATGCACTTATTTTTATTTGTCAATTTTCACTCATTCTTCTTCTCCCACTCATATTTTCTCATTACTGTCGCCAGTTTTGTCTTTTCCTCTCCAAGTTCTTAACATTTCTTTAAATCTTGTTCTTTAATTGTCTCTCTATCTCTAACCTGCAAACAATTAGGATCAATCATAATATTGTTTAGGTTAGGAATCGGTTTAATAACACATTGATACTTACTTTGCTACAAGTCCATTTTGATTTCTTTCCCTTCACTCGTGATAGTTTCGTAGCTGAATCTGGTGTAAGTGGTGGAGATGAGGATGATGACAATGATGAGGATGAAGATGATGATAAGAATAAAGTCGTTGTTGAGCTCATTGATTTAACATCAATACAATTGAGGCCATCATCCATAATGCATTAGCACAATAATTTTTTTCAATTTGTAAAAATCGTAACTTTTATCACAGTAAAACAAGCTTGTTTCATTTCCCTCTTAATCCAAAGTTTGTCTTGGTTCTTCTTTAATCGTCAATATAAGTTTAACCAAAGTATCATTGAAATGATCTTGATCCTAATTTTGAACTGTCTCAACTTTAAATCCAAGTAACTGGCACTGGTAAATGACGTAAAACTGAATGGCACCAGGTAGATGACAGAAGATAACATTCAAATGATACAACAAAATTGAAAGTCAACTGTTGAATATGTAAGCCTTTTGACTATTGCAGACAATCATTCAAGGTAATAGGGAAAAATGTAATTTTACATGAAGAAATGAAAGAAAAGTTGAAAATATTCTCTTATTGTTTTTCCTTCAGCAACTTTATTTGTTTCTTCACCACTCAAACACTGGTTATTAAAAAAATTGAACAATCAATAAATCAAATGACCTTTAACGATCATTGGAAAAACTAGGAGAGAGGGAGAGGAGAAGGGAGAAGATTGAGTGAGGAGAAAAGGAGGGAGAAAGAGAGAGATGTTAATAACAGAAGCGTGTAAAAATGGCAGCACATGAAGTAAAGAAAAAAAAGGAGAACATGAGAAATTGTGTGATTCCATTCAACTAAACACAGATCAGGATGACATTGCAAATCAAACTGTAATAATCAAGAGGATAATTTTCAAGATGAATAATTAACCAGTGAATAAAATGATCACATGAAATGAGTTGAGCTAATGACAAGATGATCCATAATGATGATGAATAGAGAAAGTTAAACAGTATAATCAAATAAGACAATATTGATAACAATAAATTCACCGAAAGATTAAGAGGGAAGACGATGATGATGAAGAAGAAGAAGCAGGAGAAGAAGCAGGAGAAGAGTGGAAAAATGAGAAACAAAATGGATACAGTTTATGGTGTTCCAGTGTCAGTGAATCCGGTTCACTTTAACTAAACTTGCATTGATGATGAACTAGTGACGATGAACTGGTAATGAAGGGGGATGACCAATCAAACATTAATAGATGACGCTTCCATCGATTGTTATTTAACCATTTTACATTATCATTTTGTTAACATTGTTGGTATTTTTTGCTTTTTTACTCATCAATCTGATAGACATTATCAGGATTGTCGTCATAATCAACATTATTGTCAACATAATCTCTTCACCTTTCCAATATAATCATCTCATATGATCAACTCTTTCTTTCCTTTCTTTTTTACCTTTTGTTTTCCTTTTATTTTCATTTTTTGGTTAAACCGATCAACCAAAGAATGCAGATCAAAAGTCACGTTATTTTCAGTGGTCCTCATCAATTCCAGGTTCAACAAAATTCTTATACAATTGTGACTTATGTTTTCTGTTCTCTTCTTCTTCTGTTTCGTTTCCAACGAATCATCACATTTAGTAACATGTCAGTCACATTTTAAAAAATTAACTCTTTTCCTTGAGAGGTTTTCCCAAACTCATGTGATGCCGGATATAGTCTGTTCATTGAAACCAATCAACCCTATTTATCAAGGTTGAGTTTTCATCAATTAATTTGATTGACTCTTCTTTCTTCAAGTAAACGATTAAACAGCTCCGATATAATTAAAGGTAAACTTTGACAGAGGAATCGTTGTAGTGGCGATGCAAAAGACTGTCAAAATTATGAGAATGAAAATGTTTCACTGAAAGGTAAACACATGTAATGATGATTTTATGATGACACGTTTGTTGTCAGGATCATGATGTAGTTATGATGTCAATAGGAATCTTTTATAAGGCAATTGAGGATATAAATACATGAATAAACCGGTGACATGCAAATTACCAAACATTGCGAACTGGTTAATTTAATGTTTTGACCAATTTGTTTATTGATAACTTGACACTTGATGTTACACAACCCTTTCTATGGCAATGACCAATCGCGTCAATGACAGAAGAGGCAGGGATTTAACTTGAGTTTTGCATGATATTGGAAAGTTTACTTGACTGTATTACAAAAAACAATATTAAAACAGTCAAGGTAAGTACCATTCAATATTTATGAACGTGAAGACCTTTTGCAGTGATAATAGATTACATTAACTAACTTCATTTTCAACTTTCAAACAGAGACAACAATCTGGAATCAACAAAACGATAATAGGCAATCTACTCAACAAATCACGCTACAACTTTTCTTTTTTCAAATCAATATCTTGCAAGTTTCTTCTATTTTTAGTTATTTTGTAAGTTTAATTTAATGTAACCCTCCTCCGTATTTGTGATTCCCTCCACTGTGTCCCAATAAAAACGGCAGTCTGAACCGTTTAGCATTGCAATATGTGCAAGGCAGATGAATGTAACTGCCGGATCCTCGTCTAGCGAAGAGTTTTATTCACATTTTGATGCTCTCTTATTTGAGGCTCAACAGCTTAGCCCAACTTTGCTTTTATTTTATCAGATGTAGTGAATATTGAATTAAAATGAATTGTTAAAGGCATGACCGGGTAGGGAAGAGTTGGAAGAGATAAAATAAGACAATCAATATGCTTATTTTATGAGTTTTAATGCGTGAACAAAAATATTTTGGGAGAAACAGTATTAACTCAAATGTAACTGTTTCATACTTTTTGAATCCCCTAATGAGCCTTCAGGTTACGAGTTTTTTATTGTATTCATAGATGGCGCTTGAATCAAGATTACTGTCAGCCAATCAGAAACGTTTATTTTAGACGTTACTTTATTCAAATTCAAGTTGATAAACTGTCAAAATAGTTTATTCGTTCTTCCCGGTTCTTAAACATCTAGTTCTTTACAAGTTTTTCAATCAATTGTACTAGTTTTTACACATTTTTAATTGTTTTTAATTCGACATGGAATTTGAATCACCAGTGCTATCTTCGGGGGATAGACCTCCACTCAGTTCAAAATCTACAACTACAAATAAAAGACTAAGTGTTGAGCGGATTTACCAAAAGAAATCACAATTGGAGCATATTTTGCTCCGACCAGATACTTACATCGGTTCTGTAGAGCCTGTTACTCAACAAATGTGGGTTTACAACGATGAAAAAAGTGAAATGGTTCTTAAAGACATTACATATGTCCCTGGTCTTTACAAAATTTTTGACGAAATTTTAGTTAATGCTGCCGATAACAAACAACGGGATAAATCAATGAACTTGATCAAAATCGATATTGTTCCTGAAGACAATATGATCAGAATTTGGAACAATGGTGCAGGTATACCGGTTGTGTATCACAAGGCGGAAAATATGTATGTTCCGTCCTTGATTTTCGGCCACCTTTTAACTTCATCAAATTTCAATGATGATGAAAAAAAAGTTACAGGAGGTCGTAATGGTTATGGAGCAAAGTTATGTAATGTATTTTCCAAAAAGTTCATCGTAAAAACATCTTCTAAAGCCTATGACAGCTCTTTTGAACAAACATGGACTGATAACATGTCCAAAGCACAAGAAGCTAAAATTGGAAAAGCGGCTAAGTCTGACTTTACATCTGTAACTTTCTACCCTGATCTATCAAAATTTAAAATGCAGTCGTTAGATGCGGATATTGTGGCACTTTTCAAGCGTCGTGCTTTTGATATTGCTGGCTCTACTAAAGGTGTAAAAGTAGTTCTTAATGGCGAAGAACTACCAATCAAGAACTTCAAAGACTATGTTAACCAATATCTTAAGGGTAAAGTTGATGATCAAGGTGGACCTCTTCAATGTGCATATGAAGATGTAAGCGATAGATGGCAAATTGCTGTGGCATCCAGTGATAAAGGATTTCAACAAGTTAGCTTTGTAAATAGTATTGCAACTACTAAAGGTGGTCGTCATGTGGAACATGTCAGCGAACTAATTCTTACCAAATTGACCGAGGTAATCAAAAAGAAAAACAAAGGAGGCGTCCAGGTTAAGCCACATCAACTGAAACATCAACTTTGGGTGTTCATAAATTGTTTGATTGAAAATCCGACTTTTGACTCCCAAACTAAAGAAAACATGACATTACAGACTAAAAATTTTGGATCTAAGTGTAACCCATCTGATAAGTTTTTCACCACTGTTTTAAAAATCGGTATCGTTGAAAATATTTTGCAATGGGTTAAGTTTAAAGCTCAAGAACAACTCAACAAGCAAGGAGTCAAATCGAAGCATAGTAGAGTTCACGTTCCTAAATTGGAAGATGCTAATCTTGCTGGAGGAGCTCGATCAATCGAGTGTACACTGATTTTGACAGAAGGAGACTCAGCTAAATCATTAGTTGTTGCCGGTCTTGGTGTCATCGGAAGAGATAAATATGGTGTATTTCCGTTGCGAGGTAAATTGTTGAACGTTAGAGAAGCCGCTGTTCCACAAATCATGAAGAATGAAGAAATCCAGAACCTAATCAAAATCGTTGGATTGGATTATCGTAAAAAATATGAGCGAGAAGAAGATCTGAAATCTCTTCGATATGGAAAAATTATGATTATGACCGATCAAGATCATGATGGTTCCCACATTAAAGGTCTTCTCATCAATTTCATTCATCATAATTGGCCAAATCTTCTGAAGCTTCCTTTCTTGGAAGAATTCATTACTCCAATTTGTAAAGCTACCAAAGGAAACAAAGTCATCTCATTTTATTCTTTACCAGAATTTGAAGAATGGAAAGCTGAAACTCCTGATCATAAAAATTGGAAGATAAAATACTACAAAGGTTTGGGTACAAGTACCTCTAACGAAGCAAAAGAGTACTTTACAGATCTTGCACGTCACAGGATTCGATTCAAGTATGGAGGTCCTGAAGATGATCAGTCTGTCATTCTTGCTTTCAGTAAGAAAATGGTCGATCAAAGAAAAGAATGGTTGACTAAAGCCATGGAAGAAAGAAAACAAAGACGTGAAGATGGATTAGGAGAAATTTATTTATACCAAAAAGACACAAAAGTTGTTTCATACAAAGATTTTGTCAACAAAGAATTAGTTCTTTTCAGTAATCTTGATAACGAACGATCGATTCCATCAGTAATGGATGGATTCAAACCTGGCCAAAGAAAAGTTTTGTTTACATGTTTCAAGCGAAATTTGAAGAATGAAACTAAAGTAGCTCAGTTAGCAGGTACCGTTGGTTCGGAATCAGCATACCATCACGGTGAAGTGTCTTTGATGTCTACAATTGTCAGTTTGGCTCAAGATTTTGTTGGCAGCAACAACATAAATCTATTGCTTCCACTTGGTCAATTCGGGACTAGATTGCAGGGTGGTAAAGATGCTGCCAGTGCTCGCTATATTTTCACCAAATTGAGTCCACTTGCTAGAAAAATATTTTCCAAGTTAGATGAACCTTTACTCCATTATCTATACGATGATAATCAACGAGTTGAACCAGAATATTATGTCCCTATACTCCCAATGGTGTTGGTAAATGGAGCTGACGGAATTGGAACCGGATGGAGCACTAAGATTCCCAATTATAATCCAAGAGATGTTGTTGCAAACTTGAAGAGATTGATTAAAGGAGAAGAAATTGTTCCGATGAAACCCTGGTTCAAAGGATTCCGAGGTTTGATTGAGAAAATCGACGCTCAACGTTATATCAGTTTTGGTGAAGTCGCTATTCTTGATGAAGGCAAGATTGAAATTACTGAACTTCCGGTTCGAGTCTGGGTTCAGGCTTATAAAGAAAATGTTCTCGACCCATTCCTTCATGGTAATGACAAGCAACAACAAATTATCAATGATTACAAAGAGTATCATACAGATACAACTGTTCGTTTCGTAGTATCCATATCACCTGAGAACCTTAGAAAAGCAGAGCAGCAAGGTATCCACAAATTTTTCAAACTCCAGACTACATTCACCACTACCTCAATGGTTTTGTTTGATCACAATGGTTGCATTAAACGTTATGAGACTCCTGAAGAAATTTTGTTGGAATTTTATGATATGCGTCTCGTGCACTACAATAAGCGAAAGGCTTATCTTGAAGGAATGCTTGAAGCAGAAGCTTTGAAGTTGGAAAATCAAGCTCGTTTCATTGTAGAAAAGAATTCAGGTCAGATTAAAATGGAAGGTGTTGGAGTTAAAGCCATGATCGAGACATTGATTAAAAAGGGCTATGATTCAGATCCTGTGAAAGCCTGGCAAAAGAAGAACCAGTTTGATTCTCCAGAACAGCCTGTAGATGAAGATAACGAAAAATCAGTGGAATCTGGACAGCAAGATGGCAATCTTACCGGTCCAGATTATGATTACCTGCTTGATATGGCTATGCGATCTATGTTGAAAGAAAAAGCTGATAATCTTCTGAAAACTCGTGATGCTAAAAAATCAGAGCTCAATGAACTGAAAAAAACTACTGTCCAAGAAATGTGGCTACGAGATCTTGATGATTTCATAGAAGAACTGACTAATGTTGAAAAAGAACAAGACGAGGCAGCTGCTAAGGCTATCAAACCAAAAGGTGGAGATGGAGGAAAGATTCGAGGCAAAAGCACTAAAAAGTCCGATGCTGATACTAAACCCTCTGAATTTGGAAGACGAATTGAACCTGAAATCGATCCTGCTCTATACGCTAAACAAACTGCTGATTGCAAGAGACGTGCTAAAAAATCCTCAAAGGAAATCGAAAGCGATCCTGATGCTACTGAGATTCTCGATGATATCCCAATATTGAGCGATGATGCAGAGGAAGACGAGGATGTACCTTTACTTGCCAGATTGGATAGAAAGAAGGACGGTAAAACAAAGTCTGTGGCAACTAAAGTTAAAGAACCTAAGACCAATAAAGCAAAAGGTAAATCATCCAATGAAAATCTCAAACAGACTACTCTGAATTTTAAACCGATTGGTAAAGTGACCAAAGATGACAAGGCTGACGCAGATAGCAATAGCACTGAAATTGAAAAACCTATTACGAAAACTAAAGAAGTTGCTGCTAAGAAAAATCTCGTAACCAAAACAACTCAACCCAAGCAAAAGTCAAAGCCTAAAAAGCGTAAATCTTGGGGCTCAGATGATTCTCTCACTGAAGATGATGAAGATATTGTCTTGAGTTCTGGTTCGAGTACTGAAGATGACGAAGAGCAAAGTGATGTTCCTGTTGAACCTAAATCCAAGAGAGCTCGTAAAAATGTATTATATCGAATCGACAGCGATGATTCCTTTTTAGAACAAATTTAGAATCAAATATTTTTTTGTACATATTTTCGAAATCTATTTCATTTTACAAGCACAAACTCATAATTTAATATCGATTACATTTTATTCATTATCCATTAAACTTGCTATATCTATATTTTGTTTTGGGTTGTGTGATTTCATTGCTGGTTTATCAATATTGACATCGGGCAAATCAATATTGTTTGATCCTTCATACTTTCTTAATTTGATACCAGACTCCCTTAATCTATTTGCGGCTAAGTTAAAAAGAGTAACATCATCAATATCCATTTGACTTGATTTCGCTATTTCGACATATTTTTCTATGAATAGGTCGCAAATTGTTGGATTTGAAGAGTCCATTAAATCGATAACACCAGGTGATCCAAATACTCTATAAAATTCACTGAGAAATCGAGAAAGGTTAGAATACATGAGTGTTGAGTAGGAATCGAAAATTGAATCTACTAGCTAATGAGTCACATTCAGGACTGAACTTTACTCTATCAAACTGCTATAAATTGTAAACAGAAGAAAAACTTACGCTCTTATTTTATCTTCATGATAAAAAATAGGTTTGACATTAATATCAGGTAAAGGCCTTAAGTAAATAGGTTCAACAACTGGGGGAAATCGTTTATAAACATCGAACCAGATGGGTTTATCATCAGGTTTGATTCCTCCAGATCGCAGGAAACCTTCAACACTAATAGTTGGAGCAATCAGAAATAAAGAATACATTAAGTAGAGATTCAGATAATATTTTAAATCAAACTTACCGATTGAAAATGCTGGCAAATTTTTGTAATCTTGATTGTGCCATTTCTAAATTAGCAAATATCTATTTTATATTAATAAATAACCAAAAAATGAAAAACAAGATGAAAACAATGTTTTCAAAACATGACCAAAATAGGATCGGATCTTGGAGTCAATCCATATCTAATAGATACTATCTATTTACCTCTAAGACTTACATTTGTTAGAGTCTAATTAAGAGCATAACAAACTAATAGCTGAATGTTCATCAAAAAAAATGTAAAACAATGGAAACATGACAAAAAATAAATATATTTACATGTATCTGCAAAGAATGACCAAAGAGTAAATTTCAGACTAACTCAGACTAAATCACACTCTTTCAATATTTTGAGGTTACGCCATCTTTTAAATTGATTTGATTTCTTCGATACATCATGTATTGTTTGGATGGCTTGTAAAAAGTACTTTGGTTTCAATTTACACCAATTAACATCTAATTTTATTATCAATATTTATTATCAATATACAAGTATTTTGAAAGCAAATAATGTTTATGTTAATAGTTTTCGCGCAATGAAGAATGAAGACAATTAAGCGAAAGAGGTAAGATTCGGGTTAATTTAAGCATTTTTTGAGTCCATAGATTTTAAGAGCGATTACCTAAGAAAAAAAGGTACGTTTGATTTTCGTTTCGTGGAATGTTCAATGTTAAACAATCTGGTATTGAATAGGGGTTTACAGTTTATGGGGTTCAAGAGTAAGTCTAGGAGAAGTCAAGAGTAGGAATAATTCTAGAGGATTTCCATTTTTCAATATTATATTAAAGTGAATAATTATCAGTTTAAAGACGATTTCAGATGATACGCAAGTCACATATCATTGACTAACCATTATTCAGCTTTTTACACGAATTAAATAAAAAAGTCCAAAATAATAACAATTTAGATAATCATTTTTGGTCTGAAGTTTGGCTATCAAACGTAGGTATTGACAAACAAAAAAATTCTTATAATATTAGCTTCAACTAGTTCATCTTTTCTAACATCTTAATATGTTATGATCAATAACTTGAGATTTAACTGCTCCTTTAAAACAGTGCTGTTAAGTGCTGATATGTTGGTTATCCAGTGCTTATAACCATTAGTTATCAATCGTTTAGTTGTATAAAAAACAGTTTTTGTAAATTAAGTTTTGGGTCGATAACAATATCAGAAATGAACAAACAGAAGCTGATTGTGAGATCAAATGATTTAGTTGAATAGTAAAATTTCAGTTTTATTGATCAATCTGACAATAAAGTATCGGTTTGTCCATCAAAGATAATGTTGTCAACCCAATCTAAATTTTTAAAGCTGTATTTATAAGTAGATGCTTGGTCATCACTGCTTCGATAATGATAATATTTTTAGTTTGCGTCAGTGTTATGATTGATGAAGGTGGAAGTGGTAGTGGTAGTGGTAATTAAGTTGACTTTATACAAGCTAAATTAAATCAGACTCGTTAAGGTGTTTCCCATTAAATTCATCTCGATTAAAAAATGATTGAGATTCACAACTCAAATTAAAGAATCAAAAAAACAACATTTAGGCTCATGTTATGAAAGTTTTAGCTAAGAATGATCGCGCTCTAAAGGTTATGTCAATTAGATTATTAGCTCGTTTGAAAAATTAATTTACTTTGACGTCAGAATACGCCATAATTTATCGATATCTCAATTTTAATCTCAATATTTGGCCTGATGGGAAACACCTTAAGTAATATCAACAAGTTGTCATGTTGATTGAGTCAAGTCAATTTAGCAGATGAAACGGAAATGAAATAAATTTTAAATTAAATTTCCATTAAGTGAGATCTAAAAAGTTAAGGTTGAATCATCCCATTCCAATTCTCGGCGAGTTTTAGTTTTTTCTACTTCATCCTCTGAACTTTCACCATCGTCCCGATAGCTACTGCCATCATCTGAACTGTCAGAATCATCATCGTCCTCTTGGATTGGTAAACTTCCCTGTTCTTGTTCAATTTGCTAGAAAAAAGTTAAAGAATTGTAATTGTTAGATACATTTAACCAAATCAAAATCGATAAAGTTCACAGACTAAAACTTACATCTAAAGGGTTTACAGTTATGGTAAGTGATGTATCATCCCAGGCCATTTCTTGTTCTTCATCTCTCGTTTCACTAGGCCTAGAATGTGCAGCTCTTATCCGAATAACTCCAAGAACAATCATGAAGACTAAGAAACCAACACATACCACGATAATAACAGTTACTGCATGACCTACAACGATGGGTGACAATCGAGATTTCACTATAATAGTGGCAAAGTTTAAACGATAAAGGGACAACAATAAGTTATAACAAACGTTTACAAAAGCAAAATGAGTTTACTCACTTGCAGTGGTTCTTGCAAAGATTTCACTAGATTCAAGTGAATCCCGGAATCCATTTGATTTCAACTTGGAATCCTTTAGTTCAACTTGTTGCTGATGAACTTGAGCATGAGCTGCCACAATGCCTGGTCGATCTTCACGTCCATGGCCATCATTAACCATCATGTTCATCTTGTTATCAGCCTCATTGTGCCTCGAAGATCCGTCATTGTTATTTAAACCACTTACAACGTCAGAACTTGCTTCAGATTTAAAGCCTTGACTTGTGGATCCAGTCAAGTTTGAAGGATCAACTTTAGGATGGATTACAGTTAATGTTTGAAAGTAGTCGTTTGAAATGAAACGGCCATTTAACTCTGAACAAGTCAGTTTGAAGGCTCTATTCAAATAGTAGGCTGGTTTATGGTTGAAGTAAACGATCTCTCGAAGTATGGTTTGATAATTATGAACAGTGTCGGCTCCTGTTGATTAGAAATACGTATAAATCAAATTATTAATAAATTGCAAAATGAGAATTAGAAAAAGGAATCATTTGACTTGATGTTGGTGAAGGAAATTTGCTTTAATAACTATTGATTTCAATCAATTTGAAGCTTAAACCCTATGATTTATTAGGATGGATAAGAAATTATACAGAAAAGAGAGAATCTCAAACTAATTGGCCATTTCATGTAACAGTATTACGAAAATCTTTCATGAATTATCTTCATTAGAAGTATATAATAATGACATCCAGCAACAACTCTAGTCATGAAAGCAATTCTAGAGCATGACCAACTAAAAATCACTAACAATAGAAAATATCTAAAAGTAATTCAGAGGTTAATAGAAGAACACGAAGAGAGAATTTATCAAATATAAAAGATGAAAAAGTTGTCTGAAAAAGAATAAAAATATAAGAATTTCATCAGTTGGAAAGAGATTTTCAATAAAATTCAACTTATTGTTTATTAGGCTGAATGAGTAAAATGAAAAAAGAAAGTTGTTTTTCGAAAAGATGAAAGATCATTTATTTTTTATTCAGCATTCAATTAGTCACCTCAGAATATCAATAAACCAATTTTCACAGCTTGACAATGTTTGGCCAATCTAATATAAACGAAATATCAATTCAAAATACAAGAATTTATCAAATCAATGAGCTGAGAAATTAATCGATTTAACTGAAAAAAACGATTCAAGTTGAAGAGAGAAACTGTAACATTAAAAAATTGAATTATGTTCAGAGCAAGATATTGAGCTTGAGTAAATCAACCAGCTGATGACTCAAAGTAAAGCCTTTTCTTTAATGATTACAGGAAAAGTGTATTTATTTCTCTCAATCTACTTGATAAGAAGATAATCACTAAATTCCAAGGTTTATAGATTTAGATTGTTGATAACTCTTCACAAAGTGATTACAAAATTTTAATCCTGATCATCCTTTAAATGTCATAGGAAACCATAGAAACATTGATAATTAACTGACAAGTTTCCGCTATAACTCGATTTAAACATTGATCTACATTGACTCGATGGAGACTCTCCAGTCTCTTCAGCTGAGTGGGTTTACGCTCAGTGTTCCTACAAGCAAAATAATCAATTTTGATTCAGTTCAATTTAATCTTGATATTTGACGAGTCAAACTTTTTTTTTAAAACAAAGGAAGGACAAACAACAAAGGATTAGACAAAAGATTGAATTATCCTCGTTATTTGACATCAACATCATTAGTTTATCATTCAACTCAATTAATTGAATCACTATCCTTATGTCTGATCAATAACATTTACAACAATGTATCGATTAATCAGCATTGGGAAAAGGAGAAAATAAACTTTGACTTTAGATGCAAACATGAAATCAAAACTAAGATTAACAGCAATTAAGATGATTAATGATTGCAATAATAATTTATAAGATTGCAAGTGTTTGCATAATAATTGGCCTGAGTTATAATGGACATGCGTCCATAAAAATTGAACAAAAATCCAAGTCACAATGGATGTTGAATAAAGCAATAAGCAATAGACTATTGTTTCGAGTGGAAATATTTCAATGAGTGAAAGAAGGCGAGTGAATGATTGAGATAAAATTGACACCTTTAATCCATTCAAATGTAACAGTTTACACTCTGAAGGGAATGTTTAATAGTGAAGTAACCTTTCAGGAGCATTGCTTTAAACGGCTATACTCTCAATTAACTTTGATAATTCTATTCCTTATCATTCCACTTTGGCTTATCCAAGTCATTAAACTATAAGTTATTTGAGCCAATGATATCTAATTAGTGCATCAGGCATTTGGTCTCAGTGGAGTTCAGAAAATTTGTAGGTTCATCATCTTCGGATAATGAATAAGAGAAAAGGTAAAAGAGCAAGATGAAGGCTTTTCTCGTTTCTTTAAAAGAAAGGTTATCTTGAATCTTGGTTTGCGTGAACAATTCGAACAAGAGAGAGACGAAGCAGAAAAAGAAAATAAAAAGGAAGTAGAAAAATGAGAGAATAGATGACCACAATGGTCAGTGGACAAAGATGACTCAGGTTTTGGGTGGAGAAATCGATGTCGTTTTCTAGTTTCTAGGTTAGATCTAACGAGTAAATAAGTTTAATATGAAAAGAAAGATTTGTCGATTTGAGTTGAAATAGAAATGAATAGGTCAGTATCATCATTTTTCTTTTCACTATTTATTCTTTGTTTCTTGTTCCCATTTTTCAAAAAATGCCTCTGGTTCTAAAATTGCAAGAATTGATTGAGAGATGAAGTCATCCAAAAAAAGACAAGAATTAGTTGAACACTTTCATGATCATCAAAGATTCAAGAAGCAAGACAAACGTGCTTCGACTTGATTTCTTCATGAAAGTCAGAACAAAATAGTCGTGAAAAGTGTGCTGTGCCATCTTTTACACCATTCAAGTGGTGAAATAAATCCTGATTGATTAAAACATGTTGTTTCCAATGCTGTATTCAATTGGCAAATGCATGAAGAGACAAAGTCTCGTGGCTATTTCACTTGATTCTGCTAAGTAAATTACTTTTTCTGTGACATGTTAGCTATTTTTGTTACTTTTGTTTTATGTTTCAATTTAATGCCATGATTATTAAAAGCTAGCAGTCATATTGTTTATTATTATCTAGCTCAATGGGATGTACTTGAAGACACGATGAAAAATGGTAAAAAATATATGTAAGAGGAGGATGCTGCTACTGATTTTAATGGTAATGGGAGTGTATGATTATTTGTGAATATATAAAACTAAAGTGATGCTAGAGTTAGTCCTGAAAACAAGATTACGTACAATAGCATGTCAACAAGTCTCTCATTTTCCTTTCTTTAAATGTCAACATAAGCTAGCAAACAATGAAAGATATAAAAGAAGATAAACAGAAATCATGTTCAAAGGAGAGAAAAGAGAAGAGAAAAGTTTGAAATAATGAAGACAATCGAGAGGAAAATTGTTTACTCGTTAGAAGAGGAAAAAGTTTACATTAAAGTTAAATTATAATGACAGTCAAAGTACCGAGCAGAAATAAATGAATATGATTCTGTTTCAATCTGTGAGACAATGGATGCCATCTTTTATATCAAATCAAATTCACTTGATATTTATCCATGTTATCCTCTGAGGCTATCTTAGAGCACAACATCTGATTTTGGCTATAATTTTTAAAACTCATTTTTAAACGAATTGCAATAATGCAGATTTTGTTCATTAGAAAATTAAGTAGTTGCTAGGAGATTCGTAATTTGAGTTATAGATTTGTGCATTTTCAATGAATCCATAGCATTTGAGAGATGCAAGTATCAATTCAATCAATTTTGCAAGTTTGCATAAAAAGTTTCATGAGTTGATTTGAGGCTGTCCAAAAAAGGGAGGAAAAAATTGTATGTTTAACAATAAAAGGGTAAAGATGAATTCAGGTGCCATCTGGGATAGTATTTTTCTTATGAGGAGGGACCTTTTTTATACTTTAATCACACCCAAAAATGAAAGTTACAAGAACAGAAAACATGAAATAACTAATTCGCATGACAAACAAAAATCAATGAAAACCTGAGATGTTATACAATTTATGTATTCTATTAAAATACAAGGAAAGGCATAAAGGTAAGACAAATAGCAAGTATGAACCAATTTCAAAGTTATTATTATATAAATAATAGAGTCAAATTTTTGCACACTTTTGATTCAACTTAAAATGAGAGGAAAATGAACATTGGAAAAGGTAAAAAGGTGATGAAAATGAAATAATTTTATATTAATAGGTTAAGTGTATTTTTGACTCCAAATATGACATATCAGTGTTATTGGATGAGAGCTGCTAACATTGCTTTAGATGATGTTGTTACTATCACTACAGTTACAGTTACAGTTGTTGTTGCTGTTGCTGTTATTGTTATTGTTGTTCATGTTGTCGCTTTTGTTGCTGTGATTGTTGGATTACTTGTGCAAAAATGAAACCATTACTATTGCATTATACAATGGATTGAATTGGTGTTGGAAATTGCATTTATCTATCAATGTAACTGATGGTTTCAGATTCTTTTGCTGAGATATGTGAAACAGAATGAAACGAACATGGTAAGAAAAGGACTTTCAAATGATCATCCGACAATTATTAGTGAGTTATATTGTTAAAGATAACAATTTATGGAGAAGACTCGAGTTTAAGGATATGGAAATGAGATGAATAAAATATACAAATATAATCAAAAAGGGATGAATGTTCTGAAGAAATGAATAAAGAATGAGAATGCAATTCGTCCGACTGGAATCACAATTCAATGCAGAACCAATGGTTCAGCTGAAAAGCCGATTCAAGTTTCTTTTTCTCTCTCGTTTCTTCAATGAATTAACATTTTAAGATGCAAAATACAGATGATTACAACTACAAAAGTCAAAAGAGTCAGAAGAAGGCAAAGAAGAAGATGATGATGAAGAGAAAAAGAAACAAATGTAAGGTTAGATACAGAAAACAAGGTAAGAAAAGAAACTAGATCTGTGATGAAAATCCGTTGCCATTCAATTAAATCATGATAACAGTGTATAAGGATTGCTAATAATATGAAAACAGTTTGATCGATCGTCTGTTACAGGTTAAAGGAAATAGCTCTGAAAAAGGAAAGACCTTAAAGTTAATAACAAAACAGAAGCCTTAACAATCTGCATTCTGTTGAATATACAGATTCTCATTAATGTAGATGGAAGAGGAAGTTATATCAAATTTTTCAGAGACGATTTATGAAATTAAGAATCAACTCATCATCAATTTATATGAGCTACCATGAGAAAAAATTATCATAACAGTATTTGAGGAAAATAATTAAATCAAATTAAATGGGAAACAATAACCAAGTTTAGAGAATGAAGGTTAAAAGCATAAACAACATGTAATGAACAATCTTGGAAAGCACATCACATTAACAAAATAATTATAATTACCTGGAGAAAATGATAAAGGTTGAAAATATGTATTAAAATAGTTTAGGCGGAAATGTTAATAATAATTATAATAAGACTATAAGAATGAAATCTAAATAATTATTAGATCAACATGGAGACACAAGTAAATTCTTTGTTTACTGGTTTCAGAATTAAAATGCAGAATGATGCTTTTTCCTTAAGGCTAGGCTTATGAAGCTTATTTTATTGCAATCAAAAATGTATAAAACAGAAAAAAACATTTCCATTGGAGTAACGAACAAATTAATCATGAGTTAAAAAGATATGAATCGAAATGAAAAATGTATAGCAACAACGATATAATCTCATCTTCTTACATTCATATTTGCCACAACTTTTGAGGTAAAACATCTAAACATGCAAAATAAAGGTCTTAAAGATTCAATCCAATCTATTCAAATTGAAATGCGTTGATCATGAATGAAAATTCATCTTCGCCATAAAGGAATCGATATGAGAATACAAAATTTATTTCTGGGTGATATCGAGTGATAAATTAGTCAAAATTGAAATGAATCAATCTCCAAGTATGGCTTAGAATTGCGCAAAATACTGTTACGTGAATCTACTCAAAACTAGGGAAGATTAAATAAAATCAAAAAGAAACTACGTTTCAATATATACATGATGCTTTTGGCTTATTCACATATAAACCGATTAAATCAATTTCTAATCTCAGTAAATCTCTTTTGTCCAGAAAAGTGACAAAGTATCAACAGACAGTTTAATTAAAAAAATAAATAGATAATTAATGCACCATGATGGACAATAGTCAAGATATATTCAAAATGAAATGAGCATTCAGCTACATGTGACAGCTTAATCTACATTCGAACAAGTGGAATGAGAAAAAAATTCTTTCCTGGCATTCTATTGGCTAAAAGTAATATTAAGCACTAAAAAGGCAGTCAAAATGCATACAAGAAAACTAATACAAGTTTATCAAAATTTTTGTTCATTAGCAGATTCTTTGATCGGTACACAATAAGAGATGCCCGATAAAATTGAAATCATATTAGCGTATAATTAACCATTCATCTTGCCTTTCAGCTGTCTGGTTCATTCACTCTCATTGATTGTTATAAAGGTAACCAGGAAGCTCATTAAAAAGCTCATTTTACCTCACTATTATTTTTCATAATTATTTATATAAATAGCATTCTAATTTATTACATTCTTCTAGCAGGGTTGAAACGAACCTGTGAATTACAGTTTAATAAAAGTAATGACCATCACTAACCACAAAAAACTAACAATTCTTCGTTAAGAAAATGTCAATGACACGAGGAGATCGATAAAAACACTAATTCTTCACTGAGACAGTCTCACTAGAAGCCATTTTTAGCCATTATTCACTTCTAAAACTGTCATTCAAAATTAGTTTGAAAAGTTTAGATAGATTGGTAATATAAGCAGTGAAACGATTTACATTATGTAAATTAAACACTTAAGAATGGATTACTGACCGTTAATAACAATTCCATCCTTTGACTCTGTGAATCTAACTCCAAGATGATTCATGAAATTATTCGGGAGTCGAAAATATTCATGATCTGGATTAAGAGGTGGATAAACTTGAATCGAACAAGTATCCAACTTGTGTACATTAGCAAGTTTAGATACTTCCTTGGTTGGTTTGGATGAATCTTCAGAAGATAAGTCTCCAATGTCATCAGGATTAACATTATTATCTTCGTCATCTTCAACTTCGATTTCATGATTAATAAGAATGGAAACTGTTGAGAAAAGTTCAATTCCTTGAACAAAAGCTTCGTATTCGCGAGCCAGATTAGGAGTTCCATTTAGACTTATAAGTGGCTGTTTTGGTGGCAACACCATTATGTAAGAGTCTACACTGGGAACCTTCAATGATTTACCATTAGAACATCTGGAGGAGAGAAAAAATAGAAATAATGATTAATGAAAATCGACCAATGCGAGGTTCTAAATCAAATCAAATCTGAAAGTTGGTAATAATTTATTGCTCCAATCAATGGAATATAATGTCCAAACATTTAGTTGCACAATCTTTTTCATCCAAAACATCCGATGCTGACAATTTTACAATCAAAACAATAGGATTTTAACAAAACCATGTAATAAGTATGATATATCAACCCGTCAAAAATTTACCTGAAATCCCCTACATGATACTCATATGGATAAAAACATTCAGTTTGCAAATAAATATTTAATAAAATTATAAATCAATTCATACCTTATTGAAGTTGATAATCGTAAACTACGACGACCAGGAGTTGGGTATTCTCGGGTGTTTATGTAAGAAACTTGAGAGAGCATATCTTCAACATCAATTGCATCCTTTCCTTCTATTAGTATTTCTGATCCTTGAGTATTGATGGATACACTTGTGCCTGAGTCAAGAGAGTCTGATGGAGGCAACTCTAAGCCTTCTTTGCATCTATGAAGACAGTTCAACACATTAGGCGATTCATTTGCTCCACGAAGAATACTGAGTCCAGCCAGAAAACCTCGGAAGTGAAAATTTAATTTGTTAGCTTTTCCCTCCCAACATGCACCAACAGTAAGTGTGGTGTTTACACCTTTCATAGCGTGCAATGGCCAATCATCGACTATTTCTGGATTAGTTGAAGTGTTTTTGTACAATTGTCCGTCGAGATACAAAGAAACCTCTGGGAACGAGACAGATATAGCATAATGATGCCACTTGTTGTCACAAACTTCAGCGAGTTTCCAACGCCATTCTGCGGGCCGAAATATAGTTCGTTTCTCTTGATTGAACTCTCGACGAAGAAGTAAAATGAGACGACAATTACGGACGAAGAGAGCATAGTGATGACGATTTTTCTCTGCAAAAATAAAATGTCAAAATAAAATTAATGCCGAAGACAACATGATTGTTACAATCCAATAGATAAAATATTGTGATTTTACGAGAAAAATAAAAATAGACATCTAAAATAAGGTCTGTGAGGTGCAATAAATTGGCTCTGAAAACATCAATTTTCTCTCAACTAGAAAGTAATGCTTTTCATCAATTATAATGTGATCACCAAATGCAGAATAAATGTATCATCATTTAGTTTTATTCATTTAGTATCAATAAGTGTGCTTGAAACAAAACGTAATCTGATTTTTTTTGTTTTCAGCCAGTCTCACTTTGCCATTAGACTAAATTATATCTGATTGACTTACTATGATCATCAGCATTACATATAATGTGCTCTTTGATGTGTTTGTTGGTGTGATCAGCAGGGGGCTCATGTTTCATCCAAAATGAAATTGAAAATTTGTTGGTGAGATTATGATCCAGAACAGTCTCTGGAATCATAGCAGCAACTGATGCTCCATCAAATTCAAAGATTTTATCACTTTCGTGACCTTCATCAGTGGGCAAATATCGTGTCCATTCAGCACCGATTCCTGGCGAAGGTAATAGATCAACACTGGCAACATTTGCTCCTTAAAAAACAAAAATCAAGAGAAAAGTATCATTGGTAAATGTGCGAAAATAATGATGATAATAATCGTGATAATTACTAAATGCTAGATTAAACTGAAAATTTGTTGAAGACAAATGAAGACGGCGATTAAGAATATGGAAAAGCTGAACAAGCATGAAATGCTATGAAGAAGTCGATAGAGATAATAGATAAACAGGATAAAGGGTATTAAAAGCCAAAAAGAAATGAAAACAGAAGAGTCAGAAGAGGATTAAGAAAATAGATAGAGTAAGGGGAAGAGATGAATTGAATACATGAAAAGAAAACAGGATCAGAACACTTTCATACATAAATTGAATAAATAAAATAGCGAATATATCAATGATATTTCAGGTCATTATTTTCAGAAAATTATATCGAAGCATGAGAAATGAGTGATGGAAGCTTACCACAAAGTTTACGTTGTGATTCTATAGAGTATGTATCTCGGTCGCATCCTTTTCCTATGTGTGAAGTAGATAAGCTAAGTTGAAGAGAAACATCTTGGACATCACATGGTACATTCCATAATTGAAGTTCGGCTTCAGGGAACAAAATTTTCTGTCCAGAAGTAGGAGTGTATTCAATTCTATCGTGAATTTCTTTCCAGCCCTTGACTCCTCCGAAACGAGGAGCTTTGGCAGAAACAAACACAGGTAATCCATTGCCCAAAAATGTAAATAAAAGCACTGAAATCGGAATGGATAATCCCATAGTTGATAACAATTGGCCAGCAAGGCCTAAAGTGTTAAAAGATGATCCTTACTTGATTACAAAATGGCGATCAGGTAAACCCGAAGAACTAAGAATGAGTCACTATCAATTTTATTGATAAAACAAGCCTAGTATGGATTACATACAGAGCAACAACAGTTTTCTTGAAGTTTGCTGCTGCAATCTTGCGTACAAGAAACCATTTACATGTAGATGCATGGAAATATTAACCGCAATAAGATCCAATCCACTTACAAACCATTATTGCTAAGATCTTAATCAATTAATGTACCGTTTATTTAAATGCTTTAGTTTGGTGTTATTTTAAGTCGATTTCTAACATGATATCTGAAGTTTCAAATGGAAACAGAGAAGGAAAGTTTGATAAGATTTTCTGAGAAAATAACCGGATTTTGTACTTTAAACCATTATCAGTATCCAGATTGAGTTGAAAAAACTCTCCTATTTAAACAAGGTCAATCTTTTTTGGTCAACTTCCCTCTTTTTCCCGAAGATTTCTTCGCTTTTTTATGTGCAGCCATCTGTTGGTGTAGTCACCCGAACTGTCTTGCTCAGAGTTGAAGATCTTTTTCCGGTAGTGAGTCAAATATCAGTTCACTATCGATACGTTTCCCAGAAACCTTGGAAAATTACCGAGAAATTCAGGGTCTGAGGTTCAATCACGCCAAACTTCAAGTACCGATGGTCCTGTAAAAAGTGAATAAGTTTCTAGGAAAGTGCCAGTTTAAAATTGGTGGTTAACTATTGCAAGGAGGTACTAAGCGAATTTTTTGTTTTTTTGCTGCTGTGATAAGCTACTCAATAAGCGATAAAGATATCTTCATCTCCTCATAAACGGATTATAGATCTGGAAAAGCTAACCGAATCATGTTGGAAATGTGTTTATGATTTATTAATATTCATCTTGTTTATTTGTTACGATTTATTACAATAATAATTTTGGGTTTAATCAACTATCAACCCATGAATTCTGAGTTCAATACCTGTTGCAACATCAGATAAAATAACCAAGTTGAAAATTTCAAATAGTGCCGATTCAAGCCTCGCCACCTTGGTAAGTACTGCTATGTGCTCTATGAAACATTACGGTGGATCGTACCGAGATGATTCCAGTTTTTACAGATCTTTGGCTGAAAAGATATCAGAAAACCTGTTGTACTATGTCGATGGCAAACCTAATTTTCATAAAAATGATAACGGTTGTACTAACAGTGATCACGTAAATGATGTCAAATTTTCAGCTGAATCAATTGTCCCCAAATTAAATCTGGAAGATTATAATTTTCCTCCTGACTATCAACTAAATGATGACGAAGAGCTTGATAAGATCCATTTTCTGATGGATGAACTGGAATATCTATCATCTTCAACTAAAACTATCACTCCACCTGATAACATGTCGATGGCTGTTGAAAATGATAAATTACCAACTTGGCCAAACATGAAACCGGGATCTCAGGCTTTTCTTTGTAATGCCTGTGGAAAATATTTCACTTCATTGAGGGACTTTGATGAACACGAGATCAATAATCATCCTAACGTCTTCTGTAGTTTCACTGAGGTACAGTTGGATCAATGCATTCCAGCTAACCTACTGATGTGGCACCACTTTAGTCCGACCGGGTTGCTCAGAAGCTGCAAGGTTCCTCAAATAGCCTCTTCATCATCTGAGCCCAGTATTAGATGTACTAAATGTCATAACAAATTTACTACTGCTGCAGAACTGTATCAACACATTATAGATTGCTCATCAACAACGATTTCCCCATTTTCATCAGCAGTTACACCAACTAAGAACAGCAAGATTTATAACCTTCCCGTGCAATCAAATCCAGCGTTTTCATCTTCTGCGCTTTCTGTTACTGTTTCATCGGCCTCACCTTCGTCAATTTCAACATCCATATCATCTCCATCATCTATTTCATCTTCTCTATCATCATCGCCATCATCAAATTCTAAAGCCGTGCCTTCATTTCTTTCTACCTCAGCTCTTTCATTAGGCTCATCCAAGTTGATCCCACAGTCTTCTACTTCAATATCTCCAATATCGCCAGCTCGAAAAGGGAATTCTACCCGTACTGTGAATAACAATTTTTCGTCTCCGTCGTTCTTGAACTACAACACACGATCTTCCAACAAAAGAAAACCTCAAGAGCCAGAAAATACTACTAAAAGGCGAAAGATTGCTAGAAAATTAAAAAATAGAGACACATCAATTGATGATACAAAAAGCGAAGAAAAGTCTGCTATTCAGCCAGCACCTAATCAAGACTGTACAAAGACTGACACCGACGTTAGCAATGTTAATTATACACCTGTTCATAGAGTTGTAAGGAGATTTGCTATGTTGAATCGTAGAATCCGGCGAAGAGCCAGGTATTTTTGCTTAAACTGTCCAGCTGTTTTTAGTCATCATTTAACGTTTGCGAAGCATCGTAACTCGTGTCTACCTCCTGAAGAGACTGATAATCCTGAAGTAAAGACAATGAATGATCCGTCTGATTCTGCATCAAGGAGTGCAGAAAAAAATTTGTCGAATAAACAAATCGGTAAATTGAAACATAGAATCGGAGCGCAAAAGAATGAGATTAAAAGAAAGCAAAAAGTACCTACAAAAATTGTAACCCGTCGTGCAAGTCGCCAACTCAAAACAGGTAGAAACAAGGAAGAAGACCCCGAAGGTGGTGTTGATTTGAATGTAGGGGAACCGAATACGAAACCAAATGCTGCATTGTCTGCTACTCGAGTCACTGCTCGGAAGATTGTCATAAAATTAAGAGGCAAGGCTGGATTGAAATTGAAAAGAGGGCGAGCACAAGTCAATAGATTAGGAGAAAGTGAATCTAATGCTATACTTTCCAACCACAATTCTGATGCCGAGAAAACTTGTCGAGCTTTGAAATCCGGTAGAAGACGTAAAATCATAATCAAAAGGCGTCGAAGGAAACAGCAATCATTTACTGAAAATGGCCCAGCATCTTCATCTACGTCGACTTTACATAACCCTCATCCTAAAGAACCCATAAAGCATCGTGTGATATTATCTCGTCGTGAACGCCGCTGTCCAAATTGCCTTCGTTTGTTCAAATATATGGGTAATTTTAGGAAACATGTTCAAGCTGGATGCTCAGGAAATGTTAGTCAACAAGTAAACACTGCCAACGAAAAACAGTCATCATCCAATGTAAAAAATAGTAAAGATCAAGTCCAATTCGATGAATCATCATCACTCAATATGCATGAAGAACAATCTCCTGCCTCTGATACCTCATCTTGCAGTGCATCTGACCAAGTTGGTAGATATTTATCTCGTCAAAAGTCATCTGTCAAAACAAGTGACAAAAAAAATGGTAAAAAAGTAGATTTATGGAAAGTTAAGCAAGACTACCCTCAATATGCCTTTAAAGGTTCACCTGCTCAATTTCATCTCTGTCCTCATTGTAAGCGAGGATTCACCTATCTTGCAAACTTTCGTCGTCATACAGCTAATCAATGTCCCGTTAAGCGTAAAGGTGACGCTGAGAAGCTTTCGGTAGCCGGTACCAGTGCCAATAATAGTGATCAAACAAGTAAAGGTGCGTGTGAAATTAACAATTCTGAAAAATCAACCTCCACTAATGAAACTTCTGTCAAGCAGAGTGGGGTTGTTAATATTTTATCTACCTCAAATTGTTCAATCAACCAGGAGGTGAACAACGATTGTTCCAATGTACATATGAATGGGAAAAATCTTTCTACATCATCAACAGAAGCAAATACTCCCATTGAATCATCTGTGATCGATCCAACTAAAACCAAGGAGAACATTACATCAGATAACTTACGAACTTTCAGTTGTGGCATTTGTAATAGAATTTATTGCTCCCTCATATCGATGCTGAAGCATCAACTATCTCACAAACTTACAGATGGTGATGCTAATATTAACAATACTACCAATGGTAGCTGTAAAGAAGGCAGCTCTATGGACAGCGATAAAGATAACAAAACCTCTGAAAATAATTTATAATGAGAGACAAATCAACTTATATCAAAAAAAACTAATATTAAAAAATATTTGACAAATCTATTTTTATAACCGCAACGAAATTAAGGATTCGAGTTATTAGAATTTCCAAACGCTCTTTTTCGAATGCATGGATTTGTCATGGATGCAGATCCAGTCAGCATGTCTTGGCCTTCATGTGGATTCATCATAAGCAGGATTTTTGAACGTTGATGTGGATGGTTTAAAAAGCGGATTTTGGTTCTGTTGTAATAAAAGATTAAAATGTTAAAATTAGAAATGTAAAGTGTAAAGTAACAGATGAATTTACCTCAGGAAAATCAATATTTGCGCAAGCTTTCAGAAACTTTTGATATTCATGTCTATCTAACATAAATGTAATGATTCTCCAAATTAAAAGAGTAATTAATCCAATGACAACTATTGTTCCAATATATTCAGCTGCATAAGCCTTCAAATCAATCGGTTGGGTACATTTACGGATTTTTAAAGCTTTCATTATTACTCGTTGATTTTCGCTTATTTTATTCTTTAATGAAGGTTTTATCAAAGTTTCATCTTCATAGCGATAAGTGAACATGTAAGCGCAGTCATCGTCTTTGCCAACAAACTGGCAGCGTTTGTCCCTTGAATCTTCTTTTAAATCATTTACCAATGTTGAAATTATTGAGTAGTTGGTAGAAGTTAATGTTAATGAACTGGTCATTTCAAGCGTTCCATTATTTATTTGTTGTTTAATTAAATCTTGATATAATGGACATTGACCAAGACAGGTTGGACATTCGTCACAATACAAACCAAAATAAGATTGTTGACAATCACATTTACCACAATTGCAAGTACCTCGACCATTGCAAATCGTTTTGGTTACTGGATCGATGCATTTTTGTGATGATTTTGGACATTCACAAACAGATCCTGTGTAGCGATCAGTACATTCACATTTACCACACTTGCACTCACCTCTAGTTATGCCTCCACATATTTGTCCATCGACATATTCACAGGCCAAGTCATCACATTGACAATACTTTCCAGTATATGCATGACCCTTTACTGAATAGCATTTACACTCGCCACATTTGCACACACCTCTACCAGAACAAGGTTCAGTATCATTAGTATCTTTAAAGCATTCCTCAAAAGATTTACGATCATCACCATCACACGCACAGTCTGAACCAAAGCTTCCTTGATGACAATTGCATTTACCACAAATGTAATCTCCTTTGCTGTTGCATTTGCTGATGTGTTTTTTTGTTTCTTTTGTCTTTTCACAATCACATTCACATATCATGTTAACTTCAATAATCAGCCCTTCTTCCAATCCAATGGGATTTATTTTTATCACTTCTTTCCTTTCAGATACTCTGTTTGGACATGAAATCAATTCAATTTTCACTTTGAACATTACCTGAGAATCAACTTGCAGTCCTTCGCATATTGGTGGCTGAACAAGGTTTAAATTGTCGTCAGAGATTCCCTTTTTAAGACAAGATGAGTAATAAGTCAATCTCAAGTGATCTGAACTATTATCGACCAATTGAATATTCGATGTGAGCTTTTGATATTCTCCTTTGATTATGTCAACAATATTCGCAGAGTTACTCGATAATTCAGCTAAACTCGCGCTTTTTATCTTCTTTACCAACTTTCCATATTTAGCGATCTTTTCTCTTATGATTGAAAATATTATGTGAACATTATTTTCCTGAGAAACCATATTGATTTGGTTAATCGAAGGATAATCTTGCTCATTTCCAGCTGAGTAAAAGTTTTGTGAATCAAGATGACATTCCTCGTCATTTGGTTTTATCAATCCTGCAAGCTGCATTAGAAGTTCATTATTAATATTTGTTATGTAAATGAAAATATTTAATAAAAAATTACCCTTCCATCTCCAGCATAGTGATAATCAGCATCGGTTGTGACAATCAGTAAATGTCTCGCATCTTTCCTCCAACCAATCCTTTCTCGACAAACAATTGCCTGCATAATCGCATCAAGTGTCCCTTCAGGTGCATCAATGTTACCAGAAATTGGACTTTCTTTAACCAGTTTTATAAACTTTGTTACATTGGTATCCAAAGACATACTGTGCTTGAAACCATACGAACTAGAACACTCATCACATGGCTTTTTGAGTCTTGATAAGAAAGAAACAATTTGTTTGTTTTAATTTGAAATGAATTGTTGAATCAACTCACTTTTGTGGATTAGTATCAGTGAAAGGCTGAATGTTTTTATCGATAAACGAACCAAAGCCAAGTCTAAAGTTTTTCGTAATCAGTCCCATTTGATTAGCAAGTTCATTTCCCAACTCTGCTAGTTTTTGCTTGTGTTTTGACATAGTTTTTGATACATCCATCAAGTAATATAGATCGACTGGATAATCAACAGCCTGTCGATAAAACATTTTGACGGTTTCGTACTTTTTAGGTCTCAATGTCAATTTAATCAACTGTGGTTTTATTTGAACTGCTTCATTTATCGAAGCTGCTTTGGCCCAACTCAATTCTCTGTTCTGCTTGATTTCCATTTTATTTTTTGGAAACTCTATCGACTCATTTCTGCATCCTAATTTATTCAAGTTGCCAATAAGAGCACAACGAAATGAGTCATAATTTTCTGCACTACACCAACCACAGTCGGTACTTGATCGTATACACTGGCCACAAGATGGTTCACCATTGCACTTATCTAATTCTGAATATAATTAAACTGTGAATCAATAATTCAATGAAAAGATTGTTCCAAATACAAATTACTCACCTCCGTTGCTGATCATAAATTGAAATACAAACATGTTAATAACAAATATGAAACTTTTATACTTCATGTTTAATGATTAAATTGTCACGAGTAAAGCAAAAATACAAATTGCATCTAAAAACAATTACTTTATGGCAAAATATATTTCCGTTATAATTTTAAAGACCTTTTTTGCTACGATTGGATATTATAAAAAATATGTTTTTCAGGAAACAGATTCGACAGGAAATAACTTTTAAAATTATCTAAAAATTTATTTTACTTTGTTTTTGACGAGGGATTCAACAAATCACAGCTTTATAAAGTAAAGTTCAAAAATGATTCTCAGTCACTGAGCTCATTGCTCAGTGACTATTATCTTGTTATTGTCGAATTCAAAATTTGAGCTCATTCCATTTTATTCTTGTTAATGTCTCATGCCTTTGTTTCGCGATTTGGTCTTGAAAGTCATTTAAAAATTTTAAATTCTAACAAATTAAAAAATTATTTGAGTTTGATAATATTCCTGAGCTCTACAATTTAGTGAAATACAAATTCAAACAGTTAGACTCAAATGTACAACAAGAAACATTCTGTTGATAAACAATCTGTCCGAAAGATGAACGAAATCAAGTACTGGGTAAAGGAATTAAGGTTTTGATTTGCATCAACAATGAATGCCAACAAATATCAAAATTGATCTGAATTTAAATTTAATTAGCAATCGTTCCCCATTAAATGATTATGCTTCCATCTAGCGAGCTGATTTGAGCGGGCTGATTTAAGCAGTTTACTTGTTTATTTTTTGGTTTGTTTTTAAAACCCATGTTTCCTGGTCTTTCTTTAATCTTCTTTCATAAATTAATATGTTAGTTAATCATGTTTTATTTTTATTTCCCAGTATATTTCTTTGACGAGTGAGCCTAATTTTGTGTATGTTTTGATGGCTAAAACTAAAGGTCCCAAAAAGAATAAACCTGAAGTTTTCAAGCCACTTCATCTTTTAGAAGAGGAAATTGCCGAGTTTTTCGAGAAATTTTGTAACAAACCTTCGTTCCAGGATGATAAATGGTTCAGAGATTATCGACATTGCCACTTAATCGATCCAAAACTATGTTCTGACTACTATCCAAGTCACCTGAAATCAGCTCATTTTAAAGTGACCACCAATGAAAATATTGATGGAGTTGATGATGAAAGTTGGATACAATTGGATGCTTTTAAAACTCATGTCAACCCCGAGAGTGAAACTTTAACTTGTTTTATTGGGTCTGAATGCTATGCTATGGAATGGTTACCAAAACCTAAGATTAACCAAGCAAATTGTTCATTCGAGAACTATGACAATATTGATGATGGAATCAATAGCAATAATATAACATCTTCGACTGAGGAATATCTTGTAGTGGCTAGTGTTGGTGATGGACGTGGTTTCGACGATTATGAAGTACCTAATTTTATTCAGAAAAGTGATGTTCATGGAATGCGGAAAGGTTTAATTCAACTTTGGAGATTCGCATCAAATATGTTAGAATGTGTTTGCTGTTTTGCTAACGATCATGGTTTGATTTGGTCACTTGAAGCTCCCAAAGGTGGTACATCCTACTGTTCTCGTAAACGCCGTCTCTCATTAGTTGCTGCTGCTTTCGATGATGGATTCGTCAGGATTTACTCCATTCCATTCCCCGAGGATTTAATAACTAGTCTTACAGATAACCATCATTTTTCTAATCATAACAAACTGCCTCCTATTTTCCATTTGCAGCCTGTTGCTGTTTTAGAACCACCATCGTCTGCCCATATTGTTGCTCGATGTTTATCTTGGTCATGGTGTGATCAACAGAACTATCTAGCTGTAGGCTATGGAGATGGTATGGCTAATTACTTTAACTTGTCTACTACTTCATCAATTTTAGTTAGAAATGACGATGAAAACAACTCTTTAGTCATCAAACCTATCAAAACTTGGATCGCTCATGGAGCTTTGGTCAGTGCAATTCAAATCTTACCTTTACCTGGAAGTAAATCTATTATAACTGGAGGCTGGGACCGTAATATTAAACTCTGGAATGTGCGTGAGGCGCGTCTAATGCCTTTATTGCTGCTTCATCGATCAGTAGTTCATTGTCTTACTGCCTCAGTTCATTTATTAGGAGGTTTTTTTATTTCATTGGACGACGCTTTTTTATCGAGCAACCAATCAGTTGTAACTTTTAAACAAATCTATGAAGAAGGGCAACGTTCTTCTATTGAGAATCGTTCTCTGTATACTATACCATTCGAGACATCCAACGTTTATTCCCTCTCACTATCCTTATTTTTTAACTCTATACTTGTGTCTGACAACTCTGGAAATTCAATTCTACAAAATAATTTTCGCGCAAAGCATGAGAAAACTACTCGCCGAAAGTTATCAGATCTTCTTGTAAGTATAAATATTAAACTTTCATGTCATTCCACAGCAATTCGAAATTTCGCTTTCGCATAATTTTTCCTTCGTCCCTATCAATTGGTTTACGATTAAGCCTCCCCTGTGTCAAGTCTTCATTTTATTAATTTTTATTTCTTTTTCTCTATGTTGCTACCTGGACAAATTTTTGGACAATAATGGTTGTGTTCTCATCATGACAAATTGTTAACAGCCTATATTTACAAGTCAACTCCAGCAGCGAGTCTCTCAAAAACTTAACGACGAAAGTGCCATTAGAGATGAGATCTCCTCAGAAAATTCTACAGAAGCTCAGGTATCAGGACTGAATACCAAAGGTGGCAAGAAACAAGCCAAAGCCCCAGCCAAAATCAACAAAAACTCAAACAGCTATCTTATTGATAAAAATGTCAATAGAGTTCGTAGCTATGAAGAAATGATATCCCAGTATGGGATTATATTCAATGACTACTCCGTTAATCGGATGGATTCTCGTTTAATTTCAATTGTTTCGAAATTCCGAGAAGGTTCAAACTTGAAGCGAGCTCGTTTAACAGATTATCCTATTACATCTATAAATAAGTGCATATGGTCACCTAACAAAGAGTCATCAAATACCTTAGCAAATCTTATTCATTCTGGTTTCATTAGAATCTCTTCTATATCCAAATCTTTTCTTGAGGACCCATCAGCTAAGAAAGAAATGTCAACCGTTTCAAGAGAGACCACGAGAAGTAAAAGAACTTTGCTTTCATGATTTTATTTCGCTCTGCATTCTTGCATTGTCTATTTATTAGTTCAAATTGAAAAAGTTTACGTAACTTAAATTAAAAATTTATAATGTTTAGAATAATTTATTTTCATAACGAATCATTTTATATCTTTAGTGTGGAAATTTTGTACGAATTTGTTGAGTGAATGGATATCTTGGTTAAAACTTTGTAAATTAACCAAAACAGTATAGATCCATAGATGAGAAAGTAAAACCATGTCGATGATTCATTCATGTCGTGATTTAAAATCCTTTTTTGCTTCCATCGGCGATAATCTGAAATATCCTTGAACCGATTCAGCTGGCCTTGAGGTAGTTCATAAGATGAAGCCTTTGGAACCAAATATTGATAATAATCTCGCAATTCTGATCGAGCAGTTTGTGCTTCTTTTGTTTCAGAACTCTGTAGATCGTCATTAAAACACAAAAATTTCTTTGGGTCTCTTCGTAGATGATCGAGTTTCTTAACCAACTGTTTAGTGTTAGGTCTTATCATAGTGAAAGCGACATCTGCGTCACTCATTAATGTGAAGCGATTTTTTTCGGTCGCTGAAAATTTCTCTCTCAACTTTTCTGCTAGTCTATCACAAGCCAGTAATTGATCAATTGGTATTTCAGCACCAGACTAGAATAAATTGAATAAAAAATCAAAATATTATTACATTTAAGTGATTAGCTGAGTTTTATTGAAAGTTCAATGAATGTGAACTTACTTGTTTCAATTCGTTGAAATCCAATCCATCCCAACAAACGCTGTAGTTAGACCATACATCTTGCAATATCGGAGTTTGAACCAAATTAGCCAAAAGTGATCTCAATTCATTTGCAGATAATCCTCTGAAATAAATATAAGGTTAAAATGAATTCTGTATTCTTGCAACACTCACCTTGAATCATCCGTGTTGAACCTTTGGATAACTTCATTTTCATTTGTTGGTGAAGTTTCACTCATGAGGAAGTTAAAATAAGAGAATGCAAATTGCATGTCATTCGAGCTTCGAAGTTTATGTGATGATGTTGCTTGAAGTTGCTCTGGAAATCTATTCCACATTCTTTCGATAATTTCTTTCTCCAGTAAAATCGGTGAATGAGCGATGATTCTTCTCGCTTTGATGCCAAATACTTGATTGTAAAGGTAATTAACGTGTTTGATTGAATCTGAAAATATGTCTAATAATTGTCTTTGAGTTGATTTAAACCCATAACCCAATGTTGAGTATTTTTCATAATTAGCAATTAATTCGCCCAATTTTTCGAAGTCTCTCAAATTTTCCCAAGGAAACTTTCCTATTGGCCTTTCCTCATATTTGCCTTCAACTAGATCTGAAATCAGTTTCAATATCTCAATGTCAAGATTGCCATTCAGCTTTTCAGATGAATTGGCAGATCTTCTTGTAGCCTCTTCCATCATTTTCAAAATTTGTGCTGAACTTAAATTGTATTCAGTTGGTTTAAGATCAAAAATAATGAGAGGCTCAGCTCGAATCGTCACATTACTCGAGAAATCAATAGTGTTTGTATCAAGATCATCGGGTTTGACTGTTGGTTGGTAGATTGGCTGTTTGCTCACAATTTCATGAAAGGGAATATTCTGGTTCCCTAAATTTTGAGTTTCATATTCAGGTGTTACATTCAATCGAAGAAGAATATCAGATGAGATTTCACTTGATCTGTACGAGAAGTTGATTGTAACTGTTACTTCAGTGATATTAGATTTGAAAAGAACAGTCAAAATTTGATTCTTCAAGTTGAGAGTTACAGATCTTATTTGGGTGTCTTTTTCATAAGAAGCTCTTGTTAGTAAAAAATTTGGTGTAGACATGAGATTTGTCATGTTGAGATAAATTGAGGAAGATGGTGAGGGGTAAAGATAATCAAATTGATCTTTAACAAACGTCTCTCCAGGAATGAACTGATAACCTTCTAGACCACAATCACCCATATCAAAAGCACAATCAATATTGTTGCACACATTGTCACATTGTTTATCGCCAAGCCAAAAGTCAGCACACGAAGGTCTGCATTGATCAGTAAAAGATCTTTTAGTAGCGAGTGATGGCTTTTCTCCTCTTAAATGGGATAAATTAGGTCGAGAATCAGTCGAAGTTACGTTGAGACAATCTCCGCCATCAAAAAGGCACATCGAAGAGTTACAAGCTTGATCACAGAAACCATCGGCTAACCAACTTGTTGGACAACCAGACTCACAGTTAGGTACAGGCCAAGCAAGATAAATCTTATATCCACTTGTTGGACTGTAAAAGTCGTCCAAAAAGACTGGTTTGCCCAACATGATATCATCATTGAAATAAATGAACTTTTCTGATAATCCTGGAATTCTGTGTAAATGGACTTCAATGGCAGCTGAGTTGAAAGTTGGAAGATCATTTTTATTTGGGAAAATGTCCTGAGAAAGGCGAAAGGCAAATGGCATGTTGATTATTGACAATGTTGATCAGTGAGGCAACAATTAAATAACCTTTTCTTTCAACATATTGTTGAGCTCATACCTCATGGGATATCAGGCGCAGCTGAGGATGATCAGCATTAATCCAATTCGGTATTTGTCCATTAGTAACCAAGTAAATATTGCGAATCCACGGAGCAAACTTTTCAATTGATCGTATTGAGTATTTCAATTCATCATTATCAGCAAATCTGTTCACTGTTATTGACTCAGAAATCTTATCATCTGAACATTCAAACAAGTCTTCTTGACCTAAGTAAAGGTTCAACTCAGACGCAACACTGAAGTTGTACTTTTGGCCCATTGATACGAGACGACCAACCAACAAGTCTTGATAATTAGTTTGTTGCAAAATGATCAAAGCAGCTCTTCTCGAGGAATGAAATACAATCCTTTTGATTTGACTTCTCTCTTTCTCATTGAAAAGTTTAAGCAACTGTTTCTTAGGCGGCAACCATTGATATATTGATGAAATCGATGATAATTCTGAAGGTGAAGATGATTTCAATGTTGATGACAAATAAATGAAGCTTTTTGTAGTGAAACTTTCAGCCAGGTTTGGTTTTTCATGGGACAAATTATAGTTTGAACAACTAAGGCGAACATAAACTGGTTTGATTGCATTTGGTTCACTTTGTAATTTAAAATAGTCTTCCAAGTTTCTACGTTCATCTGAAAAGACAAAACATGATGTAACTGAATGGTTGTTGGCTAATTAAATGTTTACTTACCAAAATTAAGATACATTAAATGATAATTGTGAGATGATTCTGTTGTGACTATTTCAAACTGTTTATTGACAAACATTTCAAGTCCTTTGATATCAATGGCACTATCAATGGCAACTAAAGATGTGTCAAAATATATGAATTTACTTTTGGATCTATTGCAGTCCATTGGAATGGAACAATTTATCTGATTGCTGTAAATTTCAAGATAATCACGTTTCACTTTCAACAATCTCTCGATAAACTTTGCCTCTGATCCATTGACCCAAGTGTAGACCACATCAATTGATGGTTTGTTTTCACAAATTGTCATTGAACCAGATTTATCAACCATTAAACCACCAAAATCACTTCTAAACAAAACAAGAGATTGATGACCATTCCAGATCCATAGTATCTTTACATGATCATTTGTATAGTTAGTAAATTGAATAGATCAATCAATAATCTCAAGTAAAATCAAAATATCTCACCTTTTCAAACATTATAATGATTGTTGTTGGAAGAACAACAAAAAAGGCTAAAAAACAAAAAAGTGTGGTTCTACTTGATAAGATATCGTAAACCCGTCTTTGTACGATTTTGAAGAAATGAAGAAAACGCATTGTTTTGAAGATTCGTCTATCATTTGAAGATCATGAAGGGGCCAATTAAGATTTTTGGTGTTTCTCTTGAGTTGAACTCGTAAGTAACAAGAAAATACGTGGCTAATGCTGGATTAACATCTTATATTAAAGATATCAATTAAAAAGTAGAAGGAAAACTTGTATCAAATGATGATTTATGCTTACGTCTCATTTGGCTCTTCAGTCATCTGTACTTGTCACAATCTTAAAGCATCTTTGTGATTTATTTCTTCTTTCAAGTTCTCATTCTCATCTTATTTTCATCTATTCTTATCAGTTATTGATTAAAATAAGTAACCATTGCGATAGGGAAAGCAAGCAACTTGTTGAAACAGTCACAAAGTCACCAATGGATTAAGTCCCTGAGGTGATCAACAGTTTGTTTTGTTGATCTGGTGATAGCAAACATTGGAGAGGAAATGCCTTGCATTTAAGATTTCGAGTCATTCGTTGTTTGAACAACTAAAATGGTCTGTCTTTTGCTTATCAGGCTTTTTTTAGCCTCATGAGAATGCCAATAGTCTCTGTATTGTAATCATGTGTCAACATGAATACGATAACTAAACAGAGTTTGTCAGTGAAATGTTTTTTAATCCCGTTCATGTTTACCAGTTTTCAACTTTTTGACACCAAAATTGTGAGATCATTGAAATAATCGCTGTAATCAGCATAAATTGAATCATTAAAGTAAACTTATGATTCTCAATATGTTATGAACTATTACGGCCATTTCAACTGAAATGGAATTTCATATTGACTAAAACTGAAAAATATTCCGAAATGTGTTGACTATTTTAAATAAATTTTTGACATCAATTTTTTGTTATTTTTCATGTTTTACAAATTTAATTACTTAGGCAATTGTTGTAATAACAGAGAAAGAGTGAAAGGAAAGTGAGAAAAAGGTTTTGATGGTTTCATTATCATCAGTTAATAAAAATCACAAAAAAGGTGAAGAAGATGAAAGTGAAAAGATGAAATTAAAAGGATGAATGAAGATGAAAAAAATTGAAAGGATTGATTGGTAATAATAACAAGAGAAATGTTTTTTGTCTTTAGAAGCGAGAGAAGGGACGGGATAATCTTAATCTGATTGATTTGTTTGCCATTTAAACATAAACATTTACAGTTAGTTAATCAATCATATGAAACTTTTAACAATTCATTTCTCATTTTTGTAGACGAAATCCATTAAAGAACAAGAGTTTTCTCCAAGAAACAGCAGAAATAAATGGATTGTTGCTCTCACTCTCCTAATTATCACTTCATCATAAATTCTGTATAATTTTAACTTTAATTCTTTAATTTTTCCACCTCCAGAAGGCTTTAATAATTTCTTTATCGAATGATGATCATGATGAAGATGAAGATGATGATGTTGGTGATGGCGAACAAAAAATTGTTGAAGACAAAAAAATTGTGATGTAAGTGATGATAATTGTGGTGAAGATGGAGATGGAAACCAAAAACAGACTAAAAATAAAAGAAATGAGTTTGAGAACAGAAAACAATCGAGTCAATTCATCTCTTCCAAGTTTGATTAACTCTGTTAATCAATAATATATATAAATATCATTTTATTTCAATATATTTATATGTGTGATTACGAGTTGCCTGTGAATGATTTTGAGTAAATGATGATGATGATGATGGTGATAATCATGATTATGGTTTAATGTGGATAATGATGAGAGTGAGGCAATTTATAAATTTATTTTTATAAAGTCAATTGTGTGATTAGAGATGTGCATGAGTTTACTTTGTGTCACAATTCAAATAATCCTAATTGATGATGTTAATGCTTTCTGGTGGTATTTATATAATTAACAACAATCTTTAACTTGTAACTTGTCCAACAATCAATTTAATTTTGTGATAATTTTGTTTGGTAATAATAAAGCAGGTGATGAACAGATTCTAATTTGGTGTGTTCAGTTGTGAATCTTTCATGACTACTGATCATATGTTTGAGGTCAGTAAAAATGGAACATAGAACATCTTTGAATCCAACAAAATGGTTGCACATTTTTCAATCAAATGAATTGATCTGAGGATCATCTTGTATCTCGATGGCGATGAATAGCAACTCAGGACATTCAGATATTTACAGTTTATTCTCTCAATAATATCTAGACCAGCAGCTTCTCTTTCAGATAACAGTTCCTGTCTTTTCTCACTTGTCATCATGGTCATGATGATGACTTTCAATAAAACGTATTCCTCCATCTTTAAATTAATTGACTTTAAATATAACTTTACTTTACACAAATACTCTATCAGCAATCGAGACTCTTTTTCCAAACTGTCCAAAGTTAAATTGTCTTCTTCTCGTCTGGTTCTTCGTTGAACAATTTTATCTAGAAAATTCAATAAAAATGAAACAATTAATAAACATTCAAAGTCGAGTTTCCCATCAATTGGTGTCTGAATATGCCTACCTAAACAGTTGATCAACTTTTGCATTGATAATCTCATTTCTCTTTGAAGTTCTTCATCAGATTCTTCATAGATTCTATCATCTTCATCTTCATCGTCTCCAAAATCATCGTCATCATAACGTTTCCCATTATGATGACCATTACCATTGAGACCATGACTTAGGACAGTAGACGAATAGCCATTATTATTTGAATTAGATTCTTTTAAAATTTGGTAAGCGCAAAAAGTTAACACTAACAATGAATGCCATTTATGTGTTAATAACTGTTGATGGTTCAATGAAATGATTGAAACAGTCACCAATTAGGTTCCATCCAATTGAACCAGTCAAGGGTTGCCATGAACAAGAAAAAGACGAAAAAAAATTAGTAAATAATTCAACAAACCTTATTATTTTGATTTGATTGTTTAATAGGAAAACACTTTTCTCAGCTTAATTTACCATTTACTTTTTACTTTCAGATTATCATGAATTAAAATTTGAATAATTTGCAAATAGTCAACAATAAAAAAGGTGATTTAACCTCATCATCATGTTGTACGTGAATCAGTGAAAGCACAAGCATAATGCAAGTGATTTGCCAAATAACTCAAAATTTCAACCTGCAATTAGTTGATTGACAAAATGTATAAAAAGTGAATGATATAAATAAAGTAAAAGTTCAATGACCGTTAACTGTATTCACCAGTAATCATGTGAGTTGCTTTTTTTTAGTTTTTTACTTTCATGTTTTCGCTTAATTTCAATTCAAACAAACTCTTTGATTTCAATTAAATATAAATATAATAATATAAATAAAGTGGTTAGAGTAAGATGAAGGAGAAAAACGACATTTTATCAGATTAACTTTCAGTACAAATGCGTTAACATTAATTTTGCTGGTTGGTAATGAGAAAAATGAAACTTGCTCTTTTCTTCATTTAATCATCATTCTCCTGGTGATGCAGGATATAATGAGGCTACTCTCTCTTCACTTTCCCAATTCTAGGTCATTCATTTTCACTAAAATAAGTATTCATTATTTTGGGCGAAATATTCAACAAAACAAATACTTTTCTAGTTTCTTTTACCCAAATAACATGATCAAAGTTGAATTATGATTGGACAATGTCAACCTTTTTCATGAGAAAAGGAAGACATAATTTTCAACTCAAATGATTATTGATTCAACTTGATGTTGCATCAAGCGACTGCATCTTAGTTACTATTTACATTGCAGAACTTGAAATGAATCAAGATGAGAAATAATTCAACAAGTTCGGTTCAATGTCCAAAGATACAAGAGCAAATGAATGCAATAAAAAGGTTTCTCTAAGCAAAGTGACGTCGCCAATTCAATGGTAAATTCATTAAGATTGTTCAAATTACACGGGAAAATTGGAGCTCAACTGTAAAAACAATGATCTAACGAAATGAGCTGATTCAGAATAAATATATTTATTGTGAATCCATCATGGACGTGATTTTTGTGTGTATTATTGTATCAAAATGATGCAGCTTTCTATCTGATTATCATTTTATGATAATAGTTTTTATCAATCAAGTTAAGGTCGACAGCATTAGAAGAAGAATAGACAGAGAAATTCTATGAACAAAAAAGCGTGGGTTTCCCTGAAATGAGAATGAGCAATGGAAAGTCAATGGAAGGGAGAAAGTGAGAAGCTTGGTGATGGTTACTACCAGGAAGTAGGAAGTGATACCACAAATATATTGATATATTGATCATGGTAGGAGTATATATGGTAACATGGAGATGAGAGAGAGAGAGAGAGAGAGAGAGAGTCGAGGAGGAGATCCAGATGGAGGTGGAGGCATCAGGAGAGGGAGAAGTAAAGGGAAAGGGAACAAGAAAGTTCATGGCAAGCAACGAAAAAAGAAAGAGCAAAATTATCATTAGTCTCAGAGTAGATTGAACTCGATTCATGATAATTCATTGCAGAGGTCTTGAAAAAAGTTCAGTCTCTGACTGCAAATTTTCTTTCCTTATTTTAGTTCCTTTTCTTCGCTATTTCACTGAATATTATAAATTATTTTATTTGCTTTACTTATCAGTCATTGTTTTTATTATGCCATGGAAAGGTAATTTCATTCATTTCTATTGATTTTGCAGTTGAAGGTTGAAATTGGATCTGATTAGCTCAATTAGCACTGAAAACTAGGAATATTTATAAATTTAACCTCAAAATGGATGAAAAATCAACATAAAGACTCATCTTCGAGTTTCTAGATAATACTGAAAGGTAAATGATCGGTAACTAGTCTGAGTAAATAAAGGTTTGTTATGAAAGATGAAATTGAAACAATGAAATGAAAAATGAACTAACCATTGTATGACTTTGGACAGGCAGTGAATCATAAAAAGGTAATTTCTTTGTCCATTGGACTAGTTTATAGACAATGGAATCGCCAATGGAACACAATTTATCGTTAAGTGTAAGCTCTTGTTTATTTTTACCATCGATAGTTCGAGAACCAATCGTCATAATCAGTTTTTTCACTTTACTTCGATTCTCTTCTCGATCATCCAATTCTTCGTCTTCTTCAACACCTTCATCTTCTTCTTCATTTTTAATCTTCATTTCTTCTTCATCATCCAATTCATGGTTAACAAAGTTAACATCCTCCATGACTTCATTAAAGTCATCAACTTGAATCAATTCCAATATAATTTCATGAATTTCTTTGCTAGACAATTCTTTACGAACTGAAGACAAAAGGTGATGATCCCTCATCTCGAATGAATTTTTACTTCGAGATGAATTACAATCAACGAGGACGAGGTCGTAATTATTATTATTGTTGTTATTATGACTTAGGCTGTTGTTGGTGGTATGATTAGTTGACCCATCAAATAAACTGTGGTTACTATTTCCATTGGACATTCCATGACTATTAGGGTTACTCGAATTATTATTACTGCTATTGTTACCTCCATTGAGATGATGGTTAAGATGATGATTGGTGTTGTTATTATTGATAACTAGATGATGATGGTGAAGATGATGGTTGTTGATCGGATAAGGCGATGTTAATGCTGACTTGAGTATATTCATGTTAGAGGATGGACTATTTAATGGACTCGGTGGACATCCATGGCTACCAGTTGAATTTGCTGTTGAACCAAGACTGGAAATGAACATTGAATTGGATCCTGAATCATTTCCTGGACCTGAACCTCTTCCATTGGTACCATTGGTGCTATTGAGACTTGTTTGACCCAATGCAATGGATAAACTTCCATTGCCATTGTGAGTTGAAAGTCCATTGGAAAGTGAAGAGGGAGATGAAGAAGAAGAGGAAGAAGGCGATGTCGAGGTTTTCCCGTTAATGGTACCATTAACCATTGATGCATTACCATTGGAATTACCATTGGTATTCATTGATGAAACAGATGAACTATTTCCGTTGGGCCCTGAACCATTGGCTTGTTTCTTATGCTTTTTATATTTCACTTTATATAAATTATAAACAGCTCCAGAATTTCGTCCACCGGGCATTCGGTCTTCACGAACAGCCGCTAACACCATTCCTTGTCGTAGGCACTTTTGAAATCTACAGTATTGACACCGATTACGCTGTTGTTTAGTAATAGCACATTGACCCTCAGCAACGCAAACATAAACTCGTTTATTTTGTACTGTTCGTTTGAAGAAACCTTTACAACCTTCGCATGTAATTATGCCGTAGTGAAGTCCAGTTGCTTTGTCATCACAAATCATGCATTTCATGTCAGATGATGACGATGAAGTTGGAGTGGATGAGATGAGGTTACCCATGGCAGCCGCAGCGGCAGCGGCTGCTGCTACTGAATTTGATGTGCACAGTAAACCGGATGAGGGTGGCGATGAGGTGGATGAAGAGGATGATGAGGGTAAGGCTAGAGGTAAAGATGAACTGGGAAGATGACCCAGTAAATGTCCGGTTGAAGAGGGCGAATTGGCGAGGGAAGTGGCCAAAGAGGAGAGTGAATGGTGATGTGAAGGTGACGAGGAAGATGGATGAACAAGAAAATGTGGATGATTGATTCGGTGAAGATGATCATTGGTTGAGTGGTTTCCATTGGATGTGCAATTACCATTGGTGCTACCATTACAAGTATTATTGTTGGATCGATCTCCACGAACATTACCGTTTTCCCTTCCATTTGAACCAACATCAGATCCATTGGTGTCATTATTAGCAGAGAAATTGTAAGGAACTAAAGATCCATAGCTATTAATAGACGAGTGATGATGAAGACTATGATGATCGCGAGAAGAACCGTTGGATGAACCATTTACTATGGATCCTTCACCAGAGCCATTGGGTTCACATGAAGTTGGAGATGATGAAGATATTTGGGATGAAGGGGGTGATGAAGTGATGGAAGGAGGTGAAGATGAAGGCGGTGAAGATGAACTGGTCATACCGGTGCTTGAAGGTGGTGATCCTTTGTTCATTATGGTCCCTGAAAAAGGAAACAAAAGTTAAACCCTTTTTTACTAATCACACAAATGGAGTAAGTAAAAGTCGAGCAAGGTCAACACCAACGCTAAAGATAAAGGTCAATTAACTCTATTAAGGTTGCAACATGAAATGAAAGCTGAGTAATAATGAAGCTCATCAAAATCAACAAAGAACAAGGTCAATAAATTTCAACCTTAAATAGGCACAGATCGAGGTTGATCAAAGTTTACTTACATAACATAGTTTTTCCAGATCCTTGGCCTGGTAAATCACCCATGATGAGGGGTGTTGGAGGTAAGCCACAGCTGAGGTGAGATTTTTTCACCGAAGAGCCTGAAGTGGCCTTTGGTTTAGTGGTAAGGTCAAGGCATCCCTCAAGGTCCAAATCAAAGGGCGATGAATTGGTTGATGAGGAGGTGGATGATGTTGATGAAGATGATGAATTGGACCGACGAGCCGATAGGGAAGAAGAAGTCGTCGATCCAACTACAGCTCCGAGAGAGACTGGAATAATTCCGGAAGCTTGGAGCAATCCATGTCCAGTTGAACCGACGAAAGATGAAGTTACCGAAGAGGCGACACATTGGACTGATGTCTTGCGCCTTTTCAATTTTAAATCTTGAAACAGACTCATCATTTAGGCATAAACTAGCAAATATAAATTTATAAATTTAATAATTTGTAAAATTATTATGTATAAGTGATAATATTTGGTTAAACCAGCAAAAGCTGGTAGACAAGGCAAAAGTTAGAGTTGAACGGCAAAAAAACAAATAATAATTCACAGATGAGCAAGACGGCAAGAGTGTGTAAAGTAGATTAAGATGATTAAGTTAACAAACAATATTCCAAACACATGATGTAATATATTCCATTTGGTTTCATATATTCCATGTTGATTGATCTCTTTGAACCAAAAACACGCACTTGGACTTTTTAAAATTCATTTAGTAACTGAACACTTCAAGATTAACCATCAGACATGTTGAACGATTGGACAAAAAGAGAGGGAAAAATGAAGAGAAAGTATTCAATGTTGTTTATTGGCGTTTTCCTAATACTCTTCTTCTTGATTTTGATGTTGTTGTTGATGGTGGTGATGATGACGAACTGTAAGAAAGGCAAAAACGAACTGTAAGTGAGGGTTCATTCACATGCTTCACTCTCTCTCTTTCTCTTTCTCTCTCTCTTTCTCTCTCTCTTTCTATCTTCCTTTCTATCATTCTCTCCTTCTCTCTCTCTTTCTTCGAAAAATATACAGAGAAAGAGCTCTCTCATCAGTTTAATGGAAGAAAGTCAAGTCAATGACCTCTCTTTCTCTTCTTACTAAAGGAGGTTTTTATTTGAACGAAAAGAGGGGGGAAAGGTTAATTTACATCTCTTGCTCTTGACGCGCATCTCTTTCTTTTTCTCCTTCTTTTTCCCTTTCTTTTCTCTCTCCATTTGCCACCCCTTTTACAAAGTGGAAAGAGAAGAAGAGAAATTTTCTGCTCTTTCATAACCTACATAAACATGACTGCGGCCAATGAACTCGGAGTTTTGCTTTGACCTGGTTTTTCTTTCTCTTTCTTTTTCTCTTTCCTTCATTAAATTGTTATTTTTGTATTGAATCTTTCCGAGAGCGAAAGAGAGTTTAGAGTGAAAGTTCAGTTGAAGAAGAGTTTTCAATGAACAAGAATGATAAAAAATATCGATTGGCAAGTATTTTTTGACTCGCTCTTCTCATCATTTCTTCCTGTTGATCAGAATCTCTTTAACTCACTCTCTTATCATGAGGTCACAACTGCAATTAAATAGCAATGCACTTGTCTATCTTTAGTCTATTCATCGGATCATCAAGGTGCTTTGCTCTTTCCATCCAATCATCATGATCATCATGATCATCTGACTGATGATGAACCACAAAAAAGCCAATGTTAATTTTGACTGTTGTCACCTTATTGGGTCATAATTGGGTAAACAAACTCATCTTCACCATTTTTAAGAATGAATTTGCAATTTAATTATTGATTTATCAGACTGAACATGAAGTTACCTTGATGCTCATGACCATCTTTCAACCCTTTGTTTTCCTTTGGTATTAACCTAGATAGACTTAATTGTTGTATTTCTGTAAATAGTAATCATAATTGCCTCTTTTATCATCATTTATCCCATTGGAGGTTATCGCTCGCTAGTGACACACTTTCAAATCTTTATCATCTTGTTAAACTATTTCTTTGGCATAATGTTTCATTTTCATCATCATCATCATCATGATTAACTGAATAAAAACAATTTACCAGGTCAATTGAAGGTCAATTCGTTACATTTTTAACTCAATTCAAATACTTTGCTCATCAATTCTCACTCCAACTCGATTAAATGACAATCAACAATCAACATAATTTTATTCATTTGCCAACCAGAAGAATCAAAAATTGTCTCAATCAACTTCCACTTTGATTTAGTCTTGCATTGTGAGTAAACAAGATACCAGGAAAAGAATGGAAAAAATCTCGTTAATCTAACCCATTTCTATCTGATCATATCGCCATTCATGTCGAGTCTCATCTTGAGAATCATTCAAGTTTAATGCAAGGTGAGATTATGCTAATCACCTGATTCATCAATTGGAAAACAATTAAATGTTAACTTGTTGATTAAATGTCAGATTGGTTAACAATTATCACAGTTTAATATTTTACAAGACAATCCAAGGCTTCAATTAATGGACGTCTTTCACAATTAACTAGTCATTTCAGTAAGATTCAGCTGGGATTGGAATAATTTCATCTTAATTTTATCATGATATAATAAATTATCCAATTCATTGCTTTTTTATTTTTTTCTTGTCACAAAAACTGTTCAATTCAATGACGTTAAATATGTGATTATTGTTTTTCTCGACTTTCTGGTGAAATTGCCCTCGTAGAGAGCTGATAGAACTGGAAATTGAGTTGAAGTTTCATTGTCAATTCCGCTTAATTATTGACAGAGTTGATCATCAAACATAATTATTAATAAGTGAAAACAAAAGAAACCAAAGAAACTGTCAAACCAATCATTTGCATCTTGAATTTATTTCAATATAAAAGGCGATATAATGGATCTGATCAGATTATATCAAACATTTAATATATTACTTTTGAATAAACTCATTGAAAATGAGATTCTTTATGTTGACCGCTCTTTTGCTCGTTGCCGCAATCAATGTAACTCTTGCATGTGGTAAGTGTTTCAGTAAATTTTCATTAATATTCACATTTTTGTATTCACCCAAAATTATTCATTTTCTGTACAGAATGTGGTTTGGAAGGTTCCTCCGGCCGAATCTACAAAGGTTCAAAGGTCCGAGCCAATAAGTATCCTTGGTTAGCTCATATTAGGTAAGTAATGACTAACTAATGGCAAGTTCAACCTTTCTCAATAGTTTGTTATTCAATATTTCAGGAGCTTCTCTAGCCGAAACTCTCGCTCCTTTGGTCAATGCGGAGGTTCATTGATTGATGAAACTCATGTTGCTACTGCTGCTCATTGTGTTGTCGATGAAAATAATCAAGTTTTCAGACCAGAAAACATTGATGTCTTCCTTGGACGTGTCAAGGCTTTCAGTGATCGATCCAAGCCTCATTCAGTTTCAAAAGTTTGGGTTGACTCTCAATACAATAGAGACAACCTTGCCCATGATTTCGCTATTTTGACCCTTTCCTCACCAGTCAAATACAGTCAAACAGTCGCACCAGTTTGTTTACCAAACGTTGAAAGTGGTTTATCTAAGCTTACAGTCTCTGGTTGGGGAACCACCGCAGCCGATGCTAGTTCCAGTGATGATCTTTTGGAAGTCGAAGTCGATTTCTTAAGCAGTAAGTAAATTGAATAATAACGTATTCCGGCAATCAATTGACTTACTCTACTCTTCTTTTTTAGAGAATGAATGCAATGAAGTGAAGAAAGACTTTTTGATGAAACAAAATGGAATCCCCTCGTCAATGAGAAACCGAGTCAAGATTGACGGTGTTGTCGACACTCATATGTGTGCCATCAACAAGAAGACCAAGGGTGATGCTTGTTCAGGTGATTCAGGTGGACCCCTCATGCACCGTGGAGGCAATGGACGATACTATCTCATGGGAGTTGTTTCAGGTTCATGGACTGAATGTGGACAAGATGAGGATACCGCAGGTCTCTACACTCGAACCCTTTACTACAAGGATGTTATCAAATCAATTGCTCCCAACGCTTGCTGGCAAAATTAGTATTGAACATTGATAAATTGTCCAATTATTCAATGTTTCAGTATAAAAACAATTAAAATAATTTGAATTAAAATGTTGAAAGGCTTTATTCGTATTTGTTGCGATTTCAATACAAGTTAACATGAAAGTTTTGTTTGTCAAAATTAACTTTAAATAACTCATTAATCATAACAATAACGATAATATTTTTATTAATAATAAATCCTTTTTGCATTGTAACAAGCAAAGAAAATGGTTTAACTTTGGGTTTTGTTGAACACAATTCAACCTTGAAGTGTTTTTTGGTGGTGAGTTATAAATAAAAAGAGCAACCACCAACACCACAGTTTCATGCTGATCATCCTAATCTTCATCTTCATCATGATGTAGGGTTGAAGGGAAAACCCGGTAGAAATGATATTTTTGGAAATTCAATAGAAAGTAAAGTGAGTGAGTGAGTGAAAAGTGTGTTCACTTTGAAAACTTGCTTTCGGACTTGGACCTAAATATCTTATCTGACTACAATCCTTTTCAGTCGCTCAGTTCAATGTCCTTTAAAGAGAGATTGAAAAGTCTTTCATTTTATCATGAGTAACATTATTAATTTTATCTTTTGCCTTTTAATCTCACTTTATAATTGAACCTCCCAACAACAAGAAAAACCTTGCTCATCATCATCATCATCATCATCTTTCCCTCAATTAGTCAATCAGATAATCATGAATCTAATCTTAGCCTTGTTTCCCATTCCAACCTTTCATTTGAGTCTCAATTCAGTGAATGTCACCAAACAAACTTTCACTTCTCTCTCTCTCTTTCCTAACAATTAAATATGTAATCATGAGTTGTTAATTGTTTATACTGAAATATAATCAGTCATTAACCATGTTTATCATGAGAAGAATCCTTTTTTATATTTAAAATGTCATTGCCATTAACCATTCCTCGATTCATTTATATTCACCAATCAATGGTGTAATGTAAATGGTGAACCTTATTGTTGAAATAGCCTGAAAGTAACCCAATTATTGGTGAAAATGTGATTAATATTGATAAATAAATAAACACAATTCCAATAAATTTTGTAGATAAATCAAGTTATAGTAAATTAAGGGTGATAAACAATTAATGTTAACATTGACATTTAGTGAAGGTGAAAGGTACAGAAAATGTTCATCATTATATTCATTTCCATTGATTCCATTCTCATTCAGTTTATCGGCACATGTCTTTTCCTCTTTCTTTCCTTCTCTTTCTTTCGCTCCTTTCTATCATCTTCTATCTTCTTCCTCTATGTAACACTCTAGAAAGTAGGCCACAGTTTATCATCTCTTTCTTTTCTCTTCTTCTCTTTCTTCTTCTTCTTCTTCTCCTCGTTGCCAATTTCATAGCATAATATCAGTTTTCCCACAATAATTCACCTTTTTTTCTTAGCACAGTTCGTTGATATACATTAGCACAATTCACTTAACTTACTTAGGGACATTAATACACACAAAAACTGGACACCAAATGATTATTATTATCATTGTTAGAAGCATGGTCAATATAAGCAAAGTCAATTCCTGGAATTGGAATGCTAAATCATTGGGAAAATGTTCTTTTCTTTTCTATTCCATTTCATTGTAACAATCAAAGTTTATTATAACAACAATCTTAATTTTACCTTAAAAAAGTCAAACTGCACTTCCTTTCAAAGTTATTGCGATTCTCAGACTCAACTGCTCATAATCATTATCTGCTTTCACCGTTTCATTAATAAACGTATTTATATAAATCGAGAAATTAACCGTTAAAACGTCCTTGAGAAGAAAGGCGATAAAATAAAAGATGAAATGATGACGATGAAAATTATGATGATGATGATGATGATGAAGGAATTTTCCTTTAAAAGGAAGAGCAAATAACCTCTTCAATTAGTTTGTATTATTTTTATCAAATCAATGTTTCTCTTCCTTCATCCTTTTTAGGAGGAGTTTTCAAAGCTCATCATCAATCTGGTCTTAATAATTATCAACATTAACTTTCAGTTCATTCTGTTGGTTCAACTGTTAGAGTTGAATGATGAAAAATACGTATATAATTAAGATGAAGGTTGATCTCACTTGATTTTATGCATTCATCATTTCACATTGAACATTTTATCAATGATGCAAACAGAATGAAAAGATGGCTGAAAACGTCATTCACCATCAGCCTCATCTCCATCATCATCGTCATCGTCATCATCATCATCATTCTCATCATCATACTAATCTCTTGCAACCTGATAAATGTTAGTCTCTATTTTATTCAATAGATAACCTTGGCCTGATACAGATAAAGTTCGTTAACTGCAATGAAAAAAAGGCTCGACATGAACAATAATTTGAAAGACCAATATAAACACATAACAGTTTATTATTTGCTGATATTGTTAATAGACAGTTGCAAATATACCAACAGTTTTGAGGTCAATTTTTATATCAAGAGGAAGGTTTGGGTTTAAATCATTTTTCCTGATGCAAAGAAAAGGTGATGAAAATGGACTAAATTCAGGTTTATCAATATAAGAGTAGCTTATTGAATGGATTATTAAAGTAGAGTGCAGTTGTTGTTATTTAATAATTGACAAGAGTCAAAGATGTTTTTCATTCAAATAAAGAGTCTCAAATTGGATCAAGATCACCATTGATTAATCAGAATGAGCCAAACCAAACCTTTTTTTACTTTTCTTTGGGTTAAATTTTCCTCTTTTTTTCTCTTCTTTTGCTGAAACATTGAGTAACCACAGGAAGGGTAAGGTTAGATGCAATGTTGTTGTTGATTGCAAAGGAAAGGTTTACCTAGATGAATGAGAAAAGATGAAAACCGGTGTAACTCTCTCACTATTTTATCATCATTATTATTTTGCTTTTGCCTTTTTTCTTTCAATTATTTCTTCTTTTTTTCCTTCTTCTTCTTCTTCTTCATCTTCTGCATCTTGCATCTTCACTTCAACATCTTTTTCAGCCTTGGTTGACCTAGATACATGGATCCATCCTCTTCTCTCTCATCTTATTTCAACCAGAGCAAAAAAAGAAGAAAAATTATGGTGAAAGAAGCATCATATATAACAAGGGTCTGCAGTTGGATTAGGTACAGTCGATTGTGTATTATATAACATTAGAGAAGAAGAGGAACTTGAACTAAAGGTGCGATCTGATTATCGAAGTGAGAAGAAAAAGGCAAAAAAGGTAGAGAATTAGGCCATTTCTTCCGTCCGTCAATGAATAACTGACCTCAAACAGTTTGCAGGCCTACAATTGACTGTTTGAAAAAGGAAATAAAAGGAGGACAAAAATAATGTAAAAGTTACATGATTTACCTTTTACTTTGCAAAAGGGGATTTATTGTTATTCAATGGTAAGGCTAGGGTATTGGCTTATTGGATAAAGGTGCATGATTATCATTCTGTATTTGATGTTCAATAATATCGGATGTTCATAGTTGTCGCCAAAATCAATTGTGATTCAATCAATTGTCAATCTCTGTAAACACATTGACTTGTTTATCAGTTGCTGCAGTCGTGTTTTGGCTCACCATTAACTGTCAACAATCACAGTAAATTGCTGTTAAATTTGGTCAACTATATGATCATTATTATTATAATTAAAATGATGACACTTGGACAACTGTCAATCAATCAGAATTAGAAAATTATAATGTTTCATCAATTAAAGAATGGAACGAAAAAAGGTCACTTTGACAGAAATGACCAAAAAAAGAAGATAAATATGAATGAATTGTAATAATATTATTTTTACCATTTTTACTGTTAATTGTTGTTGATCTGTTTTGTAGGTTATCAGAGAACTGGGTTGATAAGGCATTAGAATGTGACCTTAGTTCTGTATTCAAGTCCTTTTTTATTTCACTTTCAGGTTACTCAACCTGAACCCCACCCGACTCTCTCACTCATCTACCCAGTCCCGAAACCAGATCTAAGGCCAATGTTAAGCCCGTCATGAAGACCCACTGAAGGAGAAACTGAACAAGTTGTAGGCCTTAAAATGTTGTAAAACTGGTCTTTCAATGGCTCAAATGCATGGGAACATTATTTCAGAAAAGAGAAAGTTTTCAAGCGCATGACTTGTTGTTCATCATCATTATAATCATTATAATCATCATTAAGGCTCTGTTGATGTGTCAGTCAACTCACGAAATGTTTAAAATATTTATAACTTTTATCGAGGCCTAAAGGGAATCACAATATTTACTGTTATTTTATGTTTCTTTTTTCGTTTACAATTCTAGACTCTTATTGATTATGTTTGAATGGCGATTTTTGATTTAGATTTTCTTTTTCTTTTTCATCTCAGTTTCTTTTGTTGATGCATAAGAAACTTTTATCATCACTGAACTTCATTTCAGTGCGGTGTCATAGTCACGTGCAATTATTAGCTTCCAGTTATACTTACCATGTTTTTCCCTATTGTTCAAGATTTTACATAAATATTTTTCCTTAAAATTGAACTAAATTAATATTAAAGATACTTAGAAATGAATGATGGCAAGTTTTTAACATTATTGGTTAAAGTTTATTAATAAATTTGTATAGACATGCATATTTAATTTAAATTATTTAACCAAGGATACCAAGAAGTCCACCGTTAGATGATGATCCTGATCCACCTCCGAGAAGACCGGTAGCAGTACCTAAGACATTACCAACTAATCCTTTCCCTGAGTTAGATGATGAACTGTAAGATGAGGAAGATGCTCCTGATCCTGATCCACCTCCAAGCAGACCGGTAGCGGTGCCGAGAACATTACCAACTAATCCATTGCCTGAACCAGATGATGAACTGTAAGATGATGAGCCTGATCCTGATCCTGATCCACCGAGAATACCACCGAGAACATTACCAACTAAGCCATTGCCTGAGCTAGATGATGAACTGTATGATGAAGATGATGATCTTGATCCTGATCCACCTCCGATGAGACCAGTGGCGGTACCGAGAACATTGCCGACTAATCCATTGCCTGAACCAGATGATGAACTGTAGGACGATGCTCCTGATCCTGATCCTGATCCTGAGCCACCAAGAAGACCAGTAGCGGTACCGAGAACACTACCAACTAATCCATTGCCTGATTTAGATGATGAACTGTAGGAAGATGAGGATGATCCTGATCCTGATCCACCGAGAATACCAGTGGCAGCACCGAGAACATTACCGACTAATCCTTTTCCTGAGTTAGATGATGAACCGTAAGATGAGAAAGATGCTCCTGATCCTGATCCACCTCCGAGAAGACCGGTAGCGGTACTGAGTACATTACCGACTAATCCATTGCCTGAGTTGGATGATGAACTGTAGGAAGATGAGCCTGATCCTGATCCTGATCCTGATCCACCAAGAAGACCAGTGGCAGTACTGAGTACATTACCAACTAATCCTTTTCCTGAGTTAGATGATGAACTGTAGGAAGATGAGGATGATCCTGATCCACCGAGAAGACCAGTGGCAGTATTGAGTACATTGCCAACTAGTCCACTGTTACCTGATGAACCAGTGACAGTCTTGACGAGACCTGAGGCTGAGTTTGAAGCATCGAAGCTAGATTGTTTGTTTACTGAATTTTGGTAACTGCTTGCAGCGTGATTGTTTCGGATGTCTGAGAATTGATTAAGGCTGTTTGAACTGAATTGATTGTTAACAGCGTTCAAGGAGTTTCGTACATCGCTTGATGAGAAAGCCTTGTTAACTGAGTTGGCAATGTTACTGTTGGCAACTTGACTGACAAATTTGCTTGAGGCTAAGTTGTTAACTGAGTTTCGGATGTCAGAGGAATGACTGTTAAGATATGATTCTGAGTTTCTGATGTCACTGAGTGAACGGGCGAATTTGTTTGAGCTAAATTCATTATTTACAGAGTTTTGGATATTGCTATTAGATTGGCTAATGCTGTTTGCGTTAACAACATTTTTGTTGAAAGATTGGTTATCTACTGATGATCGGAAGTCTGCAGATCTGGCTACTTTGTTAGAAAAGGCTTGGTTATTGGCTGAATTTTGGACAAAGCTTGATCGGTTAACATTGTTACTGTTGGCAACATTTGATGATGAAGCTTGGTTGTTAACTGAGCTTCGGACATCGGAAACCTTTGAAACATTGTTGGAGTAAGCTTGGTTATTGACTGAGCTAGCTCTGTTGATATTGCTGGTGTTAGCAACATTGACTGATGAAGCTTGGTTGTTGACTGAAGATTTTACAACGTTGTTTGAGTTTGCAACGTTTGAGGAGAAGGCTTGGTTATTAACTAATGATCGGGCATCTGATACCTTTGAAACATTGTTTGAGTAAACTTGGTTATTAACTGAAGATTTTACATCAGAAGATTTGACAAACTTGTTGGAATTGACTGAGTTGTTAACTGAGTTTTGAACATTGCTTGATCGGCTAACGTTGTTTGAGTTAGCAACGTTTGATGAAGAAGCTTGCTTATTAACTGAGCTCTGGACATTGCTTGATCGGTTAACATTGTTGCTGTTGGCAACATTTGATGATGAAGCTTGGTTGTTAACTGAGCTTCGGACATCGGAGACCTTTGAGTTATTATTGGAGTAAGCTTCATTATTGGTTGAGGTGGCTTTGTTGTTTACTGAGCTTGATCGGCTGTCACTATTAGCAACATTGACTGAAGAAGCTTGGTTGTTGACTGAATTCAAGACATTGCTTGATCGAATGGCTTTAAGAGTGTTAGCAACATTTGATAATCTGGCTACGTTGTTAGAATAGGCTTGGTTATTGACTGAGCTAGCTCGGTTGATATTGCTGGTGTTGGCAACATTGACTGATGAAGCTCGGTTGTTAACTGATGATCGAGTATCTGAAACCTTTGAAACATTGTTTGAGTAAGCTTGGTTGTTAGTTGATGATTTTACATCAGAAGATTTTACAACCTTGTTGGAATTGACTGAGTTGTTGTTAACTGAGTTTTGAACGTTGCTTGATCGGCTAACATTGCTACTGTTGGCAACATTTGAAGATGAAGCTTGGTTGTTAACCGAGCTTCGGACATCTGAAACCTTTGAAACGTTGTTGGAGTAAGCTTGGTTATTAGTTGAGGCGGTTGAGGCTTTGTTGTTTACTGCGCTTGATCGGATGTTACTGTTGGCAACATTGACTGATGAAGCTTGGTTGTTGACTGAGTTCAAGACATTGCTTGATCGGATGGCTTTGAGAGTGTTAGCAACATTTGATAATAAGGCTTGGTTGTCAACTGATGAGCGAACATCTGAGACCTTTGAAACTTTGTTTGAGAAAGCTTGATTGTTGATAGAATTTCGGACATCGCTTAATCTAGCTACGTTGTTGGAGTATGCTTGGTTATTTACTGAGTTTTGAACATTGCTTGATCGGTTAACATTGCTTGAGTTTGCAACGTTTGATGATGAAGCTTGCTTATTGACTGAGTTTTGAACGTTGCTTGATCGGTTAACATTGCTGGAATTAGCAACGTTTGATGATGAAGCTTGGTTGTTAACTGAGCTTCGGACATCTGAAACCTTTGAAACGTTGTTGGAGTAAGCTTGGTTATTAGTTGAGGCGGTTGAGGCTTTGTTGTTTACTGCGCTTGATCGGATGTTACTGTTGGCAACATTGACTGATGAAGCTTGGTTGTTGACTGAGTTCAAGACATTGCTTGATCGGATGGCTTTGAGAGTGTTAGCAACATTTGATAATAAGGCTTGGTTGTCAACTGATGAGCGAACATCTGAGACCTTTGAAACTTTGTTTGAGAAAGCTTGATTGTTGATAGAATTTCGGACATCGCTTAATCTAGCTACGTTGTTGGAGTATGCTTGGTTATTTACTGAGTTTTGAACATTGCTTGATCGGTTAACATTGCTTGAGTTTGCAACGTTTGATGATGAAGCTTGCTTATTGACTGAGTTTTGAACGTTGCTTGATCGGTTAACATTGCTGGAATTAGCAACGTTTGATGATGAAGCTTGGTTGTTAACTGAGCTTCGGACATCTGAAACCTTTGAAACGTTGTTGGAGTAAGCTTGGTTATTAGTTGAGGCGGTTGAGGCTTTGTTGTTTACTGCGCTTGATCGGATGTTACTGTTGGCAACATTGACTGATGAAGCTTGGTTGTTGACTGAGTTCAAGACATTGTTTGATCGGATGGCTTTGAGAGTGTTAGCAACATTTGATAATAAGGCTTGGTTATCGACGGATGATCGGATATTTGATAATCTGGCTACATTGTTGGAGTATGCTTGGTTATTCACTGAGCTTTGAACATTGCTTGATCGGTTAACGTTGTTTGAGTTTGCAACGTTTGATGAAGAAGCTTGCTTATTAACTGAGCTCTGGACATTGCTTGATCGGTTAACATTGTTGCTGTTGGCAACATTTGATGATGAAGCTTGGTTGTTAACTGAGCTTCGGGCATCAGAGACCTTTGAAACTTTGTTGGAGTATGCTTGGTTATTTACTGAATTTTGAAAATTGCTTGATCGGTTAACGTTTTTTGAGTCGGCAACATTGGATGAGTAAGCTTGGTTGTTAGTTGATGATTTTACATCAGAAGATTTTACAACCTTGTTGGAATTGACTGAGTTGTTGTTAACTGAGTTTTGAACGTTGCTTGACCGGCTAACATTGCTACTGTTGGCAACATTTGAAGATGAAGCTTGGTTGTTAGTTGATGATTTTACATCAGAAGATTTTACAACCTTGTTTGAAGCAGCTGAGTTGTTGACTGAGCTTTGGACATTGCTTGATCGGTTAACATTGCTGGAGTTAGCAACGTTTGATGAACTGGCCTTGTTATTAACTGAGCTTCGGACATCTGAGACCTTTGAAACATTATTGGAGTAGGATTGGTTATTGGTTGATGCTTTGTTATTTACTGAGTTTTGAACTGAACTTGATCGGTTAACGTTGCTTGAGTTTGCAACGTTTGATGAAGAAGCTTGCTTATTGACTGAGCTTTGGACATTGCTTGATCGGTTAACATTGTTACTATTGGCAACATTGACTGATGAAGCTTGGTTCTTAACTGAGCTTCGGGTATCAGAAGATCGGACAACATTGTTTGAAGATTGTTTATCGACTGATGACTTAACGTTTGAGTTCTGTGAAACGTTAGATGATGCCTTATTGCATGATTTGTTGGAGTTGGAAACATTTGTTGAGGAAGCTTGATTGTTTACTGATGATCGAACGTCCGAAACTTTGTTACTGTTTGATACATTGGTTGAGCTTTTTGTGTTTGATGATCGGTTGTCAACAGATTTATTGTCTACTGATCGAACATCATTTTGAACATTAACTGAGTTAATATTGTTGATTCGGTTAATTCGATTAATTCGGTTAATTCGGTTGATTTCATTGATTTCATTTTCGTAGTTGCTTGATCGTCGGTTTTTTGATTCGTTAGATAAGACATCTTCATTTGAACTGTGGCTTCGGGTTACTCGTCGATTATTTTCTGATCGGTTGTTGGATGAGTTAGAAGAAGATTGTGAAGATTCGCTTGATGATCGTCGAGCAGCTCGAGCAGCTTGGTATCGTCTGAAAGCTTCATTTCGGGCAAGGAATTCGCTTCGGTCAAAGGATGATCGTCGGTTGTCTACAGAGTTGTTTGAGTTCTCTGATGAAGATGAAGATCGAGTAGCTGAAGAGTCTGAGTTGGATGATCGTGAGTCAAAGCTGCTTCGTCGTAAGCCTCTTCGACCGAATCGGTATCGTCTTTCATTATCTTCGTCATCTTCTTCATCATTATCAAATCGTGATCGTCTGAATGAGCCTCGAGCAATTCGTCCCCATCGACTTTCAGGTCCATTACCACCAAGAACAACGACAACAACCTTGTCACTACAGCCAGTAAGGGAAGCGAGTGCATCGCAAGGAGCATGTCGGTGTGGTCTTCGTGGAGCAAAAGATCCAACTGAGAAGTCATCATCGTCATCGTCATCATCATTGTTACTGTTACCAGAAACAGTTGAGGAACCAGTGGAAGCAGAGGAGCCAGAGTTTGATGAGGTTGCGGTTTGAGATTGGGATGAACCAGAGGTGGTTGAGCCTCCAACAGTTATAGGGCTTGTAGCGATAGGAGCAACGGTGATAGTTGCTGAAGAGACTGGGGTTGCTGATGAACCCTGGACAGAAGAAGATTGTGATGATTGGGAGGAAGAGCCAGATTGTCCGTTGGAAAGGACAGAGACATCGAGTAAACCAGCGTTTGACGAATCAGCTGATGTGGCTCGACTAATGCTGACTAAAGGAGCTCCACCATTGACTGAAGTTCGACTTTCAGAGGTCTTGATTAGAACACCATTAGGTCCAGTTGAGGAAGAACTTGATTCGTATTTAGCCAAAGATTGACTTTTAACGCCATTAACAGAGGATCCAGTTGAGTAAGATGATTGTCCGAGACCGGGAATTGTGTAACCATTAAGGGTACCAACAGTAGCTAGGAGGAAAACGGTTAAAACAAAGGTATTCATTGTAGCTAAATTAACTAGCTTTAACAAAGTTTCTAAATTGGTGAATTAATTGACGAATAACTAATAACTTTTTATAGTTCAATTGTTCACTCTATTACTCTATTAGATCACAATGAATGATATGGTTCTAGTAGGGTTAAGAGGATCCTTTATATACTCATAGATTCGAGATCGAGATTGGCATCGACGTCGTAAAGGACCATTAATTATCTCAATCTGTTGCCTCTGACACTTATTAATACTTATTATGTACAATGTTAAATATGACGTTAACAATAATTGTTGACATTTTAGCAAAATTATTCCCTTTCAATTTAGTTTCATTATTGCACCTTGCCACTTATTATTTGTTTTTAAGTTTCAATAGGTAACTCAATCAGAGTGAAATTAATTACTTTGTTAACCATTGCTGCTCTTAACAATAAGATCATTAATTATTGTGTCCATAAACTTTGACTTAACAAAACCATAATCAATATTAAATTGTTCAGTAGCCAAATCAAAGAATTGAATCTAAACATGTTTATGAAATGTGTGAATTATCTGCACAAATCTTTTCATTTTTTTTGTGGTAAAACTTGTGTAGACAAGGTTAAACATGATAGTCCTGCAGTTTTCTTGGTGAAGATGACATTTACCATGATACCATGATTAATTTGACTAATTTTATCAATTGTTACAAGCTAAATAAGCTATTTAGTCAATGTGTCAATAAGCATCAAACACAAAATGGCAAGGTTTTTGATTACGTTTGATGTTGAGAGTAAAATAATGCAGTGTTCAAATTGACCTTCGTAAACATATTTAAAATTAACATTTAGTAGACTAACTAAAAAAGTTATAATTGGTAACATTGGTCATCATTATAATCATTATTACCAATTATCTCCAGGATTCAGCCAAATTCACGTCAATTTACATGCAAAGATCAATCTAGACTAGTTTCACGTATAAATTAATTTTTGATAAACGCCATCTACTATACGTAAGATGCTTAATTATGCCATCGGTAGTACAGTAGAGGGCCCTTATAAACATTAAGTTATACGTGAAACTAGTGTAACCCAAAAAGGTGAACTTTGTTAGGAATGTTGGTCAAATGAAATGAGCATTTTTAGTTACAATCAATAATAGATGAAATGAAGTTACAACAATTGACCTTGTTAGTTTATTAAGAAATGAAAAAAACCTTGAATGAAACGCTAGTTGGGTTGATAACCCAAGTGAAAGTGATGGGTAAAGTGTAGTAATGATAATCAAGCTAAATTTCCGCAATTAGTTGATTGCACAAAAATAAACAGTTTGTTTGTGCTTTTTTCACGTTCGCACTGTTTTCATCTTCTGGTTACCATTTACTTGAAGGTAATCAAAAAAGGTACAATTATCACTTTCAATCTCATAAATTGTTTAACCATTTGTCAGTTCAATGATTACCATCATTATGTTGATTGTTAACTCAGATCAAAGCAACTGTAATCTTAAATGAAAACCTTTCTTTTTCTGGGTTCAATTGCCTGAAGGTTTGTTTTAAAGCAACTCGTTCATTTCATGCTTCATTTTATCCTTTTTCAAGCACTAAAATAAATCATTTGCTGTTTCTCACATCATCTTCAATTGAAATCGAAAGTCAATAGCATTAACGATCAACTCGCAAAGTCACATTCAGTCATTTCATTATAAATCATTTCATTTGCATTTGGGTTCTGTTATGTTCTGCCATAATCAATAACAACTTTAGCTTTAAAATGATGAGAAAAGAAACACTAAGAATAGTCCATCTCCATATAATTTCGTAGATCGAGTTTCTGTTTACATTTTGTTCGATGATATTCCAGTTGATATTCAGAGTCTGCTCCATGATGAAATTATGCCAGAAATTCTATTATTAACTACACTATTCTAGAAAATAAAGAAAATTCAGGAAAAATTTACAGCCTTTTCCTCATCAATGTTGTTGTTTTGTTCAATACTTGAATCGCTATTGAATCACTTATTTATTGAACGAATCGATCCATTTACATAAGACATTCATTTACACCTTTAAGTATTTATAAGAGAAGATCTCGAACAGTTTTCATGGACTTGAGATTCAATCATTTACATGAACAAGTGGCTGCTATTTGTGAACTCAAAAACGCGTTCAAAGTGAAAAACGTACGAAATGACATAAAGTATACACAAAATTGAAGAAATTAAAATTTCTGTTCATTCGACGGTTTATCCCTTGATTGTCCTTTTATTATCCACTAAAATATCCTGATTTTAATTTTTAAACAAATCTTCTTGAGCGACGAGAGCTTCTTGATTGTTGGCAAGTTATTAGCTTATTAATCGGAATTGAATTGAAAGGCTAATTATTTACTTGAATTGATTGATATTGACAGGTTAGCAAAGGGTAAATTGAAGTCTCTCAAGTCCAAAATAATCAATTGAATGATTAACATTAACTATTGGTAGACATTTAGTTTGCTCAAGTTTAACAGCAACAAAAGCACAGAGCAAATACATTTCTAAATATAAAGCATTGTTTCACTTTTTGGTGCTGGATTAAGGTTCATTGTCCTCTTTTGCTATTTAAATATTGATTAACTTTATTGATATTATTCTTGTTGTTGCCCCAATAATAAACATGATTATCATGACAACAACAGTTTAGTCTATTAATTATGATCATTACAAGGATAAAATGTAGATTAATTACAATCTTCAAGTGTATAAACATTAATGTTATCTTTAAGACTCTGGGTAACATTCAAACTGTTTAATTGAGTTATCATTTCTCTCTTAATATGGTTACGAATTGTATTATTAATTGTGTAGGTTTAATTGTGATTCCAAATGCAACTGTTGATTGTTAGAAAGGACAAGAAGATGATAATTGAAACAGTAATTTATATGAATCTAGTTGCACCTGATTACAATAGTTTTAAGGTTATTATTTGATCAAATTAGGAAATTATGATCAACTGTGGATATTGCGATTAAAGTTAATACAATAACTCCTACTGTCATTCATCAGTTTAATCGCTATTAATTTCAATGTATCATGAAAGAAATGAGCAAAAATTTGGATTCTTTCATCATTTCGTGAAACTCATTAGGTTAACAGTTTTGCCTTGAAATTGAGCGATCAGTTTGAGTTGAAAGATGAAGATTCAGGTTTGATAGTTAGTCTTGAATTGGGTCAACATTTAATTCAAACAAAGTCATATTTAGGGCCGATCCGATGAACCAAAAAATGTTTAAAATGTTGTTTAAATCTTTGTTAGTAGGTAATGTTTGTTTGATTTTGTTACGTCATCAACATTAACACTGTCCGATCAAAAAATATACAATCATTTTATTCATGCGCCTTTACATTTTTTCAGATTAAATTTCTTATCTTTTGATTATAAATTATTTTTAGTTATCTTTTAAAATCATTAAAAAACAAAAGATGGCGCTTTCCAATTAAGATTTAAAATGACATTAATCAAAATTTATCAATTTTAACAAACATTGCCAATAAACAAACATTTTGACAAACATTTTAGTTCATCGGATCGGCCCTTAGTTGTCCAAATGTTTAATATTGATTACAGTTTAAGGTGTAAGTTGATTGTGGCCATTAAAATGTATTGTTATTTTTAGAATCAATTCATCATCAATTGATCATTCCATTGACCATCATCATTATCAACAGAATCAAAGTTCAATCTAAATATACACAAAAAACAGTGAAAAATGTTTAAATATTTACTTATTGTTAATCTTAAATTACAATTAAAGTGTTTGCTCAATCATCATTCCATCAAATTAAAAGATTAATACAATCAAAAATGATCCAATTGGTTCAACAGATAAGCTTGAAAGTTCATCTCAAGTTCAAGGTTAATCAAATGAATTGCAGCATAATTACAATTAACTGAATCAATGGAAGCGAACAAAAAATTTAAATAAATAACTGATTGGTTAACAATTGCAAATAGTTGATCATTTAATTGCCATTAATAACTGATCGACTTGGAAATGAGTTGATCACACTCGAGTCATTAACTATTCTCAATCAAAGTGATGGTAAATCAATTTAATTAAAGTGTGAAAAGCAGACAATTGATTGTAACTCAATTTCACCCTTTTTTACTTTCACATTTTATCGCACTTTTCATTTTCATCTTCATCTTCAGGTAACCTCTTTCCTCATTTATCTTTAGTCTTTCAATTCTGGTTCAACATCCAGAACAGGTTATTCGGAAATTCAGTCAACTATTCCGACCTTAACTTGGTTAACAGTTGTTCACCGGAATCGGGTTAAAATAGAACCTCAAATGAGCGAATGAATCAAAATGATTATAATGATGATAACAAGAGTTCATTGACTTTACAATCATGAAAATTGAGTGACGACGAAAAGAGTTTCATTTAACTTTAATGCTTAAATTACATTCAATTTTGTTTGCCATTAATTATCATTAAAACCCGAAAATGTTCATTTTTATTCGAAACCAAATGGCTGTTTCAAGCAAATCTTGTGCTAAACAGAATCGATGAATTATTTGATAGATTCGGATGTTAATCTGTGAAGCGAATGAATAATTTTCAGCTAATTTTCAAAAGAAATATATTTTTTCAAAAATTTTCTTAAAAAGTAACATTTTCATGGAATCTTTTACAATAAAATATCTTGAGAAGCCATTTTCTTGTTCTTTGTTAACCTAACATATTCTTGGATTTATCATCAGTTCGTCAGTCAATGAGCTTCAAGATGATGGGCTTCAAGAATCTTCATCGCCAAAAAATGTTGATCATCATCTTTTTCTTTCATCTCAAGTTCGATAAAAGTAAACGAAGATAGAAATAGATGAAAAAGTCAACGAACTTTCGTCTCGTTTTTCATCCTTTTTATCATCATTTTCCCTTTTCTCTTTCGTTTTTTGTCTACTTTTTCTTCTTTTTACTTTCATCGCTTTTCCCAGTCAACATCAACAAAAGGGGTTCGTAGCGTGTTATTTCACGATTCACACCAACGAACACTGACTTTTACTTTCGTTTTTTTCTTTTCATCATTTGTATCAATTCAATTGTCGCTAAAAAAAGTTATTTCACAAAAAAATAATAAACTAAATGATCTATTATCAGCTGATTATCAGGTAAAAGTACGAATATTTCGAGTTTCACTTTTTGTTGTAATTATAATACATTTTTGTCTTCACTTGCATTTAGTTTACTTTTAGCATTATATTAACAACAATCAAGGAAAGTTCATTGACCGATTATCATCATTATCTTCTTGTTTCACTTTCTTCCTTTACTTTATAAACATTTCTCATCTTTCCTCCCTCATCATCATCATCATCATCATGAAGGTTGCTCTATTTTTTGAGGTCATTTCCGAAATTCATTTATTCATCATTATATTGTTATATTTATAATGATTATGATAAAGCAATCAAACAACTTATTTATATTTTATTCCAATGATCAGGCATTAATAGAGAAACGATGATTAAATTGAATTGAATTGAATGGATGCCAACAACTGATATCGAGTGACCTTTCAATGGAAACTTTCAACTTTTAAAAATATCATTTAAACCTTTTAATACCTTTTATAAACTCAATTATCGGATCAATTAATTTCCACCTTCAATATCATAATGAAACTGAAAGGTAAACAATTGACCAAACTTTTATTTTCATGTTTAATTGAATGACAAACATGAACCAGCAGACAGGAAGTTTTATCACCAACAGAATCATGATATTGTTATTCCGGTTACAAATGGAAACAAAGGATAACTTGAGAAATGCAAAGCAATTGTGAAAATCCCAGTAACTTCATTTTAATTATAAATTGATAACAAGGAAGGCGAAACTTGAAATACTTAATCCAATTCAATTTTCATGTGCATTATGAACATCTTAAGATGCGGAAATTAAATCACAATTAGTTTCATTGAATAATTGTTCATCTAAATAGTAAACATTTAAAGCAACTTGTCAAGTAATCTGAATGATTGACCAACAGCGATTAAGAGGATTTGATTACATTTACAAGGTTTATGGTTAATCACATGTCTAACCATTTGAAATATTGGCTCAAGAAAAGGTCATTAACTTTGATAATTTTGAAACAAACTGTTTGATTATGAAGTGAATGGTCTAAAAAAATCATAAATGATCATTATTATAATCATGATTATAAAAGGAAATTGAAAACGAAATAAAATGATTAACTGACGCGTGAGATTCGTTATTTATAAATTGTTGTAAACGAGTGATTAAAGTTGATGGCCTCAACTGGTCCTTTAGTATCAACGAATGTGAAAAGATTATTTTACCTTTTCTTCAATCAAACTAACAACTGATGATGAAAAGGGATGAATTGGGTTACTATTGTTTGATTGTGGCCATTAACAGGGTTAACATCAATAAATAATAAGCATTGGGTCATGGGCTTGGTTATCATGTTGAGCCGTTTTCACTGAACAAAATGTCCATTTTTGGTTAGCATTTAATTAGCATTAAACAAAGGGCAACCATTTGATTGTAAATTAATGAAAATCAAAGCAACTCTTTACTTTAAAATGATCAAATCTATTTTTACTTTTTCATTGTGATTCTCATTATAAAATAATTGTAACAACGATTGAAACACCCACTGAATTGTCATCAACTGAGCCTTTCCTAACATCACCTACAATCAGTTTGTTTTCAGGGATCAACAAAGTAGACAATCAAATGAAAATTAATAACCAAAAAATAGAGTAAACAACTGAGTTAATAATAATTGAATAAATAATCGTGATTATTAATGAAACAATTGTCACAATTTGTCTATCATTTCCCTTAGTAACCCAATGAGAAATGATTAATTGCTATAACAGGTATAACAGTCAACTGCTTTAGCCCATTTTGTTTATTTGTTTATTAATATATTTTACTTTCAGTGATAGTTCATTGACTTGTTCTTGTTGTTGTTGTTACTGTTCATGATGATCATGTTGGTGGTTAATTTTAATTTCAATCTGAAGTTGAAAGGGAAACAAAGCAAAGGATCAGGTCCAACTCTTTTTTGGTTACTTTTCGTTCGTTACAATCGACTTTGTCTGTAAACATTTCAATGGTTCATGAAAAGTTGTCTTCCTCTTTTCCCACCCAGAACAAATGATGATGATGATGATGATGGCGATGATGATGAGTATGAGGTCAATAACCTGAACGTGTATTTACTGTTATCTGGATGAATGAAATGAATGAAAGCAAAATGTTGGTTAATATAAAAACCTTTGACTCGTGCTGAGTTTACGTTCCTTTCAATCATCTTTTTTCATTGTTGCTCCTGTTTTCACTCATAATTTATACAATTATTGTTGATATTTTTAACATTTCATTTCATTTTTTCAAAGGTTTCCACCAAATTTTAGATTCAATTGTTGACCAAAATGAGACAAATTAACGTTAAACTTGTAAATCTTGGAAAAGGTTAATTAGTTGATCATTTGATTAGATTAGATTTTAAAGGGTCTAAAGGAGTGTGAGTAGATTAATGGTCAGATTTATATGTTTGTTTGCTGTTTGTATCCTCATTGTGATTATGATTATGATTGGCATGACCATTGTGTTTATTAGCCATTATTGAGCTCCTTTTACCTTTGCTTTCCAATTTTGACAAAAAAGCAGGAGGACAACAACAACAACAAAAACAACTTTAAAGTCAAATAAGTGTTTAATGTGGCCTTGGCTCTTCTTGTCCGCCCTCACTTCAATATCACATATTGACCTTTCCTCTAGCTTTTCCTCCCTCTCCTCCTCCCATCCTGGCATCTTCATCCTCATACCTTTTCAACCGCGTGACCTCTACCTTGAGAGAGAGAGAAAAGAAAATAAAGAAAATAAAAAAGATAAGTTGAGAGGTCATTTGGATTCTTTTTCATCTTTCGTCTTTCACCTTTATTCTTCTTTTCTTCTTCTCTCAACTTGCCCTTCTCCTTCTCCTCCTCTCCCAACCTTCATTTTGACCGCTTCACTGGACTTAACCTAAGCCCATCAACCATTAACAAAATCACCGAGATATCATCATATTTTGTGCATTTTATTTTCACAGGAAAAAATTTATCAAAAACACAAACAAACAAAACTGAAGATGAAAAAGGATTGACATAACCAGGAAGAGAAGAGGACGAATACGAAAATGACGAAGGAGAAGAAGAAAGAGACGGATAAGGAGGAGGTGGGGAAGATAAAGAAGAAGAAGAAGAAGAAGAAGCAGAAGATGGAGATGATGAAGATGACGATGAAAGATCTTGAAGCAACTAAATGCAAGAAAAGAAAGAGGCATAAAAAACTAGAAAAACACGTTTTCAAATTTTCATGGGAACAGGATCGGTCTCTTTGTTATTTTTTGTTGCAATTTTTTTAAAGACCTTCATAACTACTTCTTCCTCCCTCTTCACCTCCCAACCCTCCTCATCTTCAGTCTCTCTTCCTATTCTTGTTTATGTTTTTTCCTCTTTCCTAACCTTTCTACAAAAGTGATGATCGAAACAAACATTCAATATATTTGATACATTAACAATTCACTCTTTCATATGCTTCTCTCGTCTTCCTCTTTCGTCTTCCTCTTTCACCCTTCGATCAGTCGCATTAATTGTGAATGGATCAACATTATCCAATATTACCTGGATATATTAGTAAGAAAGTTGATTGTGACAAGGTTATTGTCTTGTTCACCATTTATATTGATGATGAAAAGTTGAATGGCATTTGTTGTGCTGAAAACCAGAGAAACCATGATAGTTACGAGAGTCAGGAATAGAATTGAATAAAGCACATGAATGTTGACCTCATTTCCAAGTGAGCCTCATAGACTCAACGAGAGAGGAAGAAGGGAAGAAAGGAAAATAGAAAGAGAAATAAAATAAGAGATGAAGAGGTCATTTAACTCAAGGTTAAAAGACACCCAACGGGTGAGGTAATTTTTGGTAACCTAGTTTCAAATAAACATTGCATTATTGGAATAAGTAAAGAAGAGTAAGAAATTATCAACCCTGAAAGTAAATTGAAAGGAAAACGGAAATTTAACTCTCTTATGCCATTGATTCATGTTGGCCTTGAGGTCAAAGGTCAATGACTTTACCAATTCCTAGACCTTGTTTTTGTTTTTCCTTCAGAGGCGCATTTAAGTGTGCGAAGTGTACTTTGCAAGACGCTATAATTACTAACATCTATCTTCATTTAACCATAGGCAAGTTAGAGCCACACTATTGCAATAACAGTTAAAACGAGAAGAAAAAAAATTGAAACATTCTGCTTATTTGCTCTAACCTTAATGCTTCAGTTGCTTTATAATCTACTATACATAAAACATAAAGGTTATGACCTAGAATCAGGTCTTCCTGTGTTAACATTGATAATAATCTTTATTAATCGACATCTCCATGGAGTTCATTTTTCAAGATTTATCAACTCTTTTTCATTCTCTTTGCCTTTTAGGCTGTCTGTGGTGATCCTACCTAAATTTACATGTACCAGTAATATTATCATTACAAAAGTCAAATGGTGAAACAAGATACATTAAAGAACAGAAATTGACAAAAGAAGGGAAATATTTTTGGCAATATAAAAAAGGGTCACATTTAAATTAAGAATAGAGCCGTTATTTAGTTAAAAAGTAGTAGTAACCGGGCAAAAGAATCAAGAGAGAGTTAATGATACATATTATGCAAAATTGATCCAAAATTTGATCCGAGTTTCCATCTTTCTTATTCAACTCGATGATCTTTAATAAAAATTACTATTTCTTAAATAATTAAGAAAAAAAAGTAATTCGAAGTAATGGCAAAATGGTGATAAATATTGATAATGGCATAAGAACTGTGGCTTTACTCGTGCGACCATATAAAATAATGGCACTGTCTTTTTCCGTTGAATAAGGGTTTGATCCATCATTGAAGTACATAGGACATTCATCATCTGAAAACGGAAAGGAAAAATAATAAGTTCATTAGATTATTTGATAAACTTGAGTGTCATGCAAAAATATATAAATACACATAATGAAGCATTATGAGAGTTGAGGAAATTTATTCCTTTATTCCACCATGATTAGAAAAAAATTATGCTAGAATATTTCACCATCAATAAAAAATAATTGATATGATAAATAAACTTACGTTCACGCTCATATTCAATCATATCAAGTGATACTTGAGCACCTTCTGATGAATTCCATGAGGCAACTCGTTGTTTACTATGACAAAAAGCACCAACCGACATAGACATCAAGACACGATTAAGGTCACTTCTTTGATAAACCCAGCATCTATATCTGCTGTAAGCATCCATTTCATCATAAGTAATTAAATATGATTTCAGATCTTCTTTCCAAAATCCAATGCATTTCATTCTATGATCAGGATCACTTTGATAGTCAACTGCTGTTCCTCGATGATCAACACTGATGCAATATTCTGCATCAATTTCCATTATTTTCTGATCAGTATCGCAAACAGAAAGATCAGATATCTTTTCTTTACATATAATAGTACTTCTTGGACTTTGGGTCACTCCACCACGGATTCTGGTTGTGAAAGGAATCTCTCCTTTTTGTGTGAAGCGGAATTTACCTGCCACTGGACATTTAATGGCAACTGGTTTGGCTGCTAGAAGAATATCGTATTTCCATTCTTCATCGTCATCAAAGTTAGTCCAGGCACAAATCGTTCCGAATTGATCTGAGCTCATGGCTTGTCCTTTTCGATACCGGATGACATTAGATTGAGGAGTGGCAAAGTCAAAACAAACGAAATCTTTTTGACATCCATTGATACCTAAACGAGCCATTACGTATCGTGAACCTTTCTTCTGATGACAAACATAAATCTCTTCCTTTTCTGTACCAGTATCTGGTCTCCAGCGCTCCTCCATATGGGTTGAATTGATCTTAACAAGAGCATCAAGATTGGCTGTGTTAATCCACTCTCCTCTCATTCCGTCTGGAAGCTGGCAAGAAGGGACAACAGTTTCTGCTTTAACCGGATGTAGGGTTAGCCTCTCTGGTCCTTGTTGAGGTGTCCTCAGGACGTTACATTCAGCCGTAGTTGAAACAGCAATGTGATTGGTATCATCTCGATTATTTAACTAAAGCAATGAAAAAGTTAAATTGTTATTTATTTCTCTTCATTTACTCATATTTGCAAAAAGAAATGAACCCTTTAATGGCCAAAAAACCAATATGAACTTACGAAACAACGATAAGCCTCAGAACGTCGAGATTCTCGTGAGTTAAGAACTGCAAAATAATGATTTTTTCCTACATACCAATCACCAAGACATTTGTACTGAATTTCTTTAAGGTCATTTTCTTCACATGACTTATAAATCATTGTGAATTGTTGGTTTACAATGGAAAATTGATTTCCAGGTTTCTGACAAGCTTTAATCTGTGATTCAGCATTGAAACATTCACCAGCTGCTAGATGAGATAATCGGTAACCAAACTGCCAAACACCTTCCAAGCTTGATTTACAATTTTTTCCCTGAGGACTTGTAGCTTAAAAAATAAAAAATAAAATGAGAATCAGGAAATTCGAACCGATTGGAGTAAACTTACAGAAAAGTGTGATGAGTTCAGAGTCAAAACTTGTGGCGGAGCAAACATTTTCGAGACTTAGTTTGTTTCCACTAACATCATTGATACAGCCTCCTAATATTGGATAGAATATGTATTAAAATCTAATCGCATAAAATATTTGTTATATTATTCAAATTTACCTTCTATTTTTTCCAAAACATTAAGCGTTCTTAAAAGAATTCGAAGACAAAAATGACATTGACTGAAAAGAATCAAAAATAGCAATAAATTGAAGGTTTTTATGACATCGAAGGAACAAAATGATATAATGTAATAATGACTGATGATTGAACTATTCATTTGGCAAACTACACCATTATTAGTTTAAGCACAAGAGTTGCCAAATCGGAAGCTAAACTTGAGTCGTCCGTGAACATCAACAATTGTAAATTGATCACAAAAACAACCAATCAACACTGCGTCATTGTCTGTATTTGGAAACTTATGATATTAATATATTGTTAAATGCTTACGATTTCGTAGCGCGCAAATGGAAAGTGTAATTATCATTGCCATTTTGAACCATACTGACACAGTAAGTTTGGTACGCAGTGGAAACAGATTTTGAGTCCTGTAGATAAAAAATAAAGAGATCAATCAATATTTATTCATGACTAAATTCAAAACGTTAGTTTGATAATTTGCTCCTGCATTTCATTGAAAAGCAAATAAGCTGTCAAATCTTTCTTCCGATTTCTGGTTGAGAATAGATCTTGAAAAAACTAATAAAGTCAATAGTTTAGTGACTGCAGGTCAAACAATCGACCGAGAAATAAACCAAATACCTTTATGATTTCATTTTCAGTAATTTTTGTAATGACATCCGAGCCTTTTTCACGTGAATACCACTCTCCTTGTAGTTGTGATGGTATAGTGCAGGTATGTCTCTCTGATCCATAATAACCATATTGTCCATTGGAAACTTGAAAGATTACTGTAAAATAAATAAATATAATTAGCGAATCGAATATAATAAATAGATAACAACAATTAAATTTGAAGCCTTGGATACCGAGTTATCACAAGTGAGATAACCTAAAAGTTGGTTAACTATAAAAAATACAAATCAGGCTTACCCAAGGTATAAAACAAAAACAGAGCTATTGATTGGTACATAATTTTTAAGGCAATTATACCATTTCAATTAATTATAATTAATTATTAAAAATGAGGCACTAATCACAAAAATTTAAATATAAGATGAAAACATTTGCTGTTGTCTTTTTGTTTGTTGTTACTACAAGTTAATGGTCAGGTGAAACTAACGACTTACCTGGACCCACCCTATCAGAGAACAACAGGTAAGTAAATAATCACGATTGAAGATAACATCTTATTTTCTTAGACTTTAATTCGTAAAATTTTTATTAAGTTTTTATCCAAAATTTTAAAAATTGGATAATTAATTTTAATTTAATAAAGAAGGAAATGAATATTTGATCAAGACAATATAGTCCGATGTAATTCATATATTTGGATTGCTAAACACCTATTGTAAATTCTAAGCTCTTAAATAGATGTTAAAATTATAAATTACAGAATTTATCGACTCATGAAATAGATGATTGGTATAAACAGATAATCCTCACAATCGTCAAGAAAATTAATCAAAACAAAATAGACAATTGAGAAAATTAAAATTTTCATATTTGGCGCTCTCAATCTTAGCTCTTATTCAACCAATCACAATTGTCCTTTTAGAGACAGATGATAATTGGTAACAAAATTTGGTTAAATTGTCAACGTTGTTTTGTTTTGTGATTTCTTTTCGGTGTTTATCAAGATCATTAGTTATAAATACTACTTATAATGGTTACTATAGGTGAAGAAATTGCTACTGGTCATGATGATATGATACACGATGCTGTTGTTGACTTCTATGGAACAAAGCTTGCTACATGTTCATCTGATCGGACTATCAAACTCTTCTCAATTGAGGCTAATAATCAAAACCTGATATCTGTGCTGCGAGGTCATGAAGGTCCAGTCTGGCAGTTATCTTGGGCTCATCCAGCATTCGGTAGTATTCTAGCATCTTGCTCATATGATCGTAAAGTCTTAATCTGGAAGGAAACCTCACCAAATAAATACGAGAAAGTTTATGAATATAGTGGTCATGAGTCAAGTGTGAACTCAGTACAATGGGCACCTAAAGAATATGGACTAATGTTAGCTGCTGCGTCTTCTGATGGTGCCGTTAGTCTAATTTTCAATTCAGGTATGGCTTCAATCGTCAGATTCAATCATGTTCTATTTATCAGTTTGAGAAGAAATGTTTAACCGGTGTATTTGAATTTTTCTAGGAGGTGATAATTCTTGGTCAGCTAGGAAAATTCCTAATGCTCATGAGATGGGAGTTAATGCCGTCAGTTGGTGTCCATCTTTAATACCAGGAATGTCATTATTTTCAAACGATTCTAGCTCAGGCAAAACCCAAATGGTCAAGCGGTTCGTTACAGGAAGTTGTGATAAATTGATCAAAATTTGGAAGTATATTGATGAAAAAGATGAATGGGAGGAAGAAAACAAACTAGAAGGACACATAGACTGGGTTCGAGATGTTGCTTGGGCCCCGTCGATTGGAAAAAGTTACATAGCTAGCTGTGGCCAGGATAGAAGAGTAATAATTTGGAAACATGATAGCCAATCAAATACTTGGAAACCTGTTAAAACTATTGATCTTTTCGAAGATGTTGTTTGGCACGTCTCTTGGTCGATCGCAGGAAATATTTTAGCAGTATCTGGAGGAGATAATAAAGTAACTCTCTGGAAGGAAACTTTTACTGGAGACTGGATTTGTATTAATGAGATCACTAACAAAGGAATTTAAGCTAATGACATTGTTAGTAAATTTTGTAACATAGTCTTATTTACCCACTTATTTTTCATGCTCAAAATAAAGTAATTGGCGCACGTCTATGATTGATCTAACTGTCATTTATCATTTTCTCTTGCAGAGTTTCTGCATTGTCACTGGTGAAAACGCTGAAAAAGAAATCAATAAATGGTGGCAAAGTTTATCATCTAAAATTTTATTCAAGATCTATAAAATATTCTCGACAATTTTGATATTAGACTTAATTCCATCGGAAGTTTTAATCAAATAGCTTATTTTTTTATTGAAACTTCATTTTGATAATCTTCTGCAGTAATTTCATCCTCATCTTCACTTTCCGATGAGTCGCTTTTAGATTTAACATTGGAAGTTTGCGTTTTTTCCGATGACACTTCGGGTGATGAGCTGAATCTTCTTAAAGAAGTTGCCATTTTACTAGATCCAATCTTTGTACCTCTTAAACGATTATCCTTGATTGGTGATTGTGTTCGTTTAATTCCAAAGTAGTTTCTAAATGAATTAAGGTCTGATTTTTCGTCCACATCAACCATTTCTTTGTACGCTTTCGTTAAAATTTCAACGCTTTTGGCATGAAAGTACATCTCGATTTGAATCAATTCCTTGAAGTATTTCTAAGTATATTAATTAAAGCATATTATTCATCTAGGTGACTAATACAAGTCAATTTAAATCTTACTTTGAGGTCAGATAATTTTCTCTGCTCGAATCTGTCAATTTGAAATTCATACATTTTGACTGCATTATGAATTTCATTGATGCTACTACTTCGAGCAATGTCTCCTGCTTTGGTCTTCGCAAGTAGACCTTTACGAGTTTCCTCCTGAAAATGAAGGAAAACAAAAATGAAAAGAAAATGTCAGAATGAATGAAACAAACTGGATTCTAGTGTTAATAATCTCTGATTATTATTAAAAGCCTAAAGACTCGTGTTTATTGATATTGCATATAATATTTTACCTTCGCTTTTTTGCAAAGTTCGCCATAGACACTCATTTCTTGAATGATTCTTCCTTCTAATTGAAAAACCTTAAAGGAAAAAAAACAATTAATCGTGAAGTTGAGTTGAAAGTTCACTAACCTCAGTATTTCGTTGATCTTGAATAGCACTGAAGCAATCAGCAAAATGTGTCAATGCATATCTCAAACTTGAATTGACATTTTCCTCTTCAGCAAATTTGGTAATGCTACTGGCTAGTAAATCGCCTTCATCACGGGTTTTGGCAATTTTACGACTGTAAGAAGCCAAATTGTAGCAAATCTCTCTCAGATGAGTCTCCAGGTTAGTGATACGATCCATCATGGATTCTCTATTTATCACGAGTTGGACAATAAAAAACATTAAATTAAGATTAAGTGATTAGGACTATGTTCTTGAATTTGTCAAGTCAAATTAGTGAACTTACTGATTACGAAAACGACTCATTGCAAATTAGATAAATTAAATCTTGATATCAATAAAAGCAATCACTCGACATAAAATACAGCCTCGAATGCACCAATAATTGAAAATTGGGATTTTTGTTTGTTTGGGTTAATAACTTGTTACTATGAGAAACAAGGAAGGGACAAAAAACCAAGTAATGTTTCCTTTCCCAACTTTAACATTATAAGATCAAACTCAACCTGCGAATTTTCGCCCAAAACTCGATTCATAAAAAAAATGTGGAACGCTTCACGATTTTGCGTGTCATCCTTGCGCAGGGGCCATGCTAATCTTCTCTGTATCGTTCCAATTTTAGTATATGTCCCGCCGACACGGGACACCAATAGATGGATGCTATAGATTGTTTATACTATGTTTACACATTCTACTTGGGATTTACGGTTTGTAAGTTTAGATTAGTTTTTTGGCATTGTTTGGATAGATAAACGGTCAAAAGTACTTCAATTGTTTTTTAAGAGGTTTTTAACACTTTTATTTTTGTTTACTTTTATCCCTTAATCAATTTATCAACTCACAATTTGTATTTAAAAATTGATTATTTTGTTTATTCTGGCTGTTTTGATGCGCCATCTAGTGTGTAGTTTATGGCAAGACTTGGAAGCGAAATTTTCAACTTGTTTTTGGTGAGATTATATTGAAATTTTAAATTGTTTCAAAAGCAGTTGATGCGAGTTCATTTATCTTGCTTTCAGTCGACGCATATTGCTTGAATTTTGCAGTTTTGGTTCAAATTGTTTGATTAAATTGATTAGAAGTTCATTTTATACAATATTATTTCGCAATCAAATTGGGTCATCATCAGTGATCTTAACTATTGCTCTTAATTTATACTGTTTCTTGTCTATTTTTGTACGACTTTTACTTTTAATCAACTATTTCATTATACTTTTTTCTCTGTGAATTATCAGTTATTCATATCATATTTCTGAATTTCCAGCTAATATGGAATCACTCATTTCCAAAGCTAAATTTTATTGCTGTTCCCTTCTACCTGAACCTTGGAGTAATCTTTGTGAAGACGAAATTGTTGTTCATCCAATAACAACAGGTCGATCAAATCGCTTATTTGTTTGTACTCGTCCAACATATTCATCTTCATTGTTAAGTAGGTCAACAGTGTTACCAACCTCATTACCCTCTTCAACAACATCAAGTGACGATGATTCTGATTGTCTTTCCAATAGTTGTTCAGAGTCTTGTGATGATAGATATTCAAAAGTAATTGTTCGCTTCTATGGAAGTGAATTAACCGGTGAAGGCAACAGATACAAATGCGTCACAGATGAAGAAGAAATCGCAATCTTAGAAACTCTTTCTTCGCGAGGAATGGCACCTTCGGTTCTAGCCTCTTTTCCTGGTGGTCGCATCGATGAGTTCATAGAATCAAATGTTCTACCTCCAAACCAATTAACTCAAAATGAGCTGTTTAAACTAATTAGCATTAGAATTGCTCAATATCATTCTTTGCCCTTTAAATGTGAACGAACATACGATCTCTTTGCAATCTATCGTGATTTATCTGGTAAAGCTATCCAGATGATGGAAAATTTAGATGAAACATGTTTTTCAAAACTGCCAGAATCTTCCGTATTGCTATTGAACAAAATCAAAAGTTTCCTCGAAAGTGGTCCAGATTCATTCTTAATTCAAAAGATGACCCAAATTCACAACAAAATTGTTTTCACTCACATGGATCTTAACTATACAAATTTTTTGATCACGAAAAGCAGTTCATCAAACAGGCCACTTGATGTCATGATAATTGACGTTGAAAATAGTCAAAACAATTTTCGAGGAATTGATTTGGGTAAATTTTTCACTGAACTTTGCCTAAATGAAGAGTCAAAAGATTTAGTTTTCATTTCTGACTCTTTATTTGATTCCTTCACTGATTCCTACTTAACTGAATGGATGTCTTCGGCAGAGCCTCACAAAATTGACCCTAGAGTAGATAATCGTGATCATTTATTGACTGAAATAAAACTTGGTTTCCTTTACAACGTGATTTTCATCGTCTTTTGGAATGTTTTACATCCCAATTTCCCAGGAAATTTTCTCGAAAATACTTCATCAAGGATTGATCTTTTCAACCATTTTAAGCAACGATGGTCGCCATTAAACTAATTTGATTTGAAGGGAGTTCATTTTCATGCCTCAAAATCACTTTTTATGAACAGAAGAAATAAAAATGTTCAAAGACATTTCTATTTCCAAGATTATGACAAAATAATCGACAGTTCAACTTATAATAATTGAATAAAGTTCCAAGCAAAATATATCATTACATTTTAACTCAATATTTTGTTTCCCTTCTTGTTTTTTTTCTACTTGTATCTGCTCTTTCACTCTCTTACTTTGTGTCTCGACTGTTCACTTTGAGTGATACATATAGTGCTTCATGTTACTTCCAAATCTGTTGAAAATTACTCAATTTCATATCTAAACCTTTATTATTTATACTTGTTAACTATTTGTTTATATTGTTTTATTTTATCTATATTGTAAATGGCTATGATATTTGGTAAAAAAGGATCATACAAAGAATATTGTTTTTCAGTGATTTTTCTCTAATGAATACATCCATATATGTACCGTATACGGTGACCTTGTTTTTCTTTACTGGATTGGTAATTACTTCATTTTTGTTTCTTTCTGTTTTGATTGCCACCACCTTCTTGGTTAATCATTGTCTTATAATCATAATTATTTTAGTTTCTAAAAATAGCTTGCTTCCTATCCACAGGTTAATCACATATGTACTATGCTACGGTGCTATTGATGATGATAAAAGGGTAGGATCATAGCTTGGAGGAAAACAAAACGAATCTCAACCTCCTATCTCCTGTTGAACGCTAAGGCCTAAAAATTTTACTTTCAGCTTAACACAAGCTGAGTGTTTATTCTGATTCCTGCCTTTCTTTGAAACATGACAATTACTTGTAAGTATTAGTAAATTCTGACTTTATTTGAATAAGTTCTATGATTAAATATCGAGAGTGTTTGTTTTTCTTGATAACTAATTTATGTGTTGGTCTCATTTTTAACCTCTAGTATCTATCTGGTCATGGGTTATTTTGACTTCTGGAATCGTCCAAGCAACCCATTCAGCTACATCCAGTCACAATCAACATGAATCATCTCATCTTTTGACAACCTTTCCTTCTGGTTCATTTTTAATCCAAAGAGATAAACCTATTACTTCCCATGGCAAACCATCTATAGTAACATCACCTGAATCATCAGCGTTATTCTCTACATTCACTAGACCAAAGCAATCATCATCAAATGGCTCTAACCTGATAGCTTCATTCCATGCTAACCATACTCATCGAAACCTTTTGAGATATCCGCTTGAATCTAGTAAAACTTTGACTTTGCATGGAAGTCACTATTTTGTTCAAAATCTTAGCTGTGACAACATTGAGCTTTTAGGAGGTCGAGGATCAATTTTCAATCCAGGCTACCCTTATTCATACACCAATGAAACCTTCTGTTCATGGACTCTTACAGCAAAACCTCATGAAATAATCACTTTAAGGTAACAAATATTCATCAGATTTATATTGATCAATAAGTTGAGAGTCTGCATGAATACTCTACCCCTTTTTTGTGAACTACTTTGGCTATATGAAAGATGAACTCTAAACCTTTATTCATTTTTTCATAAATATCGATTGAATCGATTTACTTTAACTATGGTTTGGTCATCGAGTAGAATCAAAAATTCATGCCGACTATTTCTCTTCCTAAAAATACTTACATTTCGATTTTTCTTTCTATTATAGTTTTGACGACTTGGATATTCCTGAAATCGGTAATTCATGTAATCCTTCTCTGGGCAACTCTATAGTCGGTAAAACTTGCTGTCAAGATAGTGCCGTGATCATACAATCTATCGACAATAAAACCATTCCAGAGAGAAGATTTTGTGGCCGTAGTGAAGATAATAGAGACATTTTTCAAACATACATAAGTGAAGGAGAAAGCATAAAAATATTGTTTAATGGTATTTATGCTAATAGAACGGGAGGTCGCGGTTTCCATGCGACTTACAGTAAAACATGGATTGGAAAACCATGTGTTCTAGAATCAGAATCCAGATGTTCGAATGGAAAATGTATAGATAAATCTTGGATGTGCAATAGAAGAGATGAATGTGGCGATAACTCAGATGAAGCCAATTGTGATCATGTTTGTCGGGAATCCAATGAAGCTCAATGTTTAAATGAAGATTCTCACACCTTTTCTTGTTACTCTTTCCCCAAAGACCGTTGTGATGGTAATTGGAACTGTGCTAATGGTACAGATGAACGAAGCTGTGATAAATGTCCACATGGGATGTTTGTTTGCTCTGCTGGTTTAATCTGTTACTCGGAACGAGCTCGTTGTAATGGTAATTGGGATTGTGTTGATTTTAAAGATGAACTTAACTGTGGACTTTGTGGACCTGATGAAATTTCATGTGGGTTCGACGACTTAAAAAAATGCTTTAACCCTTTTACTCAAAGGTGCGATGGTGTTTTCGATTGTCCCAATGCTTTTGATGAAATGGGTTGTGAAAAACATCGTTGTGCTAAGAAAATTTTATGTGCCAACAATGCTAAATGTTTCTTCCGTGATGAGCGTTGCAATGGTATTGCTGATTGTTCTGATGGGTCTGATGAAAGAAACTGTACGAAAGAACTTTGCCGACATGATCACGGAGCATTTCTTTGTGCTAATGGACAATGTATCCATTCAATTCAAGTATGTGACACATCTCTTGATTGTGACGATGGATCTGATGAAATAAATTGTACCACTGAACAGTGCCGTCCTGAACAGGGCAACTTTCTTTGTACAAATGGTAACTGTATCCAAGCTATTTTAACCTGTGATCGAAGTAACGATTGTGGAGATTCATCAGATGAAATAAATTGTCTAAAAAATAGTGTTATCACAGCTGCTCTTATGGGATCTCTTATCTGCGGACTTTTACTTGTTATTGCTATAAGTTGTACATGTAAATTGATTGCTTTGCGTCAAATTGAACAGCAACGTCAAGCTCAAGATGATTCTTATTGCGGTTCCGCAACTAATAATCTTTACTCTTCATCACATATTTACCAAAGGTACTTTCCATTCGCTCGTAGTAATAGTCATTCAACATCGCCTCTTTTCAGTCCAGACTCTGAATATTTTTATCGAGAGCCTCCTCCAAGCTATGCTTCAGCGGTTTCTGGTATTGATGAATATGGAGCTGGATGTTCATCTTCTTCATCTCGTCGACGACCTAGAAGATTAAGACCTAGAGGTCGAAGGCGTCCGCCTAGTCCACCACCATCACAACAATCACTCACAGAATCTGATGGTATTTATAATACTGGTGTTTTTCAACGACCAAGCATTTGCTCAAACATACCAGCAACTATGAACATACTTTCGATACCCACAACGGGCTCAATCAATATTAGACCAACAATGAATGAAGCAACAACTTCATCGACTCTATCAGCAACTCAAAGTAATGCTGTATCTGATATTGAAGAACCAAACTGTACAACATCCTCCAATCATCCTTTACTCACACAAAATAATCAACAGTCTCAAAATGGTGATATTAGTTGTAGCAATGAACGTTCTAGTAAAAATGAAGATGAAGACGGGTCTAGCCAATCAACAGAAATTGGACCAGTGGGAAGTGATGATTCAAATGATTCTATTCATCAATCATACCATCATAATTGTTCAACATCATCGACTGTAACAATAGAGTTAAATAATATACCATCACAATCTTCTCAGCTTGACTGTGATCAACAGCCTCTGCTCAGTGGATGATAATTCCTTATTGTTTTGTTCTCTTTTTTAATGTGTATATATATACATAGATGTAACCAATATTTAGAAAATAACCTGGAAAAGGGCATTTTTTGATTGTTTTCGCAAGAAAAGGCGGTAGTTTTTAATGGCCCACCAAAATCTGAAATATATTCAAATTTTGGGCTCATTTGTCTCAAAAAAAGAATCTGAACTATGTATACTATATAAATAATATATATATAAATCTTAAGTTTAACATTTATCCTAAAAACATTTCAACAACATATCTATTTTAAAATTACGCTTTAAATTGCAACAACAGGCTTAAAAATACAGATATGATTATTTAGAGAACCATGTGGGCATCTAACAAATTAATCAAAGGCATAAAATTATAATGAAGGACATGTATTGGAGTTTGATGGAAGGAAACAAAGGTAACAAAACCTCGACAGCGTAAATATCAAGTTTAGCCTAATCCATAACAATTTTTGTTATACAAAACATGATTACTAAGGAATTCATGAAATTATGAAAAAACATGGGGAAAGCGAACTAAATAGTGCCTAAACAATTTGCCTTGAAAATAGACAATTAGACGTAAGAGTCGCATTTTGAGAGGGATTACTGTAGAAATATCATAGTTAGCGCTTAATGAATTTAAATTCGCGAAATAACATTGTAAACACATGAGCGTCTTTTTGTGATTGGATCAAACTGTGTGTTAAATTAACGCTCCTCCCTGTGTCCATACAACATGGATAAGATTTCTGGCTCTGTACCCAGAGGTCCCAGGTTCAAGTCTTGTTGACATGAAGCGGTGGCTTATGCTGCTATGGGTGTCCTTTCTTGTCAAACACCAGAAGGAATTGCTCTATGACTGAACATTTCCGACCTGATTATAAGTCAGGCTAATCTGTAACAAGTTTGCACTCGTACTCTGTAATATTACCAATAAATATTTCATTTTCTTGATCATCACAGCCTGATTTACTTGAATGTTTTCTTTATAAATTACTATACCAACCCGAATTATGTCAGATTCACAATGAAGCTTGAAAGTAAAATCTTGTTTTGGTTTAAAAATAGGATGTTCAATGTTTAAATCTTAGTGTTTGTATTTTTCTCAATGTTTATTTTAATTTTATCACTTTAAAAGATTTTCAATCATTAAGTTTACATTCCAGTTATGGCTCATTGGACAGATTATACAACTCGAGGTTGGTTAGCTTTTTTATCCTTCATGCATGTGGGAACTGCATTTCGCTGCTTTACGGATCGTGATTTTCTCAGAACCAAAATTTTTACCTCCACGACTTATAAAAATGGTAAATATCAGCTCTTTTACTTGATAAATTGTACATTTCTCATTCTTTGTTTAATTTGTTCGCAGATATTACGTTTGATCACCTATTTGGTATTTATTCCATTATCAATGCCATCATTCTCATTCAATCGTCAATCTATCTCTATGTTTATCCGTAAGTCTACCATCTATCCATCTATTGGATTTGACAATTTGTTGATTCGCTTCCTTCAAATTTCCTTGCAGTGTCACGCGATTAGTGATATGTGCTATTCTTGCATATGTTAGCCTGTTTACTGTCGAATCTTTTGTTTACAAGACAATTCAAATCCAGCAAACGACTCTATTCCCATTTGCATTCAGTGGTAACACAATATTTTTCACGACGTTAATTCAACTCATCTGTTAATTTAAAGAGTGATTATACTGATGATCTTTATATTGTATCTATCAAGGTTTAGCTCTCGTATGGATTATTACGTTTCATTATATATGGAAGCCATGGCAAAATTCAGGAGACTTGGTAGAGGTTGAAAAAGATGCTTATATCAAATTCGGATTACCAATCAAGAAGCCAATTTCAAAGAAAATATTGAAACAAAAGTGATAATTTAAAATTGATATCAACCTGGAGTTATCATTCTTTACGCTATCAAGCCCAGCCTTTAAAATTTTCTTGAGGTTAACTAATTATATATGTTTGCTGATCATAGATCTCGTCCTTTTAATCTCTGATCTTAAGTTAAATTTAAATGTTACTCGCTATGGTGATTGAAAAATAGATTGCTGACGAAACAAACATATCATGATCCTCGTGGATTCTGGATTCTGGACTATCATTCACATCTAAACTATTGAACTTACTTTTGAGACCAAACCAAATCGATTTAATACTTTTGCGTATTTTAACAAGTATAAACGAAAAAAAGTAAGATACAGCCATTAACTCTGAATCGGGCTATTCAGTAAACCCTGTTTAGTGTTAGTGCAATCTTTATTATTGACAAACTGAATACAAATTGTTCATGACCAATCAAAACAAAATTATTTACTGTACAGAAGATCAATACAAAATCTCACAAAAAATCTTGTAACTTAAGTAAATACTGAACAAAATTCACCAATTTACCAAAGACAAAAACTCTAGACTAATCTGGATTTTAAAGCTATTTATTGTCATAAATAAAATCGTAATAAATATAATAATCCTATCAAGGATTAATTGAAATATGAGCTAGTTTCATGTTGGAATTTTTGGATCAGATAATGCATCAGATTACAATAATCAGATTGCACGGCACACCTCTTGCTTAGATTCATTCAAATCTACAATTACATAATGTAATTTACATTTATCCATGCAAACACTTCTCTGTATTTTTGAGGTTACCTCATCTCTTTGTTTTTCTGGTTAACTTTTATTCAATCAATTTTGAAATATCGATCCCTCACTTGCCAGTGCTAGAAAAGTACCAGTTTTATGTTTATAATTTAAATTTTATTTTAGCTTACTTTTTGAACCAAATGTATTTTAAAGCTAGTCAAGCCTAGTATGGCATAGAGCTACTCAGCCATAGTAGTGCAGATCCAGTGCAAATATTTTGCATGAACTCTTGAAATGATCAATAATTTTTCTTCGATTTCTCTCTATATTTTGTTTTTGCTCTTTCATCTATTGTTGTAATCTGAAAATAAATGCAGCTGAAATTAGCCTGAACAAAAGACAGTGGAATTATTCATCGCACAAGAGCTGTAGAGATTCAAAAATATCGAAAATTCTTAAACCTACATGAATTATCTTTATGATTGACGGTTGACATTCCGAAAAATATCCAGATCACCATTAAATTGAATAACTATCGTTAATAACCAGGTTTTATTTTTTCAAGTTTAAGTTGGTGAAAATCTTAACCTCTATCCTTTATTAATCAAATTTAAAAAGTTCTAGAGCGATTGGAAACAATGAACTATAAGCGTGAAATTTAAGTATGGATTTGATGTTATTTACAGAAAGAGTAGAAGTTATTAGAAATAATTCTGGGTATGCAAAACGTTTTGTCACTGATTGTGTTTGACAACTGAGATTTTATCGATTCCTTATTTTCTTTGATTACACAACTTTCAAACACCATGTAAATTGTCCTATGTTTGATTTAAACAGGTAGTAAAATTGAGCAAAAAGAAACGCAATATTGATTTGTATTAACAAAGTTATGTAGTGATTAATGATAATCGATACTTATTGTGCTATAAGAGATAAGCCATAAGTTAAGATGACGAACTAATATTCAATGTACATTTCATTTTAAATTTCTCCAATAACTTCTGCAGTTGATAAATCGACCATTTTAGGGAATTTACATTTCTTTCTTTCCAACTCATTTTGAGTCCAATGCAGGAGTTTAAGCAGCGTGATAATCTTAGGCTGTTGAACATCAGCAGATCCAGATTGTTCTTGAAGGATAATTCCATTAACTTCTAGAGCAAGTTGCTGTCGGTGCTCTAATTGTAATAGATCAGCGTATGGCGAATTCATTGGCTTGTCAAAAGCCAGCAAGGCTAGTGTTCTTTCTAGTTCAGGAAGTTCGAGATATTCGGAGTCAACATTCAACTGTTCTTGAGCAAATGATAAGGCTTCTTCAGTCTTTTGCTCTCTGATTAGTTCGATTAATTGTTGTTGCTGTAAAAGTAGGATGGGAAATAGATTAATATTAAAAAAATCATCATGGCTTGAAATGAACACTTAAAATAGAAGATAGGAATTGATTTCAAGACAGTCAACAGTCGATATCTCCCTGCGAAGATTAACATGAATACATGTATCTTCAGATGGTCAATAGATGACAGTTGGTGACAAGATAAGAGGTACCATCTTGTATTAAGTGTACCTATTATATCAATTCGTTGAACGTATGATTTTCAAAATTATTCATCAAATAGGGAAGGCAGAGGGCAGTTGAAGAAAACAAAGAAATCTACATTACCTGTAGCTTAAAATAAAGACCTCTATTTTGGTCGATTAACTCGGGATAATATTGATTGATTAGACACAGAGCATATTTTATTTTACCCTCTTCGATGGCTTCTCTAATTTGTATCCTTTGTTCCAGTAAAGCATTGAATTCAGCTGTATCAGGATCAGTTTCAGATGATTTTGATCGCTGCATATTCAAACCAGCTTCTTGTTTAAATTTTTCAGCAGCCTCTTTGAATCCTTGAGCCACTAGGTAGTCCATGATTAATTGGTTGATTTGATACCTTTTCACAGGCAAGTTATCCATGATGAATATGACAGTAAACTAGCTAATGATAAAAGTATTCTTAAGAGAAATGTAAATAAGCAATAGATGTGATGGAAATAATTAAAATTAAAAAAGCACTTTCATCCAGTTGATACAAGCAATGCCATCTATTACATTGCGGTTAGATTTTCAATTAGTATCAAAGATGGCACCACCATCAACACACATTTCGCAAACAGTTAAACTCAAACATAATAAAAGCAGTTGAATCACTGTTTAATTGCGTCAAAATTAGAGAATCATAAAGGTTTTAAAGAAATTTAGCAATTAAATGATGGACATGATGTGACTACAGGGTCTAAAAATAGTCAGCGCTTAGTTGAAATTCAATTTCTTGAGATTTTGTGTTCATAATAATTTCTAGTGGATCTAATCTAAATGTTAATTGGAATGCTATTAAACTACTATTCATTTGTAATCAAGTAATGATAATAAAAGTTAATAGCTCAATCGATCGTTAAATCAATTTATTTTAATTGAGTTTTATCATAAATATAAGAACTTAATTCACTATTAATGGTTGTAAGTTAAACTTTAATACACTTTAAAAGTTGAAAGTAACTCAATACTAAAGGTTCATAAATATTAATACAATTTATGAAACTCTTGTATATGATAGAACTTTTTATCTGTCCATTTTCAGGAATAAAAATTGTTTTGGTTTTCATTTGACAGTTGCAATCAAAAACGAAGCTAAGGTTAATATCGTCAAAAAATCATTCCGATTCAGAACAGGTTCAGAATGAAATGTTTAGATCAATTGTTTTTTCATCTATTAATAATTTGCAATCAGTCTTCGATCAGCAGACACTTGCAAAAATTGAATCAAATGGGTCTGTTTACACTCGTATAGCACTACTTGTTGATGAAGAGATCAGTCCGAAAAAGAACAACAATAAAGTTCTTTCGACTAATTGCACAGTTGATTATCAATCTGAACACAGTAATTCAAAAGCTTGAATAACTGATACTTTAGTTAACTTTATGTACAACCTTTAAAATAAAGTTTTGCGGAAAGATTGATAAAGAACTGATAGCAACGTGAAAAATTAACATTCAGTGATTGACAATCTTATTTCATTGAAGACTGAAAATTGTAAATGTTAATAACATTGTACAAATAGTAATTGCATTTTAAATTCATCGTTATTTTGTATTGAGATACAATTAGCCAATTATTTTTCCTTAATTTATTAATAGAATGAGTTTCATTGTTCATTGCAAATCATGAACCATCAATGGAAAGTTGATAATTTTTAAATGAACTTCCAAGCTCATTTATATTTGAATAAAACAAATCTATTGGCGTCAATTATCGAAATCAATGAAATTTTGATTATTGGATCGTTTAATCTTATCAACGATAATTAGAATTGAAATTTAATACAGTCTCATCTTTAAAAGAAAAAATTCACAATTAATGATGAAATTTTCGAAGTTTTAACTTCAGAATGACAAAACTTATTAACTTAATACAAGTAAAAAGTAAGGATAATTTAGGTTTTTAATAAGTTAACTGGTAGTCAGTTGTAATAACAAGTTGAAAAACATGATGAAAGTGGAAAGATTATTACGAGATTTCATTTGATTCGATGAATTTGTCTTGAGATTTGAGATTCTGATTCTGATTGAAAATTATCATTAGAATTTCGATTAAAATAAACTTGGTCAAATATATGCTGATGGCTTCTTAATGATGTGAGTCTGTCGTTTGTCAAAAGTGTTGATAACAATAGAAGTTTCTCTTTAATTTGGTTTTGCTTTTTGATTTTAGGTTATTTGGTGTGGTCATTTAAGTCGATCAAGGAAATGAGGTCAATATAAACTGGATAAATGATGAAGATGATACCAGGAAAGAAGATTGATTAGAGAAAGAACGAGAATAAAAGATGATGAGAAAAGATGAAAAAGAGAAAGTGATTTTACCTGGTCTTGTACATCCTACCCATTTTTAATGCATTTCATTCATTCATCCGCAAGGCGAGAATCACATTAAATAAAGCGAAATATTTTCTTCTTTTTTCTGCTTATTTAAGCTTAAATGTTTCTTGCTGAATCGATGAATATACATTAATGATGATAACTTTAGCTAATATTACACACAAAACCAAATGATTTCAAATGGCTATCGAAATAACCATGTCAAACTGGATAAATGTTAACCGAGTTTTGCTCTTAATAAATTATGAAGTTGATCACAAGTAAGTGTGAAGATACGATAAAAGAGTTAGAGTGAGAGTAATTCAGCTACATGATGAATGAATAATTTAAAAGCGTTGATTGAAAAGTTCGTAAGTGCCTAAATGAGAGGGTGGAACCATAACCAATATCATTAATCTTCTTCCCGGTCAACTTATAATTCAGCATTTCTAAAGTTTGTTTACTCTAAAAATGAAATTGCTCAAGAGGAGGAGATATTATTATAACGATTGGCATGATAACGATGAAACCGATTCCTTTTAATCCATCACCAGTCCTGATCAAGGCTTTAGTTGATCTTTAACCTTCTTCCGAGTTGGTTTAAAATTTGCCTTTTGTTTTGTCTCAGACAACAAATTTTTTTATTTCCTCTAAAAGTCCAATATATTTCAAGTGTTTGGCTGTTTTCAAAGCCTCAAGCTCTAGTGAGTTTGGCGAAATTATCTGTTCATTTGGATTGCTTTCCATTTCCAGTGTTCATCTCTTTTTGTATCCACCAGAAAACACAATTTAAACGACAATCATGTCCAACTATAATTTTTCAATTTGTTTGCTCGCAATCACAATTGGCTTGGCAGTTGCTGCTGTCTCCATTCCTACGGCTCCAGTGGTTCGACAATCAAGACCCATTCTTCAACCACCACCACAACAAGTCGCAAGAGTGAAGCCACAGACTGTTCAAGGAGCTGTTAGACCACCAAATAACCAGTTCAAACCCCAACAGCCTCAACCACAGCCACAGTTTCCTCAAATGAAACCACCAACCCCTCAATCAGAAGACGATGAAAGGTAAGTTATCGTTAAGGTAGATAAATCAAGAGTTGCTGCCATTTTTGTGTATTAAACTTTTAATTTGTCTTATCTTTTAAGTGAATCGCCAGAGGAAATCTTGAATGTTTATTTTGATTTCATCAAGAATAACGATGAAAATAACTGCTTAATGAGACTGATTTGCCAAATTGGTTATAATCGAACTGCTTTTGGTAATTTCGGTGAACAGATTTCCAGTTTCTTTACGTAAGTTGATCAATTAACACTTTCCTTCCATTTTAACTTGTCTAGACAATATAAAAAACACAATTATTTTCTCATCTTTTATTGCAGTGAAATCGAATCAAATACTGGAGCTGCTGCCCAATATCGCACAGCTTTCCAAACACATTTGACTGAACCAAATGTAGCTAAATGTACTGAAAAATATCCAAGCTGTCAATATGAGACAAACGACATGATTGAGGTTGGCAATGATCTGATGAACAGAAACTTAACAAATATTCAGCTAGATGATGTCAAAAAAGGACCAGCTTGGATCGCTCAGTCTAATTGATCTAATTTCAAGATAATTTTAATTAAATAAATTTTACTTTTTTTATCATTGGTTTTATCATTACTTTTTTGTGTGCCAGCAAAGAGTATAGCTCTTTGGTTGCCAGTGTGATCCACATTAAGTCACAGCTGATGAGTTCTCTTATTTACTCGACACATATGAGATAGATGAGTTGAAATTTGAAGTTACTGACTTGAATGTCCAACCATCAAGTAAATAATTAGAATCATAATATCATGATCATTCCGAATAGAAGATGAAGATTTTAAATAAATCTAGTTTTCTTTAATTACTTGAAAGATGTAGAAGGAATGTTGAACAGCGAACTTTTTTTGTACAAATTAAGCAAGTGATTTGAATAAATTGAGAGACAATTCAAAAATTGCATGGACCATGATTGCTGTTACAATTAATAAATTGTTCATCTTCAAATCGATGCTCATTGAATTGGTATTACAAAGATCATCTGAACAGCATGAACTGCAATAGTGAAGTCTGGTTCTTTCACCTGAAAAGAGACACAACACAGTTGAATGTTTTAGAATCAGAACACAGATTTAAATCGAGGCCACTTGTATATAATGTTTACATTACCTAATATTATGCATCCTTGAATACACGATGATGAACATTTCCGTTCTAAAGCCCAGAAAACAGTTCCAGTATGATCGGAGTTTTCGTATTCAATTCGGGTTACAGAGCACATTTTCTCTTTGGATCTACATTCCTTTGAAAGATAATCTTGTGTTGCATTGGTTACATTTAGACAGTAAGGATCTTCAAGAGATGAACACGAGTAACATGAAAGATTCACCATGGTTGGACGATTTGTGGCAATTACCATGGAGCTTTCAAGGCACCAGGCTCCTATCAGAAGGAAAAAGATGGCAATTAAAATCTTCAATTTATAAGTCTACAAATATTTTTGATGGGATTTTACCATTGATGAATGAAAGATACATCAGGGTTCCTATTAAACAGTTGATCATTCCTTCAGCCCGAGAAAACAATTCAATTGTTTGTCCATTTGATAATGAAGGAAGACAGTAATAACAAATCCTTATAACTGTGAATACAGATTTATTTTTCAAATGAACAATAAGGGAATGGTTAACTATGTTTTTTACAGATGGCAAAAATGATCTATCATTGATGATCTATTGATTTTATGGTTTTTTTCATTATTAAAAACAATTAAATTGTAGAATTAAAAGATTTGAAATTACAATAAAATAATGGTTAATGTGAAAGGATGAAGGGAAGATGAATGAACGCATGATCCCCTCGAAAAAATATTGATCAATTTTATAAATGAAGATAGGGTGATATGAAAATGGAATAGGCGCTTAATGGAATTCATAGATTGTCCAATAATGAATCATTACTGTCATCACTTTCAATTCTGTATTGGACTCTTGCACGAGGCCTTTTTGATTTAATTTCTACTGGAGCACTGGAACTTGTTTGGATATTGAAGCTGGAGTCAGAGCTTAACGTTATATTTTCTTCTTCAGAACTAGATGCATCCGATTCCCAAGATTTCCTTTTCTTTGCTTTAGATTTTTGAGCTGTTTCTTTTGTGGCGGTTGTTTTTGCTTTGCTTTTAGCGGCTGGGACCTTAGTAGTCTTAGGTTCTTTAACTTTAGTTGCCACAGACTTTGTTTTACCGTCCTTCTTTCTATCCAATCTGGCAAGTAAAGGTACATCCTCGTCTTCCTCTGCATCATCGCTCAATATTGGGATATCATCGAGAATCTCAGTTGCATCAAGATCAATTTCAATATCTTTAGAAGACTTTTTGCCTCGTTTTTTGTTTTCATTGCTTGCTGCTTGTTTAGCATATAAAGCAACATCAATTTCAGGTTTAATCCGTCTAGCGAGTTCAGAGGGTTTAGTATCAGCATCGGACTTTTTAGTGCTTTTGCCTCGAATCTTTCCTCCATCTCCACCTTTTGGTTTGATAGCCTTAGCAGCTGCCTCAGCTTGTTCTTTTTCAACATTAGTCAGTTCTTCTATGAAGTCATCAAGATCTCGTAGCCACATTTCTTCGGCACTAGTTTTTTTCAGTTCAGCAAGTTCTGCTTTTTTCGCATCACGAGTTTTCAGAAGGTTATCAGCTTTTTCTTTCAACATAGATCGCATAGCCATATCAAGCAAGTAATCATAATCTGGGCCGGTAAGATTGTCCTCTTGTTGACTAGATTCGGCTGGATTTTCGTTATCTTCATCTACGGGTTGTTCTGGAGAATCGAACTGGTTCTTCTTTTGCCAGGCTTTCACAGGATCTGAAGCATAACCCTTTTTAATCAATGTCTCGATCATGGCTTTAACTCCAACACCTTCCATTTTAATCTGACCTGAATTCTTTTCTACAATGAAACGAGCTTGATTTTCCAACTTCGAAGCTTCTGCATTAAGCATTCCTTCAAGATACTCTTTTCTCTGTCTGTAAAACGCATGACGTATATCGTAGAACTCCAACAGAATTTCTTCAGGAGTTTCATACCTTTTAATACAACCATTATGATCAAACAAAACCATTGAAGTAGTGGTAAATGTTGTTTGGAGTTTAAAACATTTGTGAATACCTTGTTGCTCTGCTTTTCGAAGATTGTCAGTTGGTATGGAAACAACGAAGCGAACAGTAGTATCTGTGTGATATTCTTTGTAATCGCTAATAAAAACTGGCTGCTTGTCATTCCCATGAAGGAATGGGTCGAGAACATTTTCTTTATAAGCCTGAACCCAGACTCGAATTGGTAGCTCAGTAATTTCAATCCTGTCATCATCAAGAATAGCGACTTCACCAAAACTGATATAACGTTGAGCGTCGATTTTCTCAATCAAACCTCGGAATCCTTTGAACCAGGGTTTCATCGGAACAACTTCTTCTCCATTAATCAATCTCTTCAAGTTTGCAACAACATCTCTTGGATTATAATTGGGAATCTTAGTGCTCCATCCGGTTCCAATTCCGTCAGCTCCATTTACCAACACCATTGGGAGTATAGGGACATAATATTCTGGTTCAACTCGTTGATTATCATCGTATAGATAATGGAGTAAAGGTTCATCTAACTTGGAAAATATTTTTCTAGCAAGTGGACTCAATTTGGTGAAAATATAACGAGCACTGGCGGCATCTTTACCACCCTGCAATCTAGTCCCGAATTGACCAAGTGGAAGCAATAGATTTATGTTGTTGCTGCCAACAAAATCTTGAGCCAAACTGACAATTGTAGACATCAAAGACACTTCACCGTGATGGTATGCTGATTCGGAGCCAACGGTACCAGCTAACTGAGCTACTTTAGTTTCATTCTTCAAATTTCGCTTGAAACATGTAAACAAAACTTTTCTTTGGCCAGGTTTGAATCCATCCATTACTGATGGAATCGATCGTTCGTTATCAAGATTACTGAAAAGAACTAATTCTTTGTTGACAAAATCTTTGTATGAAACGACTTTTGTGTCTTTTTGGTATAAATAAATTTCTCCTAACCCATCTTCACGTCTTTGTTTTCTTTCTTCCATGGCTCTAGTCAACCATTCTTTTCTTTGATCGACCATTTTCTTACTAAACGCAAGAATGACAGACTGATCATCTTCAGGACCTCCATACTTGAATCGAATCCTGTGACGTGCAAGATCTGTAAAGTACTCTTTTGCTTCGTTAGAGGTACTTGTACCCAAACCTTTGTAGTATTTTATCTTCCAATTTTTATGATCAGGAGTTTCAGCTTTCCATTCTTCAAATTCTGGTAAAGAATAAAATGAGATGACTTTGTTTCCTTTGGTGGCTTTACAGATTGGAGTAATGAATTCTTCTAAGAAAGGAAGCTTCAGAAGATTTGGCCAATTATGATGAATGAAATTGATGAGAAGACCTTTAATGTGGGAACCATCATGATCTTGATCGGTCATAATCATAATTTTTCCATATCGAAGAGATTTCAGATCTTCTTCTCGCTCATATTTCTTACGATAATCTAATCCAACGATTTTGATTAAATTCTGGATTTCTTCATTCTTCATAATTTGTGGGACAGCGGCTTCTCTCACGTTTAACAGTTTACCCCGCAACGGAAATACACCATATTTATCTCTTCCGATGACACCAAGACCGGCTACAACTAATGATTTGGCAGAGTCTCCTTCTGTCAAAATCAGTGTGCAATCAATTGATCGAGCTCCTCCAGCAAGATTAGCATCTTCCAATTTAGGAACGTGAACTCTACTATGCTTCGATTTGACTCCTTGCTTGTTGAGCTGTTCTTGAGCTTTAAACTTGACCCATTGCAAAATATTTTCAACGATACCGATTTTTAAAACAGTAGTGAAAAACTTATCAGATGGGTTACACTTAGATCCAAAATTTTTAGCCTGTAATGTCATGTTTTCTTTAGTTTGGGAGTCAAAAGTCGGATTTTCAATTAAACAATTTATGAACACCCAAAGTTGATGTTTCAGCTGATGTGGCTTGACCTGGACGCCTCCTTTGTTTTTCTTTTTGATTACCTCGGTCAATTTGGTAAGTATCAGATCGCTGACATGTTCCACATGACGACCACCTTTAGTAGTTGCAATACTATTCACAAAGCTAACTTGTTGGAATCCTTTATCACTGGATGCCACAGCAATTTGCCATCTATCGCTTACATCTTCATACGCACATTGAAGAGGTCCACCTTGATCATCAACTTTACCCTTAAGATATTGATTAACATAATCTTTGAAGTTCTTGATTGGTAGTTCTTCGCCATTAAGAACTACTTTTACCCCTTTGGTAGAGCCAGCAATATCAAATGCACGACGTTTGAAAAGTGCCACAATATCCGGATCCAACGACTGCATTTTAAATTTTGATAGATCAGGGTAGAAAGTTACAGATGTAAAGTCAGACTTAGCCGCTTTTCCAATTTTAGCTTCTTGTGCTTTAGACATGTTATCAGTCCATGTTTGTTCAAAAGAGCTGTCATAGGCTTTAGAGGATGTTTTTACGATGAACTTTTTGGAAAATACATTACATAACTTTGCTCCATAACCATTACGACCTCCTGTAACTTTTTTTTCATCATCATTGAAATTTGATGAAGTTAAAAGGTGACCGAAAATCAAGGACGGAACGTACATATTTTCCGCCTTGTGATACACAACCGGTATACCTGCTCCATTGTTCCAAATTCGGATCATATTGTCTTCAGGAACAATATCAATTTTGATTAAGTTCATTGATTTATCCCGCTGTTTATTATCGGCCGCATTGACCAGTATTTCGTCAAAAATTTTATAGAGCCCAGGGACATAAGTTATGTCTTTAGATAGTATTTCACTTTTTTCCTCGTCATAAACCCACATTTGTTGAGTAACAGGTTCTACAGAGCCAATATATGTATCGGGGCGGAGAAGGATATGTTCTAATTGTGATTTTTTCTGGTAAATCCGCTCAACACTTAGTCTTTTATTTGTACCTGTAGGTTTTGAACTAAGTGGAGGTCTATCCCCCGAAGCTAGCACGGGTGAATCAGGTTCCATGTCGAATTATGAACTTTGAAATGAAATAAAACTGATAAAAACTATTAAAAGATCCGGAATTACAGTTAACGGGAATAAAGAATGAAACTATTATTTTGACTGTTGATCAACTTGAATTCGAATCGAATAACGTTTATTTTCAAAGTTTTCATTGGTTGATAACAAACTCGATTCAACTGCCATCTATGAATTCAATCGTTTATCAAATTTTCAAGTAATATTCATCGATATATCGGTAATTAATCAGCTGTTCAAAATCTGATTTGTTTTTATTAAATAGACATTATTTGTATTTCTAATTACACTTAAATATTATCTATTTTGTTAAGCAGTGTACTTTATATTTTTTTCAGCTTAATGGAATGTCAGCTCTAGCGTTCATGCGATTATCATCATCTATTTCAAGATTCAGTTTGGGAAATATTGTTCGACATCAAGAGATCCTAAGTTCATTCTCCTCACATCTGTATTCCTCTAGGTGTATTCAAACTACAAGAACCAATTTCTTTTGGAGACCTTACAAATTCAGCCACTTGAAATCAATAACTCCCTATAGCAGTACAGTATTCAGCCCGGAAAAGAGTTATCTGTTTATCGTAACTGTCGCCATAGTTTCAAGCTTGTTTAACATACCTAATATCGTGCTCAGATTTATCCCAGAAGTCTACGAATCTGTTCGAGATTCTTTTTATTTGTTGCTATCAGATTTAGACTTCACAAATACCTATATTCCTGGTACGCTTCGGGAAGATCAAATCCCTGACGTTAAAAAATCATTAAAGAAGGATTGAGACCTAAGGAGTAAATTTCTAATCAGTAGCCCTAAAAATAATAACTATAAATATGTTATCTTCGATGCTAAAAGAACATCAAATCAAGCAACAAGAAAGAAAAGAAGAGATAGAAAAGAAAAAACTTGTGGCCTCCGAAACTGTTAATGAATTAACTCATCATTTAGTGGATAATCTAAACGAAAGGTAGGAACAGGAATGAACTATTACATTTATTTACTCTATTTCTCTGTTTGTATTTCAGTGTTGCTCAAGCTTATCTTAACCAACGGAAATTGGATGCTGAAACAAAACAGCTTCACGTAAATGTTATGCAGTTTTCGAAACAAGTCAATCAATGGCTTTCACTGATGCAAAATTTGAACAAATCTGTTAAGGTAACTTTTCTTTATGCCATTATTTTTGTAAAAGTAAATTCGACCGAAAATATCTAATCAAACATCTACTATTTTTTATTCAAAGGAACTTGGTGATGTCGAAAATTGGGCAAAAAGTATCGAAAAGGATTTGAGACTTGTCTCTTCTGCACTCGAATATGTTTATAAAGCAGGACCTCAATCGAAAAATTAGTAGTTTCATAGGATTGTTATTTTTTAGAAAACAATATGTAACTATAGATGATTTGCTGTCATGTTTTAAGTGACTAATTAAATGCTTATTAAATAAGTGATTTTTTCTTTTCAAAACAATTTTCTTTTTTCATTTTAGTGACTCAAGTTGTAATTAAAGTTCCGATATATCAATTTGCTAAATAGATATCTAAATATTAATCTGCTGCTACTGCAGTCAATTGATCGAGCTTCTCCAGCAAGATTAGCATCTTCTAATTTAGGGACGTGAACTCTACTATGCTTTGATTTGACTCCTTGCTTGTTGAGTTGTTCTTGAGCTTTAAACTTGACTCATTGCAAAATATTTTCAACGATACCGATTTTTAAAACAGCAATGAAAAACTTATCAGATTGATTACATTTACAATTTATGAACACCCAAAGCTGATGTTTACGTTGATGTGTCTTGACCTAGACACCTCCTTTGTTTTTCTTTTTAATTAACACGGTTAATTTGGTAAGTATTAGCTCCCTGACATGATCAACATGACGACTATCTTTATAATAAAATATAATAAAATACATTAAATAACTTTGCTTCATACCTTTAAGATCTTCTGTAACTTTTTAAGTATTTATTCACCCATTAAATACTCATTCAAGTTCAATAGCTTTTCAAGATTTAAAACTGAACCAGTATTTAACCCAAAAATAAACCAGAATGCACTTCAGGTTGAAGGCCTTATGTTGCCACATCAGTGATGTGACATCACTCTTTCAACAGCATCATCTGTATCTTCTTCTTTAGCAATCATCCTCTGTATTGTGTGCATATTTTATATCTTTATTTCCATTGTAGATTTTTATTAATTATAAAATGATAAATTGTCAACGTGCCCATCTCAGTGCTACTTGATTTACCATTTGTAATGAATTATCATTATCAGTCTTGACCTGTTATTTGTGTAACCAATAGCTTTTACAGCTACAGTCTTTTTGTTTACTTGTTTTTATTTATTGAATATATTTTTATTGTACGATTATCTGAGTCAGATTAATTTTAATCCTTTCCTTTTTACATTGTCCTTAAGTTGTTACATCCTGTTGATCACTCAACTGAATCATCTTAATTACTCTTCGACTCACAACTGGATCGAGACTTTGAACTGCATCGTCCACATTACTTGTCAGCCTTGTTTATGTGTTTTGTAGACGTTGTTGTAACGCAAATTTTGATATCAGTGATTTCCGTTTAAAAGAAAAATTTGTCTAAAAACTGAAGCAGTCAAAGTAAGCTAACAACTTTTTAGAATAAACTGTTTTGGTGGGTAAAAAATCCGGAATCAAATAACACCAATCATTGCTTTACATTAGTCTTCAGTTATTCACCAACACTAAACTTTCACATTTACCTTTTAATGCTACCAGCTGTCAGTTGATGGTGATCATCGGCGTTATTTCTTCATCACCATCCTCACCAGACCATTCACATGGATATCAAAGTGACTTTAGTATTAGTGATATTTAATTTAGGCTTTGCTTATGGGTTTTTTGAAGGCATCTACTGTGGTGTTGACAACTGTTATGATGGTAAGTCATATCTCACCTTTATCATCTTGTATCTTTATTATTGCTCTATTTAACTGAAAAGTCATAATGTTTAACTAATTTCACTTTACTTTTGCTTTTCTTCCATAGTTTTAAATGTTACTCGAGAGTCAACCAAAGAAGAAATTACAAAAGCTTATCGTAAATTAGCGAGGAAACACCATCCTGATGTTCATAAGACTGCTGAAGCCAAAGCTGAGGCTAGTGAGAAATTCACTAAACTAGCCGCCGCATATGAAATTTTACGAGATGATGAACAGAGAAAGGATTACAATTATATGCTGGACAATCCAGATGAAGTGTACAGACATTATTATCATTACTATCGGCGTCGATATGCACCGAAAGTCGATGTTAGGATCGTTATCGTTATTACCATCACTGTAATATCTGGTATACAGTACTGGGCTTGTCTTTCCAAATATAATGAAGCTATCGACTATTTTTTAACTATTCCTAAATACAGGTAAGACATTGTTGAATCAACAATATTATTCCATTACCTGCCAATAAACATACTGTTCCATTTTGTTTCAGTAATCTGCACTTCCTATCAAGAGCCGTGTTTTTTATATCTTATTGTGAGAATTTTCCATCTTCTCTTTCCCTATTAGTCTACATTTGATACTTGATATACTTTTTCTACTCCATTTGATTTCTGAAGTTCCAACTGAAAGATTCCTTTTTTTAATCGTTTTTTCTCATGTTTTTTTCTTTTGCAGAATCAAAGCCACCGAGATAGCAAAAGATGAAGGTTTGCTGGACCATTCAGCAGCTAATAGGAAGAAGAATAGATTCAAAAGCAAAGATGAGATAAGACAAGAAGAGGAGAGGGTTTTGAGAAAAATTATCGAAGAAAAAATGGACATTAAAGGAGCCTACGCTAAACCTAAAATTACTGATGTTCTTTGGATCCAATTGTTTCTTCTTCCAATCACCATATTCAATTGGATTTACTTCCAGATTCGATGGATCTATAAATTTAGCATTTGTAAAGAAGAATACGGCGATGAAGAGTTCGAATATTTAATTAGAAAAAATATGAGTTTATCTAAAAGTCAATATGATGCTCTCGATGCTGATGAAAAACTAGAGTATCTTGAATTAGAGCTGTGGGACAAAGATAAATTTAAAACATGGAAGCAGGAAAAGGACGATGAAATGAGAGCCAAATTAGCGGAAAGTGGGGTAGCTAAAAGATACCGCCGTTGGAAAAAGAAAGGTGGACCTGGTCAAATAACATTCTTAGATGATTAAATTAATTCTCTTTTTTACCCATACAAAGAATTTATATCGCTTTATATCTTATATCTTCTCCTTTTGGAAACTCTGTCTCTTCCTCTTAACTCCTATCATTTTAATCTGGCCTGAATTCTTTTCTACAATAAAATGAGCTTGATTTTCCAATTTCACGAATTTTCAGAAGGTTATCAGCCTCTTCTTTTAACATGGTTCGTATAGTCATATCAAGCAAATAATCATAATCTGGTTACTCAAACACAAGTCTTATAATGCGTTAGAAGAATATTCATTATTAAATGAATGAGCTCAGATTTTCTTCAGTATTCAATCATTCAATCAATTAGAGTTTAAACAAATTGAAATGACGCGCCATACTCTTAAGGCAAATAAAAATCTACTACATATCCAAGACTTAGAATCTTATCGGATATTTTGGTACGAAAACCTGAAAAATTGGTTTTCAAATTGCAATTGAATATTGTACAAAAAATTCGTGATTGCTTATCACTGGAATAAAATTAATTATAAATTGTTTTTAGATTATTTTATATCATTTGTTGAACAATAAATATTTGAACTTTTCGATGTTTCCATCATTGGCTTGATTTTTGATCTTTTTAGTGTGAAACTGAAATTAGGTAAGGGAATTAGTTGTCTGTAATTGCTACCACTGCAATCTTATTTAACATTTCGCGCTCAGATTTATTCCAGACGTCTAAGATCTGTTTTTAATTCTTTATTTTTGTTGTTAACAGATTTGAACTTCACGAATACCTATATTCTTGGCTCGCTCTCTGAGATTAATAAATAATTCAAGAAGGATTGACGCAAGAGGAGTGAATTCCAAAAAGTAATTCATAGAAATAGTGATTCATCTTAGGTAACTGAAAACATCAAATTAAACAACGAGAAAGTAATAGCATCAACATGATAGCGCCAAAAAAACATCAAATTAAGTACAAATACCCGCCTGCAAATAAAACAACCGTGTGTAATATCGCAAGAGCTTGTCTTCATCATCCAAAATTTTACTACCAAGTGTTACATTTAATGAACAAAATGAACTTGATGCCTCCATTTGATGAAATTCCCGATCAATTCCAAGACAACCTCGAAGAAATGGTTGTCAAACCTATTAGCTCAGATGAAAGTGAAATTGAATCTGAAAATTATGTGGCTAATACAGATTGGTCCGGTAAAAGTTTTAAACGGCGAGTTAAAAAGTTGAAAACAGGAATTCTGGGAGAAGTGAAGAAAAAACAACCAACGGATCAGGAATTTAAACCAAGCTCAACGCATAACGAAGGAGATGAAAATATATTTGAACATAACCAATTGATGCCGATTTCCATAAAAATAAATATTAATTCAGAATTATTGCCTTCTCAAAAAGTTGAAGAAACCAGTGAATTGTCTTCTGGTTTTGGTCAGATTTCTTCAAAATGTAATCAGAATGATATGGAGAATGACGAGGAATCAGATGATTGGATCAATGATCTTGCAACAACTGATGAGATAAAACAAAACCGTCTTCCTCCAGAAGAGCTTGTCAATGTTCCAGCTTATAAAGACTATGCACCAGGTCCTCCTAGTTGTAGATTATATTTGAAGAATCTAGGAAAAAGAGTAACAGATCACGATCTTAAGCGTGTCTATGGACGTTATATCAATTTAGAAGACGAATCTGAAAAAAATATGTAAGAACTAAGAAAAAAAATATTGGTCTATAATAATATATCGATATATTTTAAATTCACCAGGTTTCATGTTCAAGTATTCAAAACAGGCCGGTTTCGGAATCAAGCTTTTATTAGTTTACCAAATGAAGATGCAGCAAATTCGGCCCTTCAAGAAACAAATGGCTATTTAATCGACGGTAAACCCATAATTGTGGTAAGTTACAGTTTTACTAAAGCAAAGTTTTCTTTCTCGTTCAGAGGCTACGTTATGAGCTTCTTGTAGATCATTAGTTCAGTAACTGAATTCAATTTCTTTCTCCAAAGATTTGAGTATAAGATACGTCAAAGCAATGTTAACTTGAGAATCAGAGATTTTAATTAAATTGTGGACAATAAGGTAGCACCACTGATCTTTTAGAGTCATCTCTTAACAAAAAAATCAAAATTTTAATACATTGTAGATCACGGTTCATATCTACCCAAAGGTGCTCAGGTACCAATTAGAGCGTCAATCTTTCGATAGTCCCACCTAATTCTCCACAAAACAAACACCGATCGAGAGGTGGTGTCCGACTTTCACCCATACGACTCAGGTTCAAGTCTCTATCTATCCCTCTTTCTGCGTTCGGTGTGCGTCCCTATCTAGGTCCTAGTACCTAGAATGTCGTAGGAGAATGTATCTCCGAAGACATACTGCAGATGTCCTCTGTAGTGGGCATTTATAAGCCATGGCTTCAATAAAAACGATCCCAATTTTGCTATTTCTTGTTTTCTTTTGCTGTTTACTCTTTGCTCTTATCGTAGTTTTATTTGAATCTGACTTACTCCACATTACTAGGCAGTAATGAGACTAAAACTTAATCTCACTAATTAAATGACGATTGATTGGTTTTTTTGGTAAAACCAGTTTATTTCCTGTTTTTATGTGGAAAAATTTCATTTTATGTCATGGATATTAATTATATTTTTTTTAGATAAGATTTATTCATCTATCATCAGAGGAAAGTAAATATCTTTACCTGTTATTTAAACTAATAACCAGGTTATATCAAGTTTGAACATAGTTCAACCACTTTATAGTATAACTTTGGTAGAGCGATGAAAAAAGTTAATCCATTCAATTCTAGTTTATGATTGATACAAGTTGTTTTATGGTTTTTAATGTATTTCTTTAATTTTTATCTCTTTCAGAGTTACGCTCGTTCAATCAAAGCTAGTCCAATGGTGACCAATTCAAGTTGATAATCTACTTGGTGTCCAGTCCAAATCGTTCAATGCACTCACAGACAGAGGCCACGAACATCAAAGAAGTGAATTTCTTAATGATAATTACTTACACATCGTGATGAAGCTTACATCCATTGCGTCAGAGGATTTTCTAGAATAATGCAGTTTTTTCATCTCGATTTCAATCCATGGTCAAATCTGGCTGTAGGCTATGTAAAGCTGAAGCTAAAGCTAGAGTAAAGAGAATGCGAAAAAACAACAAAAAATACAATTAGTGTTTTCCCAGTCATAATTATTAAGAAATAATTGATAAATCGTTATCCTTGACTAAAATTTTTTAAAAGGGGTAACCTGTAGGTGTGACCGGCTGAGAAAAGGCTAAGAGATTTACGTTACCATTGTGATGTTTTAACGTACATGTTAACGTACACGATGTTTTAATGTATTATTACGTATGACATGATTTACAATCGAGATGTTTAACTGGGATCTTTCGATCATTCAGATCTTTGTTTTATACTTGAAATTTTGATCAGAGTTTAATAAATCCAGCTTTTTCAATAAACTTGTTCAGATCTCTTTATTTGGCATTTTTTCATCACATCGGTTTTTTTGTTTTTTCATCATATGACTGAAAAAAGGCTAACTTTCACTTTTCAGTTAATTATCAACCTTAAAATCAAATTGATATTTCATGGCAAAATATCTAAAGAATCGAAGATGATTTACTAATTTTCTGTCACTTCGTGTTTGATTTGCAAGCAAAAAATTACTTGTTAATTACCTTATTTACTTAATATTGAGAGGCAACCAAGCATAAAATATAAACAAGCGTTAACAGGTTTTGACTAAAGTTGTCATTAAAAGTTAGATTAATGATGATTGAAGTGAAAAAGGATTATATGACTGCTGAAATTGAAACGTTGAATTACTCGTTTATGTTAGTTAATTAAATTGTTAAAAACAATGAATTGACGCCTTCCATCTGTTAAAAGTTCCAACAGTAGAATCATGAATTCGTCTCTTTCAATCACTATGACAGCTTCAATTTTTCACGGATTTTTAATCGTTTCACCATCTTTTAATAAATCATTCCGAATTTGATTTTTTAAGATTTACTTTATAGTTGCTGATGAAACCATTTTTAATAATAATATCGATGTTATTTGAATTGGTTGAGCGATTGAGAACAAAATTAAATGAAACTTTTTTTTGTTTTTGTGAACAATTTTTTATTGTGAATGATCAAACTGTTAGAACGACATTACAATTCGAAGATGTTGTTTTCGAGACGAAGAATAAAAATAGTTCTGCCAAATAATGTCAACATTTTTGTTTTGTTTTTGTTTTCGTTTTGAACTAACAAGTGATTTGTTTTGTGTGTAAAGAAAACTAAACTGTCTGACGAGAAAAATGAACAAACCGTTTTGTGCGTGGCGAATGTAGTGAGTTTATAAGTTGGAACAAAAGAAGAGATCGATCAGAAGGGAAATCGCAAGGATTAACATGAAAATCCCATTGATTGAGGCCGGTTGAGGAAACAGTTGGACAGTTTACTTCTTAAGGATGGTTGAGTAAGAAGTGTATGGAGAGTAAGCATATCCATAGCCGGAGCCATAACCATAAGCTGGAGTTCCATAGTAAGATCCGTAGTTCCAGGCTGGAGCATAGGATCCGTAGTAGCTGCCGTAGTAACCTGGGTTGTAGGAAGCGGTGTAGGCTGGAGTGTAGCTTGGAGTGTAAGCGTAGCTGGCGTATGGGCTGTAGGTAGCGTAAGCTGGGCTGTAGACGGCACCGGCTAAAGCACAGGCGAAGAGGGCGAAGAGGATAACAACTTTTGACTAAAGGAAAAACAAAATCCAGATTAGTTGTTGGTAAACAAGGAATCAGTTTAATGAAATAATATCAATGATAAAACTTACCATCATTTTGAGTTTGAGGGTTTGAGTTGGGTTGAGCGTTGAAGCAAGAGAAAGTTGAGTTTTGAAATTAACTGTGATCGTTGGACGATTGAGCTGAAGATGATTTGAATATGATCGAGTTGACTCTTTTATATAATTCTGACCCAGAGAGAGTGAGGCTTAGAGAGGTAGGTTGAGGGCTAAGAGTGGCAGAAGAGAAGGGAGAGAAAAAGGGAGAAATGAAGATAAAGTCCAGTGACAATTGAAGATGTTTTCATTCCACCTCGACCTTCTTCTTCATTCTCTCTCTTTCTCTCATCATTTTATCTCCACCCAACAAAAAACACACAGAGGAATCATGTGTATACCTGGGTGAACCACGTCTGATCCTTTCAGTGAATATTTCCTTCCTTCTTTCTTACTGTTTACTGGATATTCAAGTTTCAAAAATTATCCGAGAGCAAAGAGAGGAATAACTAGGAATGTAATCCTTAATTTTCGTGCCTAGAATTTGATCTTAAGTTTATGTAAGAAGATGATAATGATGATCAGAAGGCCCCATTTTTCATCAAGCCGTGGGAAAATCGCCTCAGGATCTTCTGTTCTCTCTCTCTCTCTCCTTATTCAGTCCATCAAAATGATGGCGAGAGGAAAGTACTGAGCATCATTGAAGGTAAAGCATCATCAACCTGAACATCATCCTGATCACAACATCAATGGATGCAACCACACCCGATCAAAGATATTAACCATAATTGTCTTACTTCAACCTCTCTCATTGTATTAATCTAGTTTAATCAGATGATTGAGTTGATCTTCAAGTTTAACCAATTATTATCACCAAAAAGTGGTCCTTCTATGTACACAAGACCTGATTTCATTATTATTTTTTATCCTCACTTTCACTTTCATTTGTTGCCCTGGCAAGTTATTGCCTCAAGGCATCAAGTGTTATTGCTCAGTATGTTAATCAAAGCAACCGATCTATTTGATCGTTTTTCAAGATTTTACTTTATTTTTTCATTCTATCACATTAAAAGCTTGAAATTTTATTTTTATAAACTTTTATTAACTGACTTGTGTTTTGAAACAGTAATACAAATTGACTTGGAGTTCTGGTTAAACTATCAATCATCCAATCAGTAATCAATATTCAACTTATATTGTTATGACCTTGTCAAATTGAAATGACAAAAGAAAGGCTGAATTCAGTTGAAACCAGTCTAAATGTTTCAACAGTTGCTCTCAGCATTTCATTTACTAACATCTTATCCAGGTTTCTTCCACTCAACTTAACTCCACAGGTTAATAGACAAGACAAGTTCATCTGTTTGACCATTTAAGCCCAGCTAATTTAATTCATTTCATTTTTCATCATCAACCTTGTACTGAAAGTAATTCATCTTTAATTTTTATCTCAAACTCAAACGAGAAAGATCAAAGTGTCATTCATATAAAGACTAAAGTCTATTTATCTAAACTGCAATTAATTCAGTTGAAACTACATTAAAGTTTCCAGTAACTATTAATTAAATGTAGAAACTTGGAATCACTTGCACGTGCTAGTTTCAACTCTTTTGTCTGTTCATTCAGGGTTTTCCTAATATTTTGTTCAAAGTGTTCAATCTGATTAAACTTCATTTTAAAGATGCGATGACAAGAATCGCTGGACAAAACAGCAATAAATATGAATATTGACAATAAACATTGAATAAAATTATCCTGAAGAAACAAACAATTCTGTTATCATATTCTATTCGTTTCCAGTTGATTGTCTGACGAATGAAATGAAACAAATGAAAAGTTTTCAGAACATTAAATTGTGCACAAAACATTCAACTCAATCACCAATCAATATAAATATTACAAGGGCTTGTAATTTTCGTAATTAATGTACATTAATGGCTCATAACTATAAAAATTGAATTCAACATAAAATAGATTGCTTGAAGTATTGATAACTTTTACTTGAGCTCAACATTTGAAGAATCTTTCGTTGCAAAGTTCGTTGCTCAAAATAACCTTGATCGTTCAATCAAGTTACATGTTCATGTATAATTACATGTATTTTGACTGGTTTGTTGCTGTTTCAAAAATTATGAGAGTCAGAATTTTAATTGCTCTGTAATTTGACTAAAGTTTAGCATCTTCTTAATCTTACATTGGCATGAATTAAATAATAATAGCAATTAGCGCAAAGTAGCTTTTGGTGTCTTTGGTTGTATTATTTTAATGGTTAAAGTTTATTGAAATTGGTCAAGTTATTATATTTATATTTGTTTACTACGAATTTAGTTAGTAATTTTTATGATTCAATCAGCTAATCGTGTTAATTAGATTTTGCTTGAATTGATATGTAAATAAATAAATTAAAACTGTTTACAAGTGTCCAAAAAACCAACCGAAAAAAAGAGAAAATTTCTTGATTTATGATTTTAAAGGTAAGATAAAACTCTGAAACATGAATAATATATTCTTTGAATTCAATAAGAAATGATTATAAATTGAGATTATGAGTGATGTTGAAATTGATGATTAGTGCTTCGAGTGTTTTCGTCACCTCGATGTGTCCAGACAATCGATCATTGATCAACTTGATTATTAAACAAAATGTAAATTAACATGTGACTTCGATTTCGACGAGGAACTGGAAATGTGTTGATACAGTCATTTCAGATTGATGGAACATGATTTTTTTAAAGTAAAGGCTTGATTAGTCAAAGACAAGACTTGTCCTATCACCTGGAGTTGCTTTTTTTGCCCAAACGAGCGCCTAGCTTCTAAATGATTAGACAAATAGGAATTTTCAATGGATATTAAAGGATTTCAGATGAAGCTTATTTAACATATACTTTTTTATAAGAACTCGGCTGATATTAGTTGACGATTGATCAACTTTTAAGTTCTGACCAAACTGCGCCAGTAGCAACTGAGCCAATTTGAAACATTAATGGAAGTTGGTTGTTGCTAAAAAGACACAATAAACACAATTGTCACATTTATACACAAATGGGAAAAAACGGGTAAAATCAATTTCTTTCAAATTGAGACTCTGTTGGTCTGTAGAGAAATAAAAACTCAGTTCGTTTGTGCGATTTTAAGATTTCTCTGATCGACAGTTTTCGAACAAATCAGGTTCGAAGTTGGAACTTCGATTCACTTTTGGGCAATCATGGAAGCAGATTTTTCCATGAAACTCATAGTACTAATGTAACGTTTGTTGATCAACCAGAAAATAAGTTATTTGGAGAAATAAAAATTTCCTGTTTTCTGGAAAACAGATTAATACGATTTTCAGTTAAACCGGTCGATTTCTGTGACCGTAAGAGTTAAAGAGCTAAGACTTATTCTTTGTCCATAGAAATTGTTGTTTCACATCGTGGCTCGGATACTTGCATCAATTTAGCAACAGTTCTCTTGATTTTGCTTATTGGCACTAAAACTTTATGGCTCAATATTTCGAGAATAGTGGAACCTGCAATTATAATTCTTTTACCAAATTAACTCTTTGTTGATCAATTATTCAATGCAATTTATTAACTTTCAATTAGCGCATTTGGTTCATAATATTTGGGTTTTAAATGTGTGAGGAACAACTTATTCAACAAACAAAACTCATCTCAACACATTTCTTGGTAAATAAACCAATTTTCTGGTTAAACCTGAAAATGAAATGCAAAGATTGCTGCCAAAGGCCCGAACATTTGAGTTGAGAGTTAAGACTTTATGGGTTTATTGTGACATAAAAACTACGTCCATTGGTGCTTTTAAATAATTCACCTGATCAATAGTTTTCTAGAAAATTGAGGTCAAAGTTGAAACTTCGAACGTCTTTTGTTCAGCTATGAGAGCAGATTTTTCCATGAAACTTTATTTTCCTGATGTAAATTTTAATGGCCAACCATAAAATTTACTTATTTTGAGGAATAACATTTTCTATTTTCTGTAAAACAGATCAGTTCGATTATCAGTTAAACCGGCCTTAATCTGTGCCCGTAAGAGTTAGCAAGCTTAAACTCATTATGTGACCATAAAAATTGTTGGCTCACATCATGGATCAAACATTTTTTTCAATTTATTAACAGTTCTCTTGATTTTGTTCGTTTTTCACAAAACTTTGAGCCTCGATATTTCGGGACTGGCATCATCTAAAATCATCATTCTCACTTTAAAAATTAGATTTCATTATGGACTATAAGATTATATGACTAAATACTGAATGAAATCTGAGTTAATTCATCAAATAAGCAAAATGCTTCTAGCGCCTAAGATTTTTGTTCAGCTTTATAAAGCAAGTCTCTAATTTTACTACATAAGTAATAAAATGCTATAACTTTATTTGAAGTCTCTTTAATGTTTTGATATTTCAATACATTATAGCCCATGATGAAATCACATGTTTGGCTAAAGAATGATGATTGTATGCGGTACGATTCTCGAAATATTTATGTTCAAAGTTTTCAGACCAAAAGGCCAAAATCAAGAGCAATATTGACAAACTGGAAACTACATTGGCTCCATGATGTGAGCCAACAATTTTTATTGTCGAATAATGAGTTTTAGCTTGCTAACTCTTACGGGCACAGATTAAGGCCGGTTTAACTAAGAAGCGAACTGATCTGTTTTACAGAAAACAGAAAATGTTATTCCTCAAAATAAGTGAATTTTATGGTTGGCCATTAAAATTTACATCAGGAAAATAGAGTTTTATCGCTAAATCTGCTTCCATAGCTGAATAAAAGGCGTTCGAAGTTTCAACTTTGACTTCGATTTTCTCGAAAACTGGCTATCGGATATATTACCTAATAGTATAAATGGATACAGTTTTTATGTCCCTACAAACAAGCTGAGTCTTAACTCTCAACTCAAATGTTCGGGCCTTTGGCAGCAATCTTTGCATTTCATTTTCAGGTTTAACCAGAAAATTGGTTTATTTACCAAGAAATGTGTTGAGATGAGTTTTGTTTGTTGAATAAGTTGTTCCTCACACATTTAAAACCCAAATATTATGAACCAAATGCGCTAATTGAAAGTTAATAAATTGCATTGAACAATTGATTTCGAGAGGATTAAATTGGCCAAAGAATGATGATTTTATGTGATACAATTCTCGAAATACCGAGGTTCAAAGTTTTCAAGCCTATGGCCTAAATCAAGAGAACTGTGGATTAATTGAAGAAAATAATCAACCCATGATATGTAACAACATTTTTTACCGAGTAATAATAAGTTTTAGCTCTCTAAATTTTACGGTCCCATAAAGCGGCCAGTTTAACTGAAAATCGAACTTATCCGTTTTGCAGAAAACAAAAAAGTTCCATCTCTCAAAATAAGTGCATTTTCTGGTTCTTCACTAAAACTTATAACAATGAAATGGATTTCATGGAAAAATCTGCTTCCATAATTGCCCAAAAGTGAATCGAAGTTCTAACTTCGAACCTGGTTTGTTCGAAAACTGTCGATCAGAGAAATCTTAAAATCGCACAAACGAACTGAGTTTTTATTTCTCTACAGACCAACAGAGTCTCAATTTGAAAGAAATTGATTTTACCCGTTTTTTCCCATTTGTGTATAAATGTGACAATTGTGTTTATTGTGTCTTTTTAGCAACAACCAACTTCCATTAATGTTTCAAATTGGTGCATTTTGTCACAAAAGATCTCAAGAACGGTAACGTTCTACAACTTGAGATCTGTAATAAGGCCATCAGATTCATTTGATTCCTTTGTTTATGAAAACGACCAACTGGCAAAATAAAACAAATCCCTGACATGTATGAATTAAGCATCTCTATCCCTTAATGATAATTCAATTGTACTAAATTTCTAGAGCTTACACCATCGATTGACCCTAACATACATTATCTTGTTTATCCAGTATTATAGCCGTTGTAATTGCCTCACAAATAAAACGGATAATCCAAATAAGTATGGATAGCTTCTTGCTGCTCTCTGTCGACAAAATTGAAAGTGCACTGGAGAATAGATTTTGTTGGACATCATCAGGTACAAAAATTTTTAAAAGTCCAAGAAAAAAACCCGACTCGGAGGAAATGCATAGACGGAAGAGAATCTCCAAGCCTTTCTAGCCTCATGTCACACTCTATTCTGTTGATGGACAAACACATTAAATTTAGGCATAAATAGACCTGGAATGTAACCAAAACCATACTTTCTTTCAATGGAGATTTTTCACTTTCAGAAGATGTTTTGTCAGCTTCTGAGTTACGACATTGAAATTTAATTTTGGCCCCATAAGAGCATTCGAATTACCGCTTTCAATGTTCATAGTAACCGCTAGGTGGAGTAAGTATCATTCTACTCTGTTTGGGATTTTACAGTAAATTTTGCTTGATTTATCCAATTGTAGGAAAACTTGGTTTGCTTGATTCCTTGTGACTATTAGATCATTCTGATTTCAAATGGTAAGCCAATTTATATTTTAAGATCAAAATGCGCTAATACTTTATCTATCTCTTTTAACAGGAAGAGTTAAGTGCTGCTCTTGCTCAAGTTGCAGCAACCGGTGGATCACCAAAGGATCAGACTGACAAGTATCGTGTTATTTTAGATGCTATTGTTGCAAATCAAAATATCAATGAATTGATCGAAGGAGTTAAGCTTTTCGTCAAAAGTATTATAAATGAATCAGTTAGTTTGGTTATATCCAGACAATTGTTGATTGACATTGCCGCTATGTTGACAAAATTTCAAAATGATGTTACCAAGTCCATTGCTCATTTCATATTGGACAAAGTTCAACCTCGTGTTATATCATTTGAGGAACAAGTCGCCGCAATTCGTCAACATTTAGCAGGTATTTATGAGAAAGAGGAACAATGGAAAGAGGCCGCTAATGTCTTGGTAAGTTATAATTTTTAAGAATCTCACAGACATTTTCTTATCATTTCTTTACCAAATTTTGATTTTCAGGTTGGAATCCCATTAGAAACTGGCCAAAAACACTATACAGCTGATTATAAATTAGAAACGTATCTGAAAATTGCTCGACTGTACTTAGAAGATGAAGATCCTGTTCAAGCTGAAGCTTTCATAAACCGTGCGTCCATGCTCCAAGCTTCAACACAAAATGAACAATTGCAAGTACATTACAAAGTCTGTTATGCTCGCGTTCTTGATTATCGTAGAAAATTTATAGAAGCTGCTCAGAGATATAATGAACTCAGCTATAAAACAATTGTTGACGAAAATGAAAGAATTGAAAGCTTGAAAAAAGCTATGATTTGTACTGTTTTAGCCTCTGCCGGTAAGCCTCAATTTAAAGGTTTCTAGATGAAGATTTTTTATTTATTTTCAATATTTTTTTCATAATCAGGTCAGCAAAGGTCTCGAATGTTGGCTAATCTATTCAAAGATGAAAGGTGTCAACAGCTACCTTGCTTCAACATTTTAGAGAAAATGTATCTTGATAGGATAATCAAAAGGTCAGAAATGGATGAAATCTCCGAATTACTTGCCGCGCATCAGAGGGCCAAAACTGCTGATGGTTCTTCCATATTGGATCGAGCTATTGTTGAACACAATTTGCTATCTGCTTCTAAACTTTACAATAATATTAAATTCGTGGAGTTAGGAGCCATTTTAGAAATCGATCCTCGAAAAGCTGAGAGAATCGCATCGCAAATGATTACTGAAGGAAGAATGGCTGGTTCAATTGATCAAATCGCTTCTATTGTTCACTTTGAAACGAGAGATATTTTGCCTACCTTTGATGAACAAATTCAAGATATATGTTTCCAAGTTAACAACCTAATCGAAAAAATAAGTCAATCATCTCCTCAATGGATGGAAACTACTTTGGATGCCCAAATGGTTCTCTAAATAATCATATCTGTATTTTCAACCCTGTTACTGCAATTTAAAAAGTAATTTTTATAATAGATTTGTTCTCAATTTTTTTATAGATAAATGCAACAGATACGGTTTATTAATTATTAATTTTCCATTTTTGCCGCAAAAAACATGTATATCTGTTAGGTAGCCTCATTTATTCAAATTGTCATTACCGGTATCAAGTCATTCCTCATTTTTGTGGGTTTTTATTCATTCGGCGGAGTTTGTGGCAGCATACTGACAGGTATACAACTTATTCAAGATGCAAGATACATTGTACATGGATATGAATAATAATTTATTGCCTATGGAACTCGTATTTTTGAATTGATTTTTTATTGTATTAGTTTAGATATTTCAGTTGTCAAATTTTTATTTACAATCGACAAAAATTAACTTAAAATTTTTCAATGTCCTGCTCCATAGCACTTCATTATAAATATTGGCTGTTGCATCATACTTTTTTTTCAAAATGTTTTTAAACCTGTCAAAATTGGCGGTATAATTAGAAGAGACGGTGGTTAATTAACCGGAAAATAAAAGTTGTTTATCCAGTCTAAATATTATCTCGTCTATTTTTCCTCATCTCGTCAACATCATCATTTAATCTTCATCTTAAACAATTTGTTATTAAAAGTTCTTATTCTTGTTTTTTCCTAGCAATTGTTCTTTTTATAGTTACACTCATCAGTTTACTGTTTATATTTGGTCATAACAATAAGAAGAATATGGTTAAAGAATCAAAGGAAATTCGGATTCCAATTCCTTATGGTTTCATAGCTGCCAAAGTTTGGGGTAATCAAGAAGAAGCCGATTTAACAATAATTGCTTTACATGGTTGGATGGACAATGCATCAACATTTGACCCTTTAATTGAAAGCCTTGAAGGAAATTATCACATCATAGCTGTTGATTTACCTGGACATGGATTATCATCTCATTACCCACCAGGCGTTCCATATAGAAACATTTCTTGGTTAATTGATCTAAGACGAATTGTTAATTTTTTCAACCTTGATAAGATTTCTTTTTTGGGACATTCTATGGGTGGAAATGTGGCATTAATGTATGCTTGCGTCTATCCAGAAAAGGTGGAAAGGATAATCGCCTGTGACATATTCAAAGAGGCTACCTATCCAGCTGAGTCAATTGCTCAAGAAATGGCTAACTCAATTCAAATATTTCTTGAAAGTGAACAACGACCCAAAATGACTAAACCCTACTCTTATGATGATTGTATTGATATTCTCATCAGTACTCATTACAATGGATCTTTGAACAAAAAGATGGCTTCTTATTTGTTAAAAAGGGCTGCTCGAGAAACACCCGATGGTTACATATTCACCCGAGATCCCCGATTAACTGCTATCGTACATCAAAAATATGATCTAAACACATTGGTTCAACTTTACTCTAACGCTAAATGTGAGAAATTCATTCTATGTGGCAGCAGAGGTACAACTAAACTCGATACACCAGAGGCTCAAGCAATTCTAGATGTTCACAAATCAACTGGTTACTTCAAATTAATTAAAGTTAGTGGGGACCATTATCTTCATTTAGCCTCTCCAATCGATTGTGCAAGGCATATAGACTCATTCATAAAAGAATCTGTCCAGCGAACTAAGAATTCCTCTACGAATGGATTTCCACTGACAGAGTCAAAATCCAGTTAAACATCAATTTGACGATAAATTGGTTGAAATGATATGCATGTATTACATGTATCATTCTAAAGAAATCAAAGTTTAATATAATTTGTCATTTGAAATTTGAGCTTTTCATAAAATTGAGAATATAATAGTTTTGAAAGACTTATGTTTGTTGAAAGAAAATTTTGTGTAATTTTTCGATAAATTTTCATATCCAAAATTGTGATGTAAAAAAGTTTTCGATTTATTGTTTAGTATTCATTCGATGAAATTTACATTTCAATCAGATCAAAAACCATTTTCTGTTGATTAAAATATAACTTGAATTGACAGAACTGTGATGATTGTTTAAATGATGAAAACAACTGATTCTGTAATCATTATATTGTTGTCATCTTGCATTCGATTTAAACAAGCATCAACTTCGATAGAGGACCAGCTATCATCCCCGTCTTTACAAAAAACTTCTTTAATGGCACTAATAGGTAATGATTGGGCATGGCTTTTACGAAATTCGTTCATCAACATCTTTTTGAACTTTTTCAATCTCGTTTCATTAATTTCAACCTCAATCTGCGTAGTCATTGCGCTCGATGTTTCTCCTGATGTTTCTCCTGAAGGTTCTGCTCGTGAAGAGTCATCTGTTTCCATTTCTTGAGATTCATGTTTTGTGGACTTGGATCTAGGTTTTTTAACCTTAGGCTCTCTTTGAGTTGGCTCGTCCTTTTCTTCACTACTCAATCTTTCCTTTCTTTTAGCTGCTCTGCTTCTTTCCGATACAGGAACAACTTCATCTGTTTCTGAGTCTACTTCAACATCACTTCCGTCGCCACTTTCTTCACCTTCTTCTTCATCTCGTCTTCGCTTTTTTGGTTTATCATAAACCTTCTTGAAAATGGCAAATTGAATCAATTCAATAGCAGCATCAGCATCTCGAGCTTCGACTATCCTACTCAATCTAGCTTTGGCATGAGCAGTGGAAAGACGGATCAGAGTTTCCAATGAACGCGCTGTAACTGGTTGAGTCTGAAAAATGGAATTTTATCATTAGATATTGCAATAAGAGATATTGAAAAAAGTGATTTAAGCGACTTACTTTGGCTAAATCCGCGTGTTCTTGGTCGTAGCATCGAAGCTTGGAATAAGCTTCTGAAATTTTCTCACAAGCTTCTTGAGTCAAAACAGGTTTCATTGATTTAGCAATGTGAATGTATTTTTTCATGAATTGAACACTCACAATTTTTTCCCTGTGAATAACAAAAAAAGTTAAAATCTGCTTATGATTCGAAATAAGTCAAGTTTACTTACGATTTGGATCTGTTCGCGTGCAACAAGTTATCATATTTCTCATAAATGGGAGTATCACCTTCTTCCTCATCAATCGTCTCGAGGTTTTTGGTTGAAAGGAAATCGGCAGATGAAATTATAGGCAATGCTGGAGAAAAAAAACGATTAAAATAAGATTAAAATTTTGTGTTGATTTTAAATTAAAATAATACATACGTTCACCATCTTCTTCATTTGGAGCTCTATATCGATGTATCCTAACAACATGATCAGCGATTGCGGTATCAAGGTCGCGGTCGTGTTTATCAAGAAGAATAAAAAGTAAATCGAAACGAGATAATAGAGAATCTTGGAGACCAATATTATCCATAGGATTTTTGTATTCATCGTACTGTTAAGAAAAAAAAGACAAAACGGAATGAGTGACTATAACCACATAAAATACAGTAATAAGAGAAATATGAAAAGTAGCTTACTCTTCCATAAACAGGGTTAGCTGCAGCAAGGACTGAACAACGAGCGTTAAGCTTAGCATGAATACCAGCTTTGGTAATAGTTACTCGACCTTGTTCCATAACTTCATGAATTGCAGTCCTATCAATGTCTGACATTTTGTCGAATTCATCAATACAAACAACTCCACGATCTGCTAAAACCATGGCACCAGCTTCAAGTCTTCTTTCACCAGTTTCAAAATCATTGGTAACTGCGGCAGTAAGACCAACACCGGATGATCCTCTACCAGTAGTAGCAATGGCTCTTGGAGCAGTATGTAAAACATATCGAAGCATCTGAGACTTGGCCACCGAAGGGTCACCGACCAAAAGAATATTTATATCTCCTCTTAACCTTGTACCATTTGGGAGATTTTTCTCAACACCTCCAAGTAACATACAAAGAAGAGCTTTTTTAATATATTCATGACCATGAATTGACGGGGCCAATGATCTAGCCAGTTCTTCGAAAACATTCTTGTTGCGCTGTCGGCTAAAAGATCGACACTTCTGTACATCTTCAGCAGAAATAGAAGGAGCGACTTCTTTGGACAGTAATTCAATGTTATTAGCCAGTAAAACAGTTCTAAAAGTACCACTTGAATAGTTTCCTTGTTTAGATGGTAAGCAACGAAAAACACCAATAACTTGAACTCGGTCTCCAGGTTTACATTTGTCAACCAAATCATTGTCAGCTATAATATCTACAGAACGAGGAAGCTGTCCGGCAGGAGCCTTTTCGGGCATTTCTTGAATTGTAAATGTTTGATGGTCCTTATAAGTAGAGAGCCCAAACTCAGTTTCTAGAAGATTTCCATCTTCATCTTTAGTTGGATAAACGGTAGATGAAGGAAAAGCATCATATGATGTTAAATCAGTGTATTTACGCTCCATCACTTTTTTTGTCACTGGGCAGTAATGTACTGATTTGATGACTTTGGGTCGAACAAGCGAGCACTTGGTCACTATACCTTCAACACAAACAATTTGACCAAGATAGCTGCTTGTCAAAGATCTTGGTGTAACATGTTTGTTACCAAATGACCCTTCCAAACCAATGAAGAGATCAGGAACTTTTTTCAAGTATTCTTGATCGATTGTTAGAGTGAAATCACGAAGAGCCCGTTCAAAACTTAGTAGCTCTTCAAATGCACAGGTCAACAATGCTTTAGCGCGAACGGGATTCTTTTTTCTCAAGTCATTGATATTGACTATTAGTCTCATTTCATTATGAGCAATCATCTCTTTAACCAGGCGATAATAAATACCATGGTCGCTCTGAAATAATTAAGAAATAAGATAAAAACACAAAAAGTTAAGTATGCCGATAAAGAAGTTGACATAACACTGTTAGCCCAATGAAGAAAAACTGTTACTTACCTCATCATCGAGAAAATCAAGGTATTCTTTATAAAACTCAGCCATGGTGGAACTAAAAAAGATTTAATCAATTATCTTAAAACAATTGAGAATTAAAAAACAAATAAAATTGATCTGGAAATGTAACAATTAACGAGTTAAAAGGCAGAAACAAAACTGGATAAGATTTAAACTTTAAAAGGTAATGGTGGCTTGGGGACAAAGAAAAAAGCGGGAAAAAGAAGCAGGATCACAAGATACTATCCGGAAATAATATTAAGCTTTCCAATTCCTCATATAGATGGCACTGTGATAGCTGTTGACAATTTTTATTCTAAGTTTTTAATTTTGTAATTTGTTCCAGTTGAATTAAAATCAATTTTTATTTTATTTTTCCTTAAGTGATACTCTGACAACATTGTGATCTCAGTGAATAGTTATGTCTTTCATCTCTTTGATGCTTAAATGTAATAAAGATGGGTGAAGCTGTTGAACATCAAAATAAAGAAACTACATCATGTGCTTAACCAATGGATAAAAATGTTGATCAAGCCAATGATGGATGCTTAGAGATTAGAAATACCTCGTTAATAGACTAATACGCTTAGGCAGAGGATGTACACCTATTTTGCATCATATGGAACCAAGCATGTGGCATGTTATCGACTGACCATTCTAAAAGGATTCTCGGGAATCGAAATTTCAGATTGGAAGACTTCGATATTAGCAAAAATTGGAAAGCTGGAAAAAATTTAACTGGAATAAAAACGGATTAAAAGGACCTAAAAGTTTGAAACCAAATATGGACATTGATAATTTCAACTTGACTACGGGAAAGAGAACAGTCCATAGAACTCATCCAAAATTACCTTAAAATTGTACTTGGTCCAACTTACGGTTTCAATTCGCTTCTCGTAGATTGTAGCTGCCCGTTGCCTCATGTATCGACTATTTTCTTAATCTTTACTGATTTTGAATGTCGATATGCTCAATCCTGTGATGAAGCGTTAAATCCTAAATTTAATCTCAGACTGTCAGCAACCTGAATTTGAACGAAGCGCTTACAAATCAAATAAGGACAACCATTCATCATTGCCAACCCAAGTAAAAGTGTTAACACATAAATATCACAAACAATTCAATTGAGTTTAATCTACATAAATTAGCTTATTGACCTTCAGCTTCAACTTATAATTAAATAATAATTATCCATCTATAAAATGCTAGTTAATGGTAATGTGTATTTCAAGTGTAAAATGGAAGCATAAAATAAAATAAATCATTTGACTCTTCCTTTCAACCCATTAAACCCATTATCAAAATGAAAAAATGAAAAATTATGAAAGTTGAAAATGTATACAAAAAGAAGAGTAAAATTAATGAAAAATGGTTCAAACGGATGAGTGATATTGATGAAAACCGAGAAAAGTCAATTAACCAACAGGTTTTCAAACAAATTCAGTTGATTCTAATAATTATTGATGATGATGTCAATTACGATACTTGCAATGAACACAATGTTTCTCCGGTTTTTAATGGACTCATAATGTTACAAAAACTGTTAAACTAATGACCCTGAATGTACAGCATGCTACTATGGTTACTCGATCTGTGAAGGTAAAAAAAGGAGTGAGAATCGCACAGAATCATTTTGATCAACATCTTGTTTGATCTGTGCCTTGATAAGGTTAACAGTTAAATGCACGAAAATGTTCAGTTAACTTGATCGAAAGCAAATTCGATTCTCTGGACAATTGATAATCATCTAAATGATAAGCAAATTTTATCTGAAAATTCCAACCTTCTAGACTTAGTTGGTGTCGATCATCATGAAATATCTCATCATATATCTAGTGATACTATTTGTTGTTTCAACTCAATTTGTATTTCCAAAGCCAATCTCAACAACAATAAAAGAAAGCTCATCATTACCATTGAACAATACGACTTCAGAAGTCCATTTAATCCGAACTAAACGGAAAGGCACTGGAGGTCGAGCTGGAGGTGGTCGAGCTGGAGGTGGAAGGGCAGGGGTTGGGGCTGCTCGGGGTTTGGCTGGAAGACAAGGTCGAACTGGTGGACGAAGTAGTAACTCAAATGTTATTCGCTTATCGCATTGGTTTGTTCAGTTCAATCTCATCGTTCCATTGATTCACTATTCACTTCGTTATCAACCATTCAAAGTGTAAATCCATTCAAAGTTAACAATAATTTTCGACTTTACTCTTTACATCATTGCATTCATATCAATTGCTTCAGATCAAAACCAGCAATTAAAACGAATTTTTTTAGGTGAGTTTCTTGATCAATCTTGCGTTTGTTTCCATTTCACCTCTGTTCATTGCTCTATGATTGCCAAGTCTTTCAATTTTGATCAGTGCTTTTCATGATCCATTCCGATTATTATTATTATGAGTAATTATAAAATATGATTGGAAATCTGAAGGAAATTAAAGTTTGTTTCAAATAGGAAATCAGGCTTTTGAGGCATAATTTAAACTGCTTTATATCATGAATTACATTGTGGAATTAATTAACTCAATCTCCTTTTAATTGAAATACAGTTTATATGAAAGGAATTAAATTAATGAATATTTTATGGTGAACAAAATTTTCCATTTAGTTTAACATTAAACTTACATTAGGTTTTTAGCTAAATATGAGAACATAACTTCAATTTTATTTTGAAAATTTGATATTTAAAGAATCTTCTTCTTCGTTTCAGCTTGATTGAGATGAACTGATTAAAAACGTGAATTTAATATTTTCAGAAGTTAGTTAGAAGCTATTCATTTATTGGCTTTGTAATTGTTTTTCATTAATACAGTTTTTCAGTTAAAATACATTGAATTGTGATTCCATTTAACAAGATTCCGTCCCTTCGTCGTTCGGTTTGCCAATTAAGTCTGTTAATTCACCAAGAATTATTGATATATTCGCTATCAGCAAGCTTTCGTCGATCATCCTCAACACTTGCTAAGCCACCTTTAAAATGATCACTTTCCTTTAATCAGATTAAAATCAATTGAAATCAAAAGAAGAATCAGTCAAAAAATATGAAAACATTATCTTACAAAAATGAATTTGATGTACAATTAGAGACGAAACTTACCCTTGAAAGTGACGCAGCAACTGGAATCAGTCGACATTGAACATTACTTCGTTTACCGCCTGGTTTCCAGTCTTTAGTGAATGTTACCTGAGAGTAAACCAGATTAACCAGTAAACACATGAAAATGAAAACAAATGTTAACTTCATAGTTGACAAATTATTGGATTTTCTGAGAAAGAAAACGTTAAACTGATTAACAGATAATTCCAACAGAATCAATCAAACAACTGAACTAACATGAAAAGTCGAATAACTTTATATACTTTGTTAAAAGAATCCAATTTTCAATATTTATCTCATGAGATTCGAAATTCTTTTTAACATTTTTCATGATAATTTCAATTTCATCTTTTTTCTCTCATTAATACCAGAATATATGAAAACTAAAAATATGATTAAATTGGAAAACCAATTATTGGAATCAAATTTGACTGAATTTTAATGAAAGACCAAAGGTTAATCTTTTTCATTCCCTTTGAGATTCAATTTCACAAGTTTTCTCATTATTCATCGATAGCAATTATTGGATGGAAAGATGTAAATTAGATTTACTCTTGAAGTAATTAACATGTTGATTGAAATTAACTTTAAACTGAGTTATTGATGAAATAAGTCCATGAGTTCAGTTGAATTTGATTTTATTAAATTTGATAAAATTAATTGAGACTCTGTTTTTACATTTTGCTATTGCATTATAAATACATAAATATTTTGATATTTTGATTTGGACAAAAAACATGGTAAATCGGATTGTTTTAATTGATGGCGATAATTTGATGAATTTAATTCTATAAGATTTTCAATTGACACTAATCGTGATAATCATCAATTTGATTGTTCGGTTCAATAAATGAAAGAAAAGTCGACTTTTGATTACCGTTTAATTGTGAACATTAACTTTGATTGTCAACTTTAACTCTTAAGAAACCTTTTGTTTGCATTTCAATGTTTAATGAAAGTTTGAAAGGTTTTCTGGTTAAATTGATAAGTTAAGATTGGAATGAAATGAAAACTCAGAAATGTTTGATGAATAATTGAATAACATTTAAGACATGAAAATGGTCAGCATTTGGTCAGTAAAGTGATATAAATTAGAAGATTATAACTGATCAATTGCCATTTTCAATTGCAAGTCAATGTTCACAATTGAAGAAGAAAAGTTGAGCGAAAATGTAAATTGTTAATGATTACTGAGTGATGATTTTTGCTATTCTTGAGTTAAAGTTGAAATTGATTGTCGTGAATTGCATTGAAAACAAGTAAAATTGTTCATCTTTCAATTGAAACTAGTTTTATAGTTAATGTGAAATCATCGAAAACGGAAGTTAAATCAAATTGTAATTATCGTCAATCAGCTTGCACTTTGAATATAATCTTTCCTTATATAAATAAATTTGCTTTTCATTTCCATTCAATTGACGATTGAATATAAAAAAAGTAATGACAATACGAATAATAATTTAGTTGATGATTCTGTAATTTTGGTGGGTTCATCGTAAAAGGATCCTTGACTAGGTCATCTCCTGTAACTGGACAATAATTTGATTATCAACAAGATGATCATAGCAATTGTTGTTCCTCTCAATGGTCAACTCAACTTTGGTGTTGACAGTAATCATTGCATTCCTATCATCACTTGTTGGCAATCATTTTCATCTTTTGTTTGTTTCCTTCCAATCATTTAAATAATCGATAATTTATTTTATAAAAAAATGCCATTTTCTTTTCTTCTCTTCATGCAATTTTCAGGTGAAAAAATAATTGTTCAATGGACATGATGGTGATGATGATAATGAGAGTGAATATGATGTGGGTAAAGTGAATGATAAATAACAGGAAATGAAATGATTCAAATGAACTCAATTATCTTGTTGCTTCTCTTTGTGTTTATCTGCTCATTTTGTTTATCCTTTTAACTCAATTTTCTGGTTCTCTGTTTATGGTGAACAAGACGAATCAAGCCGATCAATTTGTTACCTAATTAATGTTAATTCATTGATATAATTGTGACATTGATGAATACATATCAACTGCTGTTTTCCTGGGTTCAGCGAATTTCCTGTGATATGAACTGAATGGAGTTAAATAGTGAGCTCCGTAACTGGATTGGGTTTGCGATGTTGATCTATTTGATTGTTTCGTTTTGTTGGCAACTGAAGATGAAGATGAGTGCGAAGATGAATTGGATAAAAGCGAATGACCTCCGATGCTTCCAGTGCGATTGGGCGATATTAAAAATTTGTTCAATGAGGTTGGCGATGATTTACCCTGATGAGGCTGGTTATGGTGATGATGATGAGAATTGAAATAAGGTAAAGTTGATGAGTTTGTTGGTGTTAGTTGAGGTGAAAATGAGGGAAATCCTTTCTTTTGTTTTCTCCACCAAATGAGACACCAAGCTAGAATCAGGAACAACTGAGCGATCAGGAATAATGAACAGGCCATGATTAAGCCAAGGAATGAGGCACAACCAGGTGAATCCAAGTTTCGACGATTAACTCGCTTCTCTGAATCAAAGTTTACTTCATTTGTTTCTTCATCTACATTTTCATCTTTAAAGTTCTTTACATTCTGATTGGAAGTTGATCCTTTTTGGATTACCTTTTTGGATCCACTTTTCTTGGAATCACCTTTTTGATTGTTGAATGTATCAACGATTTTGATTGTTTGCACAACAACCATTTCTTCCTCGTCAGAGTTCTTGGTCTCAGTTAATGGCGATGCCAAGGATGATAAGGATCGTCTTCGTCTTTTGCCGTATGAAAGGACATCACCAGGGCGACCTTCAAGTCCATTGACTTCACATTGAACGGGTTCGCAGTTGGGCAAACATGGAGTGACCAAGGCTCTAAACTGGACGATATCACTTGTCGGGAATTTAAAGGCGTCGAATGATGCTGATAGCACTTGGCCTGATCCATCGACTCGACCCATTTGACCCATGATGGATGCATCAGTTGGACAACCTGATGAATCAATGAGCAATATCTCTGAACTATCAACACCGTCAACCGCCACGAGTTCACGAACGAAAATCTCATATGGACCTGGAAAAGAATCGAAAAATGGACAATTAATAATTGATCAACAATAAACGACCAAAATTGTAAATGAAATGTTATTTGTTGAGAAAATAAATCTTATTTTTTACATTATTTATTGTTCTAATTGCAAACTTTCAATCAACAATAAAATATCAATTCTAACTTTTAAATTAAAAATTATTCTTGAAACAAAAATTTTAAATCAATTCCTGGAATCTAAAAATTTTCCAAAATCAGGTAAGATGAGTAAATTTTGAGTTAAATTCATGTAAATCAAGCAATCAAAAGTCACAAGATGAAGTTGAACAAAAAGCTTTGTCAAAAGCAATCGAACGAGAAAATAATGCAATTCCATCTGATCTTAAGAAAAAATCGATTGAAACATGTTCTACTCAACAGAATTTTCAAGATTCGAAGTAAGCCCATTTATTTTTACCTAATTCCTAACCTCATACACGTAAAGGTCGTTTTCATCTCCACATTGTTCTCAACTGCCAAATCTCTTAATATCATTTTCGCGTTTTAATAAATGTTATTTGATGGAAGGAAAGATTGAGATTACAAGCGTTCATTAACATGATAATAGAGAAAAGTATTTTCTTTCTGTCCATTTAATGGTCAAGATAAACAGCTAATCAACAGTTAAATGTTATGTAAATTGATCTAAATCAAGCCTTTCAGTAAAAACATGAATAAATATTTTTCATTTTCTCATAATTCTAAAAGAAGAAAAAACGCAACAAAAACTGAAAATATAATATTCCTTCATGATTACCATTATTATCATGACAGTTGTGTTGATTGTTATTAAACAGACCATTTTATCATGTTTACTCGTCAAGTTAATTGTTGCTAAATAAAAGTTAACCGTAAATCAAGTTTCTGTGTTTGTCTGAGAAATGGGATGAGAGATGAAGGATGGAACGGAAAAAGGGTCAAATCTTTGTGTCTCTCTCATTGCATGGTCAGTTGACATTTTGCCTTATCTACTGTCCATTCACTGTTTCATGTTTAAATTTGTTTAAAGGTCAGCGCAAAAACAAAAAGTTCATTAAAAAGGCTGCAATTAAAATCAATGGCAATTAACATTTAAATGTGAGGTTCACTGAATGGACAGTTTGTTGTCTTGTCTTCCGTTTAACAGTTTATAAGGTTGCCTGTAAAAAGAGTTGGAAACCCTGCGTTAACCCATTCATTGCAATTAGTTTAATTATTTACACCATTTGATTAATTACTCTATAAATTGTTTGACCAGTTTCGATGAGAGAGAAAAAACAAATTGTTCAACTTGTAATAATCAACAGGGAGTCTTGATTCTCTTCTATTAATATTATTCTTCGTTATTTACAGTTGATAGTTAATGGCCGTAGCTAACATTTTAAGATGCTATTTACCTTGTTTTATGAAGAGGAAGGAAAGGTAAGTAAAATGGGCAAGAATGATAATGATGATATAAAATTGGTTTGCTTGAACAACCATGAAATTGATTGAGGAATGTCAGAAACAATGGTAATCTTCACCATTAGCGTCACACTAATTAATGATTGATATTTTAATTGTAATACTTACTTGACTTTTCCAATACTTCAAATCGAAGGGAAAGAGAATCTCCAACATTGGCCGATTCAATTTCAAATCCTTGTTGATTGGTTATTTTCATGGTGACATTGGGTGCTGCGACGGTTGCCGAGTGAACATTGTTCATCCAATCTTCACGAGTTGCCACATCATCATCAACATCCAAAGCAACATTGGAAATGGATCGATTGGAAAGGTCGTAGTTACAATGGACGGAAAGGCCTTTATCAAGTGTTGTCACAATCATGTCATGATGTTGAATAATTATATCATTGCTGAACTTTCCCGAGTTTTCTTGTTTAACATCACACATGAGATCATGGTAAGGCATGATAATCTCAAAGTCTAGGCTGTTTTTAATGTCGGAAACGCACGAGTTTGGCTTTGATTTGGCGTATATTTTGCCATTAAACACTTTGCTTGTTTGAACCGAAGCAACCATTTCCTTTGCTTTGCAAACAATTGTAACTGTAAAAGATAATCACAATTAGACAACGTTAATTAGTAAACCTAGGAAAGGGTAAAAGATTAATAGACAAAAATAATAACCAGGAAACAATTAAAGTAAAACGTTTCAACGTGAAAACTGGAAAAGTTGATTTTTAATCTTGCAACTAATCAGAGGCCAATTATAGCTGCTTTTGTTTATCCGGTTAATTTAAATTTGCTTATTGATTCTTCTTGTTTTACCGTTTATCTATTTCATTTCACCTTCAATGTAAATCCAGTTGCAACATGATGTTCATCATGACAACAATTCATGCTTATTTGCTTCTCTGGTTTACTGTCAACTGCTTAACTGCTCAAGTAAGTAATCATGATAAACCTGGTTAACTTGGGTTTAAATGATTACATCTAATGTCTTCTTTTTTTTCGCACTCAACTAATTTTACTTAATTGTTGCAATTGATTTTTCTGTTCATTTAACTGCATTAATTAACAGTTTCTTTGGACATGCAGATGATTATGTTAACATTTGCTCAATGGTTGTTAGTGAAGATGATTTGTTACTTGTTTTGAAGGTAAAAAACATGAAACGTTTTGTTCAAATTGAAATGTTACATTCATTTGAAGTAAAAAAAAGTTTCCAAATAAAAGAAGCTTTTACAAGTAAATTAAAGTCAATTAAATTAAACCATTGATGTACGTAGGTTGAGAGTTGAGTGAATATAATAGAAAATATAAATGAAAAAATGATACAAAGAAAAGGCAATGTATTAAGTTGTATTTCAATTGATTCATCATGTAATTTGAATATTTTCAGTATCTAAATAAGAAATGTTCACATTGATTTTTCTTCTTCATTTCAATCTTATTGAGTTTAAATTGCTTTTTATTGTTGAAAATTGTTTTACAAATGATTTGGTTTTGTTTTTTTACTCAAATAGTTGACTCTAGCTTCGATTGAGAAGTCAATGAAAAAATCAATGTTTAACATTTTTTCAATTCTTGTCCTTCCCTGGTTGAAGTAAAAGGTGAGTTTCTAAATTATCGGATGCAGCTATTTAACAAATTAAACAATTATTTTCCTGAATCATTAAACTAATTACTCTCAATGTGTCCAATAATTCAACACCCAAAGGTTAGTCCATTAAGGTGATTAACAAAGAGAAATAAAAGTAAATGTATTTTGCAAAAGTTGATAGCAAAACCTAATGACCATTAAAAGGTTATCCATAGGATTAAATCGGTCACAACTGTATTTTTAGTAATATTGATCCAAGTGTTTGTTATTTTGATCAAAGTCTATCAATAGCTTAACTAATATCTTTATTCATCACTTATTGCATAAAGAAATTGTTTCAAAGTCGATTTCAGTCTAATCGAAGACAATTTAAAATTTCGATTGTTTTGCCATTCGGTTTTCATGTTTAGTCAACTAAAATTGATTGTAAAGTTGACAGTTTTAGTTACTCAATATGATTAATATTTCGCAGAAGGCAATTAAACTTGGCGATATAACCCTGACTCAATATCGACCATCGATTTGGCCTCTCATCGCCAACTAATTATGTTGGCTGATATTTTAAGGCACCAAGTAAGGTGATAATAATGGTTGATGAATGTTTCCTGAAAAATGGTTGAAAACAAATGAAGGCAAATATTACTTTGGTAAACGTGATGTTGGTCAGTAAATATTTTTCACAAACTGAGATAAATATTTTTTCAATTGTTATCTGACGACAAAAGAGAGAGTCAAGATTATTCAAGGAAAATTGAATATTGAATTGACGTTGAGAAAGTAAACCGGAAAGGTTATGGCAATGGTTATGGTTAGAAGAGATGAGATGAAGATGAAGATGACAGATGAAGTTGATGATTCTTTCAATAGAGATTGAGAAAGATTATTTCTTGGATTCTTTTAATACTTTGGATTGAGATGAGAGCTTCAACAGACCGACGATAGGCAACCTGAAATTTATGAGAATCAGGAAGAATCTTTAAGCTTATCTTCATCATCTTATTCTTCTTGTTCCATAAGCAGAATAATGGTACAACTTTTTTCTTCATTGCTTCATGCTCTTCATCTTTACCTTATCCAACTATTTTCACACCTTTACACAGTCTTTTCCACCATAAACACAATCAAATCAAAATAAACCTTAATTGGAACATTTAGATAATTTAATGGCTACTCATTATGAGCCTCGTCCTAATTGCAGATCAGATTAATTCTGAACCATATTTTCCATTAACTACAAAGATTACAATCAACTGAGTTGCCTTTCAATTAATTATTATTTCAACAGACTCATAGATTTGAATCAAGGCTTAACAAAGATTAACATGACTGGAAAGGTATTATTTGCATTATTTTTGTGACGACCACTTGACGACTTGTTTAAAACTAGTAAGTAGTTTAGATACCGTAGTCAGTCAAAATTAGCCGACTATCGAGCTAACTGTTTTAGCTTGAGTCTAGCTGTTGGGCAAACAGCACAAGCGGCTAACAGTTAGTCGCCAGCTAAGCAGCTAGGAAGCCGCCGCTGAAAGTGAGCTAAAAATAGAAATCAAGAAAAAAATGAATTTTGCTCTAAAACTAGTCGACTTTCGCGTACCAGAGTTCAGTTTTTCGACTTTTTAGTGTGTAATACTACGGTATCTAAAACAATCCATAAAACATCCATTGCTTGGAAATAATTCAAGTTCAAGATTAACCCAACCCAACTTAACCTAATGACCTAAGGTTATTGATTACTGATTATTTTGCATTTTCGTTTCTAACTTTCGTTCTTGATTCAAGGAAACAATATTGGCTTCCGCTGTAGTTTGTCCTGCGATTGTCCAACAACTTCATCTCTGATACCATAAAAATGTACCCATCTGTCCCTCTTAATCGTCACCTTGATTCTTAAGAATACCAAAATAGAACCAAAGTTATATTCCATTATTCCATACAAGATAATTCAATTCAAGGTGCCACAGGCTAATAATAACGTTATGATCTATTGTTTAAACTTTGATTAATAACCTTTTATGGTGAAGTAAACATTCATCAAAAACCAGCCTCAGTTTAACTCAAATTTCAAGCAAAATCAATGGTTCAAGATGAACCTCGTTTCTCATGGGCCATCCAAGTCATGGCTCACCTGATTATCTTCCTTTAATAAAGTTTCAAATTACCCAACAGATCATTTTGCATTATTACTGTGTCAACATATTGAACCAGAAAAAAAAATGTTAACAAATTGAGATTAGATTGAAGGTTAATATAAAAAGCATTGAAACTCTTATTAATTGTTGCACAAGAGGAAGATTGTTGATTACTGATGAACACCTATTTTGATTAAAATTTGGCGAAGAATTTTTTATATCAATTGAATTTAAGTGGCTGACCAAATGGTCAGTAAAAAGGGTCTGGAATCATTTTTCTGGTTCCTTGTAACTCGTATTTGTAGCTAATCAAAATTAAAGCTAATTATTACCTTTTGTAAAGCACCTCCACAATGGCATGGCCATTCTTATCGCGATAATCATCATCAATCAAGATCCATATTGTGATTAACATTTGCACTCTTACACTGATTGTTAATATTGTATTTGCTCATTTAACTTGATTCTATTGTTAATATTATTGGCCACAAGTCAATGTTGACCTAAAAATATATACATTTGTATATAACAACTATTATTTCACTGGTTAACCAGATAATTAAATCTTTTTCATTCTCTGACAGCTTTAAATGAACTTTTATTTTTCTTTCTCCTTTCCTTTCTTACCTTGCCAACCTTTTTATTTGCTAATGAATAGATTGATCAACATTCACTATTAACCTCATAACCCGATACAAAACTGATAATAATAGCAATAATTGCAATCTTTTCTTGTTCATCATCACTCATTGAAAACTCAAATGATTAGCTTCCATTGAAAAGTGATCACATTGATAATCAATAAATGGCATGAAAAGAGTTGGGATCTTATTACAATCTAGATTAATGTAAAGATGAACATTTAAATGAATCATTTTTCTTGCCAATCACAATTAATGAAAGTCAAACCAATTCTGGTAAATGGTCTAAAAAGCTACAAAATCAAGGTAAGAATGTCTAAAAATGTATGAAAAAGAAAAGTAGATTGAAAAAGGAGTTGAAAAATGAATTACAAATGCTCTGCAAGTTACCAACTTTTCTGGTTATTATTTGGATATTTTTATATTCAGATTGACTGATCAATTCACTACACACTGAATTGAGGTTACTGTAAATACTAAGTGCACATATACACCCCGGAAGGTAGACGGCCTGGTTACCCTTTGCCGTAATTTTGAGATGAACAACTTTTCACACCAACACAACATAAATCACGGCAAACCAATTGCTAGTAAATATTAACTCAACATTCACTTACCTTCTTCCAATAATAACTTTACCCAAAAAGCATTTACCTTTATTTACCAATATTTTTCTTATCTTTTCTTTACCAACCAACAGATTTACCTTTTTTCACTTTGACAAAAATCGTTTAACCTTTTGTTGGTTAATAATGTTGCTTCAATCAAAATTGACAAGGAAAGACAAATTGATGTTAATATCATTGAAGGGTTCAACTTTGGATCAGAAACTGTTCAAAGTTAATATTTGTTCAATAATCATCGAGTAATCTCATCAAATGATTTGAAATGTTGAAAAATTCATCTGAAACTTGAAAGGAAAAATGAAATGAAAATATTTCTATTTTCTTGAAACTTTAATCTGATTAAATGATTACGATTTTCGCTGTTTAATCTGAGTTGATGTTTAAACATTAATTGATAACTATTCTGGATTCATTGGGAAAGTTAATTAATGATTGAATATCAATGTGAACACTTTTTACAGAAGGAAAGTTTATTCGATGAATGTTGGCGAAAGAAAGTCTGAAACCAGAAAACAAGGGTTAATGTTTACTGAGCTTGTTACGATGGTTAGAACCATTTTCTGGTTAAACAGATTTATACATATAATACGCTTGAGAGAGTCCATTAAAGTCACGGTGAGATAATTCTGGAAGAAGACAGGAACAGAAGGTGAACAAGGAGAGGGAACACATGATGATGAGGAAGATGATGAAACAGACAAGAAGATGAACATTAATAATGAAGATGAAGACAGCAAAAAACAACATTTACTGAAACCGGAATAAATTGATGAACCTTCTCATAGATCATGTATTACTTTCCCTAAAATTGTATTAAAAAATTATGTTCACATCAATATGGATGTTACTTCATTTCCAATGGTAGATACACTTCCTTGATGGTGATGAGAGATGGTCAACTTGTGATTAATAAAGTGAGATTATCTAACAATCACTTGATTCTCATTCAATGCACCCAATTGTTTCCTTTCAATTCACCATTTTAACGACTAATTTACAGGGATATGATAATTACTTTAATCATCTCACGAATTGACCATTTTTTTAAAATATTTTCATTCTCTTTGAGTTTCTTTGTGTTTTGCCCTTTAAATAAGTTATTAAGATTAACAGTCATCTTAATTGCGCTCCTTTCATTATCTTTATTTGATGGTTAACACTTGATGCAAAACATCAATGATTTAAATTAAAGTCACGATCGCCATTAAAGGTTTAGCACAATTTGCAGCTTCAGAATGCAATCGCAACTATTAATTGTTTTCATAATAAACATTTTATTCGATTTTCAATAAGAATAGCAACTTGTTTCCTCTGTTTCAGCTCATCTGACTGGGTTACTATTGGTCAGTAAAGCAATTTTCAGGTTAACAGAAATGGCAGTTAAAGTGATTTCATTCCAGTTGAGTTTGCAATTCTCAAAATTGAAGCGTTTAAGCAAAAGATCGTAATATCATTTAAAGTGCATCAACGGAATTACTCTGACTAGTTTAAGCTGAAAAAGGGTCAGTCGGGCGATAACATAGATGATTATGATGCAGTTGATGTCATAATGAAAAACTATTCAAATAAAGCTTAATCTTTGTCTTTAAAGTGAACTCAAGTTTTTCCTCATTTACAGCTCATAACTAGAATGATTCACGTTTCAAGCAAATGATTCAGTTATTTTGCACTTTCAGGTGAAGATTAGTAGAGTTGAAGGCGACAATTTTAATTAAAGATGATTATTTGAGCTTCAAAGTTTACTTTATCATTCGCCTCTATTCAAAGCTATGTTTAGTCATGCTTTGCGACTTGTAAGAAACAATGAATATCATTGGCTCATCTTGAATTATTAACACCGTAAATTGATTAGGCCTTGCAAATTGAAGCGTGACTGACTCAAAGTAACATCGTTCACTTAGTTTGCATTATTATTGTAACTAAAAATTGATTAAACTAAATAACTGAGTCAAAGGTTGTTTCTCTTAGCTCAACATAGACTCAGCTCAACTTGTCTGACAGGCTTTAGATGAATAACCAGTATTTTGTTTCATCATTTGACTCGAGCTCATTAGGAACATTGAAATTTCATTGAAACCGCAAAGTGTAACAAATAGCGAGTTTCAATGTCCAGCTTCTAGATTATGTTTTGAAACTAAACAAATAAGGATTCATGTGAAAATTTTTTAACAAACACAACCCTGAAGGTTGTCCAATGAGACTTTACAATTAATAATTGACTGATGATTATTTCATCAAAAGCTGAGTCTAGATTTTCATCTCAAAGTTTTCAGAATTTCAAGTTGGTCAATAGATCTTCTATTAATAATGAGCTTTTGTGAAATATCAAAGTTGAAATATGAAAATTTTGATTTGGTTAACAACGAATTTGTTAATAGTTAATTAATGTGAGAACAAGAGACAACATTAAGTTGATTTAATATTAATTATATGCATAATAATTAATATGGAAGGCGTTTGCTTCTGCTAATGATACTTTCATCCTAATAATACAAAGTACCTTTAGTGTCACTTTAATGATCATTGAAGGCAAAAATGTTGTTCATTACGATTATTACCCAATAATCATTGATAAAATGATTGGTACTCACTATTCAATTAGAATAATGAGTGTTGAAATGATCCAAAGAAAAGGTTAAATTAAAAATCAAATTTCGAGTTTTTATCAACTTCTATTAATAGTTGATATTTGGACATCTTACCAGAGCAACCATTATAACTGGTTTGAGCAAAAAGTGTGACTATTTATGTTGAGCAGTTTGTTTTTTTCATGTTAATATGTTTTCAAATGAAATTGATAAACGATAAATTATGATTAATTAATGATTCTTACTGTTGTAACAGGAAGACAATTCATAAGTCATTGATCCAGGGATATTCAAATAAGGATCTTCAATGTGAGTCAAAGAGGATCGATCAAGGTGACTGGTTCGACAGACGGAGTTTGAAGGATCGCCCAAGTCAAAGGAGAAGCATCGATAAGGTGATTCAAGGCACTTTGCTTTGCATTCATCGACAGTCTTTACATTTAAATGAACATGATCGACTGTTTTCAATATCTTTCCTTTAATTTCCTTGAAATCACACATTTTCTTTGGATCTGTTTAAAGATTAATCAATTAATTAGATTAACTAATCATTTTATTGCACAAGTAAACTTACCTTGAACACAATTATTCTCAAGATAATCTATTCCAGGTACTGATGCTGGTACAAAGTAACGGTGAGATGAGGGTAAACCTGAAGCAGTTGGTCCATTCGATGAGATTGTGTGTCTATCCATGTCGGACATGATACACTCTCCAGTATTGTTATCGTAATTGGCAGATCGACAAGTGAACCCGTTTTCGTTCAAACACATGGCCATGCACTTTTCCCTGGAATCTACTTTAACTCTTTTCTTTTCAAACTTTCTCAGCTCATAACCAATAACTCGTTCAAATAGCCATGGACGGTCACATAAAGATAAATTTGGCTCTAAAAAGGGAAGAAACGCAAAAACGGAAAGTTGATAAATGGATAAATATATGAGCATAAAGAGGGAAAATAAATAAAGATAATTAATAAGACGAAACAAGGAAATGTAACATAACTGGAAACAATATCAAGGTAAAGGTCAAAAGAATGCTATTATGCTATTATCATATCAAGTATAATTAAGCAAGGAAGACGCATTCGTAGTTATGCGTGGCTAACGATTGATGATAACGGCAACAACAAGTTTCTCCTTTACTGTTTCTTTACTTTCCATCATCACCTTTCATCATCTCTTAACCTCCCTCAACCTCCGCTTAGCCTTAAGGCTAAATTCAGATTATCATTTGTGTATCTTCACTTTGAAGGTTAATTTAGCTTTTGTTTTTTTCTCTTTTCTTCTTCTTCTTCTTTTCCTTTCAGTTATCATTAAACTCTGTTCATTGTCTTTCCGGCTAGAATCCTGAATGTGTAAATTAAATGCAACGTGATCAAGATTGTTAATCGTTTCTGTTCATCATGTTGTACATGGTTAATGGATGAATGAAGAAAACAAATGTTACATAATTACAAGCAAACTAATAACTATGAGTATAACTCTGTCTATCACAATCCCATTTCTCACTCCATTACTCTGTGTTGGGTGATAACTATTTAATCAGCAAAACAGATTCGACTCAAATTCTGAGGCATTCAGACTGAAATGAGAGAAAAACTTTTGCCTTGTTTTGCATATTGTAACTGGAAATTGATTAAACCAGAAAAATATAAAACTATCAAAATGAAAGATGAAAATTATCCGATTCTATTCACTGAGCCAACATGAAGCTTAATAAAAACTGTTTTTGGCTCATTTTAAAGGCTTCAACTGATGACTAAATAGAGAAAGAAAATGAAAAGCGAGAAAATCTGAATGATTCCAAAGTTCTGAGTCTTTTATTTAATCAATTTATCGACATGATTTAACTGGAAAAAGTCACAGAAATTTGAATTGAAAGAAAAGTAAACAAAATTTTCCATTGAAACTGAGTTTAACCTTTTTCTTTATTTTGGGTTCAATCAGCTTAACTAATAATAGAGATCATCTGAATTTGCTCTTTGAACTTTTCTGTTTCATTTTTTTCTCAATTGTGTTTCGCTATTTGACTCTTTACCGTTTATTTCAAAGTCAATTACTTTTTTTATTGAGGTTGATTCGTTTCAATAAAATTTGATTCAAATTCTGAACTAAATTATGATCTCTTCATTTCTCTTCATTGCAACCGTTTCTCTGCCTGTGAATATTTCAAGATGAACATTTGCTGGTTTCAACTCTGAGAAAAAAAGAATCAGAAAAGGGTTAATTATTGTGATTCTGTTTAAACCAATTGCAACCTGTTTCCTGATGAAAAAAATGTCATTAATCAAGATCACTTTGAGAATTAAGAAGCACCATGGAAATGAATTAATGCTTTATTTGAATTACATTTCTCATTTTGATAAACCAATAATAATAAAATAATCAGGTAGCTACACATGGAATTGTCCCTTTTCCTAATTGTGGGAGAAAGTCAATGAACCGAAGTGAAAGAGAAGATACAGATTATCATCATCTGTTACCAGAATTACTCTTCATCTTCATCTGCTCGTTTCTCATCAAGTTAACAGTCAAGAATAAAAAAATTCACCAAAAAATTGGTTCCGGTATTTTTTTCCTCTCTTCACTGATAACTTTTCACTCACTTTTTTCTTCATTAAATTATTATTATTTATCCTAATGTAACAGAGTTTAATCATGACAATTGAAAGCTCAACCATCAGCCTCTGAACCTTATCTTAAGAACTTTTTTTCATTATTCTTTCACTTATCGTTCTAAATATCCTTTTCACTCTTCAAATCGCTTTCATCTTCAACAAAGAAACGTTATTGTTTTAATTACCTTGAAAGAGCTTCAATTATCAGATTGATATTAGAAGATGATTTTGAAGGAAAATTGGAAAATCTCAACTGAACATTGAGGAATGACGGAATTGAATTTGAATGAGGAAGCAAAAGTTACTGAATATTGAAACATTGTCAATGAATTTACCTATTCATGATAATTAACTTGGTTAGCGAAGTAAATCTTAAAGTGCAATAAAAGTGCGCAAATAATGAAGAAAAAAATCAATTTTCTTATTGATAATTTCGCAATTTCATATTCTTTTGCTTTGAATAATAATAATGAACGGAAAAGATGGTTCACAGAATATATCATGAAAAATGAAAAGAAACTGTGTTGATGGGAAAAAGTAATGTTTGGTAAAATATTGAAAAACGGCTTTTTTCCCGTTGACCAACAGATGAGAAACCATCATCATTATGTTTGTGTGTATTGATGTGGTCAGTAAACAGCAAGAAAGGGCAACAATAAACCACACACAATGATTTACTGTCACCTCAACCTATCAACGAATAAAGCTTGTTACACTGAACAAGTGCAACTATTTTCTTCACCATCTTCATGGTAACAGGGAAGTTAAAATAACAATCATTATCATCATCATCATCATAATCTTGTTAGAAAATATTCATCTTCATCTTGTTTACATGATCCAATAGGCTTTATAGACTGTCTTTCAATTGGCTTCAACAATCATTCACTTAGCTCTAAGGATCACTCAAAGGTCAACTTATCAAGTTACCAGACTCGGCATTAAATCAGTACATTTTGTAAAATTCATTTGACTCTTGTAGACATTTTTATCTCAAAATTGTATTAACAAAATTGTGATTTGATCCATTGTTTTAATGAAACAATTTGATCAGCAACTTTAGATTTGTTATCACAAAGGTTAAGATTTAAAATCTTAAGGTTAAAGTTAAATCTCTAGATTAAGGTTTCACTCAAATAGCTATTATCTGGCCATTGATAGCTTCTTGGGTTGAAAGTAACGGTAATTGAAATGGTGAGTTAAGGATTATGATACTCGTTTAGCTCGACAACTTTCATTTGATTTATTCATTGATATGCTACTCTTGCATGATAACATGTAATGATCAACTTAATAAACTGTAATCATCAATTTGAATTCAGTGAAACCAAATAATTCAATGTTACATTTCTTTAAATTGCTGTTTTTTGGTTAACTTTAAAACTTGATCTTGTTAAGATTTGCAAAAAAAAGCAAAAGCTTTACTAATGATTTTTGAGGGGAAAAAAGGTGAAATAACAAACATTTGAGGAATTACCATTTTCAATTTGAAATGGTTGAACATTAATATCACAATCAGAGATGATAAAATGATGATGAAGATGAGGTTGGAAGTTTAATATTGAATAACTGGTTAGATTGGCTTCTAACTAATATAATAATAATTATATTTATGTGAATATCGTGATGAGAAAAGGTGCAAATTTAAGGTGATTAAGACTAGACTACTGTTGATTACAGTGAAGTCTGAGCGCGCATATGACTAAAGTTCTTAGCAATAAGTTTTTACGGGCAATAGCCACAAGAGAACTGTCGTTAGATCGAAAAAGTGTTAATCCAGTTTTTATCGATTACTGTTAAGTTTCAGCTCTCTAACTCTTATGGTCACAGAAAGCGGTCGATTTAACTGAAATTGAAATGTTCTGTTGTAAAGAAACAGAATTTTATCCTAAAATAAGTACATTTTCTGGTATTATATATATAATAAAAATTCAGACAGATATACGAGTTTAGTGAAATAATCTGCTTCTATTGTACAACTTTGCGGTCCGTTTATCTCAAGCCTAATTTGATCTGTTTTAGAGGAAAAGAAAATGTTATTCCTTGAATAAGTGCATTTTCTGGTCGGCCATGTAAATTTATATCAAGAAAATGAGTTTCATGGAAAAGTCTACTTCCATAGCTGAAGAAAAGATGATCGAAGTTTAAACTCTGACCACGATTTTATCGAAAACTGTCGATCGATATATTTTGTAATAGCACTAATTGACTCAGTTTTTAAGTCCCTACAAACCCAAAAAGGTCCGAAAGTTTTTGCCCATAGTTATCCCTATTAATTTTTGACAAGTGACATCTATTTTTAATCAAAATTACTAATTTCGTAAAAGTGGGCCAATCTCAACCAAATTTTCGTCTGCAATGCTCCATAACATATCGAAGCTGTATATAAAATTTGGTTGAGATTGGCTCAGTAGTTTTGGCTCTAGAGTGGGTAATATCCGCACGCTTTTCATAATAAAGCCTTCGCTTACGCTCAGACAATTAACAAGTTCATAATAAACCGATTTTCTGATTCTCTTTTCATGGAATTTTCAAGTTTACTTTTCAATAAATTCAAGATAATTAACTGTTTAAAAACCGCAATCTAAATTAAAGTTGAATCAAATGTGGAGAGACATGTTGACAAAAAAAGGAAGAAAAAACTGATGACATTCCATTGGCATGTCCAGCAACAGACAGATTATCATATTTACCTGTAATGCAAACTTTTTGAGCATAAATAGTGAAAACAGGAAACTGTGAAGTCGTTAAAGCCGATGGTTGAGATTGAGCACTTGAGGTTAAAATGATGCAAAGTCCAGTTTCGAAGTTGATTGCTTTACAAGTTTCACTTCGATTACAGTAGGCAATACAATCGGTTAACTGTAAAGTTCCTGGAACCATGGTCATTGTCTCAGAAGGTGAAGTAAATACATGGCCAGTGATTAATTCAAATCTCCATTGACCTTCAGAACAATCTGGTCCAATTAGAAAGGCGAAGAAAAGGAAGGAAGAAAAAGAAGAAAAGAAAATGATTTCAAAGATTTAACCTTAATAATGGTGAGAAAGTGTTGATAAGATAATTTTATTAACAAGTGTTCAAGTTGTCATGATTGACAGGTTAGAGTCTAGAGTTTAAACCTTAGGAAACTGTCATGTTTTAGACCAAGTTTCCGGTGTAAAAAGAAATTCCTTGTGAGTTTACACTTTTCATCATTAGCTTTTTTTGTTGACAAAAAGTTAACCCCTGAAAGGTTACATGAAAAATCCTAAGGCGATTTGAGGCTAACTCAAGCAAATAAAGCAAGTTGAACATTAATCTGTATCAATGTAAAGGTAAAGCAGGTAACCAAGTTAGTGCATAGAAAAGAAGAGGAAAGGTAAAAAAGAAAATATTGCCTTCAGGTAATGAAGAAAGTAGATGGTTATTAAGAAAGCGGAAGAAAGTTGAAGAGAGTCGAGTCATTTACTTGTTTAGAACTTGATTCATCATCATCTTCCCAATGACCTGTCACCTTTCACCTCCAATCAAGAGATTCATTCATCTCGTTGTTTACCTTCTGTTAAAGCTTGTTATTGATAACAAGATGAAGGTCAGTTCATTGAAGGTCCAGACAAGTGTAACTCTCAAAAAGAACTTGCATTTTGAAGAATTCAATTTTAATAAAATTTTTCTTCAATTTTCAAGGAAAAGAATCAAAGTTTACCTTTTGTAATGTTGTTGGTTTGTGCAAACACACAAATGGCCAGGTAATTGATTAAGATCACATTGAGCAGACACTTTATATTGGTATACATGATGAGGGTCAATAATCACAGGTAAACACTGTTAACACAGAATCTTTTATGGAAGTTAATCAATTTGATTTTCTCGTTTAATCACTTTGCAAGCGACGATCGTCAATTGCATTTAGATGTTGAATAGCGTTGACTTAAAGCACAATTAAACACATTTTATTCATTTGCAAATTCAATTGAACCTTGAATTGATGATCATGAAAGATGTTGACTTTTTCGGCTTCAATATACAAATGATGTTCACAACCAATTCACACTTAAGGTAAACTTAAAATAAACGTTACCTTTTCCGTTGCTCAGATCACTAAGTTCAAGGGAGAAGATGATGATAAGGGAAAGAGAGAGAAGATGAAGGGCAAGGGCAGGAAGATGAGGGATGAGAGGGGCTCAGGAAGCGGGTAAAGAGGGAAAGAAAGAGAAGAGAGAATCACCTCCTTCTTCAGGGCGGGGGAACCCAGATGATGGAAAATAACATTTTTCTTTCTTTTCTTTTTCTTCTTTCCTTTTTCTTACTTTTCTTTCTCATCAGATTAACTTAAATCTCATGTCCAACTGAATCATCATTACAATTAATCTTGGAATGAAACAAATGAAACAACCATCAAAAGTCAAATATAAAGTTATCATGAATTATAGTCAATAGCGATACTTTTATTTGATTGTTAATTATCATTAATGTCACTTTTTCTGTGCTTTCATTGCTTTCTGTCAACTTTCCGTTACTTTTATTTCATTTTGTAACTTTTGCTCAGTCGTTTGTGATTTCATGATGGCCATTAAATCTTAATCAATTGATGTTTAACGAACACTTTATTTCAAGTTTTTTTTGTTTTAAGAATTGAAAGTTTAATGACGAAAATCAAATGAGCATAAATTTTTCATTTCATTTTTATTAGATTCATAGTTTTCGAGGGAAATCTCGACTTATGAGATCGAATTTGAATATAACGATTGCAGTTCTGATTTCAAAGTCGAAATACAGAGTTTATTCCAAGTCTGTAGACAAGGTTGAAGTTAAATTTTGTAAAAATTCGAGCTTTCCAAGTCAAGCTTAGAATTTTTCGTTCAAGATTTTTAGATTGAATCAAAATCATAAAATTTGGAAAGAATTTGTATCAAAATACTTTTTAGCCTTAGCAGCAGGTTGAAGATATCATCTCAGGTCAATTGACAACCTGACCTCAAGGTCATTTAGTCAATTTGTATAAATTGAACTTTGCTTAGTCAAGATTCAGGTACCAAACCAGTCTTGTCTCTCCACATTCTGTCCAACGGATCTCTGAAAATGCAATTAAGATTCATCAAGGGTAAATCGAACATTGAACTTTCATTGACAATTTTCACCACACAATCAGTTGAAGATTTACTGATTGACTTTCATTAAATTAATTGTCCGTTGTCATTAAATCTTAGATTTTAACCAATGTTCCATTTGATGATTTACCAGTTTAGTTGAGTCAACCTAAACATGCATCAACGGCTTGTTATCATGATAACAACAAATCTGTGCGTTTTAAAACAACGACATTGATAAAGATCCACTTTACTTTGATAACGAGTTGATCTGATGTTGATAAAAATTTCACTTGAATATTAAGTCAAAGTTAGATTCACGTTTCATTAAAGCAACTAGCTTGACTTGAGCACAAAACATTCAATGCATCATCGAGTTACTTGCACCTTGTGACAAAAAATTGATAAGAGTTGATCAAAAGTACAACAAACTCATAATTAGTCTAAAAATGTTACTCAATGAACTTGCCATGTAACCTTTGGCCTGTCATTGGTCAAGCGATTGAAAGTATTAACTCTTCCTTAAAGCGATTCAAGGTAACCTGATTCGGCAGATAGATTTGTAGTTTACTTGGAAATAATAAAATAATAAAGTGCCACGAAATGCACAAACACAAACAGATTGACCTGAACAGTCCGTGACCTTGCAAATAAAGCACAACCCTGATAATAGCAAATATCAACAATTTTAGGTGAAAAAAGGCGATATTTAAAGTTGTGTTGTTGATCCAATCAAAGCGAAATGTTTTCTTTCAAAGAAATGTTATAATTAAACAATTGAGAGGCAATTTAAATGTAATGCAATATTTGAAAACAATCTTGAAGCACTTACCATTTGCAAATAAAGTGTAACTCAACCAATCAAGTAACATGAACCAATTTTGATTACCTTTTCTTCATTGTTATTAAAATAGTTATCTTAAAGTTAATTTTCCAGTGATGAGAGTTGAAGGTGATAACACAATTAACAGTCTAATTGTTTAATAGTTTAGGACTTGGCCTTAATATGTTTCACTCCTTAAATGATTATGAATCTCGCGGCTTGCTAAATGGTTATCATTATAATGCTCATAATGAATATAATATGCACATCAATTTGAGAAGCAAAAAATTAATGTTATGTTTAAAATATTTTATCGCGACCATCATCATCATCAGAACTGACCTTCGTTTGGACATTCTCAAGACCCAATTTCCTTTTCTCACCTCTTATCATAATCTTCATAATCTGCTTTCATCTTATCTCGTCAAAGTGTTCATCATCTTCTTCTCTGTCATCACTTGTCACCATGTTTTTTTCTCGTTACTCATCATCTAATATCTTTGAGCATTCAAGCTGCTTCTCTTCACCATTGACCTGGATAAGGTGAACAAAAGAATGCGATTTCTGTTTCTTTTGCTTCCCTCAACCCAGTGATCACATCATCGCCATCATTATCCTCAATGTAACAACCATGATTAACTTATAGTCATCATCATTACAATTAAATTAAATATCGTATTTCCAAACTTGGACAACTTTAACTGAAAAATTTGAATCTAAATATCAGGTTAATATCACAATACCAAAATAAAGCGAATAACAACAACTGTTTTCAAGACCAAACTACACCGAAGCTCATCAGATTGACTTGACTTTACTCAATATTTTCAGATAAATTGTTTAAAGCAAATGAATCTGTAAATTCTATTCTTATAGACATTTGGATCTTCATGAAAATTTAGTTCTGATCAGTCGATCTAGTTCTTCTGAAAACTCAAGAAAATTGAACAAATGCAGCTTTACAGTCAAAAGGATTCCATGGAAAAAATCATCCTGGGAACAATTTTCTTATTCTCGAATTTATATGGAAATAAATGAGGAAATCACAGGAAATTTTAACAGCTTCATGATCATCCGATAAAATTTGCATGAATAGTTTCAAGTTGATTTAACATCAGAACGAGAAAAAGCTTATACTGTGATTGCAAATTTGTGAATCTTTGAAAGAATTAGAATTAGGTTTAGAATGCAAGTTTATCCGCTCTTTTTTCAATCCATTGATCAGTGCAAACTAATCAAAAAGTTGGCAGATCCAAAAATTCAATGTTCCATGGGTAATCCGAGAATATCTTAAAATATCTGTCTGTTTAAAAGTCTATTGACACAGTTGAATTGAACATCAATGAGCTAATTTAAATTATTACAAGAGAGACCTGTTGAAACTAATATTGATGAGATTGCTGTTATTAATATGATATTAGTAATATCATGAATGATGCTGATTTGATCGGAATGAAGAATCCAGTTTCCACAAAAATGTAGACATTGAAGTAAATTTTATTTAAAGCAATAAATATTGAAATAAATGTGTTATCAACAAGCAAATGACCAAAGGGAGTTGTCATGATATCAACTTTGACAAGTTACAAAAAAGTAATCATTTTGTACTTTTTTTGTCTACAAAACAGCAAGTAACATTGAAATGCAAATGTAAATGAGAGTAAAAAAAGAAATGTTAATTTAGTCAATAATTGGTTACCATTAAGCTACTATCAACAAGCAAATAAACGTTTCGTTTGGTTGTGTTGATCATTTCGGAGGAAGGTACGGTGAACAGAGAGCAAATAAAAGGTAAAATGACTACAATGATGATGATGTTATTACGATCTGTTTATGTGATGATGATGCGTTTAACATGGAAATAAAAAAAGGCCAACAAAACCATATTTACTTGAACGTTTAACACTAACATTGAGAGAAGAAATAATTATAAATTGTTTTACAATTTATCCATTTAAATGTATATCAATGGCAGTCTGTTGCCCTGGTTGTTGGTCAGAGTAATTATTTGTTGATGAAGTTGCCTAGTTTCATTAGTTGATCATGAAACAACAATATCATTTGAAGCATAACCTACAAGTTGAGGGGGAGTTCAAGTGACCAGTTAATATTAACCTGATTGAGTGAAGATATGATTCTCTTCACTAGGTTATCTTGTAATCAACTTATACTCACCAAGTAACATAACTATTATATAATAATGATAATACATGGTACATGATGGTGGTGGTTATGATGATCAAGATGATGATGAGAAGGAGTTTTCATTCAACTTGTTGATTCATTTTTTGGGTGCACAAACATTTCTACTTGATTACAAGTCTTTTACTGGGCTCATGGCTTTTCCCTTTTGCCCAGTCCATTTAGACAGATTCATGATTCCACTTGCTTCAAAACCTTATCACTCTTTGGTATGTGGGTTGATTCTGGTTCAGTATCATTATGTTTCATCTGTTTGATTGGGCCAACTGCCGAAAATTTTTCTTACTTTATTTCAATCAATAGGTAATCAGAAAAAAAGAGAAAAAATTGCTATTTTCTAATTCCAATTACTATTCTGGTTTAATATATTGTAATTGATGCCAAATAGAAACAACATAAACCTGAATAAAATTTGATTGCTTTAGAACTGATTAACTTGATTATCTTTCAATTTTATTAAATATGTACAATGATGCAACCTAAACTGGGTCAAGTTCACGTAAAATCAATGATATTATTGCGCTCATTTTACGCTTATTCATCAAGATACAGGAAACTTGAATATTTAATGCATTCTCAAAATCAATATGGTTCTGTGAATTTCGCAATCAATTTCATTTTATTTACATCAAAACTTTTCAACTGAAACTTTGATCAATAAATTGAAGATCGCTTTGGATATGTGACACTAACTAGGTATAATGAGGTTCAACTGACCAGCTTGACTCATTAACAAAACAGAATTGATTTTGCTTTAAAAAGCAGATTTAATAAAGTGTGCTTTATAAAGATTATGCAAAATGCATACAAAAAAACTGCAAAGCAAAATGAAAACCAAAGGAGTGGTGACAAAAAATGTGAATTTCGAGCTAAGAGCCAGTACTTTGGGGGTTTTTAGAGGTATAAAAACTTAGCCCGATTGTCCGATTAAAAATTTATCAGTTTATTTAATTGATATTAATTTAACAGTTTTCTAGAAAATGGAGTTCAAAGTTGAAACTTGGATCGCTTTTTGTACAATTATGGAATTAGATTTTTTCATCAAGCACATTTTTCTGGTGTAAATTTTTATGATCAGCCAGAAAATGCACTTATTTTGAGAAATAAACGTTTCCGTTCAACAGATCAGTTCAATTTTCAGTTCAATCGACACTTGGAAAAAAGTTCAAATCATTTTATACATTAATTTTTGTCAATCTGTATTCTGTTCTTCATAAATTTAAAGAATATCTGCATTAATTCATGGATGCATATCTGAAATTTACAAGTTGATTTCAACTTAAGCATCTTGCATTTCAGTAGATCATTAAGTCGTTTTATTTAAACTCATTTGACTCACTTTGAATTAAGTCTAAATTTAATCATCGGGTTATTTGTGGTTGAGATTGATACAAAGTGTGTGCCTTTTGCAAAGTTCAAGAAACATTTTCACCATTTGACTTGAATTTTCATGAATGAGAATAGCCATTTGTCTAACTTTCCGTTAAGAAATAGATCATTTGATTATAGCAGTGATGTTAATGATTGCAGTACATTTGATTGTAATAAACATTTCAATTTAGTTTGTGCTTGAACATCATTTAGCGAACACTTTTCAATTTGCTTCATTATCGTCAGTTCATTCAATTCTCATCGGAAGTTTATTGAATAAATGGACTGAGTGTGGTGTTAATATGAGATGATCATTTCAAGTCATTAGATAGTCATTTGTCAGAGTCGAATGAATAAAGTTAATTAAAATTGCAAAATCTGATTTGGCCATTTCCATAATAAAATTGAACGAATTGACATTTTCCAAGGAAATGCAACGATAATGAATCAGATTAAGGCAGCTTGTAATAGACTATTAATGCCGTCTTCAATCCTGAAAAGTATTTGGAAATTTCACTAATCCAGATTTTGTTCCCTGTCAATTACACAAGTGTTTGTCTGATGACACAGACTTTTTGGCCTGAAAATCAAAAGATGAAACACATTTTATCATCATTTTGATGATCAATTTTTCTTGAACTACTGAACATTTCCTGAATCAGTTGCCGCTCACTTGTTAGATTCATCTTACTTATGATCAACATTGACACGCGATCGACTGTGAGGTCACTTTTTTTCAACATTATCTTCTCTTTCTCTTCTTTTTGGATCATCGAGAACATATTATTTCCTGTAAAAATGTTCACTTAAAATGAAGATGAGATGAAGCTCTAGATGATGTTTTACTGGTTCACTGATATTTTTTTTTTGTTTTCATCATTTATATCAAAGTGTTAATATAAAAATGATATTTTGATGGTCTTTAAATTCACAACTTAACCAAGAAAAACGCTCACCTTTGGCGACCTTTGATGTCTCCATGTCAGTCAAGTTTGATTGAAGGTAAAAAAAGCATAAAAATCATATTTTTAGGTGTTAAACAATTTCTCCTAGTAATCACTCATTGACCGAGTCTCTTTTCATCATGAAATTGATACTTTTTCATGTCATTATTTCAACACTTTCATCAAATTGACAGATCTAGATTGCCCTTCATCCTCATCACCATCAACATCATGTAACAACTTCCTGCGTTTATCTATGTTAAACCATCCTAATAAAGTATTAAATAATTTCCTTCCCAGACTCAGTGTGAGTTCAGAAACTTTTTTTTCTTCATTTTTTCAACATTTCGCAATGAGCATCATGAATTTAAACTGTTAAACCTATTTTTATGTCTAGTCAAACTGAACCAGAATCAGACTGAGTAGGTCAAAAATTTTTGCTATTTTATGGCTAAAAACAGTAAGAACCAGGGTGAGGTTCATGACAGCAATTTACATTTACCATCAAAATAAACTCAAAAACTATTCAAAGTTAATTAAATGGATTCGTTTCCAGTCAACTGAGATGCGATTGGCAATAAAGTTGATCAACTTATTGTTTAATTGAATCTGTAAATGAATTAAAAGTGAATCAACTTTGCGTGTCTCAAGTCACCATTCATTTGCATAATACAATTAACATTATCACCTCATGATCGTTTCGTTTATAACTTCAATTGAAAGGTTTAATAAACAAATTTATAATCAATAAAGAATCACGCAATTAAGTTGAACTTGGTAAATGACTTTCCAGGTGAACAATAGTCAGGACAAGTGAAGAGACAAAGTGAAGTCAAAAAAAGAGTTGAATCCGTTACCAGGAAGCAAATTATCCAAGTGGACAGACAAAGAGAATGACCAATCAAGATTAACCTTTTAGGTCAGTTACTGTATTTGGTCAGATAAAACAAAATGAAGGAAAAGTAAAAAAAGGGAAACAAGGCTAAAAAATAGACTCTCGAGTTGAATAAATATTGAAACAAAGTTGCTTCAGTTGGAAAGCAAAAAAGATTGAAAAGCAAACAGAAAAAACTGAAAATTCTGATCAAATGATTAGTTGATATTAGCACAAGAAAACAAACTCTTTGTGAATTAGAGAAAAAGAAACTTTCTCTTTCAAGTGTTGAAGATGATTATAAAGGTGATGCTCATGATGATGTTCATGATGATTGTCAAGATAAGGTGATGAATGAAAGACGTTCATTTCTCAGAATAATAATCGACTTCTTTTTTATCAAACAATAGTTTGTTGTATTTACAAACCTTTGAATATGATTAAGTTCAACATGAAACGCGTTAATCTTTCACCTTCATCCATCACCTTAATCTCATGGAACAAGGAAGAGGTTGAATCCTTCACTTTAACAACAATTAACAAGATTAGTTATGGAACAATTTACCTTCAACTTTTATTATCGTTATTAATTATCAAACAAACTGTTGCCATGTTGACCATAATTTACTTGATCAACATTTCCGGCTATTTAACAAACTGTTACTTTGCTTTATTTATTACCTTCAAAGTTGACCATTCATCTCTCAACTTGCGAAACAAACAGAAACTAGATTAATTATAATATCATATTAACAATGATGACCAAGTTATTTATATTACAATCATTTGTATAATGATGAGGTTTCTTTGCGTGTTTATACTTTAATTTAATTTTTTTTCATTTAAAGTTCAATATCAACTGATTAACATTCAATTGAATTGAGATTGCAATTTCAATTCAAATTTCATTCTCTTTAATATTCATTTCAATCAACAATTTAAATCATCGTTTTCCTTCCAACAAATACTCTCTTCAACTAATTGGTTAATTTAATAACAAATAATAATTAGGTTAATGTACGCATCATTCAAGCTTAACTTTGCTTTTGAGTTACAGAGAAAAAAATGTTTCCATTTTTTGGCAACTTTTTTGTCCAATGTTGTTATTCAATGAAAAGCAATAAAATTAATTGAATGTTAAGATGGGAAAAGGTAATTAGAGAAGTTACTGTTGACCAGAAAAAAACGTTTTTCACCTTTTGACGCTTTTCACGTTTAGTCAACTTGAAAGTTTATCAGTTGTTTTGTTGTCCAAAGGGTTAATTAGTTATTCAAGTCATACGTTGTTGCTCAAAAAGAGATGAAATATTGATACAAATGAGTCTAATGATTGAAGTAATTTTATTCATGATAAAGATTATTGAAGATTCCAGACGGAAATGAAACTCAAAGGCAGACAATGGCAAGAGATGGTTCAAGTTGAACCTCTTTTTGTATCAATTGAATATTATCGTGTAATCAGTTTGGTTTGAAGGTATCTTTGGTTAGATAAGATGAACTCGAATAAAAGGAAGAAGCAAACTGATAATAAATGTTGATTGTGATCAGGATAATAAGGTAATAATGTGATCATTTTCTTCTCTTTTCATTCATTCAATTGTCGTTTCTTTTCAACAATTTTAATTGATTACAATTCAATGTGATACAATCAAAGTTTACTTTGAATATTTCATTGAAACCAAAACTGATCAATAACATGATTAGCTGAGAAGAGGAAGAAGATTGAAATGGATTTACTTTTTTTGTAAATTGATTGTTATCAAAGTCAATTTGCTTTTCATTTGAATAAAATTGAAATGACCTGAAGCATGATTTGTCATGAAAACGACAAGTCATTTCCACAGAACTTTGCTTTCTCTTTTATGTCAATTTCATTAATATCATGTTAAAATGTTCAATGTTTACTTATTTCTACATTTCACTGGAAATGAATTTTTCATTCAAATGTTGAGTAATGTTTGTACTTTTACATGGTAAATATCAATTCGTTTTATCAAGCTTCAAGTTCGTCCTAGATTTTTCTCAAAAACTTCTATTCGATTTCGTTTTGGTACATTTTTATTTAATTTCATTTTTACTTGAAATGATGAAAATAAATTTGAATTTGAAAGATTAAAATTCTCAGTTTGGTGACAATTGAAGATTCAAAGCTGAGATTCTTAACCTTTGCAGTTGTTTATATTGATAGTTCATTGGCTTTCTTATCTTATTATTATTTTGTTCATGGTTAAGGTTGAACAGAGACGTTGATTGAATCAAGTGAAACGACAAACTTGTGCAAAAAGTCAACGAATCAACAGATGATCGTCACTATCATGATAATCAAATGTTGATAATCATTTTCCATCATCACCAAGGATAATCATATATGTGGAAAGAAATGAATAATCAGGGAAAATGGAAGAAGCAGAAGATGAAAAGGAAGATAGACTTGAGAGACTGTGATGGTCAATTGAGAGGAAAGAATTTTATTGTTGAAAAAATGTATCGAAATGAGAACAATGGACTTTCATTGATTTATTAAAAGTTGCCTTCTTAATAAATGCTTACAACCTACTTTACCTCAAGTTTATTTTTGGGTTCAATTTGAATTCCATTTGTAATCAATTCACTTTCTCTAAATAAACCGATCAATGATTTAAATTGTTCAATGAAATTGCTAGCAGTTTGCAACAGCAAAAGAAATGAGTGTAAAATTTATTGCTATTAAAGTGACTTTTCCAAGTTTATGTGATGTCGATATTGGAAAGCTTATGATGTTTTAGATTCATGGAAACACTTTAAACTCTGTATAAAGGAAAGGGTTCATTTGTGAATCATTTGAAATTTGCTCTTAACTAGACTATTTCCTTTTCCCTTATCTGCATAAAGATGAAGATGAATAATCTTGACATTTCATTTCTCCCATTTCCTATCGATTTGTAGTGACATTCAGATTTATTTTTGTGTAGAACTTGAAATATCTCTTAATTGATGTTCACTTAATGCATAGTGCTGTAGGTAACTCTGATTCAAGTTCAGCCACAAGTTTTTAAAAGCATCATTTTTCAAAATAACAGTTGATGCGACCATTTATTCCTTGAGTCTGGTCTAGAAGTAAAGCTTAAGATTACCTTTTGGTCTGAATGGCGGGATTCTATGTATTCATAGATAATTAGGATTTGAGCGAATCAACGAAAGTTCCAATTTAAAAATTTTCGAGGATCGTTAGAATTATTTACAGTTTGATTTTACATTTCACTATAAAAGTATTATTCTTGCATCTGAAGATGTTTCAAAATAGGTTTTGCATTTTCTTAACAGTGTTGTTGACTTTACTGGAATTTTGTTAAAACCTTTTCAGTTTTTATCTGTTTTTTGGATGTGCTAGAAGGGTAGAGTAACTTTTACGTTCTGAAGCAACAAATCGAGCGTTTAATCACGACGGCAAAAGTCAACTTTTGCATGTGTTTTGCACATTTAAGCTCTTTTTGAAGATAATATAAAAGATTAATTTAAAGCTTAAAGCTTCATCAATCTGTTTGTTGAATTTTAACTGCTTGATTACTTTGTGATTTTGTATTGATTTTATCAACATTTTTGTGTTTCATTTTCGGTTTACCAACACTCATCCGTGAGATTTTGATTTTATCAGAAAGATTATTTTCTGATTAAACCTTAGTTGAAAAACATCTGAAACTCGGCTTGTATATCAGATTAAAAAGATTTTTGACTAAAAAAATATATCATTTTGACATTTGACAATAAACCGACATTAAACCCAAAACAAACCCAGTTTCTTCAACAGAGGTCATTTGAAATGTCTTTAATCTGTAAAACGCAATTGATTTCAACAATTGGCGAATTGGAAATACTAATCAAATTAATCTCATCTAAAGTACATCTGTAATACAACCTCTATCTACAATAACTGAAGCTTTGACTTTCCATCTGACCGACCACCATAACAAATAACAGTAGCCAGAACTCTGCCCTTATTGACCTTTCCAGAAGGGGCAACCAATAAGATGAATAAAAACGCCTGAACTCTTGTACATCATTTTACCAATTCCTCAGCGACACTGAAATTCTTATAGTTTATTACACCTGTAACTAACAAAAGTGTTTAACTTCTGAATGAAACAAGCGATGTCTGTGACATTACAATTTGCTCTTTCTTCACTTTCTTAATCATTAGATGCTAATAGGTGCTTCTTTGTCTCAAGCGATTAAAGGTTAATCTAAAAAAGTTTGAATTGTTCTTGTTCTGACATTTAATGGCGTTCCATTCAGTTTCCTGATTCCGTTGATACAAGAACGATGTTCTGGCATTTACATGATTACATTTTCCGGCATCGCCTTACCTTGCACTTGAACTACTTTCGTTGACTATTATATCCTTCTAGATGAACGGAAAACGAGTTTCCGTTTTTTGTCTCAATGTTTTTTTCAGTTTACATTAGAACCAAGAATGAGCATGAAGATGAAAATTGAGTGACAGATTCATTGACAATTAACTTCTTTCTTCAAGTTGGTCATATTACAAGTTGATTAGCATGTTGTGTCAATCAAATTGACAGAATAAAAAAAGCAACGATTAGATAATAATAACAACAATAAACAGCTTTTATCCAACTCTTGAAGCTCTTGAAATTATCCGTTTAATTAGAAAAGTGTAAAACTTCTCAATCAAACAATTAATAAACGGCAAGGATGACACTCATGTGAGCAAATTTAAATTCAGTTTACATGTAAGTTTATCATTAACTGCAAGTTACAATTAGCAAGATATTAACATTGATTCACATAAAAGGCAAAATGTTTCAACTCATGAGATTGAAAAATCATAACCTTTGTTCCTGCCTTAAGGTGAATGGATGAAAAGGTAAACACAATTTATCAACCTTGGGAATTGAATGTGCAGACATGTTCAATGTAACCCTGTAACAATCAGATTATCTGGAAACCTTTAATTAGTTAACAAGCCTAACAATTAAAGGTCTACTTGAAGGTGCCAAGAAAACACAGAAATGCAAATTCGCTCCAAAAAAGAAACAACAATTTCCATGAAAAAACCTCTCAAGACATTTTGATGGATCTGAAGGATTAACCATTTTAATGAAACTTGCTTTAATCTTTAATATCGTTAATCCTGAAATGAAATATCTGTAACAAGATGAAAGATACCATTTAAGTTGTTACATTTGATTAGTGTAATGATGAAGCTGATGAGCTATTAAAAGGATAAGAGTGATTGATTGATGAGATGATGATTATCCTCATTAATACTAATTTTAATTGGAATAACAAAATGAAGTAAACGCTATTATCCTCAACATCAGCACCTTTTGAAGGGCAAAAACTGTTGTTGCAATTTTAGGTTAACCATTGATTCAATAAACTCTTTGATTGTCTTTCAGCTCGAAATTTAACGTTTAGTTATGAGACAATTTAATGTAATTATTTGCTCTTTTTGGGCGTCAAACTGTAAATATTAATGTAATAAATCTGATTAGACAGTTGAACAGTCTTTAACTTAATTTATTGTTCAATTGAACGTTCATTTTAAACATTGATTGCTCTTTAATCAGTCGGTTAAATCATTTTTTCTCGCTTTTAATTGTTGATAGAAATGCCTTTTTAACCCTTTCGCACTTGTTTCAAGTTGAAGTAAACAATTATTGCTCTTTTTGAAACATTCAATGAACTTACTAAGAGTTGTTAATGCATCTGTAAATCAGCCATGAATTAATTTAATCAATTTTACCTTTTTTCATCTTTCTTCAACTTCTTCAAGTCAATGTCAGGTTATCCTTGCGTAAATGAATCACTTGTGATTATTAACATTTATCAATCAACAATTTCTGTATAAAGTACTTTTACCTTAACCTAACATGTTATTACACATAAATTTTGCCATTTCAGGGGAAATTTGTTGATATAAACGTAAATAGGCAACATTTCAATTACTTTTACCAACAATTATCAATTCAAGCAATTTATAATCAAGAAAAAAACAAATTATTCGTCTTTTATGAATCAATTGGCAACTTTGCTTCATTGAATAATCATTTCACCGTAAAGTTGTTTCACACCTTGAAATGTGATCATGGAATGTGAATGAAGTCAATAAAACTTATTATTTTAATCAACAGTTCATTTGATTAAGTTATGTTTAACTAACAACTTGAAAACAGTTTTCAATTTTCAGGTTCAAATGACAATTCAAGTACAAAGCGCCATCTGAAGAGTCAAATTTGGGTGACATTTGCTTCTCAAGGCTTGAGTTTGAATTGCTATTTATTACGGATTAAATTGCTGAAGTTTCTGTTTCAAATAGCTTTCCAAATGTATGTGTTGGTGTTGAAGTGACGAGTCGATACGAGTTATAGTTTTAACACATTTAAAATACACTCTTGAGTTATCCAGGCTTTTCATATCGAACTTGAATCGATAATTATTTCTGGAAATTATTTGTTGGCTATTTTAAAATATTCAACTCTTTTTATGTAAATTGGACTAGAAATTGAAATAAGTAGAAGATGTTTATTTGTTCAACTGGAAACATTTTAATTTGTAATACAAATCCTTTTATTGTGGGTTGAATTAATGATATTGCCAAATATTTCTGACGGATGATGGAGTTGCAACCTTTCGCGGTTCATTTTTCATTCCAGGTGAAAATACTTTATCCAAATTACCTTATGAACATAATATTCTGCACCATTGTTAATAATAGTTGGATCACTTTATTTTTTATCCTCATAATCATTAGATGAGAGATCCATTTACCGAGCCATCTTTTAAACATCCATTTCAATATTGTCGTTTCAATTGTCATTGCTCCGGAGTATAAGAAGTTATGATATTATTTGAATATTATATCGAAATGTGAAGAAAATTTCAGTCAAAAGTTCAAATACAAAATGTAATATAAATATTGTACTCGAACCACTTCGGTCTAATCTTAAGGTACTTAAGTAAACAGAAAGTTTTTCAGATGCTTCAATGTCTTTTGAGTTTACAATTCAGCCGAGTAAAGAGTTTTTTCAAAAAGGTTTTTTATCCTTTTAATGCATTTATTTTGAAAATTTAGTAAATTATAATTCAAGAGTCATGATCACCCTTCGATTTCGAGAAAATTTTCTTATTCAGATTTTCATTTCAATTAAATTTTTCTTTCTATCAATAAATCAGAACTAACCTGATGGATTTCAGATAACTCGGCACTAACCTGGAACCTCATGTGGTGTAAATATCTTTCCAAAAAATAATAAAAGTCGACGATCAGATCAGAAATGGTCGCTCCTTATTTGGACAGGTTAACCTGATACCTTGCAGTGACAGAAATAACAATGATCAATAGATGGAGCCATTGACTGAATAATCTTAAATTCATTCGATGATTTTGTTAATGAATCCTTTTCCCAAAGGTAATAATGAAGATTAATCATGATCATGATGAGGATTAAATGGTTCATTTGATTCTCTCATTCGAACTGATGACTTGTTAGATGATTTTGGAGGTGAATTAGATGAATGATGATGATGTTGATGATAACTTGATCCTTTACTGCCTAATAGTCCAGTTATTTCAGGTGAAGTAGTAATTTTTTACTTTTACTTTGTCCAAATGACGCGACTTCATTACAGGCGAAGGATTATTCAGGATCGCTTTCATTGATCCTGACTGTCATGATCTATAATAGTTCCAAGAAATGGATGAAAACAAAACAAAGTTGATAGATTCAATTACTGGACAAGAATCAAGACTAAAACAAATGATTTGAGACTTGAGTGTTGAGGAACAATATGTTGTGATGATTGGAATGCGAAATGGAATGAAATCAGCTCATGATTCTGATAACAACAGATATCGACTGACATAACTAATTTATCCAAGTCAATATAATTGGAGTAAAAGGTAATGAAATTATTAAATTTATGTTGCATGAAACTAATAATAAGATGTTTCATGTTTTTTGGCGTATTAATGATCTAATTTGAACCAATGGAATGATGATTGCAATTGAAGATATGATAAACCGGAAATAATCATCTCAGTGGGCCAAATAGCCGTTTTATTAACCTCAATGGTTGCTGTTCAATTTACCCAATGAAATAATCTTGTTTGGGTTAAAATAAGAAAACGGTTTTTAGGTCAAATTTGCCGGTTTTTAGTTAGATTTTGTTTTATTTTCTGTTCACTTCTAATGCAATGAAATGAAGGACAATTTTCCCGATTAAAACTAAACAGAAACGATTAAAGGTATAACAGTTTGATGCGCCAATCATATTGCAATGACTCATTGCGTAAAGGTCAATTGAATCGGTAAATCGCCAACCAACAGTGAATCCTTCAACTGCAATCCAATTCGATGGTAATTATGTAAATATTTCAACTCGTATAAAAATATTGAGGTTAATCCGATTCTTCTTGATAGATGCTTTTCTCGAATCATTTTAATTATGATTTAATGATTACAATAATTAAGGTTGATTGTGAAACAGAAGCATAAACATAGAGATTGTTTCAAAATTAGGCTTCTTTGGTTGATTGTCATTCAACAAATGCAATCAGTCCATGAAATGTACAAAAAGAAGTTAAATTTGGATAGATCGATATTTACATGAATATCAGAATCACGCTTAACTAATACATACAATATGATACAAAGTTGATCAGCTTAAATGAACATTCAACTCAAATACCTTAGCAATTTGTTTTGGTCAACCTTTTATCAACAAATTTCCCAAAATAAAATCGTTTTCTAATTGCATCATATTTTCCTTTCAGCTGAGTTACTTAGCTTAAAGAATTTCGATCAATCTGTTGACTGTTACTAGAACTCAATGATCACCAAAAATATCTTGATTAAACAAACAAACATTATGTAAACTCAAAATGAAGCTAACCCAACAGGAAAAGGTCGAAGCGATTCGAAAATTAAGACGTCCATTGCAATAGCCACTTTTTAAGCTAAAATTTTTTAAAATATCCAAAGTTCCATTTATAAACCCGATTTTAAATCTCATGAAGACATGAGTTCTTAATCGCAAATCAGGAAAAATGTAATATTTTTCATTCTCATCCGATAGATAGCATGCGTTCACAATTACAGTTGTTGACTCTTCTTTGGATGCATTTCAATTTCATTATGATAATTGGAACTTGACTTTTGAGTTTATGTAGGTCGAAGTGTTTCGAGAACAAATTGTAAAGATATGTAAGTTGACGTTCGACATTCACTTTATATTTTTGTATCTCACAATTGAATGAAGTAAACAAAAGTTAATTTAATCCCGTTTCTTTCAATGCTCTGGCAGTTAAATCTTCAATGTCTTGAATCAAGGAATCTGTTTCGTCGTTGAATATCAGATTATCTTGATAATCGTCCCATTCCAATTCATTGCCACCATTGATCACATCACTGCTTTCATGGTCCCAGTTATGAGTAGCTGAATCTTCGAGTGTCATCATTGGAAGAAGATACGGTTCAGTTCGAACAAATGGTTCATTCGGTCCATCATTTCGGTCTTCATCTTCTTTTTCCTCTTTCATTCTTTTTCGTTCCTTCTTGGTCAATCTCTTATTTTTAAGGCTTTTACCGGTCAACAGCGGATTGACTCGTTCAATGGCCAAAGAATCACAGTTTAGTAAAATAGGATCGAGAAGAGGTGATTCACCTCGATTGATGTAATTGACTCCATAATTAAGCATTAATTTACCATTGCATTCGGAATAAACAGGCAACTATAATTAAAGAATTGATCACAAATTTAATTAGCAACATCAGAAGGAATAAAATTAATTGAATTGATTCTCAAACTGAGCAGATTAGTTGAAAATAAACAGTCAAAGAAGCAAAAGAAGGAAACAAATCAATTCTGTCATTCAAAATGACCAGATGTTAACCAGTTTCTATGGTTACTCCAATCAAATTGCGATACCTGAATCTACTCGTTTTTTAATTCAATTATCGTGTTAATTGGATTAAAGAATAATGGTTTTACCTTGAAATTATCCAATTTTGCATTCTCAGCATCGAATCTGACAACAGTGGAAATGCTGAAAAAAAGAAAAGATTATTTGAATAAAATGTGATTGTTATTATTGGGTGACAATTTACGCCAATAGTTTGATCATCATTTGTCTATCAATGACATCTAATCAATTAAACAAGTAATTTTATCGCTTTCATGAGAGCATTCGAACACCTTGCATTTGCTAACAAATCAAATATTGATCAATGGAAACACAAAACAACAAAATAAATGATCAATAATCTGAATAAACTTGAATGAATCAGTTGGATAAATGAAACTACATGAAATGGATTCTATGATTTATTCATTACCTTGGTTGATGTCGTACTGATGTTGATGTTGTTGCTGAATCCTGATAAAGAAAAGGATAAAAAGCAATTAGAACATGAAAATTAAGTGAATTTTTGTTCGGGTTTACCTCAAGACTATAATCATACATGAAATTTTCAAACTCTAGAGTCGAGTTTTGTCGATGAAGGGCAAAAGATGAATTAGCCTTTGACCTACTTCGACATGTTGAGGTTAAACTTGAGATTGTTGATGATCGAGGCTGTTTAAGGTAAAGGCAATTACAACAGGAACATGAATATCGACCGAAACAGGTTCCCATGATTTTTAATATCAACTAAATTACAAAATGGCATCAATTAATGAAACATGATAATCACAGGTGAAGGCAAATAAGCTTTAATATTAATACTGGAATTAATATCTGAACAAATCATCACAATTTTGAGAGAGATCACTTTAAAGATGATGATCAATTAGAATTAGCACTTTGATAGAAAACAATATTTTGATTTGGAGATGAAATAAGCCAATGGAAATTGGGAGTGAATTTTGGGTTTTTATGATATTTACACTGGGATTGAATCTTCACCATTTATAACATGGCCGGTCTTTTAATTTAATTACTTGGTGTTTGTTGGTAAGTGACAATCAGATTTGTGGATGTTTTTGATGAGACTTGATGCAAGCTAATCAAGATTATAAATCAATTTAAGTTCATTCATCATAATCAGCCATCTTTAGAGTCTCACTGTGAAGTCAAAGTGAATTGAAAAAAGGACGAGAAACAAGAAAATGCTATGAAAAGAGTCTGTGTAAAGAGGAAAATGATGAAGACAAATATAATCAAATGTTACTAACCATAGCTGACCCTGATAGCTTTTTGTGTCTCTTCATTATCTACAGTATTAATAACCTCCTATTCACCCTTTCCTAGAGTATTATGAATAAATACGTTGCCTTAATATTTCCAAGGAAACTCAACAAAGTAAACCCAATCCTTTCGGCTTAACCCAAAACCAGAAGTGTGTGCTGCCACCTATCGATTGCAAACAACACTATTCTTTTCAACCAGTAAATCAAGAGTTAATCATCTTCGATTCTTCGTCAAACTCGATGAAATTAAGTTAATCTGCTTATCAAAACTCAACTTTGACCAAATTTTAAAAATAATTGAGCTGAAATGTTGATACTGTACTGATGTACTATATGAACTGTAAATTAAGCTACTTTCTGGGATTAATCAACAGACTGCTTTGACTTATTAATTTTGATTTTATTGAATTTAGGGTTTTACGCGTCAGAAAAATTAAAATTCACCTCGACTCGTTCATTTGAGTAGAAATTTCTAAATTAAAATTTCTTTATCAACCAGTTAATTGTCATTTTATTGACCATGCACATTGGCAAACAACCTCAAATAGTGTTTAAGTTTTCATGAACTGAATAATGAATAACTCACAATAGAAACAAGATACAACATTGAAATTGGGTTTAATTAATCTTCAGAAACTTAGCTATCAAGCTGACTTATGATGGTCAAAGTTATCTTTTTATTTTGATGCCAAGATTTGTTAATATTCACTTCCCAATACTTTTACTCTTAGTTATCGCTAATTAGAACTCTTTTGCTTTAGTTCATCAACTAAATGTGTGAGATATGTTTGTATCACATCTTTACAACCCTTTTGACATTACAATTTTCATGATACTAGACTCAAGGTCATTTAAGGCCAGTCATTTAACCTCTGACTATCATTTCCTGAAATTCTTACCTTCTTTACCCTCTTGATGTCTGATGAAAGTCGATTTCCTAATCCATGCACATCTGAATGAAAGATGCATAAACACTCATATTTTTGGTAAGCATGAGTTATCAACCTGTACGAATATCAAACAGGGTAAAAAAGTTGGCGGTCTCAGGAAACGGCCTTCAAATGTGAGTCAGAGATCAATAAACGAGCGAACTTGAATCACCATCGAACTTCTGAATGAGAAATACATGTATCATCCAAGCTTAAATGTATTTGACTTGGTTATTGAAGGACTTGAAATGACCATGAAGTCTCATCTTTTTACATATTAGTCTACTAATATTTTAAAACCATGTTATTATCTCGACTAATTATTATTGGATATTTTCCGTTATTTTATTTAAAGTGATTTACTTGAATAACTTGCCTTTGATTGAAATTAAACTTTAATAATTGTCATTACCATTGGAGGGAAAATGCATCAAATAATTAACTTGGATTTAGATTATTAAATTAAAGGACAAGATTAATTAAAGAAGCAAACAAAACTAATTGCTGCTACAAATAATTAATGAAGATGATCATTAACTAATTATTCCATTCATCCATTAACTATTCATTATTACTCATGCTATACTTGTGTCTGTTGAACAATCCAGAATTTCATGATAAAAGATCGACGATTAATCGTAAAATTTGGCTCAATTACAATCAAATGTAAAACAAAAAAAGAGTTTTCATGATGATTTATTCATTTAACTATAAATAATTAACTGAATCCTTTTGCAGAACTAAAAATAACATTAATTACATTTTCAACCAAACAAAAGAATCTAATCTTTTTATTCTTGTTAATAACGTGAAAATAATTAATATTTAGTTAAATGCTCATTTCTGGCTGAACATTCAGATTATTATCATGTAACTTTGCCTCATTGTTTCACTAATTTGACATTACAATTATCAATTATCCGATGGAAATGAATCAATTACATGAACCAGAAGAAACAAATTGTCTTTAAATGATCAATAAAGATGATAGACTTGCATGTTATTATGTTGTTATTAAAAGGACAACAATTTAACCCAATATTTAGTGGTGAGATTAGATGAAGGCAAACATTGTTACTGTTTCCATCATGCAATCAACTGATCAGGTAAAGAGACAAACAATAACTTTAATTGAGGTAAACAATGAAAAGGTAAACTGTCTTGATTAGCAGAAACCAAAGTTACTGGGAAACAGCGAAAAAGTTAATTTGATTGGATCAATTGATTTTGATTATAAACAAACAAAGTTGACCAACTGGATTCGATCCATTATTTGTCTATCAGATGAACAATATTATGTTTAGATGTCAATTGAATTTAATCTCAACAGTAACAGAGGTTAAAGGAGAGATGAGAAGGATGAGAAGGAGGAGAAGGAGGAGAAGGATGAAGATGGAGAAAGGACAAGGATAAACTGTTAAGGGATGATAATATTAATGGTGAGAGAAGAGCGCGTGTTAATCTTATTATCATCTTTAAAAGAAAAATAAAGTCTAGTAACAAGAGAAGTGATAATAAATTATCATTGATGTACTTCTCCCATGGATGGAGATGGTGATGATGAAGATGAGGATGAAGATGCTAAATTGGAGTAACCACTTGAGAGATTTCCCTTTATTCCTAATTAGATGGGAAAAAGGGACTGAACAAGTTTCTTTATTATTTGCCTTTATAAAGTGGAGTCGCGAGAAGATAAAAAGATGGCGAATTTTATGATAACTTTTCTCATTCAATAAAGACAAGGATGAGGATGATGATGATGATTTCCCAAGTGATGTTGTGCTTAAAAAGACACCGAATGCTCACACGTTAACCTCCAGAGTTTAATTTGTTTAAAGTTGGTCAAGAGCTTGAATTCATTGGCAATTGTTTTCATCGATTCAATTCAATCATTTATCATGATGAGATTAAAAGATGAAACAATTTGAAACGCCCAAGTCTCATAATTATCATTATTATTTGTATGTCATTAGCATTATGAAAATGTAAGACGATCTCCACCTTGATTGTTATCATTCTTATTATACTCATTTGGGAATAGTTCAGGTTAATTAATGACTTGGAATAGAGAAAAGGTTAAACAATGTAATAATCAGAATCAATCTTCGTCTTTTCAGATACTTTTGTTTTCCTGATTGATTGCTTTAATCTTTTCCTTCCTTTCATTAATCAAACTTTTCTTGATTTATATGTCTTTTAAGTGCATTAGATTGATGCATTTGTTTCAAAATTCAGCCAATTTAAGCTGTTTATCATTCGATTTACTAATTGGTCAAAAGGTTTTCAACATTCATTGAGAACATTCAAATTCATTGATTTGAGATGAAGCTCATTGATGCTTCATCAAAATTTATTAATTTCTGTACAGAAGAGTTGCAATTGATCAATAATTATACAATATATCACTATATAATACACAAGTATGAATGCATACAAAAAGGTTTTTTTATGTTTCGTTTGTTTACTTGTTTCATGTTAAACTGGATTCAACAATAAAAACTAAGGTGCGTTTCATCTTATTGACTATCAGAATTATTGTTTGTATAGTTATAGCTTTGAGAAGTTTTGAATTCCCAAATTGGGAGATTGAATGGTAAAGACAACCAGGTACTGGACTAGGGTCATTTTGATGAGTGAACACAGGATAACATTTCCTTGGATATTGAAGGTGAGCAAGAATTGATTATTGAATATTAAAATTAGGTTCATGATAAGTTTATCATTCAAGGGTTAAGATTGATGTTGATGAAAATGAAATCCTATGGGTTGATATGATGTCTGTTTATTCATGTTTTGTCGTTGATCGGTCAATCCCTTCGAGTAAAGGATTGCATCTGTTGAAAGGCCACCAAGTAGGAATATTAGACGATGTTGTCGACATTTAAGTAGTGTATTTATAAAGAGAATCCAATTTCGAGAATCTAAATGTTCCTCAAAAGTGTTTTGTTTTCGCATTGGTTGAGGCAGTAGTTACAGAGTTGATCGAGCAAGTGTTTGACACGCACACAGTATAAAGCAAACAAACGATACATATAAACAAATGAACAGGTAAAAAGTACGATAAATCGGTAAGTAAAACAATTAGAAAAAAGGAGAACTTTTTTTATCCTTCATTTACGTCTTGGGTAGAAAAAAATTGGCAGAAGGTGGACGAACATCATCAATGTCCAGTCCACAATTAGGAATAGCGTAAAGATCGTCGCTTATCAAAACTGCTCGATTATTGTGATCTTTTGATCTTGCATCTTTTAATATCACTTTCCTATAACCTAAACCCGTGTTTGGTGTTGAGGTTGAAGAGGTGTTGGTGGTTGTTGATCGGTTGGATGATGAAGGTGAATGATAATTGTTGATATGTTGCTGTTGATACTGGTAATGAGGATAACGGGAGAGTGAAGGTGAGTTTGCAATAGCACTTGCAGTTGATTGGTTTATTGAGAGCGATAAAGGAAGTCCGTAATAGGCGGCAGATTGAGTTTGATCACAGGTTCTGCGTTCATTGATGGAGCTTTCAAGATACTGATTAAGATTGGGATTAATATTGGGATTAGGATGAGATGAATGATGATAAGTATTGATTAAGTTTGTTGTTGCATAAGGTTCAATAGATGGAGCCATTGACTGAATAATCTTGGATCCATTCGATGATTTTGTTAATGAATCCTTTTTCCCAAAGGTTACTAATGAAGAGTAACCTTCGACTTCTGCATAATATCCTTCATTGTGATCATCATAATCATGATCATGATGAGTATCATGATGAGGATTAAATGGTTTATTTGCTTCCCTCATTCGGACTGATGACTTGTTGGATGATGTTGCAGGTGAATTAGATGAATGATGATGTTGATGATAAGTTGATCCTTTATTGCCTAATAGTCCAGTCGTCGTTATTTCAGGTGAAGTAGTAATTGTTTGGCCTAAAGTGGGTCCTCCTGTTGTCGTCTCCAAAAGCCAAGAGTTTTTACTTGAACAAGTATCCAAATGACGGGACTTTTCGAGTTGATCATTCTTTGACAATTGGACCGTAATATAAGCTCCAACCGCTTTCTTCCAACCCAAATGTTGACGAGCAAAGATAATCATTATAATGGAACAGAGGAGAAACATTAGTAAAATGGCTCCCACAATAAAGTAAGGTTCCTTGGCAATGGAATGATAAAGTGTTGGTGATGATATAATGAGACCAGATGAATAGCTATTAACAGATAAAGTTGCTGAAGCAGTGGCTGAACCAACAAGGTTACCTGCTTCACAGGTGTATACCCCTTCATCTTCCGAGGTGACATTAATTATGCTTAATGTTTTATCAGGTCCAATCGTCGATCTGGTAAAGTATGAAAAAATAGAGAAAATTATTAATATCGATGAAAAAAAGTGAAACAAAAGGAGGAAAGTGAAGCAAAAAAATGCTCTGTTCAGCATATAAACAGCAAGTTTCTTTGTTATTTTCCCATTTCTCTTCATCCTCCTTATGTAATAGTAATGATACTTTACTTTCTTTATGCTTCTTCTGTTTCTCTGTCTTTTTTTGTTCCTCTCTCTGCTACCTTTAACCTCTCCTTTCCCTGTTCATCCAAACTCAATCTAAACAGTTTTCTTATTCTGTACAAAGTCTTTCATTTGTTTCTCCATTAAATGAGTCTTGTATATCTATATATTTTATCTCGGATTGTTTGTTCAAATAAACTTTACGTGTCGTTTTTACGACCTTTAATGGCCTCAACATCCCCCAAAAAGCTATCTAAATAGGCAAAAAGTGACTCTCTTTTTGAGTAACGAATGTTCACCAACAAAGATTGTATTTTATTTTTATTGTATACTTTGTAATATTAGTTTCTCTCAACTTTTGCAAAAGAAGCACAAAAAATCTTAAATAATATATTAATAATAATGAAAGCAACAACTTCATTTAACTCAAACTCTTCGCTCCGTTTAAGGTCGTTTTGCGTGTTTTTCAAGAAAATAAAATAAACACAAACAGAGTTCAAGTTGAGCTCTGCATTTTCTCGTTTCTACTCTCTGACGCTGTAATTAATTTACAGTGCAAATGAAGCATACACAACAAAATTGTTGGCCCTCACTTTGCATACCATTTTTTACTTCAACTTTTTGCTTCATTTCTCTTTAGCTGTTCAACTTAATCTTCAATACAGAAATGTATAGTTTGAGACAATGTAAACGGTGTCTGAACGCAGACACATAGGCAAACAAAATGATAGACACACGACAGTCAACGAGAAGAGACAGATTTGAAAGTAAAGAGAGAGAGAAAAGTGAGAAAAGTAAGATGAGAATAAGATGATGGAGATTTGAGCAGATGGGAGGTGAGTTATTAGTTAGTATGTAAGTGTGAAACAAGATACTCATAGCTGTGTGTGTGTGTTTAAATTAACTTTAAAACATTAAATTGCCTTTTTTTGTCTCGTATCATTTTGGGCTTATTATGGTTATGATATATTGTCTTATAATATTTTTGACCTTTGGTCAGCAACGGACTCAAACAAACAGAGAAAAGTCACGGACATTATCAATGGCAACCTTTTATTTGACCTACATCATAAGTCGTTAGCAAATAAAAACAAAGTATACAATTTGTGCTTGTTAAAGCCAATTATAAGTTCATATTACAGATGGAAAAATGATGAAAACTTTTAGTTGAACATGAAAGGTAACTAGGGAATCATTTGATATACATGATTGAATGTCATCAGATGGGCTGAGAACTCAATCGATTGATAATTACAAGATGACTGCACAGAGTCACTTTGCTTTCCATCATAAGCGTCATTTGTAAACTTTTTTGAACAGCTTTGTAAATGGTCGTAATTGTATGCTATTAACATGAATGGAAGGCTGGTTACAAGCTAATATTTACTTCAAGATATCTTATTTTATTGAACTAGTAGGTCCGAAATTGACTGCAAAATTATATGTTGCCCATACTAATCAAGGGTAACTTTAAGTTAAACTTTAGTGGATCATTTGTGGAGGTTAAAGGATAGGAAATGTTGAAAAGCATCATCTGTTAACAGCAATCTTGCACTTTTGCTACTAAATTTTGGCAATTGCTTTGAAAATGATGAATCATTTTTGTTCCTTCATAAGTTACTTTTGATTTTGATGATAAACAATTGCGTTTCGGCAATTGTTTTAAAAATTGGAGAAGAGATTTGATTGAGATTATTATCATGATTTTCATCATGTTTCAGTCAAGTTGAAAGGTTTGCAATTTGAGAGATATTCCTTGGAAAATATTACTCAAGTGAACAATCAAACAAAAATAACTCTGAACCTTTCAACAGATTTTTTCTTCACTCCATCAATAAAGATTTACAGATTAGGTTAAGAAAGTTGAGTTGTCTAAGAATTGGTTAAAGTTAATTAAAATCGCAACTGAATTTATAGTTTGCTGAATCGCATAAATAGTTGACCAGCATTTGACTTAAAACTCAATAATCCTGAAACATTGGCCAATTTCAATTTTCAATATTGATAATATTATTTTGCCATGGTTTACGCTTCAATAATAACTGCAATTAAAAATAGTAATTAAAATTTGATGAACTTGTATGGTTTGAAAGATATCAACTGACAACTTTACCCATTTGGTAAGCTTTTAAATTAGCAAGATTTATTGAGGTTATCATTTTATCCGAAATCGTTTAAAAAGTTAATCATATTGAAAACTGTGAATTTAATAGAGTCAGGATATGAATAAATATTGTTTAAAAGTTATCATTAATTTTACAGAAGGAAAAGGCTCTTGAAAAATGACATTTCAAATGTACTTACAGATACACTTGACATTGAATAGCTTCTTCAAGTTGAAGGATTGAGGATTAAAAGTTTATGATATGAAGATGAAATTTTGCCTAATAAGATTGAAGTGAGATGAAGACAAAATGGTATTCATCGGGATTCAAGTCAAGGCTGGAGAGTTAAAATAGATACACAAAATTGGTAATCTTGTTATGAGTTTACTCTTTGTTTAAAGTTATTTGAGCAAAAAGCATTGGAATAATATCTTTAAGCTTTCCCTTTGTATTCCGTAATATGATCAACTGTTCATTTGGTGAAGACGAATGAGCAAAATGACAAAAATGAGACCTTTTAGGTAATAATACATATAAATGGGTTAAAACAGTTACTTTCATTTGTTTCCAATGTTGATGAGTCTAAATTTAGATTCAATTTAAAGCTATAAAGATACGCATATGTGACTCTTTGAAATGTAACTTCCGGCAAATATGAAGGAACCATAAGAGTGATTTAAGGGAAACCGGTTAAAAGGTTACATTTAGAGGAAAAATGTTAAACGCACTTCAACAGTCGTATGTCAATGCGAATGGAAATGATGATGAAAAGTAAAATGCGAACCAAACTGATTCCAGTGACAATTTTTTACTTTCTTTACCATTTAATTATAATAATTATAATTGTACTGGAAAATTTTTACACCAACTCAAGATGCTAATCTATTCCCTGTGAGATTATCATTTGAGCATTAATAATTATAATATAAATATCGTTCCTCTTCAAGCTTCAATTGGATCAATGTTTAAACATTTCATTCCCTTTACAATCAAAGTTAATTGCAAATTTAAATTTATCTTAATGAGAATCAAAGTTGAAAAACAAAATGTATAATTAAAGTTCAATATGAGTTTTAAAACGATCAACATTATCAGTGATGATTAAGACGTGAACCTTCAGTAATCCGTAACTGAATAAAGGTTCAACAAAACTAGCAATGATAACATTTTGCACATTTATCAGCAATTTTTTTCTTCTTCTCTCTCTAATTATACACAGAAAAGTTCATGAAAGTTGAATGTGAATCAACAAAGTGATTTCAGGAGAAATTCAGTTGCAAAATTGAGGTGTTCAACTTCAACTTGTCACGCAGTCTTCATCTTGAGCAGGATCTTCATTTTGTTGATTAGTGTCTAAATACGGAAAGGAGTGTGAGAAGAACCAAAATTTAATCAAATTTCATCAGCTGATTACAAGATTTGATATACGAAAGAGTTAATAAGGAATCGCAATTGCTCAAAACTGTCATAAACCTACACATAAACAGGTAACAGTTTTTTCATCTTTTTATTTCAGGTGTTTCATCAATTTGAAACGCCTTGCTTCATTTTGTTTGTTGCAAACCAATCAACCTATCAACCGGTCAAACTACTCATTTCTGACCGATTTTGATTTACTTTTTCTCTTCAACTTGGCGAAACAGTTGAGTTTAGTTTTCAAATTGAATTGATACAGAAAAAAGTTGGTAACCTTCAAACTTTTTTTTGCTGACAAGTTTTTTGTTCATCTCATCATCTTCCTCTCAAAGATCAATAATTGAAGTTGAACTAAAGGAAATGGTTTCATTTTTATTATCATCATATAAGGAGAAAAAAGGGAAACTCAGTTATATATTAATTTTAATGATCATCAAATAATATATAATTTTTTTCTACAAAAAAGCTGATTATAGTGAAACCATTGATGAAGTTACTTTGAGCATAAAATGAAACGCTATAATCAAATTTCATTGATCATTTTGGTATCAAATGTCATCGACAGTTGCATTGCCCATGATTTTCATTGTAAATAGCAAACAATTTTGTTACATTTTTTGACACTATTATGGAGTAAATGAGACAAATTTGGAGATTCATCAATTGAGAATTAAAAATAGAAACAGATTCAGTGGAAAATATATTGACCATGATTGATTTTTGTCACTTTGTGATGGATAAAAGTGAAAGAGAACCAGTGAGCGAGATTGAGATACATGGAAATGCCATGAATGTTCACTTCTTGTGGATAAAGGAAACATTTTTTCATGTAATCAAGAAGTGTGTTGAAAGAATTCCGATGGAAAAACATCTTCTTTCTTAATCTTCTCTTTTTATATTCTTATAAACTGACTTTGATTATATTAATAGTGATGAGGATGTTGATGTCTTTTCATGTCCTTTACTGAAAGAAAAAAAATTTACTGCTGTTGCACCAGTTTCCAGCTTAAGTAGCAAGTATTACATACTCTTATGTGACAGTTTTACGATGTTAAAGGTGCAAAATTTTTTGCTCCATCTTGTAAAAGATCACTAAAATGATGATCATCATCATAATCATGATGAGATACAAAAAGGAAGAGAGAAATATTATAATAACCTGAGGGGAAGAGAGAGAAAGGAAACTCGATACTATGTTTGGGTGGAGACACACGCAAAAGAAGTGCAACTCTGAAAAAACCACCTTTGCTGAGGAAAAATGCATCAACATTCAAGGCTACAACATGATCCATTAGGCGATCTTTACACCATCCTAACAACACTCACAGTTTGTTTTTACTTGTAAGTTGTTTATCAGTTCAAATGTGGTTTACACTGAATTTAAGGTCTTTTTTTTTATTTCTATCACTTCTTTTCAAGTCTCTCCTTTTTTTCATCCTCATCTATTTCATCTCTTTCTCTTCTTCTTTTTCGCCTTTTCAATATTCTTCACTTTACTGTAAGCGTGAAATGAGGAAACGCTCATGGTATGGAGTAGCTGACAGGCAAACCAATTAATTTAAATGGCTAACCAACAACATCCTCCTTCACTTGTAAAGCAGAACATAAGAAGCTAATTTATCATAGAGCTAAAAGCCAACGTCAAAGTACATAATATTAAAAGATGGAGAGAGAAGAAGATGAGATTAAGCGAACAAGAAAATAGTCTTTTTTCCACTTTCTCCCTTTTTTATCAATCACATGAAGATATTAGTCCGGAAATTCAATTGCAATTTTGCAAGTTTGCTAAATCTTTCTCACAAATAACTCCAATAATCATGTTAATGAAAATAATATCAATTTGGTAATAACAATTATAGCATTAGGAAAGATTAAAATTATCAAACATTTTGTCTGGTTTCTTGTTCAATGAATATTGTCCGGGTTAACGAAATCACGTAATGAAAATGATTGTGATTGACATCAACATACAAACATACAAAGTGGTAAACCATAAGCGTAAAATGCGTGAATAAAGTCAACAATTAGTACAAATGAGGGAAAGGAGAGTGGAAGAGAGAAGAGAGAAGAAAAGAGAAGATGAAAAGAAGATGAAGAGAAGGGAAGAAGAAAGATATAAAGGAAAGGAGGAAAGATACAAAGGGAAGATACAAACAAATACAAAGGAGGTTAAAGACGGAAAAGGTAAACAAAATTGTAAAGCCAAGAAGCTAAACTGTGTAAAGATGAAGATGAAGGAGGAGAAACTGGCTTTTTTTGGTTAAAAGAAAGGGCCAGTCAGTTGTGGTCAAGGTGTTTATCTTGACCGCACAAATGTGAGTTTTGAGCGAAACAAAAAACAGACTCTTCTTTGTGATCTTAAAGATGCAATGAAAAATTGAAAGGCTGTGTTTTTGTTTGTAACAAGCAAATGAAAGCTGGCGAAACTCATCACTGGTTCAACAGTTTCAAGACAGTTTATTATGTAAGATATAAGTTGATATGGCTAATTAATAAACAGAAAACAATTTTACACTTATACTGAGAAATATTTTCTGCTTTTACTGAATCGTTTTACTGCACTAATCTGTAAAGATAAACAAGTAAATGTTAATTATCCATCAAATCACAGACCAGTGTAATCATGTAATTTAGTGTGGATTAGAGTTGAGTTGCAATAATTAAAATGTGTTTACTGAATCAACAATTGACTTTCATTTTCTTTCCTTTTATTAAATGTTGACTGACATTTTCAATGGAATCATGAAAAAGACAATTTCTTCGGGAAAACAGGAAATTTCATGTCACATTATTAGTTTGGCAACTGTGTGAATCAATTTTGATGAAACTAATAAAACTGGTGAAAAGGATATTTCAATAGGTAAAGTGATTTTGATGTTTCTTCAAATCAACTTTTTCTTTCATTTGATTTCCAATTTATCAAACTAATTGAACTAATTGAAGTCAAGGAAGTTAATTTTGTTGAAAGATCATCTTCTTGTTCAATATTAGAAGTAATTTGCTTTTATTAAGTGATAAAATTTCAAATGTCATGGTCTCAATGAAAGGTGTTTCAGTCTTTCCACTGTTTCTCAAGTCTATCAGTATAGAGGAAAAACTGTGATTCTGAACATTGGATATTGTTTTACGACTGGTGATGAGTTATCTCAATTACTCTGGATGAAATGTAACCCAAGATTTAACCAGCTCAAGGCGTAGCCTGGAGAAATGTATCTCATGTAATTTGTAATGGACAGTTGAGTGAATAAGATGATGCAAAATGAACAAGTGATTTACATCAATCAGTTTCAAGAAAAAGTCAAAGGAGAAGAGAAGAAGACAGGTAATCAGAGAAGAGCATGAAATGAAGATGAAGCTCATGATGAATTTAATTAGGTAGCAAGTTTACTTGTTTAATGGGCATGTTATGCCAAGAAAATATGTTCCGTTATATACGATTTGACCATTTGATTAAATGCCATTTAATCTTCATCAAAATCATCATTTTCATAGAAAAGTCAAGATCCAGAAATGTCGCCAATAGAATGGAAAAGTTGCTTTTTTGGCAAAATATTAAGTAATAGCATTTAATTCAACACTTTACTCGTTTTGTATGCTGGGTCAGGATTGAACTTCAGGCCTGAGATAAGATTATGAGAGAGATTAAGCTGAAAGAAGATGGATAAGATGGAAAGACAAACAGATTTATTCATCAACTAGTTTCAACTGAAGCAATTAAAAGATTTAGCTCTTGTTATCATTTTGCAAGCACAACTCATTCATTGAAATCGTTTCAATCGTAAGCACTAATTTTAGCTTGTATTGAATAATAAAATTTCTGGTGTGAGACAACCTTTGTTTAGTGAAATGGTGATGATGAGGCAAACAGATACAACATGAAATTGTTGGACAGAAAACAGTTTTCCCACAACTGTTGAGGCATTTGGATATCAACATGCAGATTCAACTCTTGTTTTACAGGAAAATGCCATTTCAAGAATGGAACCATTGCGAATTGATTAGAAATAATTGTCAACATTGTAATCATTAATCAGGACGACAGAAATTTTAGATTTTACTTGATTTCTGTGAAAGATCAACTTTGATTTACTGTCAAATGGAAACTCATAATCAATTCCAGGAAATGATTTCAAGAATCTTCAGGTATTTGACCTTGAAAACTCCAATAAGTTTCAAGATCGAAAAATCATTGTTGAATAAATAATTGAAATTGCGTTTCAATCAATTTTTTGACAAAAGCGAGGATTAATTTGATGAAAAGAGCAACCTTTATTCATGTAATTCGGTGTTTCATTGAGCAAATATAACTCTTTAAGCTGGGTTAAGAATCACCTAATCAGGTAAGATTTTGACAGGAATTAACTTGAAATGGATCCTCTAATCATTAATATTAACATTATCATTTCATGTTAATTTTGCAAGATTAGGTTGAACAGAAAAAGTTGATTAATTACATTTAATGGTTGGGTGAAATGCAACAGTTATTACAAGGACCGGAAACCAAAAAAGGACCTCAACCTAATAAAAGGTATTTTCAGAGGATTTTCAAAGGAAATCAGAGAAGCAAATAATTGTTGATTGTTTTCAATTGAATGGGATGTCATTAAGATTTGTATTGAGTTAATAAATGGCGAGTGAGAGGAAGAACCAAGGAAGATAAATAAATGACATTAACCCATAATTATTACAATTATTCACAATCAGGTCTATGTAATCTGTGATTATTGTTGCATAAATATTTTTTATAACCATTTTTGACCCAAGGCTAGTAAATTATGAAAGAGACGTTCATTTGTATTAATTTTTGAAAGTCATGCAATTAACACAGGAACACGTCAAGATTATCATCCTTTTGTGTGAATTAGTTTTTGCTAACAATTGGCTGAAAAGTTCAATTGTAAAGTCTTTTAATCCTTTCGAGAGCAATTCATTAATTTTCATAGTTAACTTTCTGTAACCAAAGTCATTTGCAAAGGTTGGCTGCTAATAGTCAAATTTTTCATTTTCATGACAATGGATATTCAGAGGCTTTGATCAACCCGAAAGAATGAGTTGATTGTAAGAATAAATTGAACTGAGCCTGATCTGATTTACTTTTTTTTTCAATTGACATGTAATGGAGAATGGATAAAGAAAGTTGTCTTTTTTGTAATAATGGCTAATGATTGACTTTCCAGAATTGATTCTAGGATGGACACATTTTTGGGTGAAATTCAAGTCGCTTTTTGTGATGCTTAATTGAGCATGAAAATTTGAAATGGTGTTTTTGACAATGGTTAATACACCCAACGGGCATATATGAAGCAAACAAGGATTGTCATCAGGTATAAACTAGTTAAGGTGTATTTTTTAAATGATTGATACATCTACATTAAATTGAAATAGCAAAATAAGGAAAGGTAAAAGGGAAAGACTGATCATTGTTTCATTCAACTGTTCATCCACTGTTCATCCACGAGTTTGTCACACGCACACTCTGCCTTCTGTAAACTGTTTTCATCAACATATCGATTAAATTTAATGATTTATCTATCAAGTGAATGAACCATTTTTTCAAGAATATTAATATAAAAAAGTTTCATTTTATGTAGTAACATTAATGGTACAAAAATGTTTTTCAATAAAATGATTATCAATGAGTCTGACCAGAATACTTGTTCACTCTGGTTCATTGAAATACAGTGAACATGTTACATTGAGATTGGTGAATGGAAATGAGTTTATGCTCAAATTGACTATAAAGGTAGGATTAAGGGAAGAAATTGTTTATATGGTGAATAGATTTTGTTGGCAACAATGGCTTCAAAGGAGAGAAATAAAAGTGTAATGAGATAATCTTACCTTTGACTGGGCAATTGACCATCCTTTTTAATCCATGTGATTAAAGGCACAGGATCGCCATCAACTTTGCATTCCAGTTCAATTGAACTTGATTCAGCTACGGTTATATTGTTTGGTAATTTAATGAAATACGGTTTCACTAGGACAACTAAAGAGGCTGGAGTTGATTCGCGGCTTCCAACTGAGCTGCTGGCCACACAAATGTAAATACCTCTGTCTGTTGGATGGATATCGTTTATTTTAAGGCTACCCGAGGTTGTCAGTTGAAAACGAGGTGAGGCCAGGGTCATGGGTTCTCCATCTTTTTTCCAGGTAACAGTTGGTTCTGGTGAACCTCGGGGTGGACTACAGTCCAAAGTAACCGAGTCACCAGCAACAACAGTTCCACTCTTGGGAGACAAACGAAACTCATCTCTTAAGTAACCAACATTGACAGTGGCATTACGGCTTATCACCTTCCCCACTGAGTTGCGAGCAACACACCAGTAAGTCCCAGTATCTGATTCTTTACCTTCACTGGAAACTTTGTAAAAGAAAAGTCCATCACCACTCAAAAATATCCTGGGTCGATTTGATCGAATTTTTTCACCATCTTTGTACCATTCGATGGTAGGTTTAGGTTGCCCATCTGCTTTACAGTATAACATGGCGGGTTCATTTTTCTTGACCACAATGTCCAAAGGATGTTCAATAATACGAGGCAACTCAAGAGGTTTGTTGGCTTGTATCTCATTAACAATGGATGAGGATGAAGGTAAAGATGATGGAGAGGAAGGGGAAGATGAAGATGAAGAGGAAGAAGGTGAAGATGGGAATGATGGACTAGAAGGTTGTCCAACAGCAGATACAAATATTGTTAACCCATTTGGACAAAATATCGAAGTTGCAATCACACAAACAGAAATGGTTAATAACTGGGAAATAGTCCACATAATAAGATGAATTAATGGCACCTCAAATAGATTAAAAACTGGGAAACATTATTTAATGAAACATAAAAAATAATGGTATTTACATTGAAGATCAATGTTATCCAATTGTTTTTCACAAAACATTTTAATTGTAAAATCGTGAAGACAAGCAAATGTCACTTAACATTGTAATGTCCATTCAAATGAAAAAGAAAGAAAGAGAGGAAAGAAGAGAGAAAGAGAAATAGAGAGAAGAAGAGTTTGAGCTTTGATGGAGATGCAAAATATAAAATTAGAGGGAAGCAAAAAGATGAAGATGAAGATGAAAACAAGCTCAAGATGAGGAGCAAAAACCAATGAAGCTTATTAGTACAAAAAACTTCCACCAGACGTCACTAAACAGCTCTGATGTGGCCATCTGTTGGTGAAATTATTCATCATTTTCGTCTTTTCTTTGTTTGCTTTTATTGTTCCTCTTTTTTGATGTAAAGTCGTTAACAAAATAAATGAAAGGCCACCTTTGCTGCATCATATTCACTAAATCCTCTTACTTTATAAGCGACGGTTGTACATTAAAAAAATATTCATAAATCTGTTTGTTGTAAGGGAAAAGGTTAAGCTTTTGGATCGGTTTTTTTGCTGTGAAATGAAAAGATTAACTGAACAATAGATGGACAATAGAAGCGTTATTTACATTCAAAAATGATGATCTACATTTGAATTTATATTAACATAGTAAAATGAAAAAAATAAATGTCAATGTAATGCATAAAAAATGGCGATCATTGAAATGTTTGATGAAGCAAAAAATTATCATAACAATCAATGTTTTGTAGACGAAACAATCAGGCTTAGTTGGACATTAAATATGAATAAAATGTTAACAGTAAATTATAATGGACAATTTATTTTCTCAAAATGTCTGGAATCTTTTTCTGAGTTTCAATAAAGCAATTTATCTTTTCCTTTGATTGACCAGTTTTTCAAATCTTTTTGTAACCTTTTTGCTTTCGATTTCAGTAATGGACTAAAAAACTGATTGGGTTTATTGTTTTGAATGCTGATTTGCTGATAATTACACAGCTTTTCAGGATTTAGTATTCAGTTTATGAGAAATTAAATCAACTCTATCAAAATCATGAATTTTGCGATTTACGAAAATCAACTTTTATCAAAATTTGAATCTGAAAATTATAATTTGACTTTATTGCCATCTTACGGTTGTGAAACAAAAGAATTGTAATATAAAACAAAAGAAACAGCTTCAGCTTTTACTTTTGAATGGTAATCAATAAATCAGTAAACTACGTTACATTTACTTTTGTTTTGTTGTTTCTAGTATTAATTTGTTTTTTGGTGTCGTGTCATTCAGCAATTCATGGTGAGTAAAAAATATTTAATTGTTTCCTAACTTTTTCGATAAAAACTAATATTAATCTTTTGTTTCTCAACTGCTCTTCATTACATGCTTTCTGCATTTCAATCAGCTTTCCAAGTTAAGCTACCTTGGATCACCTCAGTCATTGGTACTTTGCATATTGGTTTTATTAAAATTTGGAATACATTTTACCAGGTGTGAACTAATTTCATCGAGATTTTATGATCCTTCAATGCAGTCTTATCATACGATTACCATGGGTTGAATCAAATACAATGCCTCATAATGATGCTTTGATGGCTTATGAAAGTGCGATCAACCTAACTATGGAATGCTTTCCAATTCATATATCTCACCTTAATAACTGATGATCATGATCCATGCAAACTTGATGTTTTTCTCATGAATCTTCAAAATCTTCAAACAACGAGTTTGATCAATTGACCCTTGCTCTAATTGGTTACTGGGCTGGCTACTCGTCAAGCAGCGTGTTTGAAAGTACAGTTTGTACATCGTATGTAGCTTACCAATGGAAGATCTGATAAAACTGCTTCTATCGAAATTATTGTATTGAAAGCAGCGGGTGGACTTTCATCTTCGCTCAAAATGCATCTTTGGTCAAAACTAAGCATCTGCTGTTTTAATGACCGTTGAGAAACGATGATTTTGAACTGGATCAAAATATTCAAAATTTGCTGGTAAGGAAATAAATGTACAATGAATTGTTCGGTTATTCATAGATTATTCCTGTTTTAGGACACCAATTCCATGACATTCAACTACAGTTAACATTTTCAAGTTATTGACGCATGGCATTTTGCATCTAATAATTTGAGATGGAACCTTTTTTCCGGTCATTATTTGGCATTATTTTCCCAGGAATTTTGAATATACTCAAACAGAGATCAACCCGTGAATTTGAGACTTGAATGATTAATCCTTAAGCAATCATGTCAATGTTGTGGTAGAAAGAGATATTAATAAATAACGACAGATTTTCCTTCCATCAAACCAACATTTGGTATTAAAAGAAACAGTTTGCTGTTAATCCGCTTTTATTTAATCGCTGGAAATGTCAATTTCATCTTGGTGACAGTTTGATTTTAATCTAGAGTTAATTAAAGGCCCTCTCTTAAAAAGCTGATGCTTATTTATCCTCAACTCATCTCATGGAGTACCAATAAAGCGTAAAAAAGCAGTTTCACTGATACCATCAAATATTACCCAGAGTAATTAATACTGATGCTTAATTCATCTTCAACTGTAATTATTTATTATTCCATGCAATGTAAAATCAAAATTGTTATATCAATGGATGAAGTCCGAGCAATTTAGGAAATTTAAGTTTTCTAGTTATTGCATGAAGTTGAATAAAACATGAAACTGAATTGGCTTAGCGATGAATTGATATCAAAATGTGATTAATGATGATATAAATATTAAACTGAAGATGAGCGAAAACAAAAGATTAACCTGTTATTTGGATCACCTTGGGTGGAGTTGATTATATTGACCTGAGGTCAGAATGATTACGGTGAAGATATTGATTATTTACCTTCAATGGAATGGAATATAGTTGATTTAATTTGAAATTGGGTCAATTTCGAGTCCAGTGACCTAATTTTATGGCAACAAAATAAAAGTGTTCATCATTCCCATGTAATTTATTGTCATCTCAATCATTATCATCATAATCATTATTTTTCTTCATTTTTTTCATCAAACTTTGCTTTTTTTTCTTAAACATAAAATAAACTTTAGACTTTCATTTGTTTCAGTTGTAACGATGAAGGGAAGGCGGAAGATATTTAAATGAACAAGTTGATCAATATTATGAACTTTGGGTGTTAACCATAATAACACTTTCTCTACTGTCTTGAAATCTCAACATCATGAACAAACCACTCCTTGTTTGACAAACAACATGCACATAATCAACCAATAATGATCATAATTTTGATCACGAAAATTCTTAAAAATTTCATCGCTTTAAACTGATTCAGTTTTGCCTTAACAAACAATTATCAATGAAATTTCCAATGATTAATCTCGTTCTAATTGGAAGTTAATTGGGAAAAAAGTATTTAAATTGATTCGAGATTCACTCGAGTAATTTATGAACTTTAAATCTTACAAGTTTTCAATTAGTTTTTGCATCGATGTTGGCTTTTGAAGAGACTTGATAGATATTAATATCAATATTTTGATTGTAACATTGAGACTAATGCCAAGTGAAGTTGATGTAAATTGTATTTGATTACTGATGCCATTGTTACGAAGATGATGATAATGATGATGATGGGGATGAAGATGAGCAAATGATGATGATAAGACGAAAATGCCAACGCCCAAACATCGATATAACAAATTTCATTTATCACTAGGAATAGACAAAGGGTAAAGCAAACGATATCAAACAACCTTTTTACATTTGTGTTTGGCCAACAGCTTTTGTTGGAAAACGCGATTTTCACGCGTTTCTGGACTTGCTTTTGTTCAGTTGAACATCTTTAGTTGTCCTTTTATCTTTAGTGATTACTAATTCAATTCAATTATTGGTTAATTGCTACTTAATCAAGTTCAATTGAACTGGAATGTAAAGTTAACTGCGAGTTTGTGACTTTGGTCAAATGGATTAAAAAGGATGGGCAAAGGTCCAATCAAAGGTACGATTTAATTTCTATTAATCTATTAACTGTTGTTAGTTTGTTGCTGTTTTCATCTAAAGTGAAATTCGTTGAAAATTTCTAAAGAAATTCATTTTTTTATAAAATTTTCATGAAATTGAATTAGTTTTTGTAACTGATAATCTTTGACGATCTCTTAGGGAATCTTTTGAATGATGTGATTGAGTGAAATATTGATTTCTTAAATATCTTGATTCAATATTGAATTATGAAGGGAAATGAAATTCAAGGATAAAGATCGATGATTGGTCATCTCAACTCAAACGGCCAACTATTGATGTTTCATTGATTTTACAATCTTAATGCACTTATCAATTTTCATCTTAAAATTCTTGTCAATTTAAAAAAGATTTTCAGTTCGAAACTTGAATCATTAAGTTTTACCCGGAAATTTATTGATGGAAAATCATTTTTGAATTAAAAAGAAAAATTCTTTCTCCTTGTTCAAACTTTATAGTTGACCCAACTCATTATGATATAAGTTTTAAAAGATTTACATGATTATCATTTCAAGATCAAATTTTGATCAACTGTGTTTATTGGAGTTTAAAGATTGCTCATCGCGAGAAGATGCAAGTTTTGAGTTTAAATTGCAATCTATTTGAAGAAACAAATGGAATTAATTATCAAAGCTTTTTTCCCAGAATCTCATGATAAGAATACGATTTATTCAATATTTGAGATTCAAAATTGGTAAATCAATGACTTTGTCATTACTGTTACACCTTCGTCCAAATTTGTTTAAAAAATGAAATATTGAGTCAAGATAGAATGATTATAAACATATTTTAATTTTTCATTATTTTATCAAGAAAATTATGAAAAGGTCAACTGATTGCTCTTAAAAAATTAGATGAATTTTGAGGAGAAAAGCTTCAAAAACAATTTAAAGACGAATCTAAATATGAAGATTTTTCGATTTTGTTTTTATCCATTTTCCAGTTTGAAGTTACATGCTCTTTATTATGGATTTGCTCTCCAATAAGCATTGTAAAGCAAAAGTTATTTGATTAGATAAAATATATCGGAGTTTAATCAAAGAGTTATACTCTTTGAGTTTAATTAACACTGGAAAGCTGTTTAATCTTATTGCCATTGATGATAATGATCGATGAAGTTGTTAAAATGCTAACAGTCTGTATCAATGACACTAGATGACTCTAGTTTTATGTGAATGCAATTTCATGTTTATGCGCACAAAGGCGATCAAATTAGTTGCTTCTTTTGCTGGAGCAAAACTTTCCGATCAATCTGTTTTCTGAGTGTGAATCTGTTGAATGTGCTCCAATTATGATTTATCCATTTATTTTTCACGATAATTCTGTCATTTGTCTCATCAACCGACTTTAATCATGGTTTTAATCTGTGCCTCTTGATTACCAAGTAGAACTCCTTTTTTTCTACTATGAGGATCGTGCTTTTCTACCAACAAATTTACCTTCAATTTAATGTACATAAATTATTTGTTCAAGCTTTATTACTTCTCTTGTCATTATATCACAAAGTTGATCCTTCATTGTTTTATTAACACCATAGTTTACTTGCACCTTTTTATCAAAATCATCTTCTCCATAATTACTCTTTACTGTCACCATCTTTTTATCTACTTTTGTCATCAAACTGTGATTTTGATTCTTTCTTTTCATGGTTCTTAATGGTTACTCTCCTATCGCAGAGAATGAGCGACGGATTCGCGCCAATGACTCATATTTTAATTCCAGATTTAATTATGCGGTAAGTTATATTTACATTTTACTCTGTTGATAGGAAAACACCGAATCTGCCAATTATAGCACATTCCTGACTACATTTGTCTGAGACAGTTGGAGTCTCAATTTAACCTGTTACATTTCAGATGGTTAACCCTTATTGACATGGAAAATAAAAAGCACGAGATAAAATCTAAACCATTTTTATCTTTACCTTATCAAAATTTTCCCTCCATTTTTGTTTTTACTGTTGCCAATAGTAATTAATTTTTTTCACTTCTATCTTTTGGTAATGTTTACAGAATAATTACATAAAAACCTCAAAGTACAACTTGTTCACGTTCATTCCTGTCAATCTTTTCGAGCAATTTCGTCGCTTAGCCAATTTTTATTTCCTTTGTCTTCTCATTCTTCAGGTAAGCTTTTTCCTTTCTTTTCATTTCATTTATCAAAAATAATGTAATCCCTATTTGTTATTAATGTTGATCCTTGACGAGTCTCAGTCAATTCTTTAACTATTTAACTGTTATTGCTGCCAAATCAATCCATTTTCACATTTTTCTCTATTTTTAAGTCTTAAAAACCTCAATCTTTGTATTTTTCTCTTCACTTTTTCACCCACTCCACTTTTAATGTTGATTTTCTTTCCTTTTTAGTTACAGATAATCATGTTTGTCATGTCTAATAATATATCTGGATTAATGATAATCATAAAAGCTCTAAGCTCTGTACAATTAGTTGTTATTCTTGTCTTTTTTTCTCACAAATTTCCTGACTTTAATTATGTTCAATAGAAAGTGATTGGTAAAAATACTTTTGAATGACACCTAGAAATGAAGATCACATCTTCTGATTACTTTATTCCCATCTTATATCAACATCCTGTTCTTTCACATTTGCATCTCAATTTGTAACAAAAGTGTTCATATTGAAACAAGATTACTTGATAAACAGCTTTAGTAACACCGTTGTTTGAGTAACACTTGCCATTTTCCGACTCAATCACAATCTAATACTAAAATCATTTAACCAATACTTCAATTTCTTACACCAAATTGAATTCATCGTTTGATTGTAAATTGCATTCATCAAACGCAATCCAGACTTTAACTCATACATTGGACTTGCATTAAATCACCTTTCTTTGGAATTGATCAAATTCAGAATAAAATTGAGTCTTTTATTAATTGTTGCAACTGATAAAAAATAACGCCTCTCAGAATATTCTCATCGTTTTGTCAAATATGAGTTATTGATTTGTTCCTTGCAATAGATTGTTTTTTTTTCGAATAACAATAGCCTTTGATTTTGATCTTTATTGATCTGAATCTCATTTCTTACATTTTCAATCTCTCACTACTTTTCACAGATCTGTGTTTTATAACTCAATTCAGTTTTGCCCTTAGGTACCTAAAAATTAGCACTCCTTCTCATTACATGATTCATCATCTTATTCAAATATTTTAATGAAATGCTTTTTATTCCGGCTAACAGCTCATACCATTGATATCATCGCTCACATGGTTGACCACTGCTGTGCCTCTTATTGTGGTCCTTGCTGTTACTGCAATCAAAGATGCTATTGATGATATTGTAAGTTTAGTTCAATATATCTAAAACAAACTTAAGCTCATAAAATTTTAAAATTATTACAGCAAAGACATCGAAGTGATAATCAAGTTAACAATCGTAATTCCAAGGTCTTACGAAATGGCAAACTTGTTGATGAAAGATGGCATAAAGTTCAAGTTGGTGATATAATTCGTATTGACAATGACAATTTTGTTGCGGTAAGAGTGAAATAAATGTTTTACTTTAATTACCAGTTTAATTGAATATAAATTAAACTGCACTCATTACTAAATGATTAATTAATTTTATTGTTTCACAGGCAGACTTGCTTCTTCTATCTACTAGTGAACCCAATGGGTTATGCTATGTTGAAACAGCCGAACTAGATGGGTATGTATCAACATAAATCATCTGATTTACTTGACATTAATCAGTCTGGAGATTCGCTTTGCTCATAAAGTCAAAGAAATTTAGTTTTACCATTTTAAAACCATTTTCACATCGATTTGGTGGAATGTGAAAATATATCAATCTTTAATTCCAATCAATACTCCCACCAAACTAAACGGTCTATTCAAAAAATACATTTGTACTTTTGGTGAACCCAAATTTTAAAGTAAAACCCATTTTCTTTGACTTTATTTTGAAAAATTAAACATTCTCATTTGTCTGTTTTTTCTTGTCTTCCATGAATAGAGAGACTAATTTAAAATGTCGCCAAGCATTACCTGAAACAGCTGAGCTGTTGGATGATACCAATTTATTATCCAAATTTGACGGTATGTCTGAACAGATTAAATGGTGGAATGCATGTTAATTGCTCTTTGTCGCTTTCTGTTTACCTACCATATTGGTTATCATCTGTGTTTCTGCTATCTGTACAGTTATCATCATGAAGGGAATTTTTTTCTTGCTTTTGTTTTCATTATAAATCTAGGTTATAATGTGTGTGATATTTTCTGGTTTGGTATGTATAATGTTCATACATGAACTTGCTGGGCTCAAAATAAACGAAAGGAAATGGAAATGTTTCATGTTGACGGCTGTTGATATAAAAAAAAGTAGAGATTGAACAATCATAACAAGATGTTTCATTAGACTAATTGTGATTTTCAATTGGAAATGGATCAATAAATTGTTGCAATACTTTATTTTTCATTTCAAGATGCATGTTCTATTGATATCTGTATTATATCAACTAACCATTTAATAAGATGAGGCATTAGATATTAGATTAACAGGTTTAGTTTCATGCATTTCCATTCAATCTGATATACGATAGGACCTAATGATGTCATACACTCTGTCAATTATTTTTATTAAGAGAATGAAAACTTTCCATGTCTTTTGATTGATTGTTTGTGCTTCTAATTCAATCTTATCCTTTATGCTCAAAGGATATACATGTATGTTTAGATGATTATCATCATATTTATCATCATATTTCAGGTTGACATTGAAAGTGAAACTTATGGACTCATTTTTTTAAACAAATTGATTTGATTCGCTGTTGAACTGAAAACAATGCAATTGCATGCCTTTGATTAATCATTATCATTATCATCGCCATCATAGAGTTATCCTTACCAATGAATAAGCAAATTTAAACAGAATAATCAATATTAGTAAATAACAATAATGTCGACCAATAGGTATGACAAAATTGAAGGACAATGCAATTGAATAGCTTCACCTTCATCAGGCAATGTTTTTTTGATAACTTTTTGAGTTGCATGAAAAATTCGATTTGTTTGACCTTTTATCGATTTTTGTTTTCATTTATTTTTCATGTTATTGGAAAAAACTGGACAATTTTAAATAATTACTCTATCAACTCTAATCTATTGTCATTTTTTTGTTTTCAGGTGAAATACGATGTGAACCACCAAATAACAATTTAACCAAATACGAGGGAACTTTACTTTGGAAGAAGCAAACATTTCCATTGGACAATGATAAAATGCTATTGAGAGGTTGCGTTCTTCGCAATACAAAATGGTGCTTTGGGGTTGTCGTTTTTGCTGGTCGGGATACAAAATTGATGCAAAACAGTGGAGTTACGATATTCAAAAGAACTAGTCTTGATAGATTGTTGAATTTGTTGATTTTAGGGGTAAGCAGCAATCATTGTAAATGTTTTATTCTCAACAGAGTCAAGACTTTCATGTTTTAGAAGATGGACGAAATTGAATTAGCCAGAGAAACTCGATTAGCCAGGAATAATTTTTCACATTTCTCAGCATTTCTCTGATTTACTTTCAAATGATACGCATTCATGAACTGTTCATAAATCTTTTCTCTTTACGCTTTCCCAAACTTTATTTTTATCTTGAATCTTTAGATTTATGAATGTTTCTAAAAACTTTATTGACTTTGTTTTAGCTCTTGGCTCTATCTTTTTGCTTACTTGTCAATATTTTAGGTACTAACTTGAAAAGCTAATTATCTCATTTCTTCTTTGTTTTATTTGTTATTTTCCAATCTATTGATAGATAGTTTTCGTGTTGATTAGTATGTGCCTGTTTTGTACCATTGCGTGTGGCTTTTGGGAAACTGTTACTGGTCAACATTTTCGAGGATTTTTACCTTGGGATAAAAAAGCTGTTCCTCAGGAAGATCCAACCAGTGGTGCTACAATAATTGCTATTCTAGTCTTCTTTTCGTATGCAATTGTTTTAAACACTGTGGTACCCATTTCTTTATATGTTTCAGTTGAGGTCATTCGCTTTTGTCATTCCTTGTGGATCAATTGGGACCAAAAGATGTATTATCCGGTTACAGATACACCAGCAAAAGCTCGGACGACCACTTTGAATGAAGAATTGGGTCAAATTGAATATATCTTCTCCGATAAGACAGGAACCTTGACACAGAATATAATGACTTTTAACAAATGTTCCATTGCTGGTCGATTGTATGGTGAAGTTATTGACGAAGAATCTGGTGACATATTGGAAATCTCAGAAGATATGAGTCCAGTTGATTTTTCAGCCAATCCTCATTATGAATCTTCATTCCGTTTTTATGATCAAACATTGTTGGATGATGTTAATTCTGGAAAAAAAGATGTTCACGAGTTCTTTCGTCTTCTCGCCTTATGTCATACTGTTATGTGCGAAGAAAAAGATGGAAGCTTAGAATATCAAGCTCAATCGCCCGATGAAGCAGCACTAACCGCAGCAGCTCGAAATTTCGGTTTCGTTTATAAGGTAAAAATTTTCGGCAAATTCAATTATAAAAAATCCACCTTAAAATTATAACACATTATTTAATTGAATAGCAATCGAACTCAAATGAATATTTGTTCGCCTTCAAGACAGTAAATGTACTGAGTGTAATCCACATTTCATTCAGTATGATTGTTATTAGTGAGCTAAGTTGCAGTCTAATCCAAACTTTCTCAATCATTTTTCAATTTTCATCAATTTATTTGGTGCAAAATACTGTACTAATAATAACAGATATTATGAGTTACAATTTGTCATCAATATCAAAATCTGAAAACAGCAAACACAGATTTGTTCAATAATCTTAATGCTATAATAATATTATGAGAATCAATGGTTGTTAGTTTTTGGGTTTAGTTTCAGCTGTAAAATAATAAACAAAACTCTGGGCAAAGTTGAATCAATGCACGAAATGTTACCCAAAAAGGTGAATATTTCATCTATTAGACAATTATAATACAATAGACTATGAATCATGTCCACCTATGTATTTTTTCATTGATCCATATTTTATCCTCAAATCTTTCCTTTTCATCAATATTCATTTTAATCGATTCTCTTAATCTTTCTCTTACTCAGAATCTCTTGTTACCCTAACCAATTAATTTAAATGAATCTTGTTGAATTGGCTTTGTCAACAATCAGTTATTCACAAGATATACTTTACATTTAACTTTTCATTCTGTTTTGTTATTCATTTGGGTTCATTTTTATTGATCCTTTTCAATCTGTTGAATGGGTCATCTCGTTAATAGAAAATGTTGGGAATTTTCTCAGTTTTATCTTCCCAATCAATTTTGTTTTTCTGACTCCTGTCATCTGATTCTAACCTATTTATTGTTTTTGAATTTCAGAGCAGAACTCCCAATTCCGTTACAATTGAAGTTCTTGGGGAAACCGAAGAGTACGAATTGATTGCCATTTTGGATTTTAACAATGTTCGTAAGAGAATGTCTGTAAGTATTCATTTCATGTTCATTTTTTTGCATTTTTCAACTCGATAATATCTCAGCAAACTTAACAAAATCAGATAGAAGATTTCTATGCATTCTTATATTATTACAGCTTCATTTGTTGGCTAATCATTTTTTTATTAAAATGAATTCTTGTGTTCTCTAAAACTATCAATATCCTTGTGATTGTTCAGTAATAAATTATTTCCAACCATAAAAAAGGCGTACAAAGGTATACAGATGTTATCCATGTAAATTTTACACAATCTCATCGTTATCAGTTCATCTATTATAATACATATTATAGAACCAACCTCTTTGCATTCAAATTATATTAATAATTTCATAAGTCCATATTGAGTTCATTATCAGATGTAAATATTGTTGATATATTTATATTAAAAAATCATGTCAATCACAATACACCATTTGAAATTCAGGGTTAGAACAATTTACGATAATACAAAAATCTATTTTATAAGAAATTTCCTAACAATAGATTTAGAAAATTTGACTCAATTATTTCTAATGTTTTTACTTGTTTCTGTTAATTCAGGTGATAATCAAAAAAGATGGAAAGATAACTCTATATTGCAAAGGTGCTGATTCTGTGATATTCGAAAGGTTACATGCTAATTGCGAGGATGTTAGACAGGAAACTCTAGAGCATCTCAATCGATTTGCTAGTGAAGGACTTCGAACATTATGTCTAGCAAAAAAGGAGTTGGACGAAGAGACGGTTGAGAAGTGGAAAGCACAGCTCCATGAAGCTGCTACAAGTTTAGTCGATCGGGAAGACAAAGTTTCTGCCGTTTATGAATTGATCGAAAAGGATATGATGTTACTTGGAGCAACTGCCATCGAAGACAAACTCCAAGAAGGTGTTCCTCAATGTATTGCCAATCTTTCTGCGGCCAACATAAAAATTTGGGTTTTAACCGGCGATAAACAAGAAACTGCCATCAACATTGGTTACTCTTGTCAATTGTTAACTGATGAAATGGTTGATATATTTATTATTGAAGGTTGGGAATATGATGAAGTTGAACAAGAATTATTGCGTTGTAGAGAAAGTATTCGCAATATTTCAGCTCAAGGTAAAGTCGGTGGAGCCTGTTCTGTAGTTACCTTTAGTGATGCCAGTGATGTAACCCACGTGTCTCCAGGCAACAATGTTTCCGGAGGTAAGCCATGGGCTAATCAAAAGGTGGATCATGTTGATGGTAAAGGCGATCATCATAACAATCATCAAAATCAATCTCACCATCAACAACATTTAGGAACTGGAATTGAAGAGCTTGTCGGTAAAGATGGAGGAGCTTTCGGTGGGTTTGCTTTGGTTGTTAATGGTCATAGTTTAGTTCATGCTCTTCAACCACAAATTGAATTACTCTTCCTTGAAGTTGCATCATGTTGTCGATCTGTTATTTGTTGCCGAGTAACTCCATTGCAAAAAGCTCTTGTTGTTGATCTTGTTAAAAGGCATAAAAAAGCTGTTACTTTGGCCATTGGAGATGGTGCCAATGATGTTAGTATGATTAAAAGTGAGTTTACTTCAGTGTTGATCTCAATTATAATACCACCTTGTAATTGAATGCATTACATTAAGCTATTTACTTAAGGAATTGCTGCCTCAGCAAATATTGAATTGATGTCTCAATGTCAATAATATCTTGATAATCACTGAAAAGATCTTAATTTCTAATTCATTTTCTTCCATTTTTAGTGGCTCACATTGGAGTTGGCATTAGTGGACAGGAAGGAATGCAAGCGGTTTTATCGTCAGATTTTGCATTGGCTCAGTTTCGTTTTTTAGAAAGGCTGTTGCTAGTTCATGGTCGTTGGTCATACTATCGTATGGCCAAATTTTTAAGATACTTTTTCTATAAAAATTTTGCCTTTACTCTTTGCCATTTCTGGTACGCATTTTTCTGCGGTTTCTCGGCTCAGGTTAGTTTCAGGTTTAAAAGATATTGATTTTTACTAATTTCTGTACTAATTTTCTATCTCCAGACTCTATATGATCCTGTTTTCATATCATTCTACAATGTCTTCTATACATCCCTGCCAGTCTTAGCTCTTGGTATATTTGACCAAGATGTGGACGATCGAATGTCGATCCGGTATCCTTTATTATATACCCCAGGTCATGGTGATCTCCTGTTCAACAAAATTGAGTTCTTAAAAAGTGTGGCTCATGGTATTATCACCTCATTTGTTTTATTTTTCATCTCTTATGGGGCTTTCAGAGAAGCAATTGGACCAGAAGGTATTAACTATGATGGGCACCAAATTTTTGGTACAGTCGTTTCAACGATTCTCGTTTTAGTGGTAACAGCACAGGTACTATTTCCCTTTTGTTTACATTTACAGGTTTTCCTATTCAGAGTCAACAGTTTTCCACCTGCAATATCTGTGACTAGGTTCTATTTAGTCATCTGATTTTATTGAGCTTTATATCCACTGCTATTAAAGTTATTGAATGGTTCAATTAAATTCAGAGGAAACTTTCAAATAAATCATGCAAACGGATGCATCGATCATATTCATTAAAAGACCTAATTTATTCTGTCAGTTATGTTGAAAAATTTAATTTTGAATATTTACATAATCTAGTTTGTTGTTATATGATAATACATCATTTTTCTGTTGCAACAGTTTGTTATTTGGTGTTTATTAATAGATTATAAATAAATAAATTTATTCTAAAACCATAGAATAGCTATTGAATGTACAAACTCACTAAATGCACTTTATTGATTGACAATTTTTCAGGTGTATTTGAACTTTGATTCAGATTCAATTATTTTGTTGGTGTTTCAAGTAATAATTGAAATATTCTTCATATCTCTTACAGATTGCCTTGGATACCGCTTATTGGACTGTATTTAATCATGTTGTTATTTGGGGAAGTGTGGCCTTTTATTTTGCTATGACACTTTTCATTAATAGCAATTTTATCCGCAATCAATATCTTGGCTGCCTACGAACTGCGCTAAGCACGGGACAATTTTGGTTTACATTATTTTTAACACTGGTTATCCTTTTAATTCCAGTGATTGCATCTCGTTTCTATCAAGTTAATGTACATCCAACTCTGAGTGATCGATGTCGATTAAAACAAAGATTGACTCGATTAAAGATTAAACCCATCGAACCCATCACACGACGTAGAAGCTCAGTTCGCCGAAGTCGACGATCTGTAAGATCGGGTTATGCATTCGCCCATCAAGAAGGTTTCGGTAGATTAATTACAAGTGGTAAACTTGTTCAAAAGCCAAGTATTAAATCAAACACTGGTACCAATACGCTAAACAGTGTACGATCATCCATTGAAGTTCCAAGTCAAGTGATGCCAAATCAAGCCAATATCTCATCATCAACACATAATATGAAAGCTTCCTCATCTTCTCGAGTACAACCTAAACATAGTGGACCCTCTCCTATTCAAATTTAAACACATTCTCATTGATTTGTCTCATTTTTATAATTTTATTTTCTCTCATTCCTCGCCTTTCTTTTTTCAATTTGCGTCTTTCTCATTGTTAATGTTAACAGTTAACAAATTGTTATCACTTGTTAAAATCTCTCTTCTCATCTAATTGTGTACATCTATTGATTTTTATCTCTTTCTCTCTCTCTCTCTCTTTGTTCAACTCAGTCATGTCATTTTCAATCACTCAAAATTCATCATTTTTTCATATTTTTTCTTCCTTGATCTTCATTGGAAAAAAAGTATTTACTGTTATTACTGAAAATTTTCATCACATGTTAACTTAATCATCGAAAAATCTTTAGAAAATGTTATCAAATTCTTTTTAAATAAGATTACTAGTTTTTCATGAGGTCAAAGATATTAAAATATACCTTGCGAACTGAAAATACTGTTTCTATTCATTTCTTAATTTCAAGCATTTCAAATATCCAATCCGAACACCAAAATGAAGAGAAAACATTTGCCAAATTTGCTGTGTTGGCTTTTCGCTTCTTTGGGCCTTTTTTGGCAAGTTTATCAAGTTTCGGAGATATTTTTTGGTTTCCAGACACGAGTCGATATTGAAATGGACGCACCAATCAACTTGACAATGCCAGCAATCACCGTTTGCCTGCCTTTGGATCCTCATCCAAAAACTTTGAACCATTTGTTTCACACTCGGAATTTGACTTTCGCCCAAATGAAAGAAGAGGTCACTTACTTGCCAATCAATATTCTGTCAACTTTGGAAACAATCGATGTTAAAGTGTTCTGTCGAACTAAATATCCAAGGGTAATCGATGGTGCTCCTGATGGCCAACCTTGTGACCTTTTCGGGGAAACAATACATTCCATGCAATACAACCAAGCTTTCAAGGAGATAACTCATTGTACAACTTATTTGCATCAAAAGGAGGATCGACCTCTAACTGTGATCTCTAATGAAGCTAAAGACTTTTATCAGCTTGAAATTTACTCAGCTAAACCTAATTCATTTTATGTTTATCTTCATAATCCAATCGAAATATTAAACTTGCCGGAATCTGATTTTCTAACAATATTTACTAACCAATCCAGTGACGTTGTTATTGTTACTTCACGAATAGTCGTCTCTTTACCAAGTTACATCTTTTTCACTAATTGCTTGGACTATAAAGATGTCATGTTTCGAAGACAAGGCTGCATATTCGAATGTCGCAATCGAATTGCTTTGGCAACTTGTGGCTCATGGTCATCAGAAGTCCCTGCTCCTGTGGATTCAAAATTACCGTTTCGTTCCCGGCAACACACTTGTCCAAGTCCAAGCGACTATAAATGTGAATCCTTTGAAATCTGTCCTGTTGCATGTAAAAGCTCTTGGTACTCTTCGAATCTCGTCTGGAATCATTTCAAAGAAACTCGTTCCAATTTGACCAGATTCGCGGCTCGTCGACCTTATGGACTTGAATTCGTTTACAATGTCACACCATATCTAGCTACAGTTGAATACTCATGTTATGTTGCCAGTTGTTTGGGCATTTGGTTTGGCATCAGTTACTCTGACATAATGTTACGAATGTTTAATCTCAATGAGAAATCTGTTGAAAGTCGCAAAAGTCACAAGCCGTATAAGAATGACAAACAAAGATCTGACTGGTCAAAACCTCAAGCCTACCCAAAAGGTTATAAGAGATCACCAAACAAGATCCTTCATCGAAAAGTTTCGCGAGTTTGGCATATTGATGTTCTCCGTTAATGGTCGCTTATACAGCTTACTTTAAATATTTGTAAACACGCAGTTCAATTTATGAAGAGCCCAACATAAACTCAGCAATTAACAATAATAAAGAATTTAAACAGCACGAAATAATTTCAAAAGCTTTCAATTTTTATTTCAAACCTCGATTGAGCTGAAACTCAAATCTTTAGAAAATCAATCATTTAAAATACAGATGTTGATTGCGAATGAAAACTTGAAATTCAATCAATTTAATTTTATATTTTTCAGTGATCATAATTGTATATTCAGAAGATGCAATATCGAATTCTAGAAAAACCTGATCAATATTACAAATAAAGGCTTACTTAAGTCTTTGTAAAGTTATTTAATTTTATGATTGTTGCTAAAAAAGAAACAGTTAACACAATTGTCACATTTCTGCACAAATTGACGCAAATGATCGAAAACTGATTTCTTTCGAATTCAAACTTCTGTTGGTTTGTAGAGACATAAAAGCTGAGTCTATTTGTGTGATGCAAAAGTTTCTCTGAGCAACAGTTTTCGTGAAAATTTAGGTCAGCATTGAAACTTCGATTCCCTTTTGTAGATTTTTACATGAAATTCATTTCGCTAATACAATTTCTGATAGCAAATCAGAAAATGCCCTTATTTTGCGAAATAAATCTTCCAATTTTCTGCAAAACAGATAAATTCGATTTTCAGTTAAACTGGCCGCATTCTGTAGTCGTAAGACTTTAAAAGCTGCAACTTTTTATTTATCAATATGAATTGTTTGCACACATCATGGCTTAAATACTTTGTCTAATCTATGAAACTTTCGATAGCAAACCATAAAATGCACTTACTTTGAGAAATGAAACTTTCGTTTTTCTGCGAAACAGATCATTTCGATTTCCAGTAAAACTGGCCGCTTTCTGTGGTTGCAAGAGTTAGAGAGCCAAAACTCAATATTTGTCGTTAAGAATTGTCGCTACACATCACAGATCTAATACTTTTTGGAATTCATAAACTGTTCTCTTGTTTCTGGCCATTGGCCGCAAAACTTTGAACCTCAATATTTCGAGAATTGTTGCAAATACAGTCATCAGTCTTTGACCAATTTGATCCTTTACTTATTTATAATGCAATGCAATTTAATTTCTTTCCGTTAGTGCGTTTGAGTCATTATTTCTGGCAGTTAAATGCACGATTAATAGCTTATTTAACAAAACAAACTCATCTTTACCCATTTCTTGGTTTATCAAGCAATTTTCTGGTTGAGTTTACAAATGAAATGCAAAGATTGCTACCAAAGGCTCCAAAATTTCCGTAAAGAGGTGAGACTAAATGTGATCGTTAGGGCATGCAAACTGTATCAATTTGTACTATTAAAAAATTCATCCGATGGATAGTTTTTGATAAAATTGAGGCCAAATTTGTAACTTCGATTGTCTTTCGTTCATCTGTGGAAGTAGAACCTTACATGAAACTTTATTTTACTAATGTAAATTCTATGGTCAACCTGGAAATCTACTTATTTTGAAAAATAACACTTTCTATTTTCTGCGAAACAGATAAGTTCGATTTTCAGTTAAACTGGCCGCATTCTGTAGCAGTAAAATTTAAAGAGCTGGAACTCATTATTTGTCAATATAAATTGATTGTACACATCATGGATTAAAAACTTTTTCTAATCCATCAACAGTTCTCTTGCTTTTGGCCTTTGGTTCAAAAACTCTAAACATCGATATTTCGCGAATCGCATCACCTACAATTATCATTCTTTAACCAAACATTACATTTCATTATTGACTATAAAATCCTGCGATATTATACTATTCAAGATTCTACAAAAAAAGTTATAATATTGTATTACTTACATTGCCAGATTTAAGACTTGAGTTATAAAGTTAGATTGCTACTTAAACACAAATTTTACGCGTTGAATGAATATTCAGTAATAAATATATTAGCATGGATTTTATTGGATATTCAGACATAATATATTGTAGCCCATAATCAAATCTAGTGTTTGGCGCAAAAATGATGATTGTAGAGGAACCGTTCTTGAAATATTGATGTTGAAAGTTTTTAGATTAAAGGCCAAAATCGAGAGCAATATTGATGAGCTAGAACTAGCATTGACTCCATGATGTTGGCCAACAATTTTTATCAACAACAAATGAGTATTAGCTCGCTAAATCTTTTAGTAACAGATTAAGGTCGGTTCAACTGAGAATCGAAATGATCTGTTTTGCAGAAATTTTAAAGATTTATTTATCAAAATAAGTAGATTTCCTGAGTAGCCATTGAAATTCCCATCAGTAAAATAGAGTTTTATGAAAAAATCTATTGCGATAGATGAATAAGAGGCGTTCGAAGTTACGACTTTGACCTCAAATATATCAAAAACTATTCATCGGATGAATTTTTTAATAGTATAGATGGATATAGTTTTAAGGCTTCTACAAACCCATAAAGTTTCATCTCTTTACTCAAATGTTTGCCCCTTTGACAGCATTCTTTGCCTTTCATTTACAAACTTAACCAGAAAATTGCTTTATAAACCAAGAAATGGGTAAAGATGAGTTTGTTTTGTTAAATAAGCTATTAATCGTGCATTTACATGCCAGAAATCATGACCCAAACGTACAAATGGAAAGAAATTAAATTGAATTGCATGATTAATTAGTATAGAATCAAATTGGTCAAAGACTGATGACTGTATTTGCTACCGTTCTCGAAATACTGAGGCTTAAAGTTTTTGGACCAAAGGCCAAAATCTAGAGAACAGTTGATGCATTCAAAAAAGTATTAGATCTATGATATGTAGCGACAATTTTCATGGACAAACATCAAGTTTAAGCTCAGTAACTCTTGCAATCACAGAAAGCGGCCAGTCTATCTGGAAATCGAAGTGAAGCGTTTTGCAGAAAAACGAAAGTTTCATTTCTCAAAGTAAGTGCATTGGTTGGTTTGCTATCAAAAAATCCATCCGTAAAATAGAGTTTGGTGAAAAAATCTGCTTCCATAATCGTACAAAAGCCAATCGAAGTTTTAACTTTGGCCTAAATTTGCTCAAAAACTGTAGGTCAGAGAAACGCATGCACCACACTAATGGAATCAGTTTTTATGTCTCTACTAACCAACAGAAGTTATAATTTGATTGAAATGAGTTTTCGTTCATTTTTGTCAATTTGAGCATTAATTGTGTTAATCGTTTCTTTTTAGCAGCAACCTGAATTAAACAGTTTAGAGAAAGCAAAGTAACATAAGGTTTGGTACTTAAGCAGTTTATTTAAACACTTTCATTCATCTTGTTACACAATTTTTGGTTGTTTTTATTTGTACCAATAACAATCTTCGCAAATATGGTACAAAAATAAAGAGCAAGAACAAAGAGGAACTACATCATACTGAATGGCGAAAGTTTGAAACAAATAAATGTAGAAATAGTGTTGAATATAGTTATTTTGAATGTAATTCCAATCGATTCTGTTCGTTTAGTGTAGTTTGTACAGTTCGAATCAAAGAATCTAAGAATGAGCAACGAAACGTTTAGTCCCATAATGCAAAGAAAATCGAAGCATATCAGTAACTGAAATACCAAACCAAATGCCAAAACAAGAAGCAGTGTAGCAAATGAACTCAATCTGAGTCAATCGAGGTCCATAATTGTAAACAAACTCTGCACCTGAAGGACGACGAACATATAAACGGGTTAAATTTGAATTTGACCGTTTCTCTGTCACTGAAATCAATGTAGTTGTATACCAATGATTTATGCATTGAGCTTTACAGAGGAACTTTTGCGAACAATAATGACGTTCGGGTGCCCAACAAACCTTGCCTTCTACTGCAAAAGGCAAATCGGTATTTTTGGTAACAGGAACATCTTTAGGCCAAATCGGACAATCTCTTATCGCTTGTTTGATTCGACAATTGTAGACACAAGATAAACGACCAAATTCTTGGTCATCATAAGGAACGCAATCAGTTCGGTAAGGCGCTGGCAACAAATGGGTTATTACTTTGGTTGTGGATAAAATGATGCTAAGTGTTTGTTGACTCCAAAAATGAAATGTATCAGCTTCAATAACGTGCAGAATCTCAATTGGATTGTGAACAATGATTGCGAATGAATGATTTCCTTGACTGAATAGACGAACTTGATAAAAATCTTTAGCATTTCCATGAATCACTTCCATTGGTTTCTTTCCAGGCTCTTGATAATAATAAGTGTTGCACCTTATAACTCGATTTGTTTCCCAATTATAATGTAAACTGACTCTTGGAGCAACAAAATTTTCACAATTATCTGTTCCACTTTGATCTATTTTGATCAGTTCGGGAAATGGTGTTCGACAATCAACTTTGACTGGCTCAGCAGGAAATTCCAGAAGTTTACTTGGCCTTAGATATCGATAATAGTCGCGAGCATCTTTGGATAAGTTAAATGAAGGAAAATATCTCAAAATGGAAGGATGAGCCATGAGATCGGTACAAATTGTAAGAGCGGGCATCGTTATGTTTTGATGTGGAACAATTTCGATGTCAACTCGAGTTTTGAAGTCAAAATATATGACAGAGACTTGATGAATTTGCCAGATGAGTCCAATTGTTGCAGTTAACCATGAGATTAACTTGGCTTGGTAACTATAATGGCACAATTTGGTCTTGCTTTTCTCTCGATCATCGATATTCTTAGAGTTAAAGTTATATTCTGTTGGCTTATAAATTACGAAGTCGAGCGATGGTCGGTTCAATTGGAAATCATTTTCAACATGAGATTGTCTTTTCTCATTTTTACTTCGTTCAACTAAAGTTTGCTGAATCTTTAACTCTGATGGCTTTAGACGGAAACGGCGAGAAGTTTGCAAAGACATTTTATTTCATACTCTTAACATGAGTTGCAAGTTTCTGGTGCACAAAGAGGTTTGATATTGAATTTGAAGTATCCAGATAATTGAGATTTATAACTGAAAATTAATAAATTATAAAAAGATGTGACAAAAATATGATTGATGTCGATTGCAAAAGTTAATAACAAACCTATTAGATGATCTCAAGAGATAATCCATCAAAAGCTTCATTTGATTGATTCAGAACAATATTTCATGTTACGATCTACAAACTTAAACATGTTCTTGCGTTAATTTATGACAATTGCTTTAAAGCAGACCATAGCTTGCGACTAAAAAACCCAATCATCACATTTATGCACAAATTGACAAAATGCCCTAAACCGGGTAAAAATGGTTTCTTTCAAATTATAACTTCTGTTGGTTAGTAGAGACATAAAAACTGATTCCATTAGTGTGGTGCATGAGTTTCTCTGACCTACAGTTTTTGAGAAAATTTAGGCCAAAGTTGAAACTTCGATTGGCTTTTGTACGATTATGGAAGCAGTTTTTTTCACCAAACTCTATTTTACGGATGGATTTTTTGATAGCAAACCAACCAATGCACTTACTTTGAGAAATAAATCTTTCAATTTTCTGCAAAACGCTTCACTTCGATTTCCAGATAGACTGGCCGCTTTCTGTGATTGCAAGAGTTACTGAGCTTAAACTTGATGTTTGTCCATGAAAATTGTCGCTACATATCATAGATCTAATACTTTTTTGAATGCATCAACTGTTCTCTAGATTTTGGCCTTTGGTCCAAAAACTTTAAGCCTCAATATTTCGAGATTGTTAGCACCTAAAGTCTTCATTCTTTGACCAATTTATTCTTTACTAATTTATAATGCAATTCAATTTAATTTATTTCCATTTGTACGTTTGGGCCATGATTTCTGGCATTTATATGCACGCGTAACAACTTATTTAGCAAAACAAACTCATCTTTACCCATTTCTTGGTTTATAAAGCAATTTTCTGGTTAAGTTTGTAAATGAAAGGCAAAGAATGCTGCCAAAGGGGCAAACATTTGAGTAAAGAGTTCAAACTTTATGGGTTTGTAGGGACATTAAAACTATATTCATCTATACTATTAAAAAATTCATCCGATAGATAATTTTTGATTTATTCGAGTTCAAAGTCGTAACTTCGAACGCCTCTTGTTCATCTATCGCGGTAGATTCTTACATAAAACTCTATTTCACTGATGGGAATTTCAATGGCTAACCAGGAAATCTACTTACTTTGAGAAATAAAACTTTCTGTTTTCTGTAAATCAGATTATTTCGATTCTCAGTTGAACCGACCTTAATCTGTTACTAAAAGATTTAGCGAGCTAATACTCATTTGTTGTTGATAAAAATTGATGGCCAACATCATGGAGTCAATGCTTGTTCTAGTTCATCAATATTGCTCTCGATTTTGGCCTTTAATCTAAAAACTTTCAACATCAATATTTCGCGAACGGTGTCATCTATAATAACGATTCTGCAGCCAAACATTAGATTCTATGATGGGCTATAATATAATATGTCTGAATATCCAAAAACTTTAAGCCTCAGTATTTCGAGAACGGTAGCAAATACAGTCATCAGTCTTTGACCAATTTGATTCTATACTAATTAATCATGCAATTCAATTTAATTTCTTTCCATTTGTACGTTTGGGTCATGATTTCTGGCATGTAAATGCACGATTAATAGCTTATTTAACAAAACAAACTCATCTTTACCCATTTCTTGGTTTATAAAGCAATTTTCTGGTTAAGTTTGTAAATGAAAGGCAAAGAATGCTGTCAAAGGGGCAAACATTTGAGTAAAGAGATGAAACTTTATGGGTTTGTAGAAGCCTTAAAACTATATCCATCTATACTATTAAAAAATTCATCCGATGAATAGTTTTTGATATATTTGAGGTCAAAGTCGTAACTTCGAACGCCTCTTATTCATCTATCGCAATAGATTTTTTCATAAAACTCTATTTTACTGATGGGAATTTCAATGGCTACTCAGGAAATCTACTTATTTTGATAAATAAATCTTTAAAATTTCTGCAAAACAGATCATTTCGATTCTCAGTTGAACCGACCTTAATCTGTTACTAAAAGATTTAGCGAGCTAATACTCATTTGTTGTTGATAAAAATTGTTGGCCAACATCATGGAGTCAATGCTAGTTCTAGCTCATCAATATTGCTCTCGATTTTGGCCTTTAATCTAAAAACTTTCAACATCAATATTTCAAGAACGGTTCCTCTACAATCATCATTTTTGCGCCAAACACTAGATTTGATTATGGGCTACAATATATTATGTCTGAATATCCAATAAAATCCATGCTAATATATTTATTACTGAATATTCATTCAACGCGTAAAATTTGTGTTTAAGTAGCAATCTAACTTTATAACTCAAGTCTTAAATCTGGCAATGTAAGTAATACAATATTATAACTTTTTTTGTAGAATCTTGAATAGTATAATATCGCAGGATTTTATAGTCAATAATGAAATGTAATGTTTGGTTAAAGAATGATAATTGTAGGTGATGCGATTCGCGAAATATCGATGTTTAGAGTTTTTGAACCAAAGGCCAAAAGCAAGAGAACTGTTGATGGATTAGAAAAAGTTTTTAATCCATGATGTGTACAATCAATTTATATTGACAAATAATGAGTTCCAGCTCTTTAAATTTTACTGCTACAGAATGCGGCCAGTTTAACTGAAAATCGAACTTATCTGTTTCGCAGAAAATAGAAAGTGTTATTTTTCAAAATAAGTAGATTTCCAGGTTGACCATAGAATTTACATTAGTAAAATAAAGTTTCATGTAAGGTTCTACTTCCACAGATGAACGAAAGACAATCGAAGTTACAAATTTGGCCTCAATTTTATCAAAAACTATCCATTGAAAGGTCGAAAAATTTACTCAAAAGAGACTTCATATATTACCAGAAGCTAAACATAAGCTTTGTTATTGAATAGAGTGACAAACTTGATAATAATAATAATAGATTGATTTTATTGATTATTTTCTGTTGAATGTTCTGCGAAAAATTAATTAATTTCTTGGAGTCGGTTGATTAACGCATTGGATAACATCACATTCACTTGCTAACTTTTTTAATTGCAATAATCAATCATTAATTCGAGAGAAATCAATCAACTTGACAAAAAAGATGTCATGTGCTGATTCGGCTAATTTTGATATTTTCACGGCTCTGGATAACTCGATCAATTTCACGATCACTTGAAAAACACTGAATTTGAATTTCACCAACAAAAGATATTATCTTTTTATAGATTTTCTTTCCAATTAATCACAACAATTGAGTTGTCAATCATGAATTGTCTTCCAATCAATCCGAATGCATTTCTGTTCCTTCAAAACTGTAATGCATAAAATTATTTCAGTTTATAAGGATGAACAGAATCAGGCGTCTATTTGGACGAAAAAATGGGGACTTCGAATATCAATTTAAAAAATGCTCGTTTAGCGTCTTCAAGATCTTATACATTGTTTCCAGGTAATCTTAGCCAAGGTGAACCAAGAAAATTTAAACCAACTTTCATTCATGGCTCAATGCGTCAATTAACAAGCAAAAAATATCAACTCAAGGCAAGTTCATTTTTCTGGATCAAATTTGTGTCTTGGTTAATAGCAAGTGTTGGTTTATTTTGGCAAATATCATCAGTTTCCATGATTTACTTCAGATTCCCAACTCGAACCGACATCGAAATAGATTCACCTCGCAACGTAAATATGCCTGGATTGACCATTTGTCTCAAACTGATTACACCGTCAACTCAAATTGTCCCAACTTCCAGTGCAATCAGTTTATATAACCAAACGGTCGACCCTTTAAGCAATAATCTTCGATATGTTCCCATAAATATACTTTCAAAGTTACCACACGAACCAGTTGAAATAACTTGTAAGACGCCTTGGCCTGAACTTGTTCCAATCAATTCTTCAGCTGGTGATGATTGTGAAAATTTTGTTACTCCAATCGAGACAATCCAATATGATTACGAAGAGGATCAACTTTATAGATGTACAACATATTTCCATCAAAGACCAAACAAAAGTGAAATCAATGTTATTACTAAAAACTCTGAACACTTTTATCGAGTTAACTTTCAAACTTCACAAAATTATTGGATCGCTGTTTATGTTCACAACCCGGTCGAAGTATTGCATCTAAACGAAGCTGATACATTTCGATTTTCAACCAAAGAAACTGAACAAATCACTTTAATGACCACCAAAATGACTACTTATTTATCTCGATATCCTTACCAAACTGATTGCATCGATTATGAAGAACAAGTTTATGGGCGAATGTCTTGTGTCTACAATTGTAGGTGTGCAATGGTCAGAAAGGTTTGTCCAATTTGGCCTTATGATGTTCCAGCAGATCCAAAGAAGAGTTTACCTTTTTTTGTGTCCAGTAAATCTTGTCGAACTCCGGGTCGTTATTTGTGTTCCATAAAATCGACATGTAAAAATGCTTGCCTCAACAAATGGTATTCAACTTCATTGATCAATAGAAAAGAGAAAAGTAATTCAAGCAATTTAACCAAATTTTATGTGAGGCGACCTTTTGGAGCTGAAGTCAATTATTACTATACGGCACGGATGGAAAGAATCGAGTTCTTTTGTTATATCGCTTCTTGTTTCGGTACTTGGCTTGGAATCTCTTTTGCTGATTTGATTAAATTTTCAGGAAACTGGTTTGAGAAACAGTCAATTGAAAAGAGTCGGATTAATATAATCAAAGTAGCTGCGGTCAAATTGCCAAGCAAAAGCTTTAAAATAAAATCTAAATAATATTCTTACATTGGATTGGTCTGTACAAATGATGTGAATACAAACAATACATTTCAAAATAAATATTACCAGCCTTTTATTGAAATTTAGGAAAAATTAATACAAATAAACAATAGTTTATTGTTCAATAAGGATCAGCTCATTTTGGATTTGAGCTTGAATTGTTTAAGGTTAATTGATTTTAAAAAATAATTCCAAATGACTATTCACGGGAAGATTGCAATTGATGAGTCTCTTGGCCAGTGAATTAAGTTGTTACGATTTATTGTGGATTTTTAATCTCTGTATTTTTAGTCGTAAACAACGTCAATGTCGCATTCTTGGTGGAAACAATCACAGTTCAGATTGGCTGGTAATTGTAATTTATGACGATTGATATTAAAACAAGACATGATTTCGTTCAGATGACCCAAGATGAGATAGAAGGCTTCGTTTGGAGCTTTACGAGCTGAATCGATAAATGCTTCTAAACATCTGAGTCCAGCAAATTTACATTGATTCAAATGTAGCCGACGGAGATTATGACAGCTCTCAATTATGCTTGCAATTTGATGGTCTGATATAACAGAATAGCTTATGTTGAGAACTCTGAGCGATTCTAAGCTAGCCAATAGTTTGCCAACATCATCATCAAGGAAACCATTGATAAGAAATAGATTTCGGTGTCCCCAGTAACCGCATCGATCATCGAGAAAATAATGAAATTCTTGTAGATTTAGACAGTTGGAGGTGATTTCAATAAAAGTATCTCTAGTAATACTATATTGTCCTATTTTTAAGCTTCTCAATCTTCGACCTCTCCTTTGAGATATCTTGGTAATCATTTTATCGATATTAGGTGGGTCTTGGTCCGTAACATCAAAATGGAAGCTTAACAATGTGAAACACTCCAACAACGGCAAATCACCAATTACAATGCCACAATCAGGCTCATGATCCAAATAATCTTTAACCAATGGAACTTCCAAGCAAACCAATTTCCTCAAGGTAGCACAAATCGCCTCTAAATGACAATAATACATAGAGATGCATGGTAATCTGAGGTGAGTTAAATTGATTTGATGTTTGAGAGCATCAACAAACATATGTTTCAAACGGGTAATGGGTACATCTGAAATGTGAACATGCAGTTTATTCAGGTTATCCGGAATCATAGTATCCAGGCAGGAATCGGCTTTGAATAAATCATAATTGATTTCAATTAGACTGGTACAGTAGCGTTTAACAATAAACAGTTTATCTCGACTCATGTTCTTGTTTTGATAAAGTGTTAGATGTACAAGTTGGGGAGACACTTTTGAGCACAGGTAACTCCATTCTCGCCTTGATACCAGACCCAGGTCACAAGCAGTTAAACTGAGGTGAGACAGAGTTGTGCCACAGAAAGGGAAATCAGCAAGTTGAGATACTTGGTTGGTTGAAATTTTAAAGTCATGGAGATAGAGAGCGGTTAGTTGGTAGAAGTGGTTTAAAACATTGGACAGTAGAAGGGAAAATTTCTCCGAATCGTGTCTCCATGGGTATTCAATGGTATTCAATCGACTTATTTGATGGCGAGGATCACTACATGCAGAATTACGGTAACCCAAATTTTTAGTATCAATGTTAGCCAAAACCCGGGTCCGGGATAAATTACGTTCAATCAGATGATACCATTTTCGGCAGACCGCACGAAATTTCAATTTCTCTTGAATATTTAAAAATTTAATAATCTCAACAATAACATCTTCATTGTCCTGTAAAGATGTCATTTCACGCCAAGACTTTGTTGGTAAGCAGGGTTAAGGTAAAATAGGGAATTGGTTACAATAAAACTGGTTACACTTCAGTAAGATGAGCACAATTTGGTTGATCATTCACAAAATGGCGGAGATAAAGCACACAGTTGACTAATTTATTCCTTGTGACTTGGTGAAGATTTAAAACAAAAATTGCCATAACTTAATTAAAAAGTTAATTAACACGAAATAAGTTAAAATAATGTTTACTTCAAGCATGCATTGAGAATGGATTTTGTTGTTTTGACATGTCTTCAAAAGAAAACACAAAGAAAATCAGCTGATTTCGATAAACTCACTTCGAATTGATTATATTTGGTTGACGATTGTGACAATTTAAAAATGACTTTAATTATAAAAAATTATAAATTTAGCTCAATCATTGATAAGCTAATTCTCAGCTTTCAAACTCTTTTCAACTATAATTAGAACAGATTTAGTGTTTTATATCTGCTTTTCTTCAGCTAAGCTTATTTTAACGTAACGTGGTGTCGAGATTAAAAAAACTAATGAGAAAATCTGAACACAAAAAAATTACATTCAGGATTATTCAATTTTCATCTCATAAACTTTGAATCATGATAATTGTAAAGAAAAGTAAGCGTATGTGAGATATTTTCTGTCTGCAAGTAAAACTATGAAATTGCAAGATGATACTCTAATTTGGTCAAATTTGAGTGAATCAGATATTAAGTCTATACAACAATAAAATGAGAATAGAGTAAGTGATGATTAATATCTTTCTTGAATTCCGGAAAATTGTCTGTAACTTCAAAAATTTCACATCTTTACAAATGAACTTTCTATTCATTAAATATACAATTTTTGAATAAATGATTGACTTTCATCCAATGATTTTAATGTCGTCTTGCTTTGCTGAGCCTTAAACTATCCTCATCGGATAGAGAATCGTTTCCTTTAAGGGTCAATAAAGATTATGGCAAACATCGACAGATGATCGAGACTCGCCGAGATCGAGGCACTACAGTGTTACCAAACATTGAGTTTTCAGAGCCAAGAATCTCGTGTTTAAATAAATATCGTGCTGTATCCTTCATAATATAAAGAGAACGACGTTTTAGCCAAACGTCCATGACAAGTGATTGGTCTTTTTCGTGTATAAATCTCATAACACAATCCGACAAAAGGCTCACACCCCCGATTGTTGGTCCACAAAACCTAACAGAGTCCAAATGAGGTTTGATGAAACCATTAGGAGAGAGATCAAGAACATGTACAGGATCCAATATTTTTTCACCAGAGCTAAAAACTGCAGTCCTTATACGGTCAATGATGACTTGATTCGGTGACGTCCATTTAGATCTTTCTATTTCTTTGTATTGTTTTATTGCCTAAGTGAAATATAGAATAAAACATTAAAATTAAAACTAGGTTTTTCTATTAAAGAAAAATAAAATCATAATAAACTAACATGGTCAATATGAGTGTCATCATATTTGTATCGCTTCAACAGTGGGTCAATCTCTTTGATTAATCTCTCTTCTTCTTCAGGAGTAATGAAATCTTCTTGGACTAGAAAACTGTTGCCAATCAACTGACGAGTTTCTAATTTATTAAATAAGATCAAGCTCTGGGCATCCTTGAAAGATTCCTTGACAATGGACTTGGCTCCACAAAATGAACGATGTATTAAGAGTAGATTTGAAGGCACCTTAAATAACATCTCTATCTCGAGATTTTGAGTGATTTATCATATTTAGCAGATTAGATATTAAAATTTAACTTGCTTAAAAGCCACAGTCCAAAGTAGAGTTGAAACTCATATCAAAAAGTGAAGATACTACTGTATTGTAATTAGGTTACTCTTTGGCACAAGGTGAATTGAGCACAAAAACCAATGATAACTGTAGCGCGTGATTTGATTGATTGAAAGCAAATTTCAATGATTTCCTCATATTCTTCTGGTTTATACATTACCGGCAGAAATCGTAGGACATGATAGTTCTGGAATTCCTTAAAAATAATAAACAATGAATAAAATGCTAAATAAAGTAGCGAAATCAATCTGATAATCAGATTCTGATTACAAAAAGACTACATTAGATTGTATTTTGAACAGCATAATATTTACAGGTAACTCCATCTAGAGATATTCATAGAAACCACGATTATCAATCGTACTTCGATAGCCTTGGTTACATGTATGTTGTCTGGCTTTTACCCAGAAACTTGAATTTACACGAATCGCGATCTTGCTCTTGGTATTTAGGTCTACTTAAGTGGAGGGTCATGGCTTGTGTGTAAGGTTAAGTAGGTTCTTCTTCGCAATGGAATGGAAAATGTCTGGAAGCATAATTCAGTTTTTTCCTTAACAGAGCTTTGCTGTAGATCAATCGTTTCGTGTATCACTGTTTACGGAGTTGAACAGTTACCTTTGCCTCCAAAATTGAAATTTCACATCAAGTCGTATTCATCATTGACAAGCCACACCATGAAATCTGCCAGATTACCTCATTCACCTTCTCACAAATATAAAGACCTTAACAGTACGCTTCGTCGGAAAGCAAAAGCCCTTTTCTCATGTGACACAAATAAATCTCCTTCATTAAATAGACTGCATTTACAGAATCACCATTACAACCCTCATATTCATCACCCATTTCGCTCTTACAGTTCAGCCAACGTTGATTATCATCAGAAAAATTTTGTTACTTCCTAGTCCACTATTAAACAAGAACAAAAATTTGTTAATTTCTAAATCATATTTTGCAGAATTATTAATTCTAATGAAATTTTTTCTCACTGATTTTGTTCAGTAATCAACATAAAAATTTAAGAAAATTAAAAGTGAGCAAAATAAGAAACACGAAAATTAGCATTATTTTACCAGCATATAAAATTTTAAGAAAGATCGTTCGAAATCATGGCGAACGAGGTACAATTTATTCACATTTCACAATTTGCCATTCTATTCATTCTGAAGCCTCTACAATTAAAAAAAGTTATCTACCGCTTCTTAATTTGATATGAAAGTTCCGTTTCTTTAATCACAGAGACGAACTTTTAGATACGACAATAGATAATATTCACGTGTGTGTGGTTTTCAATAATCACTACACATCAAAAATGTGTCTATGGGGATACGTAAGAAAAAAACGTTCCATGAAATCAAAGCCTCGGCAAATTTTCTGTCGTTTAGTGTACAACTGAGGCCAATCTGATTTGATTTCATGCCGATTCCAATTGCAGTAAAATTTGGTTGATCTTCCATTTCGTTCAAAATAATTCTGGACATAACTAGCAGTTCTTTGAAAGCCTCTACGACATCCGCGAGCATCAAATATAACCAGATTTGGTAAAATGTCAACCAATTGCTTGATATATTCAGTATTTAAGTAACAGTCTCTCAACGCAAGATGTTTGAGATTCGGATATTTCATAAGAGCTTTTTCTAGATCAATTCGTCTTTGGCTATCATGTTCCTATAAGTATAAAATTAATTAGTTTATGTGGACAAACAGACGACCCTTCCAGCCTGAAAAACCTAACATTCTTGATTGCAATCTTTAATTGATCGAATAAATTTGTGCATACCGAAAATATTTTCACATTTCGAATTAAATTGATACTTACAAAATATATCACTAAATCTTGCAAACATTCGTGTTTCAATGTTTCATCAACAAGCATGGTATCAGCTTTCAGGGTAATATGGGCACTTTGTAAATTCGGACATGAATCCATGAACTGGAAACCGTAAAAAATCCTATTACTATTAATCCTAATATTGAAAACATATGGGGACATTTCAACTACTTTGAGCTTTTCGAATACTGGACCATTGAGGAAACTGCCTGAGGATGTAAGATGGATTTTTATAAGTGAATATTTCTGAAAAAATATTTATGTAATCACCATTAAGGATCCTTTGTAGTCTTTCAAGATTTGGCAAATATTGTACGTCCTCTTTGAGATCATCTAGAGTATAGTCAAAAACACGCAATTGTTTCATACTGGAACAATTTCGTAGAATGCGTGGCTCACTACACTCGGTGGCTAGCATTTCGAGTTTATCACAACATTCTTCCATTGCTAAACGACATGAAGTGATCATTCCTTTCAAAGGCTCATGTTTTCTGACAAATGCCACAATATCGGAACAATATACTTTTTCTTGGAATCTATCAGAAAATTCAGCAACCTGAGTGGAAAAGATAAATAAGAAAATTAATATTCAATGAAAAATTAAAAAGAGATTTGATTAACAATATCAACTTACTATTAAATTTGGAAACAATGTGCTCAAACCGGCTACATCAATCAGATCTCTGTCTCTATAATAAACATAATCAGGTAAATAATCAGGTAAAGGAGTTCGATTCGCTGAAAATAAAAATTTCTTCGATTAGTAAATTGATCAAAATGTGAATAAACCTTCATGAAAATTTGAATTCTTACCTATAAAATATTTAACTTTTTTAGCTCGTTTAACAATTAAATGGCTCCATTTAACACAAACTAATAAAATTTGTATTGAATTACTAAGTGTTGATTTTCTCAATCATCATTCAATTGCCTTCAGAGCACATTACTTGACTTTACATTTAAAAAAAATCAAATACTAATGATTATGGGTCAAAAACATGATTCATGATTACCTTTAAAACAGACTATTAAATGATACAGGTTATCGAATTGGTCAAAAATGGCGAGCAAACAATCGTCGGGAAGTTCATTTATCAACATTTTAAAATGAGTATTAATAACTAAAGATTTCACTTGGATCTGGTGATTTTGAACAAAAGGGTAAAAGACAAAGAGTAAGTTGTACTTGTAAAGTGATCTCTATCTTAAGCTATTCTTTCTCAGTCGACCGGCTGTATACCAGCCTACGGCTTTTAACAGGCGCCGTGTGTCACTAGTTACTTGAGAGGGCGACCTCTCAAGTGCTGGGCTTAAGTTCCCTTCAAACGGCAATAGTTACTAGGCAACTTAAGGCTAGAAAAAGAGACCTTCTTCTCTGTCCGATTCTACTGTTTCTGTACAATTGTGAATAAAAGTTGGAAATGAAAATGTTTTGTATTCGAACTCAACTTCTGTGACAAACAGTTTGATAAATTGTAAAATTCAAACCAAAAAATGTATAGAAAGGAAAATAACTTTCAATTCCTTATCAACCGACCTGGGTCTAGTACTGATAACACATTCTCTGAAAGCATACTGCGACGTTCTTGGCTGTGGACAATACAATCCAACCGCATAAACACATTTTCAATCAAATCTTCACCTTTTGTTTTTTGTACCACTAACGTTATGTATTCAAATGTCAAACTTTTAATAAAAGAGTATTGACAAGAGTTAATCAGAGTTATTATGTCTAGCTTCACTCATCATTTGGCTGTTTCAATCATTGATTAGCTTGCTCTAGAAATGATTAAAAACATAAGTTTTTGAAAGCTGCGAATTTTCACCATTATTGAAAATGATAAAATCTTGGAATTGAATTAAGAATCAAAATGATTTTTTGTTATTGTCACCTCAAAGCTATCATTTTTCTTGTATCATATACTGAAGATCATTTAATGTATTAATAAATTCACTCATGAGCTTTAATTGATTGAATTAAGGATTTCAGTTGAAACTATCAAAAAGTTCTATTCCTAACTGGAAGAGACTTGAATATGAGTTATGACTTGAAGAGAAATCTCTTTATGTGGTCTGATCACGATAGAATGTACAATAAGTTAAACTAAACTGACATTTTCTTTGTCGAATGGCCTTAGTAGGAATATCCTTTTGTTGGCCTCTTTTATTACCGAGAAATCGACCTTCAAAAGGAGATATATTTCATTGAAATGCCTGGTACAATATTTTGTGATTTTGGGAATGAATTGTCATTAATTCAATGACAATAATTGAGACACAAGACTGACTGCACATAATTAATCAATGACGCAGAATGAAAAGTAATGTTCAAACAGTTGCGATTATAACAATCATTTTATTATTGAGTGGCTCAGTCCCAATTACAATTGAATATAATCTAAAAAGTGATTTCTTGGCATTAAACAGACTAAATATTGTAACAATAGCGAAAAGTTTGATTAATTGAAGTGATTCTGGTTGATTCCACGAAATAACACATTTACATTCTATCGATTTGATTGAGTTGAGTTGACTAGTGAACTAGTTTTGATTCAAATCGACGATGAAGCAGTTAATTTATTTCATTGGTATGATTGAAATTTCCACTAATTTTTGCTTTTAAATTTTAATTCATTCCTTTTACAGTTTTGGTTTTTCTTATTTTACAATTAACTGATTCTATTAATGGACAATTCTTTCCATTTCCAAACAACAATTTTGGTGAGTAAAAACGATGCATGATAGAGATGAAACAATTCAAATCTAAAATGAATTTCCCATTGGTTTCTCTTCAAGTACAATGTAGTCCATTAGCTGCACCAGCTAACGGAGGATTCGCATCAATGTGTTCAACTACGCCTGGAGGTACATGTACTTTTGCGTGTGCCACTGGTTACACTTTAACTGGATCGGCAACCATAACATGCTTACCGAATGGAGCCTGGTCAGCGGCAGTTCCAACTTGCGCAGCTTCAAATAGTAAATATATCTCTTAACTAAATCGACTTTAAATCATTTAATTCGCAAATGCACTCAAGATAATTTAAATTTATCTCCTTTAGGAGTGATTGGGTATCTTTACGTTCCTAATCGTTATTGGTGAGTTTTAATTTGTTAAAATCAATGAATATTCACTGTCCATTCTTTTCAGGTACAGGGGATAATTTTAAACACTAATTACGGATCTGGTTACATGTTTTGGCATTTTTTGGTTAAACAATTTTAAATATTCAATTCAATGTGAGAGTTTATATCTTAATTTACCAACAGATGGCGGTGGTTAATGTTTACAGTCACCATAGTTACTGGTTATGCCTGGTATAACCGCTGGTAAAATGTAAAATACAAGTGAAAATAAACATAAACAGTCATGCAAACTAATGACTTCAATTCATTAACTTATTTTGATTCATTCGTGATGATTTACCTTTATCAGCTTGAACTGGACAAGGAGTTATGAAATTTTTTGGCTCAATCAGTCCTTTAAGAATTTCTATAGCGACACTCAAGTAACAACGGTGCTGCAATAGTGAATATTTTTTCGTTCTGTCTTTTCTTATTTTATAATGTGTATTTAACTGGTTATTGATTTGTTTAAATTCTATCCTCTTTCTGTATCATCTTTCATCACTATTCCTCATTGTCTTTCATCTGTTAATGCAAATATTTTTATTACCGATTCTTAACCACCCTTATCTTATGATCCTGTTAATCAATTGCCTGTATAAAAGCAACGAGTGAAAATAGGTATTATTGTTATTTTTAAATTCAGTCATATTTAAATTTAATTATCACCGGTCCTACAAATGTTGAAACATCGAGTTATGGACAAGTACAAGGAAGAAATGTCAGTGGAAGATGTTTACGAATTGGCTTCTGAAATTGGCAAAGAATTCGAGAAAATAATTGATATCCATGGGAGTGGTAATGTGGACTCGCTGATGAGTAAAGTAATTTACATACTACAACATTTAGAGATGTGTTGCCTGAAACGAGATGAGATTACCGTTGAATTGAAATCCTTTCTCAATCGTATCTACCATTTGGAAAAAGAAAGAAGTGAGCGAGCTGAGAATCGAATGAAATTAGATAAAGAATTGGAACAGATCGAAGATAACTGGAGAAAGGAAAACAATGAATTGACAAATAAAGTACGCAAATTACAATTAGAAAACCAAAGGTTACAAGCTTCTATTGCCATGTACTCTTCTCTTCAAGGTTTGTAATCAAAGACTTATATGTAAAGTGTAAAATAACCAAAAACATTCAGAAGGCCATTTATTGTAGCGCGATGTGATCCTAACTAGCGAAAATTACCTTCAGAGTAGCGCAGCTTTATCTTTCCTCTATTTGTGAAGAGTCTTGAAAGTTTCAATTCTCAGTTCAGTCCAACAAGTTAAAATGTTTTTGCCTCTAAGCTAATCTCAACCTAACCCCAAGTCAAACATGATTTACAGTTAAGTACCAGTTTGTCACTGTTGATGCTGATTTGATAGAGAATCATCTGACTCTCTGAATTAAACAAAATCTTCCGGTTATAGTAACTTTTTCAAATGTATATCATCGTGCGATTATACTCTTAACATAATTTGATCAACCCTGTGTTTAATTACTATCAATGTCTCTTGAAACATGTGATCTTGACTGGAATTGTATTCCTAATGAAACTCACATGAAAGCTGACAAAATCTCTGACATAATTTACCTTCCAAGTTTAGGTCTACTAATTTTAAGATAAATTGATATCAAACCTGTAAATATCGATTTATATCGTCAGCCATTATTGAACAGTTAAAGCTTTATGTGAGTTTAATTTCACCTTTCCATCCTCACTTGAGATAAATCGATTACTTCATTCTGTTCATCATTTGCTATGAATTTCATGTCCTTTTATTTTTATTTATCAACTGAGTAATTTTATGAAAATCTTCAACCTTTCACCTATTAAGCCTTCATTTCATCATTTAATGAGCAAAAAAGCAGTTTAAAAAGTAAAGACTCACCATAAGTCTCACTAATACGTAATGATATGAATAATGTCAAACAGTCAACATACTCTAATTAGATGAATGTCCATTATGTTTTTGTTTGCATAAAAACTTGTATGCATTAACACTTTCCTGATTGATTGGTCAACTTTTATTGTAGCTAAGTGTCTCACTATTAACGTAAGCAATTATAATTTTCATTGACCAATCACCTAAAGAAAAATTTTCAAGTTCAGTTCAATGACATCAGTTCAGTTTGATTTAACTCTATTTTTTATGTAAACATTGAAATGCACTAATTTAATAACATGAAGCGCTTATTATCCAAAGGGTTAATCACATTAGAACTAATTTTATTTCCTGATGATTTTGTGTTTGACAATTTAGAATCATTATTCTGTTCGTGCGACAATTTCAATTTGTTGTTTCAATCCATTTTCATCCATCTTGATGCCATTGTTTCAAGTTAATTACAATTTTTCTGTTTTATTTCACTTTAATTGATCGTTTCAAGAAATCTTTTACTGTAACAATAGGTTCTATCAATTTTACAAATGTTTTCTTATTTTTCATTCCACCTGACATGAATCTTCAACAAGAACAAAAATATTAACCAAACCTTGAATGGTTACAAATGTTCATCTTAAAATTCAGGGTATTGTTCAGTTTAATATTGAATAACTTGATAACCTTGAATTTGTTGATAAATATTTGATATCAAGTAATGAATAATGTTGCAAATTCAATTGTAAAACTTGGTTACTATTTTGAGATGAAAATGTTTACAAATGTTTCTGGTTCTCCCTCAATTTTTCATGAAAATAGCATAAGAATCATCCGATTCAATTTATCTGATTGAAGTAATTTAATTTAATTTATCCTCTAACATTCCCAGGTTTCATCTCTGTTGGAGAATCAAATGATGCTGAAGAGAAAAGGATTAGTGAATCTCAAATTAATCAATTGCGAATCCAATGTGAAAATCAACAAAAGGAATTGGCTTCCAAAGACGAACAAATTGAAAAAGTAATTATTAATTTGATTCAATTTTTCCAGCTTATCTCATCAAATTACACGTGGATTCAATTTTGAAAGGACGATTACGCCAAGTAAACATCCATTTGATTGAGTAATTTGAAAATTTGAAAAAGTAACTCAATTAACTCGCAATTGCTTCCATTGAACAAAATGGTTTGTTGAAAGCAAACAAAATTACAGATGATAAACAAATCAAAAACTAACTTCTCCCACTATTTCAATCCATTGCCAGTTGAAGTAAACTTAAAATTAAGTCTTTACATGGTTCAACGATAATGTAAAACAATAATGACTGAAACATTGTAAATGTTTCAACATTATTGGATTACTTGAGAGGTAAATTTCTTGATTCATGTATTCAAACATGCATTTGCTTTCAATTATTTTTCATTTTTTCTGTTTACGCCATTTACTTTGTTCAATTGTTTACTGTAATTGACATAGACTCTGCTTGAGACTTGAACGTGACTGAACAACCTGAAGGAAACATTTAAACAGTCAACTCATTCTGACCATTTGTGACTCTCTTTTCAAGATGTTTTCCCATGAGAAGCAGTTTTCTCGGTTAATTATCGAATTTTGTTTCCATAAAAAAATTGTTTACAACTTTAAACTCGAATCATTGCAGTAATCAAATTCAATGTGGTCTTATTGATTCCCTAAAACTCGATAAAATGGCTTGCTAAGTAAATGGATAATCCGTGAATAACTTGATTCTCTGTCAATCTAATTGCCTGTATGATCGATTGCTTTACCTCTCTATTTCAACTGATTGATCTTTGTTTTGTTCATGTCAACATTTCTCTCTGCTCAGATTAGTTTCATAATCTGGTAAAACAGTGAACCTGATTAACAAAAACAGCCTGACTACCCTTATCTCAATGTTATTGTCACTTTAATTCTTCACCTTACTTAATGTCACATGTTAGTAATTTTTGATGAACTTTTAATTCTGTTCTTATTCCCATGAATTATTCATTTCACCATCAGATGCTTAAATCACTTCATTTCTAAATGTGTTCCCATTCAAGTTGCATTTCCTGAAACCTTCAATATTTGGGTTAACCAACTCGCTGCCATCTTTATGCTAATATAATTTGGTAACTTTATTAATTGATAAATCAACAAGTAATTGACTTAATTAAATGATTTTTTCTCAAGGGATGTATTATATTATAATTTATAATATTATCTCATAAATCTATGTTGATATGCTGTTAGTTTGAGTTCATTTTGCTTTTATTGATTCGTTAATGTTTCATGAATTATATCAAGACAATTGATCATTCAATCTCATAAAACCTTCATCTTCTGTTTCTATGAAATTGTGTGATAAAATTATATCACTATTCTTGTGCCTCACTTTAATCAAATGAGATTTTTCCCTCTTCCTAATTAATCCATTTCTTTCCTATTGAATTCACTGAATAAAAAGGAAATTTAAATTGTCAGAAAATTTGTGAATTTGCTGTAATTAATGCCATTGCTGTCTTTTGATTGATTTGACATTTAAAAATATTATTTCAATTTATGTGGCAAAAATAAAAATACAAACCTTTTATTGGCAATGCCCAGCCATGTTCAGTATCCATTGGGATAATATTTTGAATTAGCGCATGATTAAAATTGTAAGCTTTATTTCGTTGATCATTTGAATGATTAGTATAAATAAATTTTCACATTAATTCAATTGAAGTTTTGGGTGTAACACTGTAATTGATTGTCTTTTTAAACAAAGGCTCACCTTGAATAGTCTCTAAACCAGACAGTTCCAACATATCCTGTTGATACTCTATCAACTCACATAATAGTTAATTCATGATATTAATGTTTTGTCTTCTTTTATGACAGTTACATGAACAAATTGAAGAATGCCATCAACGAACTCGCGAAGTTAAAAAGAAGCTTAAAAACCTGGAAAACAGTTGTGTTGAAATCTTGGATGAAAACTTGGGACCTGAAGTAAAGTGCGATGAAGACTCCAAGAGTGACTTACAGGACGACAAATGCTCTAATAGTCAAGATAAATCACCAGAAAGGCAACCAAATAACAGTAACCCGGAATCTCCGCAGAGACTTTCTGAGAAACAGCGACAAGAAATGGTTAAATCTCGATTCTCTTTCGCCGAATTACGAGAAATCATATTGGAAAAGAATCGTCTACGAAGTAGAGTCCAAAAGCTAGAAGAAAGTTTGGCCTCATGTAGATGTCGAAGTCCTCTTAAAATTCGTTCAGTTACCAGTTCACCAAGAAAAACAGTACAAGTGGATCTTCCCGTTCAAGGTCCTATCAACAAAGAACCTGAAGAAAAACTTTACCCATGGAAAAGACCTTCCAAAATTGTCAAATTGTACGTTTACATACTCTCATTATTTCTGCCATGAAATGAAATTGAGAAGTAAAAAAGATTCAAGACGATAAATCAAGCTACTTTCAGTTTCATGTCGACAAGAAAGATTAAGAGAATGCGGTCAAAAGATGCGCAAAAATCGAAAGAACGAAAGACCATTTGATTGTTACTTTATTTAATTGTTTATTCATATTTTTGAATTTAGCTTGTGCCTTGTTCATTTGATCTCAGATTCTCTGATTTATGTTTCGTGTCTCTTAATAATTTTTACACGAAACTGTCCGCATTTTTTGACCATTTCACATTAACTGAAAAATAACAATTATTTATTGATATCTTTTTCATTGTCTTCCATTTTCTGTACTTACAGTTTTCCCTCTTTTACCTGGGGTAATTTACGACTCGCCTGAGATTGATTACTGTCCCAATTAACACCACAACTAACCATGACAGAGCAAAACACTCATTTCTCATGTGATCCCATCAAATAGTAAATTAAGCACCATTGAATCTTCCAACAATCTTCATCTTCTTCTTTTGTGTTTTTTAACAAAATTCATCTGTTTATCAAGCTAAACATTCCCAAAGTATTATCACAACCATCAACTAATTATCTTCATATTAATTACACACATTTGCTGGAGTCTAATTGCAGCTAACATCAATTCATTTAAACCACTGAACAATCGCATCGAGCGCAATCAACTATTAAACTCATCACTATGCTTAAATTGAGTTTTACCTTTTATTTGGTCACAAGAAATTTTTTACTCATCATTTAGTTGCTTGTTGAAGTGTCAAACTACTCGTTACTAGAACAATTTGGTCAATTAATTGCTTATGATTGTGATCCATTTGAACCCACCAAGAGATTTTTTTGAATTTTATAGTTTTACATTGAGTTAATTTAGTAGATTTATCAAAGACAATTTGTAATTTCATTTCATGTCCCTTTTTCATCGCGTAATTGAATCGATTCATTAAATTAATTTTTTGGCTTACAAAAAGTTTGTTTTTCAATTACTTTTAATCGTTCATCAATTTTTACTGTATCGTCCTGGAAGTAACAATGTCATGATTTGTTGGTGAGATTAAAAACCAACTTTTAATCTCTAAACTATTTTATTTGCTGCTTTTGAATCCATTTTACAATCTATTGAGTATCTAAGTTTTGCGTAAGGACGATTGCACTGATTTTGGTTTGGTTAAGGTCAACTGATCTTGTAGTCATCTTGAAACCCTGTTGGATCCCCCGAAGCAATGGAGCTTGCTTGAGCCTTGAAGAAAGTTGTTTCAAGTCTCAACTAGTATTTGCTTTCTGCTCATCAGGTTCAAATTACAGAGTCAATTTGATTGTTGATAACCTACAATCAAAACATTTCCACCATTTATTATCAATTTAGTGTTAATCTTTCAAGTATCAAAATCATTGTTTAATCATTTGACGTTTTTACATTAGTTTTTATCTAGTCTTGTGAAGAGGCTGATCGATCGTTGGCCAATTATATAACGATAACTCTTTTCAATTGCCTTTCTCTGTTGACTTGAAAACCATTTCACGCCACATTCAGTCTTCAAGTTTTGGTTATTCTGTTCATTTTAGCAATAATTTGTAAATCTTTTGAAAATGCCACTTGATGATCTTTTCATACAAAAACCTGAGGATTCAAGTAACTGTAGTAAACTATGTGCTGAATACATTGGAGGACCATGGATTAATCTGAAAGACTCGGAATTTGAATGTAAATTAGTACCGTAAGCTTAAGTTTTTTAAAATATTTTACTTTGTTTTTGATTCTATTGTTATTGTGATAATCTTGTTTCTGATCAACAGAGGAGGATTATGTAATCGTGTATTTGTTTGCCAGAATAAAAAACTGACTGGCAAAGGAACCACCAAAATGCCTGAAAAAGTATTGGTTCGTACTTATGGAAGTGATTTTGTGGGCAGAAGAGGTGACATGGTTAACGTTGATGATGCAGCTTTACCTTTAATCCAAGAGATACTCTGGGAAAAAGGTTTGGGTCCCAAATTATTTGGTGTTTTTGATGGAGGAAGAATTGAAGAGTTCATTGAAGTAAGCAGCCTTTTATATGGTTTAATCAATTTAGATTGAATATAATTAAAAGCCGTTAGAAAACATATTTATAAACTAACTCTATTTAAACTCTTTTTTTATTAGCATGATAACATTGATCCTAAGGAGCGCCAAGAAATGAAATACCTGAACGAAATAATGAAAAAGATCGCTTTGGTCCATTCTCTTGAAATGCCTATATCCAAGAAGCCTTATGGTGTCTTCAATTTGGTTAAAAAATGGTTTCAAGATGGACGTGATAACAATGAATTACTGTTCAAACCAGGTTCAGTTGAACCTGAGTTGGAAAAATATCGTGAAGAATTGGCTTCTTTTGATTGGGCCAAGGAGATGGATTGGTTCGAGAAGTGTTTACCTTTAGTAAACTCGCGTCCAGTCTTCAATCATAATGACATTCAATATGCAAACATATTTTTACGTCGAGATGGAAAAACTTTGGAAGAAAAGATATTTATTTTTGATTATGAAAACTGTTCATATGGTTTCCGAGGTTATGATTTATCCTTTTTCCTTTACGCCAAATCAGTCGACTTTTTTGTTCCTGAATTTTGGAAGAATGTCTTTTGGCCTGAACAATCAGATGTATGCCATTTACTTTCCTTATATTTGACGAGCCATTTAAAAAATTTGCCAACCATTGATCCTGAAGTAGACACACTTGAACATCTGTGCATGGAAGTCGATTTCTTTTTGTTACTCGTTCTTCTCTTAAGACTTTGTGTTTGTTACAAAAAATTATCTAATACCTTTCAAGAAGTTCTGGTAAGATTTAATTCAACTAAAAACTATTTAATTAACTAGAATCAAATTTACTAACTCTTTGTTAATCTTTTTCATTAGCATTACAGTAACACAGAAATAGCTCGATACAATGAAAGGAAGAAAATCCTGCTTCAAAAATATCCTATTTTGGCTGAAACAAATGGAAATGTCCAGAACGGAAAAGATAACTCCGATTAATTCAACTCACCTTGATAATGAAAGGCTTGCATAGCGATTGTGATTTAATCACGAAAAGTGTAAATCAAATTACGGTCTTCATTGCGTTGTTTTTGAATCATAAAAAGTTGTTTTCATGTTAAAAGTAAATTATATTTTGACACTCGATAAAACTTTTATTTTCACGATTCAAGAGAGTGAAGTTAATCTGAAATCATGTGATAAAAAATAATGAAAATCAGATGAGCTGTAAATGGCCCAAAAATATTGAATGATCAAATACTTAATCAAAACATTCGTTGTTTGCTGAATTAAATTTAGTTCTGGTATGAGGTTTCATTTGTCATGCACCTTGTAATAATATTTAGGTTTATCTCCACAGCTCAATTCAAGAACAGGACCTTCATAAGCTTCGTAGTTAGTTCTATAACCAGCTCTGTAAGGTGGGTCAATACCGATATTGGATGGTCTTTGAGGCAAGGGTCGTGTATTCAACCAAAAATCATTATGCGTTGCTTTTATGTCGATTTTACTCGGAGGAACACAATCAGATATGTCCAAAAATCTTAAACTTGGACTTGCATCTATTATACGTTGTATTAATTGATTGGTCAAAGTAGTTCCAATAATCGTGATTTTTTTTAGTTTAGAAAAATTTCTTAAATCAATTTTCTCAAGTTGTCCAGCCTGCAAATAGAGATAAAAAATCAGATGAGTTTAGCTGATCAAACAAAAGGACTACTAATTTTTACCGGATTGTCATCCAAGATGAGATGTTCGACACTGTTCACATGCTGTTCTAGTACTTCTGCAATGAACGTTGGTGTCGCTGAATTGATACAATTCCATACCCAAAGTGTTCGAATTTTCCCACATTTAGATGTTATTTGAAGCAATTTGCTTTTGTCGGAAACACTACCGAAAGTAATGCGTAAAGTTTCCAGTGATGGAAAACCATGGTAATTTTCGGAAATAAATTGATCTAAAAAAGAAAAAATCAGAATTTCAGATAAAATTTGATTGATGTAAGAGATTATCATTTTACCTTCATCATCAAATTCATTAATATATATGTCTTTCAAATGCGGGAATTTTTGACTGATCAAACAAAGGGTATCGTATTTCATAGGACAGGCTGCAATTTTCTCTAGATTTTCTTTTCCACCTGCTTCTGATAATTTAGTCCAACTATCTGCATCAAACTGGTGAATAATTTCATGATTCTAATTAAAACTATTTATTCAATCAAATGTTTTGCTTACGGGACAATTTTCGAATGAAAGGGTAGATAGATGTCGACAAGCAGGAGCCAGGTCCGAATCAACTTCAGGGCAACAAATTAATTCCAACTCCTTAATATGAGGGGCATTTTTAATTGCAAGTGATAAGCCTGTATCACTTATTTCATGGCAGGATTGTAAAGAAAGGGACTAGAGACAAAAGTTAAATAAAGAAGGTAAAACATGCATTTTCGATCATACCCGCAATTTGGGACAGTTTTTGACAATCGCGTTCAAAACTTCATCTTCCATTAAAGTGTCAATGAAGTTCAACTTTTCCAGTGAAAGAAATAGTTTGCCAATAACATCATAATGGCTTGGTACATCTTCAATAGTGGCTGGATTAGCAAATTTATTAACTGGTTCAACTGAGAGCTCTTTTATTCTGGGATGCCGCTTAGCAATAGCAGATGCATACTCAAGGAATGACTCCGCTGGAAATAAACAAGATGACAAACAACTGATCAATATGAAGATCTAGAAAAATAGAGATTTTTAGTCGAATTACTTACGGCTTGTAATGTATTGAGTCATTGTATACTTTTCTCGTCGGGACCAATAACGGAGAATAAGTTGATTCCATTGTTGGCAAACTGATAGTGCAAAAATTAAAAACAAAAGTAATTATTTTGAGCATAATGAATGGTCCAACTTACCAAGACGAAGATCAGCAGTTTGCCTGATCGTTTTAATATGAGAAAAAATCTGAATCAGTATGCAAACAGGCAAATCTGATATTGAAGTCATGAAGGTTATAAATGTGGAGATTCCAAATCAAAAGATAAAAATGGTAAAAATGGGCAAATTTTAGTGATGATGATATTTTTTGGTAGTCGTAGAAATGATTAGTAGTGTGCAGCAGATTGGATAAGTGATGTCTTGTGGTGCGACTATGAAACTCATGAGTATTGTTTTCCATTTGTTCTGTCAATCAAAAATGGGATAATAAAATAATTGATACCACCAATCATAATGAAAGAGGATGTTCAGAAAGCATTTGTTAAAATAAAGATGTTATTAATTTTCAGATTAATCTTTTCAGATAAACAGCAGAACGAAAATTTCAAAATAAATTCAAAAATACAATAATGGAAACGATAGATTATGGAGGGATAAAGATGTGATTACATAATAAATGAAAAATCTCTGTAAATGATGCACAAGGTCAAAAAACACAGGTTGAATCAACTAAACAATTACATTAAATCATTGACAAAGAGGAGCCAAGTTATTTTTTATAATTTTCACAATTCTCTTAATTTTCTTTTTACTCACTTTAAAGCTGATCGGTATTGAGAAAAATCAACCGAATAATACCGAAACAGTAAAAGATATCGATACCCAAAAAATACCGATTATTCAAGTTATCGAGACAGAAATCAAAATTTATTAACGTTTAACGAAAAAAACCAGGCAATTAGCTCCAGAAGATGACATTTTAACAATCAGCCAAACAAATTTTGGCTTGAGCCTAGTGGCTACTCAAGAAACTTAAAATTTACGATTCAAATTTTATAATTAACTTTGTTATTCCCTTAATTAAAAGAATAGGAATCCCATAGGCTTATCAAACTCAAGTCTCGTCTAAAGTTCAGTTTTAATTTCTTTTTCCTTACCCAAGTGCATTAGTATCCATTAGGATTGGAATACCGAAACCGCCAGCAATTTATCGGTAATTATTGATATCGTAACCTAAACCGAGCAACTCTACTTCACTGCCATCTAGCAGCTCATTTGGAAGTTGACAATCTCATTTTTAGCTATTGCACTCTTGTTACTCTTTGGGTTATACTCACCTTTTATTTTTGTTATCTCAACATGAATGTAACACTTTCCTCTATTTTAACCTGAGTCTTTTTATTCAATCAGTTTAAACTTTAAGCCCATAATCGTTATTTTAGACCTACAACCTACTGTTCAAGGTATCCCATCAATGGAAACAAGGAGCTTGATGCAGGCCACTTTCAATAAACTCCCCAACAAGCTAAAGGAGCAATGTGAAAATTGTTTGTTAAAAGATGTTGTTGGTCATGGCAAAAAAGCTGAAGAAATTCTTTGGACTCGGGTTTATCATGAACCTATGCAAATCTATAAGCGTATGAAAGGCGCAGCGAGTAGTCAAGATATTATAGCTCTTCAGCTTCATTTTGTTTCTGGTGTTGGTTTTTACTACAGCCTACTGCAAAAAATTTCCGCTGAATACAAAATAGACTTTGGACCTGCTCTCAGTGAATTGAAGCGTAATTTAATTTATTGTGAGCCTCTTAAAGTTGAAAGTCAACGTAATGTTACTAACCAAGAAAGAGAGGCAATTCGTTTGGTCACACACGGCATATACATCCATCTTGGGGATATTTTCCGTTATCTAGATTATCTTAACTATCCTGAAAGTAAATCCATGGCTATCAAATGGTATGACATTGCCATTTTGTTTGAACCAAGCATTGGTATGCCATACAACCAATTAGGCACCTTGTGTTCAAATTACAATTATGGATTTGACTCAGCTTACTTCTATATGCGATGGTAAGTTAAAACCTTATTCAGTAAATTTTCTTCTTTCTCTTATCCCACTTTCACTATTTTTTACTACTTTATAGTCTCATGAGCGACAAGCCGTTTGATGGAGCTGAAGGTAACTTAAAAAGAATATTGATGTCGGCTCCGAGATTCCTTGCGGAGGAAATGAATAAAAATCGAGATACAGATGAAGAAATTGTCAAAAAATGTATCATTCAGCTTCTCATTGTTGCTAATCACATATTCAATGATTCATCCAGTAAATCTGAAATGGAGGTGGCCAATGCAATTCAAGAGTTTCTTACTACTTTCACTTTGGCTCTCAACTTATCACCTAAAGCTAGAACTCCTCACAAGCCGACTTATCTAGACCCTGCTCTTATTTTTGAAATGGGAACCATGTCATTGATGTTCATCAATTATTTACGAGCTAACGGGATTGGAAGCGGTATTTACTATTCTGCTAGCGTAGCCCTGGCTCTAAATTTTCTTCTTTTGAATGTCAATGCGTTCTTGGTGCGATTTAAAGATAAAATAGATGCACTCAATGTTAGCCAAAAACCTACAGCTATAAGCAACGGGTCAGGCTCAGGAGCTCCTTCTTCATCTAAAGAGAATTCTCCTGAATTCTCTCCAAGGCGAACACTATCTCGATTGCGGAGGCGTAAAGCTGCTATTACATACGAAAATATTGACACTTATTTACTTGATTTTGATGAAGATGATTCAGAACTTAGTGAATTGGAGGAAACTGCACTAAGCACTATAGATGCCCTTGAAATCAGCTCAGATATCAGTGAAACTGGAAGTGTATGTGACGAAGGTTACACCTTAAAGAGCAGTGATGATGAGGATAGCCAAACAGTCCATTCAAATTCTGATGAACAAGTAACCTTAAAAAGCCATGCCAACGTTGAAGAGGTTCTTCGTTACCTTTATTGCGAAACCAGTTTACCTACTATCAAAACTCTTTGTGATTGGCTTCGTGTGGATCAAAAACTTGTTGCATTCAGTGCAGAATCTATAAACGGATTATTCTCTCAGTTTGCTGAAATGTTAAACATATTAAAGGATGTTGAGATCAAAGCTTTGGCCTCTAACACAAAACTTGAACGTCTAAAATACACAGACCCTAATTGGACTCAAAAGTACCCATTGACCTCAGACATGAACCTGCTCAAATTCAAACTATTGGATAAATTCCAATCATCATCTTTAGATATTCAGAAATACAATGAAAATATGGATGCAGAGGAAATGGGATTCCTTACTTTGGAATGTATTATCAGCTTCGGACATTTTCTCACTAACAATATGAACAAAAGTCAATTATCCTATGACGTTGCCACTCGTAGTTTTAAATATGATGAGACAACTGAAATGAAAACAGCCAAGTTACCAAGAAACTCTTCAGCAATGTCTAATGGTGTCAAGAATTATTCTCGAAAAATGGAATCTATCTCCCAAGATGATGAATTTATGACCAATGGTAAATCTAAATGGAATTTTGAAGGGAATGAGATGAACAGCTCTCAAGGCAATGATTTATCCAAACAAAAACAAGTTATGCGGAACATGGCTCATCTTTGGTTAAAAGTAAGAAACTCATTCAAACAAAATTTTCACTCGCATATCTATTTGTAATTGTTTCTTCTTTGTGCATCTAATCAATGTAAATGGACTTAATTAATTCATCTAGCTAATCCATATATCTTCTTTTTTGAACACTTCCAGTCTGAAGTCAGTTTCCTAGAGAAAGCAGTTCGTGGAAAAGACTCGACATTGTCGCCTTACGTGGTTATTCATGTTAGCGCTTATCTTTATCAATTGACAGCAGTTCGGGATTTAATGTTCTCTAAACGATTCTTCGTTGTGGTTCCTAAAATTGGTATGTGTCTATTTCACAGCAATTCTCACGTATTATCTATTTTTATCAGATTACTAAAATTTTCATTACATTGATTTCTAATATTTATAATTTTCTTTCAAACAGTACTTCAAGACCTTGATCATTACAAAAAAATAAGTCCAGCTGCTCGTGAAGCTATTCGTCTCATTGAAAATGAGGCTCAAAAAGGTCGATTCATAAAATTTCTTAATGACCGCGATCGAAGCTCTCTTGCTCCTCTCAAATATCCTCGACGTCGAGATCGAGAAGCGTTCGATTTTTTCATTTTTCTGGAATATTGTAACTATCTAAACAAACAAAAAAGCTCTGTCACAAACGAGAATCGAACAAATTTACCCATGGTAGTAGCCCTTTATGGAAACAATGCTAAATTGCCTGCTAATGCTGATGTTTTGGCTCGCAGTGCAGGTCAGTAACTTGTGAATGATTTAGACCCACCAAAAGAATAGTAAATTGAAAATGAAAATTTATAATAACTAATATTCTTGATTAATTACAGGTATTACGATGGAAAAGATTGACGTTTTCAATTCAAAATGGCGTAACTCAAGAAAGACACGCACTTGAAACTTTAAGGACTAAATGATGTGTCCAGCAAGGGATTAACTCTACTTCCCATGAAGGAGTGACTGAATTCCGGGTTCCAGTTATGAACTACAATTTACTTGCCCTTAGAATGTGATCATTCTTTTGGCCAACAAGACCCTAAAAAGTAAAATACAAACAAACAAAAAAACTCTTTCTGTAGGTTCTTGGGATCTCGATTATGGCTGATATTGTCTCTTAGTGGAATTGAATTGCAATTGCCTCAACAAACATAACGTGTGCTGTCAAATGGTTTGAATAAGTTATTGGGAACTTAATATAGAGCAAATACACACAAATAAGGATCTAAAAAGATGAATTAGAGGCCCAAGAATTGCTTAAAGGTTAAATAAGATATGGAAAGAAAATGCAACGTTAAGACAGACAATCGCAGAACAAATCAACAAAAGATGTTTTAGGCTGATTGGGCCATGTTTTAGTTTGATATCAAAAACAAACAAATTAAGTTGTGCTTTCGCTTGCTTTTTCTTTCCTTATAGCTTATTTCTTTATATTATTGATTTTTCCCGAATATATAATTTAAATTTTGTGTCTTTCCCGAAATCTTTCTCTTTATTTGTCATTCAAATTTTTGTGTGATCACTGATCAATTACCAACTCTTGAGAAAGATGAAATAATATTGAGTTCCCCTTTCTTCAAATTATTGTCACACTCTTTGTCACTTTTTCTTTTATCACCCTTACCCACATTTTTGCATCATTTTCAAAATTCGATCTAATTTACAATCCATTTTAAACTGTGCTCTGCTGGATTTAATATTCAATTGTTTACTGTGTATTTTCATCGACTCTCATGTCTCATCTATTCTCACTTCAGCCAACTCAGAGAGCTGTAACATAAAAGGCTATTTAAAATATAAAATCTATACATAAGAGTCACTCTTAAGTTCACAAAAAGGGTCAAAGTGAGGCTATTTTTAGGTGTTTCCATCGCGAGTATATTTTGTTTTCAGAGATAATAAACAATAAGAAACATTTGAACCCAAAGGTACTTTTATTTCTTGTTGGATGACGACTATGAAGAAAATTTTTGTGACTCTTAGTGTATACAAAAGTGAAGAATGTTGAATTCATTAAAGTTGATAGTTTTTTTCATGTTTTCAGTCAAGATTCTTTTGATTTTCTCATCCGATTTTTGATGTACTCAAATCTGAATGGTTATTCAAACTGGTAGGTACAGTTCCATTGACACCAGGTTTAAGAAATAGATAAGAGGAAACCATATCCGTGCTCGCTTTCGATCTCTTCGGTATAATGATCGTTTTTGGCATAAATGGAGTTAAGTTCGTGGGCAGCAAGAATGAAAAATAGTCTAAAAAGATTCAAAACCCAAGACAATGTATTAATATAATATATTTATTTCCATGCGACTTACAGTAAAACATGGATTGGAAAACCATGTGTTCTAGAATCAGAATCAAGATGTTCGAATGGAAAATGTATAGATAAATCTTGGATGTGGCGATAACTCAGATGAAGCCAATTGTGATCATGTTTGTCGGGAATCCAATGAAGCTCAATGTTTAAATGAAGATTCTCACACCTTTTCTTGTTACTCTTTCTCCAAAGACCGTTGTGATGGTAATTGGAACTGTGCTAATGGTACAGATGAACGAGGCTGTGATAAATGTCCACATGGGATCTGATGAAATAAATTGTACCACTGAACAGTGCCGTCCTGAACAGGGCAACTTTCTTTGTACAAATGGTAACTGTATCCAAGCTATTTTAACCTGTGATCGAAGTAACGATTGTGGAGATTCATCAGATGAAATAAATTGTCTAAAAAATAGTGTTATCACAGCTGCTCTTATGGGATCTCTTATCTGCGGACTTTTACTTGTTATTGCTATAAGTTGTACATGTAAATTGATTGCTTTGCGTCAAATTGAACAGCAACGTCAAGCTCAAGATGATTCTTATTGCGGTTCCGCAACTAATAATCTTTACTCTTCATCACATATTTACCAAAGGTACTTTCCATTCGCTCGTAGTAATAGTCATTCAACATCGCCTCTTTTCAGTCCAGACTCTGAATATTTTTATCGAGAGCCTCCTCCAAGCTATGCTTCAGCGGTTTCTGGTATTGATGAATATGGAGCTGGATGTTCATCTTCTTCATCTCGTCGACGACCTAGAAGATTAAGACCTAGAGGTCGAAGGCGTCCGCCTAGTCCACCACCATCACAACAATCACTCACAGAATCTGATGGTATTTATAATACTGGTGTTTTTCAACGACCAAGCATTTGCTCAAACATACCAGCAACTATGAACATACTTTCGATACCCACAACGGGCTCAATCAATATTAGACCAACAATGAATGAAGCAACAACTTCATCGACTCTATCAGCAACTCAAAGTAATGCTGTATCTGATATTGAAGAACCAAACTGTACAACATCCTCCAATCATCCTTTACTCACACAAAATAATCAACAGTCTCAAAATGGTGATATTAGTTGTAGCAATGAACGTTCTAGTAAAAATGAAGATGAAGACGGGTCTAGCCAATCAACAGAAATTGGACCAGTGGGAAGTGATGATTCAAATGATTCTATTCATCAATCATACCATCATAATTGTTCAACATCATCGACTGTAACAATAGAGTTAAATAATATACCATCACAATCTTCTCAGCTTGACTGTGATCAACAACCTCTGCTCAGTGGATGATAATTCCTTATTGTTTTGTTCTCTTTTTTAATGTGTATATATATACATAGATGTAACCAATATTTAGAAAATAACCTGGAAAAGGGCATTTTTTGATTGTTTTCGCAAGAAAAGGCGGTAGTTTTTAATGGCCCACCAAAATCTGAAATATATTCAAATTTTGGGCCCATTTGTCTCAAAAAAAGAATCTGAACTATGTATACTATATAAATAATATATATATAAATCTTAAGTTTAACATTTATCCTAAAAACATTTCAACAACATATTTATTTTAAAATTACGCTTTAAATTGTAACAACAGGGTTAAAAATACAGTTATGATTATTTAGAGAACCAAGTTTCATTATGAAACCGCCTGAAGTATTTTAAATTTTAAAATGCTATTCGGGTTGTTACTAACAACCGAAACAAATTAAAATGATGCTTACTCCATCTAGTGGATACTAAATTACTTATGACTTATGCCAGCTGTATTTGCGGTTATCTTTGCTTGTTGTTAGTTTTTATCCTTTTCCATGTTTTGTTTAAAGTTTTGATTTTGATATTTTTTGGATAATTAATAGATCAATTCAATGTCTATTACCAAAAGTTTTGATCTATTTTTCTCAATTTTATTAATTTTTGTGCATAGAAGTTTAAAAATCATTGTTTTCCTTAAAAATGTATTTAATTCTTTCCAAAGGAAAATAAACATTACCAGTGATTTAGATAATTATTTGAAATTACCTCACCACGTCGTTTTTGTAATAAACTGTCATGATAACGTGTTGTCAATCGATGAGATAGCGTCACTCGTCAATTGGTCCATCCAATTAGGAATTGAAAATATAAGTTTGTATGATAGCGAAGGTAAGTTTACAGATGTTAAATTTTGAGATTTTCCTCACTGTCAGCCATTCAGTCATTGCTTTTTTATCTAATTTGCCTTTGATTTTTCCTTGATAGGTCTTCTAGTTAACTATCTATCAGATATTGAAAAATCTATCAGTAATAAATTGGATTTAGACCGTCAATTGAAATTTCGTTGTAGCCAACAGAATGGTAAGAATTGCTGTTTTATATCGCGCAAGTTTCCATCTCAATTAATAACTAATTCTTTTTTTTGTTATATTAGGTTCCTTAGATAGCAATATCATCTTCCATTGTGAATATAATTCTTCAAAATTGAGAATCATATCCTTATTAAATCAAAAATTTATTATGGCGATGCTACTCAAAGAAATTGTTAAGAAAAGGTTATCTGAAGATAAAGGGAAAATAACAGTGGATGAATTTGATCAAACTCTACTATCCAAATTGGACTTACCTGATCCTGATTTGTCTGTTTTGTGTAGTGAAACCCCTTGTTTATTCGGACTCTTACCATGGAATATACGACTTACAGAAATAATTCACCTTCCTGTTTTTGGCAAACTGGTCGAAAAAGATTTCCTAAGTGTCATTAGCCGTTATTCAAACTGTGAACAAAGATTCGGAAAATAGACCAATAAAATCAATGCACACAACCATAACAATTTATTGTCTTTTTATTATGTACTCGAGATGAAATAAGTGCAGGTTTCAGTGGACAAAATCAGATAAAGTCAAACACGTAATATTGGTGATAAAGATACTTCTACGATGCATGAAATATGGAAAATGGATTTTAGAACATGAAACTTTCACCAATATATCGTCTTAACGTAACAAATGAAGGAATTTGCCACTGAAAATTTCCTGAAACCTCTTTTACGGATTAATTATTTTCTAACCCATTGGAATTGTCAACGTCAACTCTTGCTAATTTAATGCTGATTCAAGACATTTTTAGATCAAGCTTTTGAATAAGTGTTCTGAAGATCTGTTGTAAATAAAGAGAGAAATTAATCAAGATCAACATTTCCATGATTGCTGTTTTTTCGATCAGAAATTATCCATCAATGAAACTACACGGTGAATCCATTAAACCGATAGACTTCTTTGACCAATTTGATGCAAAATATGGATTTTCAAAATTTCATGACTGAATTAGTGCCAATCTTCTAATATGGTTTTCTAATTGTCGAGTCTGAAAGTTGCCGCAAAAAGCAGATACCGATTGAAATAAGAAAAACAGAATTGTTTTCTTTGCAACCTTTTCTTGCTTCAAGTTCAAATGCAGCTTAGTGATATTATGAGATTGGTTGTTACATGCATGCAAATTTCACCAGACCGACTAAACAACCTTTTATAAGAAGGGCAAATTTCGAAACAAAGATTTGCTGAATCGACCGTTGAATGGATGAATGACCTGACTGAAGATTAGATCTGCTTTTCTCCATTTCTGTCGTCACTTAACAAGCATTATCTATTCCGATGGAAAAATGTTATACAGCATTCGTCTTACAGTTACATTCATTCAGAGGAAGCATCTCAGACAACAGAAACAGACTATCATTTATATTGAAGCAGCTTTTATCCATCGAATATTACACCTTAAGAATCTGTTCAGACAAGAGATAAAATTCAAGACGAGGATGAAAAGGTGAAGATAAAAATAACAAAATACAAAAAAGAAAGTAAAGATAAAGAAGATAAACAGTTAAAGATCATCACCTAATAAACTGTTCAAATGCTGATATTAGGAAAAGAAACTTTCTATTTGACTTTCAAATTATTTGGAGAAATATTTTTTCGATGTTGAATAAGGTCGATTTAAATAGGATTCATTGGGAAAAGAAAAGACGAAAAGAGAAAAAAGAAGATGCAGAATGAGAAAGAGGATGGAACAGGAAGAGTTTGATGAATATTGTAAAAAAAAGTGAAATTTGAATGAAGATGAGTTGATGATAATGATGAAAAATAAAGAGTTTGTTGAAAGCAGAAAAAAAGTCAAGGATCAGTTATGAGTATCAGAATCTTTTTACATTGAAAAAAAGGTTATTCTCTGATATTCAGTGTTCATCGATAAACTGTTGAAAGAAACAGAATAAGAATATAAGTGAAAAAAAGACGAAACTGAAATCCTCCCAAAAATATTTCCTCAAGACTGTTGCAAAGTAAACGATTGAAATGATGAAAATGAGTTGAATAAAATCAACATAATTCTCTTATTAACATGATGATGATAATGATAGGAATGATGAAAAAAATTTATCCATAACTAAATCCTTTTCATGATATTGCTTTTATTTCTGAATAATCTTACCTAAAGAAGTTAACCCTTTAAAGACATTTTTCATCTATTCACCTTCATCTCACCTTAATACCTCGTAATCTTGATTTATTTACCCATTTACTTACCAAAATTATTCAAACTGACCTTTTAAAGCTTCAATACGAACAGGTTTCACTAAATATCATTTAACCTTTCGCGATTTTGACTTTGTTGCTGCACAGAAGAAATTCATTGAAAATTCGAAATGTGAAATTCCAACCGAACATCCCAAATCTATTCATGGATAAATGGTTATTCAAGATGATAACATATTCTGAAGTAAACCTAAGGGAAAGAACCAGTAAATCGCCGATTACAATCGAGTGCCTGAAATTGTCTGATGTTTCAAGGCGCGAGATTTGAAAACACTCATTTCTTAACAGATTTTATGCAAAAAAATTTTATTGAAACTATTTTTTCAAATCGTTTTTTACTCAAAGCGAAGGTTTTGGTTGAATTTAATCAAGAAAATGAAAAATTAATTATAACATTATTTATTTATGACATTGAGTCGAATTTTTAATCTGAAAATTAAAAACCAGGAAATATTGAAATGAGTGAATTGAATTTTGAAGTTGGACAGGATTGTGCATTATTGATAGGCAAATAACCCTTTTTGATGACTTGTTTATCTTGTTAATAAAACTGTTTAAATCATAATTTACTTTATTCATTAACTTGATTGTTCTCTGTTGAAATTGATCAAATAATCAAATGATGTTCATTTAGATAAAAGCTTTTACTTGGTCTACTTGAAAGGATTGAAAGGAAAGATGAAACAATTGATTCATCATCACCATTAAACATTATTATTAATACAAATTTCAATCTCCGGTTCAAAGTTTTTTGTTCACATTTTTTTTCGTTCCAATATCGACTTCAGAATGGCACATGAAAGTATTAGTTATATTGCCAGGGAAATGAGAACAATGTGAACCTGATTATCATTATTATAATTATTTTTTTTTCATCTCTTTTCAAGGGAATGAAATGAAGATTGTTAAAGGCATTGAAATTGAATGAAAAACTATTGAAGTTGGTTGAAAGTTGTGAGGGTGATGAGAGTGAAAAGGGAATGAAAAAGAAGACAAAATTGAATATGAATGATAAAAATCATGTCGTTTCATGATAAAGTTGATAATGTCATTGAATCAAATGAAGAAACAATATTTGGTTCATCAAATGGTGAAAACAAAGAAGAGCAAAGGAAATGCAGAAAAAAAGAGTTTCAAAGATGAAGTTGATGAGGAAGAAAAAAATTATTCAAAAATAACAATTGCTCTTTTCAAATGAGATTTTGCTGATTTTTTTCTATTCTCATTCCGAGTAAATTTGAATTGAACAAAATGATCAACATTTCTTTATCACTTTTATTAATAAAAATGTTCAACTGTGAAAAGAAATGCGTTTAAATCAATTTATTTCATTGTTTCGCACTCGATCAAGATTCTCTGTTCATTCAGCTTTTCCTGTCTAATTATTATTCCACTTTCTCAATCAAAATGATTGATTATCTTTTCACTTTAATCTTTCAATATTACAATAACTGATTCTCTCGAGAGTTAATCAACGTTTAATTGAGCAAATTAATTAGCAATGTTTCATTTGAAAGGCGAAACTTGATATTAATAGTCAAATTATATTATCATTCATTTCTCAATGAATACAGAATTTGAAAGAAGAAACATTTTAAAGGAAAACATTTGACTGTTTAAATTGGCTTCGGTTAATCAACAATTAAATATTCAATCAATCATTTAAAATTAATTTAATCCATTATCGGTGTTCAATTGGATGGATTAAATGAATTCAAGATTCTTTCCTCTCTTCAGTCTTCCTTCATCAACGAAACAGTTTCTGGTTAAATTTGGATTCCCAGTTGAATGGTTATCAATTTTGTTAAACAATGAAAATTTGAGGCAAAAATTTCAACCGGATATGAACTCATGTAAATTAGATGAACGGAAATGTTATCTCATCACCATGAGAATGATGATGAAGTTAAAAGATGAAAAGCAAATGGGTGCTGGGAATGATGTTGGAATATTGAGAATGAGGAAAGAAAAAAGTTCAATTCTTGTTGGAATGAAAAAAAAGATGTGAATGTACAGATGCGATGAAAGGGTAGGGAAGTTGTTAACAGGAAAACGGAAATGTTTGTCAGTCCATTGAATGATGCAAATCAGTAACAACAACATTGACTTTCAATTGTCGAGTTTCCATTCAATTCAGATTATCATGTCTGACCCTTGATTGTATAATCATTTGATGGTAAACAGAATGTTCAATTGCATCTGACAAGATAATATTATCTGAAAAGGGATTCAACCCGAAATGGAGTGCAAATAAGGCAATTTAAAGATTGCCTTGGGAAAGAAAAAAATGCTTCTTGATTGACAGTTGGAGTTAAATAGCCAAGAATTTTTCATGATAATGATTCGTTGCTTTAAGGAATTACGATTAACTTTGTATCAAAAAAATTGTTACATAAAAATATGATTTCTTTCTTTTCTTTCTTTTTCCTCTTTGCCTTCTTTTGGCGAGTTTCTATCGACAGAAAATGTTTTGATTGATAACTTGATGTTGTATGTGTCATGATTGAAAATAGATTATTGATTTTTCTCTCAAGAGTTTCATTTTTTATCTCTTTTATAACACTCTATTGACTCATTAATACAGCCAGTTTCAATGGTCATCCCTTAATCCTTAACTTATCCATCAAATTATCTCATTAAGTTGCATTATTTTATCGGTCTTCTGCCATTACAAAACTAAATTAGCACTTCAAAGCTTCAAATGTTGCATTGATTAATAAAAAATGAATCTCAATGTTCAAATGTGCTCAATCGACTGTGTTGTTCAGGCAAATGCTGGTTATTGGATTAATGATGATAATGATAGTTGAATAATGTAAACATCATTAGCTTCATCTTTTGCTGATTCAATACTTACATTGTTAGCTCAATATTTAATCAAAGGCTTCCAAAATTCAAAGTATGAATTGAGTTGAGTATCACTCAGTTCATTTTTTATTTGACATGAGCAGGGTTCCAAGTGTGACAATTCGTCCGATCTCAGGAAATTATTCATACCTATTATCATGATATTTTATTTTAAATGACCTTCGACAGTAAAAAGTAGAAAATTTTCAGGTTCGATGAACAAAATGCAAAACAGCGAAAAGGAAACTCAAGAAAATATAACTTGAATAAAAGATAAAATTTTGGGTAAAATAATAATAACGCCAACGACTCGGTAAGAACTGCAGTCTTCCAATGTCTATGTAAGTAGAGCAATTCAGATTTGCTCAACACTCCACTTTATGAGCAAATACGTGTTATTGGGATATCGATGGTGAACAACAATTAAATTAAATCCTTCAATTATCGACTGTAAAAGAACGGAGACAAAGAGTTACATGGGAAGTACCGAAATTTACATAATCCAAGGAATTTGTATAAGAATTATGATCTTCAATATTATTAGAATCAGTGGGTTACCGGGAATTGTTTTGAATTTGCTTGTACATTTGATGAAAAGTGTTGACAAAAAACTTCTTAAGTGTTGCTTTTTGACCTTCGTTGTTGTATTAACAATGGATTAAAATGAGAGAAAATGATTCAAATGAAAAGAGTTTTCTTGCATTTAGATTCCTTCTTTCAGCAAACTTGCTCTTCATAATTTATCTTTTTTTGTATTCATAGCATTAAATTTTTTCTGCTTCATCATTTTACTGAATTTTTATCGTGCATAAATTGAAGGGAGGATGGAAAAGTTCAATCAAAGATAAAGTTACATGTTAAAAGATTACAAAATTATGGTCAACATTTTGTTCAATTTGCTATCAAATTCCAGTTTCTTTAGTAACCAAAACAAGTTAAGGGGTTAATGGTTTGAAGTTGGGTCCAGGGAGGAAAAGAAAAGAGATTGTGATGAAAAGGAAAAGAAAAAAGGAAAGTTAATTTTAGTAAGAAGAGGAAAAAATGGTCTTTGACATTGATTTATAATGTGTTTTGGGGTGAAAAAGGCAAAAAAAGTAAACAAGAAATAAAGTTGAAAAGGTGAATGAAAGGTGAAAATATGATCATTGGATTGTGATAAGCATTTTAATCGAAACTATTAATAATAATTCATATTTTTCATTTATAATGGCACTTATGAGGGGTTACAAGTTGAATTGTGATGTGATGAAAGGCAAATATTGATTGAAAATGATTTTTAGGTGTAAAGTTGGAAATAGATTTAGTTATGAAAAACTGATGAAAACATTTTAATAGTGAAATTTACTTTGCATTCAGTGAACGAGAATAGTATAACCAGATAAGGATTATTTAATAAATTTTAAATTCGCTTTGATTTCCGTAAAACTGGTCGATAATGACAGTCTTTTGCCTGATGATTTCTGTCTCATCAAGTTAAACTCCATATTTAGCCACCAAAAACCAGCCAAGTCAACGAGCTTACTAGCAACAATCGAGGGCTTTCTGGTTAAGATTCAAACGGATTCTAGAAGATTCAAAAATAAAAAATCGAAATGAATTTAGTGCTTCAGCAAGTACTTACCTGGTTATATAATAATTATAATATCATGTTAGTAATAGCATATCGAGCCGAACAATAGCCAGCAAGAAAATCGAACTAATCTGTTTTGCAGAAAACAAAATTGCATTTTCTGGTTGGCCATCAAAAGTTACATGAGTATTGATAAAATGAGTTTTATGAAAAAGCCTGGTTCCATTATTGAACATAAGGCGACCGAAGTTTCCACTTTGGCCTCGATTTTCTCGAAAATGTCGATCGGAGAAATTTTTAAAGGCAATAATGGTCTCAGTTTTTATGTCCTTACAAACCCCCAAAGTCCATAGATTTTTTACAAATACTCCTTTGCTGAAATGTCCTTTAGAGATGACTTTGCAGTTTGAATGAAATGCAAAATCTACATCGAAATATCAGTAAGCCCTGTTTGCGCCAGCCACCGTAATATCGAGACAAAAGTAATCGGTTTTTAATTATTAGTCGATTAGTTTTTATTTTAAAAAGATGGATATCAGTATCAGATGGAGCAGTTCATGATTATTAATGAGAATGATTTGAATGAGAAAAACACAATTCGATCAAAAATATTTATATTTGTGTTCACTTCAATTTGATGGTTTGCTTGACTACAGAGGGCTACAGTGAAAGCACAATTTTGTGATAAATCCATTAACTTGAATTAAGATATTCATTAGAAGAGAAGTTCTTGTTTTTCAATGGATTTCTACAAATTTTAGTTTCGATTAACAAGACAATGTTGCTGTTTCTGTTTTCGATGATGATGATGTTGGTTAGGAGAGGAAAGAGTTAGAAAATTAGAGAAAAAGATATTCATGAAGAAAGCAAACGAGGAAAACCCAATGAACAACTAATTTTCGTTGTTCCATTTTTTTGTTTTCATTATTTTCTTTTGGTTTTTGGGTTTGTCAGTATTCAATCACTTTACTCATTTTGTTTCCTTTTGTGGGTTAACAATGAAACAACAACAACCATCAACAACAGCAAGTTTCTCAATTAAACTGATTACCCTTTTTTCCCAATCAATGATTCGCTAATTCACTGAATCCACTTCCAATGAACAATAATTTTTTGTTTGTTTCTTGTTTTTTTTCATTCCTTTTCTTCTGTTTACTTCTTACTTAGCATTTTCTTCTTTTTTCTGTTGTTGATGGATTCGTCTTTACTCCAATTAATTGTCAATGTTTCCATGTAACTTGCATTTGTTTTATCGTTAATTTTACTCACCATGAAATAGAATCAAAATGATTCTTTTTTCCCGTTCATTCCAACTTTTTTCCCATGAAATTCACTTTTAAATGAAATGAAAGTTTTTGCCGATTGCCTTTAACCATTAATTAAATGCATCTACATTCAAATATAAAATGTTTACTTGCAGAACGAATCGATTGTTCAAGATTGAATTCACTGTTACTGACAGGGAATTTGACCGACTTGAAATGAAACAAAATCCTAATCTAATAGTTAATGTTGTGATCTGAATTAACCGAAGCAATGAGGATGAACAAGGCTTATCCAATGATGAATGATAATAATGAACTCAACAATGTAAAACCATTTTGTTTCAGCATTATCTTATTAACAGTATTTTATTGATGTCATTAAGATTATCACTTTTACATTGAAACTGAAGCTCGAGTGAAGCTCGAGTAAAGCGTAAAACATAATTTTCCATGTAAATATTAATAACCATGTTATGAGTTGTGTTGAGCAAATTGTTTATATTAATTAATTAAACCAATTAAGAAGCAATGAGAAGTGCGATTATACTTTTGTTTCAGCTGGTTTTGCAAGATAATTAATTTAATCACCCATCAAATAATTTTACACTCTTTGAGTATGGATTGAAATTGTGTTTCTGGTTACAGTGCAAAGGGTAAAAGATGAATAAACTGTAATGAAATATGTAAATTGTGTTTATTGATTAATTAATCATTTACTGTGAAGAGGAAGGAATGCACTTTATGATTGATTAAACTTGAATTTATTAGACAAATGCACGATGTAAAGTGATTGAACAAAACAAGCAGAAAATGATGAAACTCATATGGTGAGCAAAAAAATAGTTCAACTCTTTTTGTTGGTAACGAAAGGGATTAATATTATCATTTACAATCAGCTAATTGATACTCTTTCATCAACTCAACTAGAAATATAACTGTTTACTCTTTTCTAGGAAATGATAACTCATGATAAACTTGTTCTTTTGAACTCAGTTATCGAGGTTAATCTTTTATTGCTGCAGATACTTTTCAACTAAATATTTCTTGAGTTTTTTATTGTGATCATTTTGTGTTTTCATTGATTACTGCTGAGAGTCCTTTGCATTTGTTCATCTCAAGTTGATGAACGTTGATCATTTCACGCCATGTGTGAATCAGCTGTATACAGGGATTTTCAAATAATCAGTTTCAACGTTTTGGTTAGAGACTTCATGATTACATATTTGACCTCTAATCGATGATTCGCTGTGATGATAGTTTGCGAGACTACGGTGACTTGAATGTTCTTCTTGGCTATTTTTTGTGTCTGTTTTGTCAGGCAAGCAGCATCTGCAATGAAACGAAGAATCGCAAACATAAATCCAATTCACATTTCATCACATTGATTTAGTACCATAACTGGTTGAATTTGCATTTCTTCTTGAACTTTCGTTAATATTTTCTTCATATTTATTCGTTAACTCGACTAACATGTTGAGTTGATATTGATTTCGGAAGTGACCCCAAGCTGTGCTGGTACTAACTGGTCAGGACAGAATCTGAGAGTAACTGAACCCAATTGATTTATAATAGAAGATAAAAAGATTCATAATTTTGCTTGATTTTCATCAGTTTACAGTGCTTGATATTGCATTTCTTTCTGCTTTTAAACGTTCAATGATTATTGGCTATAAATGATAAAAATTTTAAAAGCTTGAAATGAAGCTTGAAATCTTGATAAAACAGGGAGAAATGAATGAGTTGAGTTGATTGAAACGAAGAAATTGATGATTATAAAACTGAAAAGTGAAAAGTGAAAAGGACTGTTAGAGATGAAATACAAGATTAGAGCAAATCAATTGTCAGATTACCAATAAAAAGCATAAACTATTGGAAAATATATCAAAGGATAGTATCGTTTTTATAGCCTTGCCTTCTACTGAATTATCATGTCCAAGTGATCAGAATAATAAGTTGGTAAAAAACGAGTCGAAAAAAAGTGAAACTCTTTGTAACACTGAATCCAAGTATCATTCATGAAGTATTTTATCACCGATTGATGATTTTGTTACACCATGTACATATAGATATGTGTCCAAGTCTCTTTTTTTCTCCATCAACATCATTCTCATCGTAATCATGCTCATTATCATGATTGTTTCAATTCTTGCTCTTCACAGTTTCAACCATCTTTGGTCAAAAAAGTAGCCACAGTAAGGTATAAAAAAGTGAACAAAGTACAAGAAGATGATGAACAAGATGGAAAAAAGAAGATGATTGTGATGATGAGAAAAGGATGTTTCTGGTGATACCTTGAATTGACTTTCCAAGTAGCTTGAAATTAATGGACTGTCAACTTTTCTTGTGGATCACATGAAGAAAACTAAAGATATTTTTACTTCTCTCCAGATATGGCATTACCTTGGCATACTCATGATACAAACCGATGATTGACCTTATCGGTATCATCTTTTGACCTGAATTGAAACCACAAGATGATCCAGCTTTTACATTCAACAACCATTAACCATCAATGTCAATTTAGGCAAAAAATGTTCTCAACTTTTTGTCTCTTTTCACATTTACCTTTTTTTTACTCTTCAACTTTCATCTTTAATCATTCCAATCGTCATCAATTCATATATTGAACCTTTTTTGATGTCCATATCAAGAAAATGGAATCTTTCAATTTTAACTGTTGAATAAGAAAAAGACTTTTTTCATCAAAAATTCAAACTCAAATATTTCTTGCTTTTCTTTTCATTTGTATTTGGAAAAGTTTTTAACTTCGAATCGATAGTTTAACTAATTGAAATTTGGTTCATCATTGGTTGGCATATTTTTGGCCTTTTTTGCCTTTTCTCATTACTGATTTCTCAGAGTAATCGTAGTTGATGTTGGATGAAATGATGAGATTAAACTGTACAATGGAATTAGTTTCTTGTTTAATAAATCTTTTTTTTCACCTCAGAATCTCTCTGAGGATTCGTTGTGATTATGTTTTGTTGATAATAATTTTGGTGTTATTACAGTTTTACTGTTTGTTTTCTGTTATCATGGATGAAAAGGGAAAGCTCAACTGAATGGCTAACAATTCCCGGATGAGTTTTGTTGGATACAATTGGTCTTTACGATTCATCCTTGATGAGATGGATTTACAGAAAGTCTATATCAAAAGCGGTAAAAAACCTTTTAAACAAATTAATTGTGATTGTGATGTAAATGGTCAACCATCAAGACTCTCTTTGTTTACAATCATTATGTGTTCAAACAATCAAAAGACAGTTTAACTTTGAATATTAAAATAGTTAATTAGAGACTATAATGAAAACATAAAATGGTTAGTTGATTCGAAGCAATCAGCTTTTCAAAGAGTTATTTTTAGTGTTCAAATCACTCTTATCAGGTGACAGTGCATTTTGATTTCAGTCAATTTTTATTCTTAAAGTATGGCCGATGTCGGGATTCGGACAATATTTTAATTAACAATAAAAAATTAACAATATACCAAATTACCAACGTTTAGAATCACCCAGTTCACCAAAAGGACTTCACAGACAAAAAAGTTACACAGCTGAAGATAAATTGAAGTATATCTCAATTTTAGTGACGAAGTATTTTGATTATTTTGAATACATTGGATTGTGTTCCATCCAAAAAATGTATCATTGTATCAGAATGGACAACTCAAAATCTGGAAAAAGCCAAAGAGAAGAAAGAAGAAAGGATGTCGAGTGCGCTTAAGCATTATTTGCCCTTATTATTTGTGAAAATGACCTAATTGAGGCGAAAAAACGCTCCGCAATATGTTAGAGCAGACCAGAGTTCAAAGAAATTAATCGTAAATAGTTCAATCGCTATAGATGTTCTATTAATAATAATAAAAGGGGACAAGCAATTCAAACAACAAAGTAACGGGGTAACAAAATATTAAATTTGGTCATCAACTTCATCAACTGAAAACTTGATTTGAAACCTGTTTTTGAACTTTTGGTGATAACGTGGAAATTTAACTTTCAGCCTTAACTCAACCTATTACTTTGTGCTGTGTTTAAAATTCGCTGAATACGAGTATTCAGCCATACTCATCTGAGATTTGGAAGTTGAAACTGATGCAAAAAGAAATTTTAATGGTGAAGCCTTCATTATTTCCGAGTAGCGCGAAAATGTTAGGGGCCGAGCTAACCGTTTGCAATGCAGAAGATTTTAGCTTTCATAGATACTATTTATCAAGTCTGGAAAGAGATAAAAGAAATGAATTCAGTAGTTCGGCACATGGATTATGATGAACATGTGTGAATTTGAGCTTCAGAACATCACGCGGGAATTTAAGCTTTGTTTTTGTTTTCCTGCTCCAGAGAATCATCTTTTTTAAATAACTTCTTCATCAGTAGCAATTACTTGTTTTTCAATTTTTATTCTAATTTTATTTTCTCCGTTTTTATTCAGTAATTTCAAAGATGGACGATGAAATGATTTGGGATGACGAAGTGGCAGAAGAGATGGAAGAAGACGCTATCACTGATGCGGTCCAAGAAGTGCCGATTGAGGTCGAGGAAGATACCTCCTATGTGAAATGGTGTCGTAACGATTCACGATACACGATTCCAGCAAATCGAGATAGATCATTATATTGGTTACCACAAGGAGGGTATGCCTGGGGCTGGTAACTCAAACACTGATGGTGGAGATCCTGTTGAGAAAGTGCAAAGCCTTGCTACCGAATCCTGGTTACGTTCTCCGACTTGTTCGTTTGATACCAAGGTATCATCGATAATTTTTCAAAATATTGATATTGATTATTATGATGATTTTATAGATGATGGTGATGGTGATGAAAATTTGCTGGAGCCCGTCATAAGTATTTACGGTGTCACTGTGGAAGGTAATCCCGTAATGGCCCACGTTCATGGTTTCACACCATATTTTTACATAATAGCTTCCAGAAGAAATTGAAGGCCTTAGCCTTAACTGATAAAAGAAATGATGCTTTTACTGAACCTGTCCTTCATATTGAGCTGGAAAGAGATAGAAGAAATGAATTCAGTAGTTCGGCACATGGATGTTGATGAACATTTCTTATTTCTTATTTCAGCAAAAATACCATCCCGCCCTAGTGAAAACAAAGAGTAAAGTATTATAATAGTTATCTGCTTTCCATGCCGCGACTTTCAACACTGGAATGGAATGGAATGGACACACATGGAATACTCGGAAATACTTTTTCCTGCATTTTATTTCTCACCTAGACATCAACTATGTACTATGGGCTGTGGTACCCAGGAGTGGCCGAGCTTGTCCACCATTTATCCATATCATTTTTTTTAAAAAAAAGTCTTTTGACTTTTGCATGACACCAAATATTGATGTGAGAACAATATTTCCCAGTAAAAAATAAGTTTGATTGAAGTTAGTAACCTTTAATCATAAGTCAAGTTACAGATTGGTCTTGAATATATTCGATACTTACCATGAACAGAAAGGGAACGATATTGTTTTCTAGAGACTTGCGTTGACAAATTTAATCTCTCTTTGCATGTTAGGTCCAGTTGTGACGGATGAAGTATGATCCAGAGTTCGTCTGCTCAACAAGACAATAACTGAAAATTTAATTTTGAAAGACTAACTTCTGAAAGCAAATCGAAAAATGGAGTATTAATCCTAATCGAGACATGAATACCAAAATCTGACTTTGATTGATTGCTAGAAATTAATTTAAGGAAAAATTCAAGATCTTAGCTTTGGTTCTCCCTCCTAAAGCAAAATTTGCATTTGCAGTATTTAATATGATATTGATTCTACATGAATTGAAATACTAACGACGTTTAATCACTTTTATTTTCCTAATCACCATGATCAAAGTATTAAAGCATCTGTTGTGTAATCTTGACTTTAAAAAGTAAACAAAGTTTCTCAAAATGAGCAAACAAAGGTAACATGAAAATGCAAAATAACCTTTCAAGTTTCATCAAAAAGTCTGATAAAAATATTGATGGAAGCATTTTTACTGCAAACTCTTTAATCCTGTTTATCCTTTTATATCCACCTTTGCATCTATTATCACTATTATTCAATAAAAAATTAATGGATCAGAAAAAATCACGATTCCATAATACAGGAAAAGAAACTCTTCTGAATGTTGATCCATTAAAAGGCAAACAAAACCTCAAACCCAAAAGATTGTCAATTTTGTTTCATATTTTTATTCTTATCAATCCAACTGTTGATCTTGTTTCTTTATTGTCTTCAAGAATCATGAATGTTTGCATTCATCATAAAATAAACATTGTGAACTTGAAACTCGGTTAAAACTGAGAGCATTAACCATTATTTTTTCAAGGTAATTCTCTTATGAAAGAGAAAAAAATTGAACCAAAATCAAATTCCAACCATATAACCTAAAGGAAGATAAGTTCAGTCCGTTAACTCTAAATACAAACTTTACTTTTCTTCTTTTCCAAACTTGTTCCCTGTTATCCAAATTTCACTCCCAGCTTTCACTCCAGTTCATTTATATCCCATAACAGGATTGTGAATCTTAACTCGATGTAACTTCAATATAATAAATGAATTTCAACTAAAGCATCAAAATTGCCAGTTGAATCTTGAAGGAGAAGCGAAAGAAAAAAGTCTTAAAAGTGAAAAAAGTTTCATGAGAAGAAAAAAAGCAAAATTCAGAATCCAAAAAAAGGTTGAAAAGCATGAGGAAGAAAAAAAGAGGAAACAGGGAAAACTGTCCTTTTCATTGGAAACTAACCAAAACAAAAGTGAAACAAAAGACACTGAATTCATTGAAAGGTAACTAAATGAATATAAAATGAAGATAATTTAATAAAAAAAACCTTTTCTCCCAACTTTTATATTCAATGATATCATGAGATCAGAAAACAAGAAAACCGGAAGAAATGAAAGATTTGATCGCAAAACGTAAAAATGTCAAATGAAATGTTCAACTGGAAACAATTATTTATCCAAGTGAAAATAATTAATTCACAAATATTATTCAAAGAAGTGAAGAGAAACGCGAAAACCCTGAAACACATTTTTAAATTGCAAAGTTAATGCCTTTGTGTTCAACTAATAATATCAACTAGCGAATGGTGAAATGCGCTGAAACGCCATTTAACATTGTTTGGGTTATCATTTTCAACCAACTAGAAAATTGTTATCTCAAGAAATGGCCATTTCTATCAGCATTTAAACATTCAACCAACAAGAATGTTATCATTAAATACTGGCAACAATAATAATAGTTTTTAACCATTTTTCGTTAAACATTGTTAACTGAATACCTATTAAAGTAATAAAAAAAGAGTTTTGCTCGAGTGTTATTATACAAAGGTATTCATGTAGGAAGACAGATATGGATGATAATGATGATGAAAGCAAAAGATGGGATTTATTCAAAGTTCTGCCAGAGAAAATGTTATTTACTTTTTGTTATTATTATCATTATCAGAATATTATAGTCATTCAAATGTTGCTGTTTGGAGTAAAGATTTCGCCTTTTCTCTTTCTAATGATAAATATTATTATCAAGGATGTTGTTTTCAGTAAAGTTTACATTTGATTTTTGTTTAAGAAAGAATTGAATGAAAGAAGAGGAGAAAAGGAGAAAAATCAAATTTTAAATTCTGACGAAGCTTAAAAGAGCTCAATAAGAGCTCAAAATGGTTGGTTGATTTTGTTGAATAAATTTGGAAGTGAATTGAGAAAAAAAGAGATTAACTATTGGTCCATTGATTATTCTCATTTCCGTTACTATTCTCAACATGAACGGATATCAAAGTCTCTTTTTTCACTTTCCTCATCATTTTCATCATCTTCTTCTTCTCATCGACATCTTCACTCTTTTTTCTGTTCCATTCTTTCTTCATCGACTATCATCTTCTATCATCTTTACCATCTCTTTTCAGCCTTTACACCATCATTGACTTTTTTCTGCTTCTTGTAACTTTGTTGCTCTTTAGTTAATGAAACATGATTCCAATTGCAATATATTTATATCTTTCGCCTTTAAATTAACTTAATTGAGACACATTTTATCAGATAAATTATCGTTTATAACTTTGTATGTTCAATTGATAGCGAGACAATGAATATTGCTCATCAACATGAAAAATAGTCGAAATTGAGATTAGAAACGAAAATGTAGTTTTCATCAAGTTTGTTGTAATCGATTGAAGTAAAAATCAGAAATAAATTAAAATAAATGTTTTGGAATAAATATTCAATTGAAATAAATTCATTCATTTGCAAGAGTTGCACCACAAGTGCGCGCGGCTTTTGAGACAAGTGATTGTTCACGACTGAGTTGTCATGTTACAAAAGGTCATTATATTCACTTACTTATGGAAAAATGAATTATCATTTCATTTCATAAGCACTGTTAATAAGTGAAAAATTAGTCTCAAGGCTCAAAGCAAGGGTTCAAAGTTACAAAGTTAAAATCAATGTGTAACGATCAACGAATTGAATCCAACAAAATTGTTATTGTTTCAATCATGTGTCTGATCAAGCATAGTTGAAGCGTTAGATTTATTTCAGCTTATTTAAGAGCTCGAACAGAGACTAACTAAAGTTAGTTTTTCTGCAGAAAGTATGAACCAGAATGAATTGTAAGGGATCGACACTACTTTTTGCCTCTCTTAATTTACAGTTTGTAATTCAATGTCAACCCCCATTAGTTTAATATCACATGTTTAGCTTTTCTTCCTTTTCCTCTTTACTTAATATAAATACTGGTCAATTTGACCAACAGATTAGATTATGTTTCTCTCTCTCTCTCTCTCTTTAAAACTGTGATCAACAAATTGTTAATTGATTGAAGAGGGTATTCTCTCAATACTGTGCTCATCATAATCAACTTAATTTACTTAAAAATAAGTCTAATTACTTATTACCTGTGCTCTTGTGTTAACGTTTGATTTACTGGTGACTTAGACACCTCAACTGAAATAAAATAATTTAACCTCAAATTGATTAACAACGTTGATTATACTTAAAGTTATTGAGAAACTGATCTCAGTTGTAAGTCTCTATTCCTCATCCCTGAAGAGACCTTACAAATGGCGAGGATGCTACTCTGAAATCGAACCAGTTAATTGTGTACCATTATCGTGTTTTACTGAAATTGAAGAGAGTTTCTCTCAAAACCTAGTGAAGATTAATCAACAAAATTACTAAACAAAAGCTGAATCTTCACCGTTAAACCTTGAGGAGAGTATTCTCTCATAAATAAAGATTTGTCATTAACACAATCAACTCGTTCGTCAGAATCTTACGATTAAACCTAACCAACATCAGACCTCGATAACTAGTTCCTGCTTTTTCAAATTTAGTATCAATATTGTTCTTCAAATCGTCATTTCGTTGAATTGAAGAGCGTATGCTCTCAAATGTGATAAAGCTGATCAACTATAAATCTGGTTCTGTTGTAAATTGGGTTCAACATTAAGTTCTGTTATAACCTTTATTTAACCTTGGTACAACATTGAAAACTAAGCAACTATATTCATTCCTGCTTACATCTTGAAACAATCGAGGCTTTCATCATTGATCAAACTAATTTAGATTCGCTTTGGTCATTTTCTCAGTTTCCTACTCTTGAAGATAGCGTTGAAGATACATCAATAGTATCAATCAAACCAAATATGGCAACTGTAAAAGATTACTTATCATCAGAAACTGTTAAAAGAGAAACAGCACAAGTTCTCGGTCTCAACATGCCACCATCAATGAAGATAAACTATGTAACTGGTCAAGTCAAACAAGCATTGAGAACAAATGCCATTTATCATAAATCAATTAATACAGTTGGTGAATGGAACCTAGAACTTGTATTTGATAAAAAATGGCTAGAAACACCTGAAAGTATAAAACGTTTACGAAACTATAAAATTACTGAAGATAATATAGTAAATCTAGTTTTGTCTGAAATTGATGATGATATTGATTTAGATGAAGAAACATTGTTTGAAATGGGTTTTACAGCAGCTCAAGTATCTCGATTCAGACAAATGGCTCAAAAAGAAGCAAACAAAGACGAAGAAACATTTGGACCTCAGTCATTATGCTTTAATCGCTTACCAGATAAAAACCAAGATAAAAGCAAAGTAACCTTTGAGCCTAATAAACCTTCGACAAGTTATGAATACGAGAAACCACCGCAAGAAGCTATTTCAGCGCAAGATAAATTTATTGAAATGAATAAAGACAGAATAATCCAACCATTTGATGAAAGATGTGAGACGATTCTAGCATATTTAGATCGTTTCGTTAATTTGATGTTTGATGTTTATGAATTATCAGAAGACATTGCAATTAAACTACTAAAAACCAGAGTCTCTGCGGACGTTTACCAGCTAATCAAGAATATTGAATCAAGATGTCACAATTTAACCTTGAAACAACTGATTACAGAAATAAGAAAAAGTTATATTGGGCAACCAGAACTCATTGCCGCTAAAAATCGTTTGTTTTATCAAAAATTTCAAATCGGAATGGACCCTCAATCATACGTTAAAGCAATTACAGACGCTTACAAAACAGTTATCCCATTTTCAAAAGACATTCATATTGCTTATTGGTTATTAACTTTGTTACCTGAGAGACTCGTATTTAACGCTATTCACGAGCAAACAATTGATTCAACTGAAAAGGTTTTAACGTTACTAATTACTTATGTTAATAGGATATTGACTGACAATATAAGAAGGAATGAAAGAAGATCAGAGCCTAGAATTGCTCAGTCTAATCAAAATTATTACAGTCAACCAAATAATTATCAACAAACAAACAACAATCAACAGCAATATCCTCAACAACAAAACAACTATCAAAATAGTAATCAAACAAGTAACAATAATCAATCTCCTAGATACACTAGAGGAGGTTACAACAACAGAAGAGCGAACAATCGTGGATACAGAAACAATTATAACCGTCGAGATAGACCTCCACGTTATGAAGATGCAATTCAATCATCATCTAATGCTAATCAAAACCAAAATACAAGTTCAAACGTAACTAATACGAACCAAAATTCATCAAATGCAGCAACTCCTTGTTTGATTTGTTACGCCCCTGGTCATGTTGCTGCAAATTGTCCTCAAAACAATAATACAAATAACAATACGGTTAATCAAGCAAATTATTTACATGTTTTAGCTACGGCTTCAAGTGAAAAGAAGAATAATGTCCCTGAAATCAAAATTTTAGTAGAAGAAACTGATTTATCAATTAACGGTTTATTTGATACGGGTGCAAATGCTACAGTTATTAAGACTGAAGTTGCAGAAAAACTTGGTTTAAGAATCTACAAATTCAGAGAAAGCTTCATGGGATTTGCAGTAACAACAACGAAAGCTGCTGGTGTAACTCAAGTAATTTTCAAAACGGTTGAACCGTTCTATCAAAATGCACTGAGAGTTTATGTATTTGACAATTTACCTTATGATATCATTTTGGGATCTAACTTCTCATATTGGTGTGATGCGGGTGCAACAATTGTTAATCATGAACGCTGGTCAATTTTTCAACATGAAGGAACATTTTTTCCTCTCAAATTATCAATCAAGATTCCATCAAAAGTCAGTTTTGATTATGTTTTCACTGAGTATTTTCCAAAAATATTTGGTCCTGAAGTTCCAAGTGAACCAGAAAAAACACCAGAACAACCAATTAAGAAAAGAAATCGAAGGAAAAATAAAAAAGTGGATGATAATTCAGCAACTAATCCAGATTTCGCAGTAAATTCTTATAACATACTCAACATTGAAAAAACTGAAAATGAAAAGTATGAAAAAACTTTCATGAAGATGAAAATCGATAAAAGAAAAGAAGAGTTTCCTTCGCAAATTGACAACGTAATGCAAACGTTGAATTGTGGGGTCGATCCAAGACTTAATTATGAACAAAAAATAAGATTGAATAATTTTTTCAAAGTCTATTCGGACGTGTTTTCGAAGTCAAAATACGATATTGGAAAAATTCCTGCTGAAAAAGTTGGAATTAAAATTGATTTGGGAATGAATCCAATACCTCAATGCAAACCATATCGACTGGGACCTGAAAAAAGGGAAATTTTAGACAATATGATAAAAGAGTTGATTGAAAATGATATTGTTGAACCATCAACATCACGAGGTGGTTCACCTGCCTTTTTAGTTCCAAAACCTACTCCAGGTACTTACAGATTTGTCACATCATTTCAAGAACTAAATGCTTTAATGCGAACCAGAAATTATCCAATGCCAAACATTGAAGATTTTATACAAGCACTTGCTGGTTACAATTACTTTATCACTATTGACTTTGCTCAAGGATTCCATCAAATTGAATTAGCTCCTGAAGAGCGAGAAAAGGTTGCCTTTGTCACTGAAACAGGCAAATACCAATACATAAGGCTACCAATGGGCTTAGCAGACAGTCCAGCATATTTTCAACAATTTGTCAACAAAATCTTCGGTAAACTATTATATAAATGTTGTCTAGCATACATTGACGACGTAATCATTTTTGGAAAGACATTTGATGAACTTTTGATGAATGCGACTCAAACCTTTAACAAAGTTAGAGAAGTCGGACTTAAAATTCAGCCTGATAAATGCAAGTGGGGGCATGAAGAAGTAAAATTCCTAGGACATATTATATCTGGTAAATCTATTAAACCAGATCCATCGAAAATTGAAAGATTGAAACAATTTAGTCCACCTAAAGATTTAAAATCACTGCAAAGTCAACTCGGATTATTCAATTATTTGTCGAAATTTATACCAAATTATTCAACTTTAGCTTCAAACTTATTCGAATTATGTAGTCGCAAGAAAAAATTTAAATGGACGTCAATACATCAACAAAACTGGGAATTAATTAAATCAATACTTATCAGAGATTGCGAACTCTGTCAATTTGACCCACTCAAAGAGCATCAACTTGAAGTTGACGCATCATCGATTGCTGTGGGAGGAATGTTAACACAAAAAGAAGAAGATAACTGGCGCCCAGTTGCTTATTTCGGTCAAAAATTAGCTAAACATCAGTTAGCATATACAATCACAGAAAAAGAATGCCTTGCTGTTATTGTAGGAGTACTGAAATATGGTCATTACTTACTTGGTAGACCTTTCACAATTATATCCGATCATTGTGCACTTTGTTCACTGAAGAAAATCAACTTTAAATGCGCTCGATTACACAGATGGGCAACAATTTTATCACAATACAATTACAAAATCATTTATAAAAAAGGCAGTGAACATCCAGCGGACTGTTTTTCTCGTAGTAACGAGTGGAAACACAAAAGAACGGGTGAAATTGATGAGGAGGATTTTTACCGTTACATTCACTATTTAAATGCTCCGAGTTTAAATTTAATTTTAGAAAATGATGATTCGTCACAAACAAATGAACCTTTAGTAATTGAAAATGAAGATAGATGTGATTTGATTTCTTTACATGAAACTGAAAATGAAAATGAATCTGTTCAAATCGAAACGATAAAAGAAATTATAACAGATATTAATGAAAAAACTGGTCAACCTGAAATCATGGACAACCATACCATGAAAAAATTTATCTTCAGCATCACTTACCCAGAAATTGAAAAGAATCATTCAATTTTTCACCAAGAACAAGAAAAAGATTCATTCATTAAGAGAATCAAAGAAGAAATACTGAACGAGAAGATTCAACATAAAAACTACATCATTAAAAATGATCTTGTTTGTCGTAAAATGAAAAATGGTAAAATTGCTGTTTACGTACCTGCTTCCTTAATTGAGAAAGTCTACACTGAATATCATGAGAAAACATTAGGAGGACACTTTGGCTATAAACCAACAGCTAAACGTATAAGAGAAAATTTCTGGTTCCCACTCATGAATAAGATTATTCGTGATAAAATCAGACTTTGTGATATCTGTGGTAGATACAAGCATAAAACAACAAACGATCATATCCCTAGATCAATGCCGGTTCCAAAGTTACCACTTGAAAGAATCCAGATTGATGTTGTTGGTGCTTATAAAAGTTCAAACCTGCGAAACAAATATCTTTTCGTTGCAGTTGACATGTTAACACACTTTGTATTTGCTCAGGCATACAGGAATCAAACATCAAAAGAAGCAAAAGAGTTTATTGAGTACATCATTCGATTTGTTGGACCATTAAACGAAATCCAAACTGATAACGGTCCATGTTTTAGGTCAGATGACTTCAAAAAATATGTTGAAGAAAATCAATTCAAACATATAAAGTCAACACCTTACCGACCAGAATCACAAGGATTAGTTGAAAGAACCAACGGAATCATTGGGAACTTGATAAAAATGACAGCTGATGGAAATATAAAAAATTGGGACAAAAGTTTAACCAGAAACATAATAAGCTATAACCATACACCTTCAGAGTCCCTTGGAAACTCTCCACATTATCTGCTTTTTCAGATTCCATCAAGAACAACTCTTACAAATCAAATGGATACTCCAATCGAGTTCGATAGAAGTAACATCGAAGCGATCAGACAAGAGGTTATTGATCAAAGGTTAATTAAACAGGAAAGATTCATGCAGAATCAAAAATTGAAAGAGAAACCATTCAAACCAGGGGATATTGTTAGAGTTGCTATCAAAAACATTAGCTTAACCCTTGGTAAAAAGTTAACTCCATCATTTAAAGGTAAATACATTGTTCACAATGTTTTGGATTCAGTCGCTGAAATTACTTGCATCGAAACTCTGAAAAAATTTAGAGTAAATTTTGACCAACTCAAGCTTATCAACGTTGGTGAAACAGAAATTGAAGCAATTGAACAAGAATCAAGCGAGTAAAACAAGGAAAACCGTCATTATTCATAATTCATCAAATTACTAAGTAATCTTCACCTGTTAATAGAATAATCTACAACGAAAAATATACAACGAAACAATCTCATGATCATCATTGAAACAACATTAAGAAAAGTAGTTTTAATCTTTTACAATATTAACAACAATTAGTTCAAAATCAAGAGTCAAAATTAACCAAAACTAACGTAGAACCTAAAGTTCAAGGATTATCATGATTTACAACAAAACTAACAAATCAAATTCACCTTATAATGCTCAAACTAGATGCTCAATAACATATTCACAGTTAATATTACTTTCAAAATGTTTAAAATACCAAAAAACTCGCACACAAAATGACCAAAAATTTACTTTAGAAATGCCATTGAAACTCGCTCATTAATGATAAAGTCAGATTTATTTTTGGATTAGCTCCAATTTTAATGCATAGTTGAACAGATCTCGTTGAGATCTTTCGATTGATATATTGCTTTCCTTCACCAACTCAAACCCTTCAATACCACAAGTGACCAAAGTTTCAGCCTCCACCCCCACGAATCATGTTTTTTGCTTATAATTTTGGAATCGAATGTTGTAGATCAATGTTCAATGTCTCAAAAGATTCATATTTAGCTCAGTAAAGATGCTTAATGATAAAAAACATCTTAAACTCACATTTACCTATTACAAGGTGGAAAAACCTAAAATTTCGTCAAAATAAATAAGCTTGAATGGTTACTTTTGGATAGTTGAACAGCTCAATAATTGTCCAACTTATCATAACATATTATATATCAATCGAAAGCTCAATTCATGGTGTAGGTAACTGTATAGTTTAACTGAATGAATTGTTAAAACATGAAGCTCAAAAAACGATCAAATCAAGTCATGTTTTTCATAGATTTAGCATTGAAAAATTTCTCAATGTCATAGCTTTCGAGCCGATAATCCTACAAATCTAAAACCAATTTTAACTCGTTTAGATTGTTCAAATTAGCTCTAACAAATGCTTTAAAAAGCAACAAAAAGTCAATTTCAAGTTTCGAGTTTTCATCTCAAAACCAATGCTAAATCTCATGAGATCAATCTTTCAACAATAACTAACCATCAAAGCTAATCATGCTCATGAAAACAAATTTTATGCATACAATTTTGATGCACTTATGAGTATCGATGGTCAATTAATCAAATATTTTTCATTTATCGATGGATTGCCTTAATGTCTCCATCTATTGTTTTGTCAATTTACATTGTCAATGGTCTTCCTTTTCCTCTTTTGATAAAAATGCACTCATTACTAGATCAAGCAGTTATAATACATGTTTCTTAATGCTCTCATTTACTTCAATCTTTTCTCATGAGTTTGTTAATGAATTTTTGGTGCATTTTTCAGTTAATTTCAAAATTGAGTTCAATATTGTTTCAAGTTGTCACAGAAGTAAACGTTTGAAGAGAGTATTCTCTCAAATGATCATCATCTCTGCATCATAATCAAAAACAAGCGACAAATATAGTGGTACAGTGTTCAGCTAATGAAGTGAAGATGCTTATTGAATTGAAAGCTCATGTTTTCTATGCTCATTTCTCGGAAATAAATTCATTTCAATTCCAAATTGATTGCTAAAATTGAATCAAATTCAACAATAAGTGAAAATTGTGCTCACATCTAACCAACAAACATCAATCAATTGAGCTGCTTGTACATCAAATCATCATTAAACCGTCAATCTCAACATTAAACAAACTACTCTTCTTCTGGTCATTCATCCAGCACCTTCAGCAATTGCTGTATCGTTGCTAATTGACGAGCGTATGCTCTCAATCTGATGGTCAACTTTCTTCATTTCATCACCTTTACATGTTATTCAGTAATAACATCTAATCTCGACCATAAAGTACTCTCTAACTGAAGAGGTTTGATCCATTCATTTGACTTGATTCAGGTTCAAAGTCTAACAACCAAATTGGTGGATTCTTTTGATATTGGATTAGCATTAAGTTTTGAATCAAATATCAACAGTGATAAGATTGAAGGAAAATTGGTCAAAGACAAGGTTTTTACTGAAAGCAATCATCATCTTTTCATCTTAAGCAATTACCATTAATCTCATAATAGATTGAAATGTCATCTTCATCGTCATCTTTAGCAATAACAAAAGTCTATGATGTTAAACAATTCTACCAATTCATCGAAGACAAGTACAAAAGAAAGTTCAAAAACACAGCAGTCGAAAGCATCTTTTCAGCATTCAATATTGTTAAGCTTAAGCCTGGTTTTACCATTGATAACGATCCTGGACTCGGTATAACCAAAAATTTGTGCAATCTTTGCGACCAATTAGCTGTTGAACCTTATAAATGTTACAATTGTGATCGACTTTATTGCAAATTATGTTCACATTTCATGGTAATTGTCAACAAAATAACTAAAAATGAATCAATACTGGGAATCAATGATAGCTATTTGGAAAATTTAGCATTCAATTGTATAAGTCATAATTGTAACAGTCAACAAATCTTGAAAAGAGTATCATCAGATCGTGAATTTGACTCAGAAATAATAACAGTTAATTGTATCTACAATAACTGTAAAGAAAAGAGATTTTATTCATTAATGATTGACCACATTAGTAACTGTAAACTGCAATCAAATGTCTTCAAATTTGATCAATCGTACATTGCTGACACTTTCATCAACATTATGGACCCAATACTCAATCAAGATGACTTGATGGTAAAGTTTTTATCAACAATAACAACTGGAGATGAAAACCATTGTAATCAAACGGCTCAAGATGTATATAAGCAAACCTTCATGAGTTCATTTGAAAGACAACATAAAAACTTAATTCAACAAAAGGAAAGAATCGAAGGCCTTCAAAAGCAAATCGATGAAAAAAGAGCCAATTCTGCTAAGCAAATTAATAATCAACAAGTTAAACGACCTTCTTATTCATACCCATCAACAAATGCAAACAAATGTATCAACAACGACCGTCCAAGTAAACGAGTGAGAGAATCGAGTTCAGTTGCTTCAGAATGTTATTCCATTGTTGATTGGGGTGATTGGAATAAACCAATCATGAATAATAATGATGTTAATGAAAAACAAATGAAAAGCTCCATCACTCACCCAATTAATCATGAACCAAATCAAATTCAAGTTAAATCAGTTATAAGTAAACCTGCAATTACAGATATTGAAATTGAAGATATTGATGATGTTTTGTCCACAAATCTCGATGCTTATCAACCAGATAGCAAAAGTGGTCCAAAAACTAAACAATCAATGGAATACAGTGATCTTTTAAAAAGAAAGTTTCATGATTACCAAAGAAGACACTCAGTTGAACGAAATAAGAAAACCAGAATAAGACGTGATGTTGCTTACGATTCGATTAAAGCTGAATTTTGCGTTAAACAGCTAGAGATGATCAAACCTCCACAACACTTTGCTTGGTTAATAGCGAAAAATAATGTCCAGCTTCACCAAGATAGTTTAAATGCTTGTTCAATTGATATTGAAAACTTAACACTGAGAGTAAAAACTTCTTCCAATCAAACGTCCAAAATACAAGTTCCATGTTGGATTTCTATCGTTGATTCATCAGGAGAAATCATATTTAATGAATTCATTAAACATCCAAAATCAGCAATTGAAGACTTTATGACTGAACATCATAACATTACATGGGTTCAGTTAAAATATGCACCAACATTTTACCATGTCCGTAAACGAATCATCACGATATTGAGGAAATATAAGCGAATTATTGTGTCAGGTCAAGCTCAGGACTTCAAAAACCTATTCATAAATCCAAATGATCATGATTATCTACTTCCAAGAATCATTTGTATCTCGAGTTATTATAATTGTAGATCTAATTCACCACAATTAGGATTGAAATATTGTATATTTACGCTTTTTGGTAAGATCACTCAATCCAGAGAACACTCTTCATTGGTTGATGCTGCTTATACAATGTATTTATATTTGATCGACTACCAAAGAATTGAACAAACTAGAATCAAATGGCTCAGCACACAACCAGTAAGAATCCACGGACTCTACCAAGGTTATGTTTATCCAAAAAATCATTACATGTCTGGACTTATTAATGACATTATGAATTACATTGATGATTGGCCAAAACCTTTGAAAAATGATGTTGCTTTGAAACATTACATGTCAAAAACTCGAAGACAAGAAAAACTGAATAATAGATCTTTTGATGATACCAATTTCGTCGAACCAATACCAAACCATGACCGTCCAATCCCTTATAAGTTTAATGAGGCAAAATTTCGTTACCTTTGCCGCCCTCGAACCTAATGAAGGACCGATTGCGACTTAGTGGGGGCATCTGTAAGGGATCGACACTACTTTTTGCCTCTCTTAATTTACAGTTTGTAATTCAATGTCAACCCCCATTAGTTTAATATCACATGTTTAGCTTTTCTTCCTTTTCCTCTTTACTTAATATAAATACTGGTCAATTTGACCAACAGATTAGATTATGTTTCTCTCTCTCTCTCTCTCTCTTTAAAACTGTGATCAACAAATTGTTAATTGATTGAAGAGGGTATTCTCTCAATACTGTGCTCATCATAATCAACTTAATTTACTTAAAAATAAGTCTAATTACTTATTACCTGTGCTCTTGTGTTAACGTTTGATTTACTGGTGACTTAGACACCTCAACTGAAATAAAATAATTTAACCTCAAATTGATTAACAACGTTGATTATACTTAAAGTTATTGAGAAACTGATCTCAGTTGTAAGTCTCTATTCCTCATCCCTGAAGAGACCTTACAGAATGATCGAATGAAAACTCATGAAAGTTTTACGAAATATCCACTCAACACCTAGGAATGATCATTTTTTTATGAAAACCAACAAACAACTGCAACTTCGATGCTAACAAACAAGCAAATTTTGTTTGCAATCGATTTCAAAGTCACTCTTTTAATGCGAATTCTGAGGTTAGAGAAACACGAAGTGACTTTGGACTGGACAAGACTCAACTTTTGGCAAGTTTCAATGAATTTTGTATTTGAATCGTCTATTCAAGTACTTTTTGCAATTAATGAAAAGTTTCTCTTTTTCCTGAACTCTAAATTAACTGACGATGTTATTTGAAAACAGAAAAAGTTCACTTTTTTCGACGAGTTTTTTGCTGGAAAACAATTTGCGTAATGTTTCACCATTTAAATCACTGAACGAGTTGATTAGACTTTTTGTTCATTCAATAATCGAAATAATATTCTTCAACTTCTTATCTAACTATTGTGATCCATTTTTTTGGCAAAACAATTCTTTCTTCTTCTATTTCATTCGATTCATCAACGTGATAACATTATAAAGATAATTATCTGAATAAAGTGAAAATTCAACGTTTTTTATTCAACTTTTTTTTCTCTCCATTTCTCAATTGTAAGCGAATTCACTTGGTAATAGTGAGACTATTATCAGTCAATAGACAAAGTTATTATTATCATTTTCATTATCATTATTATAACATCGCTTAACTGAATCATGATGTGATTTTTCATATTTTCCAAGCTTCTCTTTTCCCTGCAAAACTCAATATGTTCACTTTTTCAATGAACTTTTTTTTCCTTTTCCCTTTATTCCGTGTTTCACTTTCACTGATTTTGTTTTTCATGTTCATTTATTCATTATTATTATTAGTTTCTCAACATCATCTTAACTTATTATTCAAAATGAACTTTCCTCCAATTCTTAACTTTCAAAATTGCCATTATTATGATTACATTTTCTGTCCAAAAATCAACAATTCTGTAACATTCAAGTAAACTTGGAGTCAAAATTATCTCAACATAAATCACAATTTAATTGCTTTTAAACCAACAACTTAAGAGCATAATTACACATTGAAAGCGTCAGTTGAAAAGGAAAACAAAATTCTCGAAAAACTCGAAACTCTAATTATCTGAATAAACTCATCTGTCAATTGAAACCATTTCAATTCTCATTCTTCTGTATAAATACATCATTTCCATCAAATGTTTATGAATTATTCTTGAAGAAAAGAGAAGAAGAAAAAACAGTCGAAAAATCCCATTCAGCTATTCAAGTGTGCTTTTTTTCTCAACCATTGATTCCCTTTCATGGTGAAAAGTATCATGATCAATGATTAACTTAAGAAACTCAATCTGATTGTAAGACTAGAAGCGCAAGTCTAAAGGGTGAACACGCCTTTTCCATGCTGATATTATGTCTGTTGATGATAGTTTTTTTTCAACAGAGAAAAAAGTTATTCTAGAGATACAGAAAGAGGCAAAGGAAAGAGAGAGTGAGCTGAATGATTATGATGATGATGATGAAGAGAGAAGAGTGAAAGTGAGGATTGATATTAGATAAGAGGAGAAGCTTGAAAATTGTGGAAACTTGGAGTGGAAACATTTCTTTAGTTGATTCTGATGAGCCAACAACAAGCCAAGTAAAATGTTGTACTTGAACGCATTTGCCTTTAACTCGTCGGTTTAACATTGGATTAACAATTTACTCCTTTAACATTAAATATTTCATTCGTTTTTTCATCGACACTTCATGTTCGCTCATTCAGTTTGCACTTGATTGACTTTCGGCTAAAATTGAAAGCCATAAAAGACCAATTATTATGTTTCCAGAGCTTAATTCATCGCTTAATTTTACCATTAAAGTGAACCTTTTCAAACAAATTGTATGACAACATCAACTTTTCAAGGGACAAACAAAAGATCAACAAAATGGCTTCAAAAAACACATTAACTTGTCTCTTTCAAACAATTATTTTGTTCCCATTGAGTTTGGGTAAGTTTCATTTATTCATATTCCTCATTTTCATCATTCAGCGAATGTCTTGCAAAGTGAAATCATTTTTTCCTTCTTATATCGACTCTTTAACGCTTGCAATGAATTAATTTGACAATTTATCGACAAAATATAAATCTATTTGCATCACTGAAAGATTATTAATGATTTGATGAAAGTTGATTTGAGGAAAAAGTCTCAATGTTGAGTTAAGAGAATGTTTTTTTCATCCAATATTTGGCTTATCATGATGACAAAATTGTTGTTCAATGAAGCAAACTATTTCCATTCATACATTGCCATTTATCTGTTCAATTGTCTGCTGAAAATCAAGTGTAACTCTTCTCAACTTTATCTTCATGTTTAGTGTTAACCATTTTTTTATTATTAATCTTGATCGAATTAAACGTCTTAAAGTCATTTACTCGACAATGAATTGCTTTTCCCTTTATCACGATTCCTTCTGAATCTATTATGGAACCAACAAATGAACGGAAAAAGTTGACTTGAATGAAAAGAGAAAAAATTGTTAACTTATTTGTTTCTTTTTTTCTCTTCTTTTCCTTTCTTCTTTTCTATTAATATTATTGATATTTTATTCTGTTGATGACATTTTTTCTTCACATTAATGTTTTAAAAAGCAACAATAAAAGTCCATCTTGAAACAATAATTGAACATGGAATAAGGTTGAACATGATAAAGAGAAGTGAACATTTCTCTTTCCAAGCTAATCTTCTTCTGGAATGTCGAACTTCTTTTTTCTTTTTCTTCGAGTTTTTCACAACATTGTTTATTAACGCAAATATTTTCTATTCATTTTCAAATGATAATTACCTTTGTTAACATTTTTTATTCAATTTACGTTTCTATTCAGTGAAAATTGTGTTAATATTGTGCTTGGATGAAAAGATGAAAATGCCTTGGAATAATAACATCATAATGAGTTAGTTATTATTCATAATTTTGTTTCCATCATTTTAATTACTTTACAATTGACACAGTTACTGATACTTTCAGAAAGTATCAAAACTATTTTTAATCTTATTCAGGTTACATTCACATTGAGATTCATTTGACTTCAAACCTCGTAAAATCAGAAAATGATGATTTTTCGGCAATCAATCCTCGATTAGAACTTTTCACGTTATAGAAATGAGTTGAGATCCGAAAAGATAAAAATTTTAAGATAATTAAAGTTATATTACAAAACCAGCCTTCATAATCTCAAGTAAGATTAGTTATTAGTTAGGACACATAAGTGACGAAACTTGTAAGTTTCAATTGTGATAAGTGATTCACCTGTTATTGAGTATTAGATCAACCGCAACAATCTATGAAGTTATATCGAAACACATTGAACTGTTGCATGATCAGATTTTTGATCGTAACAGTGCAATGATTAATTCTTAGTAATGATCAAGTTCACTATATTAGCTCAATCGGGTTGAGTCAACACAGAATAATGATTCACGCAGATGAGTTGAGTTAACTAACATTCCTCATTCCTTGACTGTACAAGCGACACGCCAAGTTTTGGTTTATTGAACGTTATTTTAGTTGGCCTTCTTGATAGGTTGACTTGTAATTGAGCTGAAAACCATCGAGTTAGTATCTTCAATAGAAAAGAAAAGTTATTTTTACGTGCAAGTCGTGTATCAAAAGTGTTTTATTAATGAAACAAAAGCAAGAAAAATATTTGAACGACAATGGATCTAATGCAACGACTTGAACTGAGAGGCCATTTCCATCATAGAACATATTGGCACATTTGTCAAAAGAAAATGAGAAAGAAATGAGAAAAGATATTTGGTCCATTTAGTCAAAAATCTTCGAAAAATTCTGTGAAATACTGAGCGATTCTGACGATTTCAGATTGGAATTTGATAAAACTATTATTTGTGATAAACTAAACTTTCCATTAGCAACTGATTGAAAACTTGAGTTACAATGAAAAATTTGATAAATTTCTATATAATCTGCATATTAGTTCATTAACTGAGCAATTTTAATTAACATGATCCACCAAAGGAAAATAAAAAGCAAACATTACAAGTTGAATAAAATGTTGACAGGGAATGTAAATACAATATTTATATTGATATTAAGCCACGATAAATTGAACAATAAAATGTAATCCACTATTTTGGGTTCAACAAATAAAATACAAAATATTATACAAGAGAAAAGGAAAAAGAAGAAAAAAAGGAAAAATTAGGAAGAAAACACTTTTACTCTACTTTTATTGTGATAACTTTTATTATCATTATTATTGTTATTAGTATTGTCACTGGCAAATATAAAGGATAATAAGTATTAAAAATAACACACATTTTGATTGAAACAATATTTATCTAAATACTATTAATAACTTGGAAGCAACAATGAAAATTACATGAAAAGGTCAAACTGAAGAAACGAGAGTAAAAAATGAACGCAATTTCATTCCAGTTTACCTCATCAACTTTGAATTATTATCTAATTAAGAGTTAATCTGTTCATTGAATTTACTTGATATTTCATTTTTTCCTGCAAAAAGCTCAACATTAAAAGAAGATAACATTTCTCTTAATCTTTCAGTTCAATATTTTCCATTGGCTCATCATTACCGTAAAGGTAACAATTTCACTGACGATTTAACCTTTCGTTTGATGAAGAAAGTGAAACTTTTTAGTTGGCCATTCATGAAGCTCCTAATCTGTCATTTCCTTCCTTCACCTTTTCCAACCTTAATAAGTTGATAATAAATCTGTTTCCTTACCTATCATATTGACCTCATCATGCACCTTTTCATGTCAACAATTTCAGCTTCAATTGCTTTCCATTCAACCTTTAATTGCTTCACTTTTCATTGTTTCGAGTTTAACGAAATTTTCGTGTTTTCCTTTAATTACATTCTTGATTGTCTCGTTATTATTTAGTTGTGTGCAAGTTTGCGTTTCGTGAGTCTTCATTTTATATTAACAACTTTATTAATGAAACGTTTTCTCGATTTTTACTCGTTTGTGTTTCTTTTTTCATCATCGATTCTTATTCTCAATTCTGCCTTTTCTCTTCCATTTAAGGTGTTAATTAATGATTTACCATGAATATGACACTCTCTTAAGGAAGATAAACTTTGCTTTTCTCATTCATTATCGTCCCAAGTATTTCATTTGTGTCACTGTTAATTGCAACTTTGCACATCTTTTTCTTCTTTTCACATTTTCTGCTTCTTCTTCCAACTTGTTTCCTCTTTTACTTTTGTTGGACTTTTTGTTTCATCTCATCATCAAAAGTGTAACAAGATAGTTGTTAATGAATCAAATGTAATCTATTTTAATTGTTGATGCAAATAATTCTCTTCTAACGGAAACTTTCTCCTAAAAGAGAAACTCCAATTTGTTCAACTAATAATTCCAACCAACTCAGCTATTCTGCCCTTTACACTGAATAATTTAAATCATTCTTCCTTCTAACATGTCCATTCATTTCAGTTCAGTGTTGTGTCCATTCATCAACATTAACAGGTAGAAATATATTCAAATATGCATCAGCCGTGAAGGGGATGGCAAGGGAAACAGCATCTGAACTTTTTCATTGCTAATCAACAGAAATTGAAAATCGGAAACTGAAAAAACTGGTTCAATTTCAAGTTCGTATTTTGTTGTCTCTGACCACATTTTGGATAATTGCATGAGATGAAACTATTTCTTTCTCTCAAATTGAATTGAAATCAATTGAATTTACTGGCAATGTCGTTATTCCCAACCTTCTTCAATTTAAAGCCCTGATATAAATTGAGATCATAATCATTATCTTCTACAAATGAAATCGAATCATAATTTTAGTATTCATTAAATACAAAGTTTTACAATTTTCACTTGTCGGATTTTTCATGAAAAACGTTTGAAAATTCATTCAATAATCAAACATTTTTTAACTGACACAAGTTTTCAATAGTCTTAGTAAGGGAATAGAATAAATTAGGGATTTTTCATGAGAACGGCGATTGTCTTTTCTGCTCTCTGGTCCTTCGATCATTCTTGGTCAGTTTGATATCCCTCGGTTGCATAGTCGATTTTTTGTCTGATTTTATTCAAAATGAAGATCCGAAGAACCAGTGCAACTCATAACAATTCAGTTACTGACTTGCAGTCAGAAGTCGAGCACTTTGGTATTTACTACAAGTCTTAATTGATTCATGGAATCTTTAGATCCCTCATATTCGTTCCGATAACTGGATAGAGGCCAATGGCCGGAAGGATGTCAAGCAAAGTATCAACACAATAAATGAACATTTCTGTTTGATTGAAGCTTACATTATCATTTGATCCAGAAAAGTTTCAACAGTTTAAAGCTGTGAGTTATTCTGAGCTTGAAAACCCCTGTAACTGAGCAGTTAATTAAATTGATTTCATCTTATAATTTGATATGCAATTGAAGTGAATGATTGGCAACTTTGAAATCAGGATAATTATCTGATTCAGTTGTGCTTTTTTTTCTAAAGATTGGACAATGTTAAAGGATGAAAAGCAACTAATTTGATTATATTGCTGTTTGGTCAGTTTAAGGTTAGACTAAAGACAAGAAGAGGAACCATTATTTGAAGTAGTCACTTAGTTGATCTCAAATTGAGTAAAAGTGAACAAAAAACGTTCACTTTATTTACCTACTCAAGCCTAACAATTTAATTGATCAAGTTAAACATCACCGCTATTATAATTGATTTGTCATCATCTTGTGAGACCAAAAGGTAAAACTGGAAAATCTATTTACATATTGAAGAATCACTTGTAACATAATCAGGGTTAAACATGTCATTAAATAGTGATTAATTTGAAAAATTCAATTACGATATTGATTAAAAAAGCAAGAGATTCTTCGACTCATTTTCATGATAAATTTACTCAATTATATTGAACATTCTAAAGATTCTTTCAGCAAACCATTTCGATGAAAGTTCAATCACATCCAATCATTTGCTCAGTTTAATCGAGAAAATTGTTGACAATCACATTCCTTTTTATTGACATGGAATAACTTTGATAATCAATTTGGATGTTCAACAAATTTCATTCAAATATCAAACATGATTACAATTAAAGAAGTAAATCAACATTTTCCTCGATTCGGTGTAAAGACAAAAATCAATGTTACATTTTCATTATAAAATGAGCGATAATTTGAAAGGAAAAAAAAGGATTGAAAGAAAAGAGAAAAAAAAGTTGCTTCGTTTTGCAGTTGAACATTTTTCTTAAAGTTTCACAAAAATTAAACTAAATTAACTTGAAACTGAAATTGATTGTTGTGTTTGTGATTGTAAACCTTTGGGTTGTAATTAATTGCTTGTTGAAACTCATTCACCGTTTAATTTAATTTAGCTTTACGTTTATATGCAATTGTGAAGGAATCTTCATTTTCCTTTCTTTCTTCTTTTTCCCTTTTCTTTCTTTCACTCGGTTAAACTTCCGTTCATCATCAGAATCATTTCATCTTCTTCTTTTCATTTTTCATGGCTCTTCTATAAATAACCTTATCTTTCTCTCATTTCATGATGATTATGATGATGAAGATAAGAGCAACTTACACCTTCTTTCAAAATGTTATTAATAAACATTTTCTTAGTTAATCAGTTGATTATTACAACAGATAATATTATTCATTGCACTTTTTGATTATCGCAATTTTTCATCCGGAAGCAAATTCCATCATCATTAAACTTGTTATTATAAGCAACTTTCAAAGTGATCAAGAGGAAAGAAAAGGATGAAAATGAAAACTTGCAAGATTGGGTCAAAGTTTAAATCCATTAAACTGTTGAACAAGCTATTTGCAGGGAATGAAAAAACATCAAATTTAAAATTCAGTTTCAAAACTTTCTTCTTTTTCGTCAATATTTGGTTATCTCGGCTGTTCAGTCGGAAATTTGAGTGATTTCAGTGTTTCGATGGTTCAGATAACAATTAAACTCATGGAATGGACCATTAATGAAACTTTTAAATTAACATAAAAAATTGAATATTGTAGTTGAAACACTCATTTAGATTTTACTTTGCTTTTAAATGCACTGGGTGATGATCTCGAGATTGCTTTTAGAATATTTTTCATAAATTCTATGAAATAAGAGGTTGAGTGCTCATTTCAGGACTTGCATGGACAGTTGACATTGAGTGATTTAGAAATTGAATCTATTCAGTTCACTTAGAAAATTTGAGTTTGCAGAATGAAATGTTTCCAACTAAGGCCAATCTTCAGTTATAATGAGATTGAATCCAAGTTTCTTGATAACATGAATGTTAGTGAAACCTTCTTCAGAATCAAGGCCAGAAATGCCAAGAAAATCACCTACCTCAATGTTGCTCAGTTGACATGAAATGCTGAACCATTTTATTCAGAATTGAATGTTAAGAAAAAAGAGGAAAGTGATCTTTTCTTCACTTCAGAGCCAATCTTTTATTGAAGATGATTATTGAAATATTTATCGAAGTTCGATTTCCACACTCTTCAATCCCAACTGCGAAGCTTAAAGCCTTCATCTCGGAACACATTCAATAAGATTACCCTCCATGTTCTTTCTGGCTCTAACATGATTAAAATCTAATCAGCCCAAAACGAACGAATGAATTTCATTGCAACATTTTTTATGCAGATTTTTTTCTTTGCTTCACTTTGACTAATTACATAATTAAAGGCGGTTAAGAGTGGAGTTAAAAAGTTAATCATGTTTATTGATTAGGCTTGGAACGAGTAAAATGATCATTGATTGTGTAAATACATCAATAAGTTATTAATATTAGATTTGATCAAGAGTGATAAACACAGTAAACATTATCAATCTGTGGTCAAGAAAATTGCTTTTGCTTATCAGTAAAAAAAGAGTGAGAAGAAGATGAGGAAGAAGAAGATGAAGATGAGATGAAAAAATACAAAATAACATGATTTGGTAAGTGATATTCTGGGTAATGGTTATCAGAGGCAAACTTGGTTAACATTGTTGTTTCATGGTTGATCATTTCTCGCTGAATTATAATCACAGTGATGGTTATCAGATTGATGAAGGTCATATCAAATGTGACTCACTTTTCAGCAAACTTGATTCTCATCTCTTTATTTCCATCATTTTACACATTCACTGACAATAGAAGAAGATGAAACAGGGTGGAAAAAGGATCATCATCATCATGATGAGAGCGATGAGCAAAGGAAAGATTTTGATATGTATCGTTTAACTGTTTCCTACAAATTATGGGAAAGATCAATATTGATCTTTTTTCTTTTTCTTTTCATCTTCTCATGAAGTAGCAAAACGAAGCAACTATTCAAACTAATGAAAGGAACCTATTTTTGCATCCATTCTCATCATCTTCAGTCTTCATCTTTACTCTCATTTTTTCTTCCCTTTCCTTTCTTTTCTCATCATTACGATTCTCCATTTATCAGGAATGGCGAGACAACTGTTAAAAAATTATGTTATCTCAAAAATCTGGCAACTTAACTGAACATTCTGTTCGACTGACAACCTCTTCATTTCAACGAATATCAATTTAACCATACAGTTTAATTTCAAGCTTAATTTACTGACATTTCAAACAATAATATTTTATTGTCTTGCGTCAACATTGATAATTAGTTTTGTTCACGAGTTCAATGACTTGTTTAAATCAAGGTTTGCTTTGAATGATTAAAGCCTGATTCATCTAATTATGAATTAGCTTTCATTGTTTTTGGCTTCTTTGTTTTCCAATCGACTTATTCAGTGCAACGAGATTCAACTGTTGTGAATGAGCTTTGATGAGATTAAAGATGGAAAGCAGATTAAACAGTTGAAGATCAAAGGATTGAGACACTTGCAAATCCTTTGGTCCACAATTAGAGTCCATATTAGGTTATAAATCGTATTGATGCTCAAGATTTGCTCTCATTAAACAGAAACTGTTGTTACAGAATCACTTGCATACAGCATTTGGTACTGAAACAAAATTTCGGATCGAAATGAATTCTTTGAATAAAAGAAAGCAAATAGCGTTAATATTATTTACAAATGTAAAGCCAAGTTTTGAGTAAAAAAATAATCAGCAATTGACAAGTTCAAAAGCTTATTTGTATTTTGAGAGATTCATAAAGATTCATCAGCATCAAAGTGATGATACCGTTTCAGTGTCAGAAGAGTCATCATTTGAAGTTCAATTACGAAGTTAGCTCAAAGTAAAACTTATTTTACTTTTCAATTCAATACTTGATCATATTGTATTGCATGAATAGAATCCTTTCAGTAAATTTTAGTATATTTCAGGAAAACCAAAGTTCTTTCAAACAGCTCGAAACGCAAAATTTAAAATAACCAAGTGGACATGAAAATCAAAACATCCAGCTGAGTTTTCCATGATTGATCAAAGCGAATTCTCATTCAATTAAACTCGAAAGCAATAAACTTTTTGATCGATTGCAATGATAATGAAACTCGTTCGATAGCTTTTCAGACCGATACTGTAACTCGATTGAATATCTTGCACCTTTGTTTGTAGTTGATGCAACACATTTTTACTAATAATTTTCATTGAATCTTTGAACCCATTCAGTTAGCTTCACTGATGTTAAGATGTAACTGATTCTAATATTCCGAGTGATTCAAATAAATGGCAGGATTTATTGTCCTCGAAGTAATTTTTTATCTGTTGGCTAATTTGCCTAATATTGAACTTGAATTGAGGTGAAAAATTGATTAAACATTTGAATGGTTAAAAAATATTGCTAATGAATAGAGAAACAGAAAGGTAAACCAAAATGCTTGGAGTGACAAGTTTACAGTTTAACAAATGTGACTGAATAGAAGCAAGTTTCAATTGGAGTTGATGGATACGCTTTCAGTTGATCGCCCCTATCATCACCATCATCCTCATCTTCACTTGTAATTGTTACTTGAGGCTATGTTAACAAGTCACTGGTTTCAAATTATTTTATCCTTTACTTTGGCGCTTCCCAAATGTGAATGTGTATTAAAGAAAAGTAAATAATGGAAGAGAAGAAGAAGATGAAGATGAAAGGTTATCATTGATGAAACCACGTTTAGTTAACGGTTTATCGCCCTTGAGGGCATTTTCAGTGAGAATTGAATTTACATGAAGCAAAATAATCTAAATAAAATAAATATATCCAGAGACACAAAGAGACTCATGTACGACTGCTAAATATTAACAACAAGCCTTTTCCTTTTCAAATTTTTCACCCAACTTTGATTAACAATTCTGAAACACGAAAAAAAGGAAACAAACATTAACTCAGTTTAATCCCTCAATTCAGGCTAATTATTCATATTTACAGAAGAAAGAGCAATAAAAATAAATTTATTCTCTTCTCTTTATCTCTTTTCGTGAAACAAAAATTTTATGGTCAAACATCAACAGCTTATCGAGACTAAACTTTTCACCCATTTTCATGGCAAGAGAGGATAAAGAATCTGGAAAATGAAAAATATGCAAAAAAAGATAACTTTTATATTCACTTGAAAGTTATGGAGGAAAGAAGTTGAACATTTTGTATTTTCCTTTACCTGATTCTTAGTGTGGATTTATGGTTCATGATAAACAGATATTTCAAATTCTGAATCATTATCCTAAAGAGTGTCGAGATTTTGCTGCAACTGAAACAAGAAGATGATAAAATAACATCTTACTTCGACAATTCTCATCATCATCATCATCATCATCAATATATCAAGGTACATAATAATATATAATGATGATGCTTTGCTTCTGATAGTTTCTTAATATTGAAAAGAAACTGAATGGATAAGAAAAATGCTTATTATTACCAAGAATATAAAAAAAATATTCCAAGTTAAAACTTCTTTATTCTTATCTTGTCGAAGTTTCACTATTATCTTTGCTTCTCCTCGCCTGTTAAATAAAACTTGAACGATTCCAGGGAATGATGATGATGATGGAAAAGGACAATTTTCGCTATTCTTTCCTCTTCTTCTTCCAACACTGAAATACCATTTCCGGTTCAAAATGATAACTTGAAATGTTAATGTTGAAAACAAAATATATCTTGTGCTATGCTAAGAACTTTTCAAGTTGATCACAATTTCATCTTCAAATGGCAATTTCGCCAAATTTTATTTTAATGGAACCAAAAGTTCTTCAGATTCCATCATAATTGAAATCTTTTAAAATTTTACTCAAAGAAGGTTCAAAAGATGAATTCGAATCAGTCAAAAAATGTTCATTTGTCAATTAGAAAAGTTCCATACAAACTAACTTGAGAGTTTTTAAAATTGAATATTTCTTTAGATTAGGTTTTCACTTGAACCAGAAGAATATACATGTATTATTGTGATTAGGAAGCTGGAAGAGATATAAATAGTTTGACTGAAATCACAGAATTCAAATATTGGAGTTCTTTGAACAGAAATTTGTAAGAACATATAAGCTGATAAAATTCTGATTTGATTATTCAATTTATTTTGTTTCTATCGAAGTTAAAAAAGAAATTGTCAGAAAAAATTTTTTCCCGAAAACCTGAATCCTGACCTTATAATTGATTCGAACTCCTTGTCCAAGTTTGTTGAATAATCAGAAAAATATGAAGAAGAAATGGAAACTCGAAATGATTGAGAATCTTTGATTTTGCCAAAAATCCTCGTCTGAAACGAGTGTAAATCATTCGCTGTTTTGACTGAGATAATTTTCTGTCTCTAAGCCTTGTAACGAAAACTTTCAAGAATTATATTGATCAGTTGGCGAACATCTATTGAATAAGAAATGACCCACATGATAACCATGATAGAGAACCATTTGGAGTATTTTGACTCTCAGTACCAATCGTTTCAACTGTTTATCTTCCAATTAACTCTCTGCTCTAAACGATACTCTCATCGATTCCATCATATCGTAGCTTCATTATATCAACATTTTTATGGTTCATTAACAAAGAACCCAAAGTAGCAATTTAATTACTGACCCTGATCAACAATAAAATCAGAAAATAATGTTTCCCTTCATTCATTATGTTAAACAAAATGTTGATTCCTCGCTCCTTCCATGGAGTCGATGAATATTTTGACCAGTCAATTATGTTTTTGTCATTCCCTGTTCAATATTATTGCAATATGATCATCAATAACAAATGTTTAAAAGTTAATCGAGTGAAAGTGAAGAGTTGAAAAATAGTTTAAACTTGCGGAAAGAGAAGCAAAAAGTTATCAATTAACTCGTTGAGAGTAAAATGAAATTGAAATTGTGAAACATGAAAATTGTTTCATGTCAAACTGATAAGCTTTTCATTCAAGTTGCTATAATATTATAATAAAAATTCATGAGACTTGATACAACATTAATGTTGTAAAATAGTTTTGATGTGCACTTGAAACACTTGATTTATAATAATGATAATACAGGAAAGGCGAGGAATGAAAGGAAAAGAAGGAAAAAAAATGATTGAGAAAATCATGGTTAAGTGGTTTCCAGGAATATAATAATGAAATGTTCATTCAATTGCAACTGATAAATTGACTTATTACAATTGAGTTTATTGTTAACGACAATCCAATTAAAAAGCAATCAAAATATTGCAACAATATTCACAATTAATTCCATTCGCAAATGGTTCAATTGTTGAAAAATGAAAAGACAATTAATAATCAAAATTTTTCTCTTTTCTCTTTCATTTCAGGTTCCATGACTTTTCAGGCAAACGTTTACGATGAATATGTAATTCTTGGTAACATCGGTTTATTCAAATGCTATTTTCCCAACTTCCTTCGAGATCATGTAAAAGTTTCATCCTGGATTCAAGATGATGGAAGAGTCTTTGAAGACAAAATGCTTCCAAAGTCAGGTTGGGTCACATTTAACATTCATTAACACATTCATTTCCATTCACAGCAATCAACATTAGAATAGAAAAATTGATTCAATGAATGTTGCTCATTAGCATCATTAAAAGCCTCTAATTAGCAAAGTAAATCTGAATAAACATGAATATATCAAGTCAATCATCTTGCAACTTATCACTTGAATTTACTTTCAAAAGTAATTCAAGAAAATGTCTAAACTCGAACAAATTTCCACAGTTATTCAACTTATTCCAAGGTTTTCTGACAATAACAGTTATTAGAAGTTTCTGTAGCATCATGTTTACTTGGTAAATTATCATCTCTTTCGGTCAATTTTGTGTCACTTTTACTTTTATCATTCCCTGTATCATCTTCATCTTTCTCAAGATTCCCTTGCTTTTCCTGTCTTTCACATTTTATCTCATTCTTAAGTGTCTTTGAGATGTTAGCTAACAAAATTCCGATGCTTACTTGATTCAGTTTCTTTGCTTGACAGCCAGAAGACAAAGCGAACAATTTAATGGTTGGATGATTTGAAATAGCAATGAGTATCATGAAGAAGACAGATGAAGAAGTAAGTGTGAGCAGATGAGAATGGCAAGATAGAGCGAGACAATCTTCTTTGATAAAGGAAAAGTCGAGCTGAACAAAAAAAAGTTGAGCCTCAAATTTTCACCGGTTTTACTTTTCTTGTGAGCAAAGGAGGAAAAATAAGGTTACCTTTTAAATGTTGGTAAAAACGTTGTTACTTGAAACTTGTGATATCATTTCAGGCTGACTTACCTTCATCACATGAATTATCATCATCTTAAACTCGTCAGAACAATTGAGCATTTCATGTTATCATCAAATGTGAAACCAGTCAACCAGATAATACTGTTTATCCATAATTTTGATTACAATCATTCAATTTTATAACTTAACATCAAAATAATCTCATGTTTATGAGGTTATTCACGTGGAATCAAGATGGCCCAACAATCTAAAGATAGTCTTTTAATAGAACACGAAAATTAGAACTTGCCAATTAATAGAAGATCAATCAATGTCGACTCTTTTGTTCCAACAATTTTCTTCCCATGTAACACTTTAGTATTCATCGAAAATCCGTGATCTGAGTTTAAATTTCAATAAATTTCTCCAAAAATAAATTATCGCAAGTTGAGTCAGGAAACAATGTTAGACTGAGAAAGTCAAAAAGAATCTTCTCTGAATGCAATATTCAGACAGTAATGATTATTTCATGGAAAAGAATAAATTTCAAGCTGAAATACAGAAAAAAAGATTTTCATTTTTTCTTCAGATTTTACCAATTCTTTCAAACCAATAACATTTAAATTTGTTAAACTCTCTATTCAAGAGATTGACTGGTGAACATTAATCGATTGTGAACTTATCTGTAATATCATGTATTAAACTTGAATGAGATGTAACCTGTCAATCAGTTGTCATTTGAACAGGTTACTTGTCAGTAGCAATCATGCACAAGTATCAAACAATTAGGAATAATCTTCAACTGAAAACGAAGAAAACAGATTTGTTTCATTTTCACCTTTACACCATTTTGAGATTAAATATTCTCAGTAAAAGAACTAGAGTTTATCATTTTCCGTTATTCCCTGTTAGTTGATGTTTCATTGCATCAAATTGAATGAAAAAAGGTCAAATTAAATGAAGCTTGAAACATTAAACAAAAACGAGAACAAAATGCATGGAAATGTCATCATTTTATTTCTCACTCAATTTTCAGTTGTTAAATCAAGTTTGTATCACAAAGGCCATTTGAATACAATTACATGATATTCAGTTTCATTGAAAGGAGAGAAACAAAAGGAAATTCATCATTCCCAGTGAATCCCAGTCACTCCAAGTAATCATCGATACAAGTTATTACATTTATCACTGAAGCAACTCATATTACTGAATATCACTTTTTTGTCACTCAAAGGTCTTATAGCAATTATCTGAGGAATTGAATGGATTGCCAATGGAAACATGGTAAAGCATCAAATTTCAAGAGTAATCCAAATAATCACATTTTCATCTCTCGTTATTGGGTAAAGTGAAAAATGATTGAAATCATTTAACCAGGTAACATTAACATTGTTGATGAGCAACAAAAGTTTACCTTCATTACGAGTTCACATTTATATTGCCTAATGCATTGTTTTTCAAGACAATAATGAACAAAATTTAGCCAAGCTTGTTGGGTGTTAAGAGTAATGGGATGATGAAGATAATGATGATTAGAAGTGAGTAAAAACACTGATTCTTTGGTAATTAATTCACTTTCTTTTCTTCTTTTCATATTCTTTTCTTTTCTTCTCTCTATTCTCCATTCTTTTCATCTGTGAATATAAAGATTAGACTCACTTGATTCTTGCTATTTTTCATGTTTCTCTTTCCCTGTTCACCATCATTCTCATCATCATTATCATCTTTCAAGTATAATACATTAAGAACCACAGAACTGTAAACAGAATTGCAATCCTTGTTAAGAGAAGAAAAAAAAGAATCTTTTCTTCTCTTTCTAACCTGTTTCTTTTTTTTCAAGGTAATCAGGAAATAAGAAGGTAAAAGTAGAGAAACGACTTTGTCATGAATGAAGAAGATGATAAGGCAAGATTGAAGAAGGAAGATAATGATGAAAAGTGTTAACTGTTTGGTAAACAGAGTTAACCTTTATTCCAACCAAGGATTTTGTTCGTAAGCTGTTTATCAGACAAAACCATTTTCATCGCAAGTTTACTCTTCAATGATATCAAGACTATCATGAGTATCATGATATTCATTCTCACCTTTCTATACTCACCTCATCTCAATACTTCTTCTTCCTCTTCTTCCTTACTCTTTCTTGTTATCCTCTTTTTTATGTCTATTATGAGCCCCTTGGTATTCAATTGATTGAACTTATTCACACGCAAATAAGATAAAAGTGAAAAAAGTATAATTCTTTTAACTCTGAATTTGGATGAAACTGTGGTGTGATAGAGTGCAGATAAAATAAAGAAACTGAATGTTGGGTGGAAAGCAACAGTTACGATGAGGTTAACCTTAATCTGAAAAGAATTTATCTTCAATTTATTGATCACGTGACTAGATTATATTAATCTTTACTCAAAAAGATCATCTTGAGAATAAGAATAAGGTGAAATGATAATGAGCATCAGGATGAAAGTGGATAAAAAAGTGTCATCAAAAGAACTTGGAATCTGAGAAAAGCAAAAAAATGTTGCATTCTTAAGTGTATTTCAGATGTTAGCTAACAAAATTCCAATGCTCATGATACACTTTCTTGACAATCACAAGACAAGAAAGGTTGACTTTTCATCTTTAAATGTTGAATTCATTACTGTCGTAGCTTATGGTTTATAACAAACAGAAACAGTCAACGACAATAACCTTTAAAAGAGCACTTTCTGAACACTTCTTTCATATTGAATGTTTCCCACAAAATGTTCATTGAAATCGATCCGAAAATGGAAAAGCCCAATTCAAATCGAGAATCACAAGACAATTTCACACAGCAAAATAGGTTCATAAAAAATAACGAACCTTGAACAAATCCGAGTTAACCTAAAATTCGAACCAACTGTCGATCACTGAAACAGTCACAATTTAAAAGACAATTAAGGTCACAATTGACAATAAACCAATAAAGCAAGGATGAATGAAAGTCAGCAAAGAGAGAATGTTGTTTGTCACTTTAATGTAAAATTAACAAAACGTGTTTAATGATAAAAAATAAAGTATAAAAAAGATTAAATGTTTAATCTTTAAAAACTGTTGCTATGATAACTTATTTTCTAGCGCGCATCTTGAATGAATTGACAAAGATTTGATCAAATTGTAAATTAAAAACTGGAAAAGAAGCTTTTCCCTCCCATTAATACTTAATATCGAAGGTAAAATAGTTTCTGAAATGGGTTTAAAAATAGAATCGTGTTTTTGTAGGAAAAAAGTGAAACAATCACAAATATCCAAAGCTATCTGTTTAATACTCCATAAAAAAGGTTGATTCCTTGTTGATAGTTTTAACCTCCATTTTGACAGTTGAAACAACTTTTGTCTTCTCGTTTTACTTTTCATTCAAAAGCAGAATCTTTTTTTTTCATTTGGTTTTATAACAATACTTAACCTAAGCTCTGTCTCATATTGCACTTTCAACATTTCAACACGAAAAAAATAATGAATAAAAAAGGCGAGAAAAAAGCGTTAATCTGAGAATTCCCATAAATTAATTATTCTTACCTTTAGTTTCATGTTTAAACTGATTGTTAACAGGTTATTATCAACTTGAGATTAAACAAGAAAATGGAAAGAAGAAGAAAGTTTCATTTGGTTGTTTATGGTTATAATATCAGGGAATGAGAAGTTATTAGATTCATAAAGAAAAACAGAAAATAATTTTTCGTTTGAAAAACCTTTTCCGTTCTCTGTTTTATATCATGCGATTTTTCAGCTTGAAGTTTAGTTGCTATTTCACCATGTATTATCATTATCAGGATCATTATCATTGGCCTTTGGTCTTCAAGAGACAATTTGTTTCTCATGTTTATTTGTGTTTACCTTTGTTTATCAAACGAAACCAAATGCTCATCATGATGTCTTCAATGAGCCTCAAGTGACTTCCATCAACACGGAAAATGCAATTTTTGTTTTCGCTCATTAAAATTATGATTCTCATTCTCAGTTTATTCAGCTAATCTTATTAATCTGATTCAATGTTTTCATTATTATTACGATATTTAGTCACCTTCATTCCCTTCAGAGTAATTACATTTGCAGCATAATTATATCAATGAAAGTAAATTTTAAATTATTAAAGCTCAACTTAATAAGAAAATAAATTGATTAAGGTTTCAGTTTGTTCAATGAAATTGTTTAATATTCATTAGATTTGACTTGGTTTGATTAAAGATTATCTTTACAATTAAAGAGACTCTTTAACTTGATTATTAGTATTTCTCTTGGGCTTAATCAAACTACTCTAATTATTGCTCTTGATTGTTTAATTTACGCGACTTTCATTCCTCACTCCCAGTCAATCCGAATATTAAACCATTTAGAAACTTGTTACTTTTATTAATAATTTATCTGCTTTTCATTCCAGGTTCAAGAATATTTAGTCTCAATGGTAACCTTTACATTGTTGGAGTGAATCGTCAAGACACTCACCATTCCTTCAAATGCCAAGTTCACAATTCAATTACAAACGAATTGATAACGAGCACTTCAAGCGGTAAATTAGTCGTAACTGGTAAGAAACTCATTATCAATTTATGTTTGGAAATGTACAAACAATGTGAATCTTTTGCTTCGATATCAATAACAAGAATAATGATTTTTCTTTTTAAACTGAAATGCAATTCGAGCCATTTTCTGCATTCGTTTTCATATGCCTTTCGTTATCATTCCCAGTAGTTACCAGTTATGATAATGTTATAAGTTATTTAATGGAAGCAATAGTGAGGTCAATCAATGGTTAATCTGATTGATTGTAATTGATTAAATTGGCTGTGAATAGTAACATTGACATAAAACAATATCATTTATGAAATTGACTGCAAACAGAATGTTTACTCGCCATTTACTTTTGAACACTTTCTTTATTTTCATTTATATTCACAATTCTAATCAATTTAATCAGTTGCATCAATTCCCAGAATCACAATTACCTGAGCCTTTATTCCTTGCCTGATAACTTTTCCTTTTCTTTGGTCAATTGTTTTTGTCTTCTTCAACTAATTTATTAATGATGATAATAACAATCGTAATAATAGTAATGAGATCCATTTACTTTTCTCATTTCAATTGAAGATCCAAATGGTAATGTGCAACCAAGCATCAGCAACACCCAACGAACCATTAAAAGTATCGTTGGAAGCACAGTTTATCTTCCCTGTGTTGCCCATGGATTTCCGGTTCCTCATTATCGTTGGTTCAAACGACACCAAGAGACGAATTTAAACACTGATATTCAAGAGTCAATAGTGCTTTCATCTTTACCTTCATTAGCCTCACCAATAAGCCAACGTTACAGCCTCTTAACTGGAACTGGAATATTAATCATTAATAATGTTTCTTCAAGTGATTCAGGTCGATACATTTGTGTGGCCAACAACAGTGCAGGTGAAGACCGCATTGTCTTTGATCTAACAGTCAAACAGCCTCTTTCGGTTCAACTTGAACTATTTAACACAATTAGTGGTGATATAATCGAACCTGGATTAACGCCAACACTTTCGAGTTCTTCTTCGTCTTCTTCGCCTTCTTCTTCTTCAGACTCAAGAGTCACTCTTGGCTCTCAATTGCGCTTACATTGCAAAATTACTGGTTATCCAATACATTTAGTTACCTGGTTTCGCGATGGTAAACCATTAAATCTCAACTCAACCTTCAATGGGTCCAGTTACTCGAATAGAATCAAATTGAACAGCTCAAATCGAATGCTAACATTATACAAAGTTAATAGATCTGATATCGGTTGTTATTCGTGTTCTGTTGCCGGTGATTCAAGTGAATCGACAATAAGCTCAACAAAGTGTTTAACCTTATCCGAAGATGCGCCTCAATTGAAAGAAACATTTTCTGAGTTAATAACTTCGCCAGGAGAAAGATTGTCTCTCAAGTGTGTAGCTAGTGGAAACCCGTTGCCTACAGTTACTTGGACACTCGATGACCAACCAATCCCCGAAACGCATAGAATACAATATGGTGACTATGTTAGGTAATTTAAAGTGCTATTACATTCACTCCATCAATCAGTTTAACCAAACTGCTAAAATCAATGAATTGCTTCAATTGCACCTTTAAAAGTTTCCCAATTCTCTAGTTTCTGATTTCAAATATTGAGGAAATGAATAGCCTTAGCACGAACTTAAGTATTTATTCTTCTTAACCACTGCAAGGAATGAAATGCTGTCTTAAATGTTCGAATAATTGCTATAAATAAAGGCTGCTAATGAATGATTCTCGCTCTAAACTTTGCTAAAAAGTTATTCTAGAGTCTGGAAATATATTAGATTGAAATAGAAAGTGGATTCGAAGCGATGAGCAAAAATGGTAAACTAAATATTTTAGTTAATAGTGTAAAGATTTACTCTTGAAAATGGTACAACATTTCATTATTATTGCCATTATCTTGCCTTTATTTCGTGCTTTAACATCAACATTTACTTTGGTTCTATTCATTTTCATTGAAAATAATCTAATATGATAATATAAACCCATTCATTTACTTTTTACACACATGAAGACATTTTATTCACAATAATATCCAGCTTTTCAATGAAATGTTAGAGCAAAGTTTTGCAGTAACAATTGCCTGTCAACATGTGTTCATAATATACAGGAATAAATATCCATTTATCTGACTAAAAGTATCATATTTTCGGTAAACAAATTCACTTTTCGCAATAATTTAGACCCTCAACATCGTTAGCATTTTCTTCACCCAGTTTCTTTCGATTATCATTAATCAACATCATCTCAGATTCAGTTTCAGGTCAAGTTTAAACATTTTGCAACAAAAGTTTTTCCTTGCTCTTTTCGTTCTTCTAATTCAACCTTTCTAGCTAAGGCATGATCTTTTTTACTTTCAATAGAAAGATATAATTCCAGTCTAAAAACTTACATTCGAAGCTATTTGAGTTGAAACAACGATTTATTGATCAAGTTTGTTGTAATCGGTATTAATCGTATTTCTTTTTCCTTGTGCATCAATTCCATTTGCAGTATGAATGGAGATGTTGTTAGCTATGTTAATATTACGAGTTTACGCTCTGAAGATGGTGGCTTATATCAATGTGATGCTCATAATGACGCCGGAAGTGCTCATCATTCTCAAATGATTTACCTTAAGGGTAAACCTTTCATCCGTCCAATGATTAACATGACAGCATTAGCGGGCCAACAAGTAAAGATACGATGTCCAGTTTCAGGTCATCCAATAACTCGGATTATATGGTTCAAAGGTAAATCTCACCTAAATCAATCGTTTAGTAGTTCGTATTGCTTTACTTGCAACTTTGCTTTTTAGCTGCAAATAAGCAATGAATGCTCCTTTCAAAACGCAAATAGTTTGATAAAACTTCCATGAGTTTAGTGCAATATAAACGATAAATGTTTGCTCTTTTCTTTACCCAGATGACCACGAACTGCCAATAAACGATCGTCAACGTGTTCATAAAAATGGATCTCTTATTATTAAAGAAGCTCGTCGTGATCTTGACGAAGGATTTTACAGTTGCAAAGCCTCAAATGACCAAGGAGAATCAGATGAGAAACGCATTTATATTCAAGTACTTCGTAAGTTGGGCTGCATCTAGATACGAAAAGTCAGGTCATTCAAATAAAGCTCATAGTTAGTGTTTATCGCTAGATGCAAATAAGAAGCAAAGTTTAACTACAAGCTTCTTTCAGTATAAGTTTTAACATAAAAGTTAAGGTGTACAAACATTGCAATAAGTCCAAACGAACTGCAAAATAACGGAAAGAATTGCAATATAAACTGATTGTTTCTAATTCAGATACAATTTAGAGATCATCAGAGCTCCCAATATTTGAATGATCTGTCCCAGAATCTTTCTATTCTATTTATTAATACAATTAATACAACTTAGTTTTGTTGCTTTTGTGTCTTCTGTTGCATTTTCTGACGCTTTTCTTAAATGCTTTTCCTTTCTTGTTGAATCAAAACGACAAAACGATTTGTAGGTAAACCAAGTATAAGTTCATTCAGTTTTCCATCACATTTAACTGAGAAAATGCGAGTTATCATTACTTGCAACGTTTTGACTGGCGATCCTCCCATTTCAGTTGATTGGCTAAAGGACAATTTAACCATTTCAAATGACAATTTAGATGACGTTCAAATAACTGAATTAACTGATCTTGGTTCGTCTTTGGTTTTTCGTGATGTTAAACAGAAACATGCTGGAAGTTATACTTGTTTGGCCACCAACCAAGTTGGTCAAGACTCTTATACTGCTCAAATGATTGTAAAAGGTAAGTTCAACTGAACACTCGACTATTAACTCGATGATTGATATAATGAAGGATATGATTAATTTGACATTTCATTTCATTCTCAATTAAACTCAATTTAGATTCTTTTTTGTTTTCCTTTCATTTTCTGTCAACATTTTTCTCCCTAAATGTATATTTATATTTAATGAAGCAAATAATAGGATAGTTAATTGTTGACTAACGAGTAATTTGAATCCCTTCAATCTCCTTTCAAATAACCAATTGTTTACTAAAATGTGAAACACAAGGAAAAGGAAAAGTAAAAAGTAAAAAGAGGAAGAAAAACGATGAAACTTGTAATCACATTTTTCAATCTTCCATGTTGATGTTCATGATGGAATATAATGTTTCATTGTAAATTGAGGGTTTGAAACAACAATTTGACATAAGATGATAATGGTTGTTCACATTTGTAATGTAACTTGATATTGCTCGAAATATTATTTATAAGAGAATCAAAACAAACTCATGAGTTGAAACTCTTCATCCAACGAAACAAACAACTCAACGAAGAGCAAAACTCTGCCAATAATTAGCCTTTCAACTTTGTCTGTCCATTGATTGAATAAAATCAAAGGACAGACAAGAAAAAATCGAATCAAAACTGAAATTTATAAAGTTACAAGTTCAATCCCAAGTGAAATTGACTCCAAAAAAGCCACAAAAAAGTTTGTCAAATCAACGAAAGTCACAAAAAATTTATTCTAACAAAACTTAAGATGAATTTCATTCAAATTTCAGTGGATTAGTTCAGGAGGAGTTCTGTGAACCGATTGAATCTGTGAAGCCACATCATACAGATATTTTGAGCAATTGATTTTCGTTGCAAATGTTAAAAGTTTTATAAGTGTGAAGATTTATTGCTTTTCATTTGCAAAGTAAAACATTTTTAGTCAGAATTTCCCAGTTCGTTCAAAGTTAGTTGACGTTGAATGTTCGTACCACTTGCTGCTCTTCTTGATTTATTCTTGACTCGAATCAGATCAGATTTTCAATTCAATATTGAAGGAATCGATTGCGATTTCTGTTGAAAGATGGATAAATAGATTACAGAATTTGTTGGATAACATAATCTATTGCCATAACCATCAGAATTACCAGATTGGAGGCAGCATTTTGTACCATAAATGAGATAACAAAGGGTTTATTTGGTGATAATGATAATAGAATTTTTGTGAACAAGATTGCGAACAATTAGGTTGATCAATAATCTAAAAGGATTCTAACAGATTCCAAAACAGTCAATTGAACATAAACATTATTTGGGCGATTTAATAAAAAAGAAGAAGAAGAAGCTTATCATTACTCTTTCACTGAAAAAGTAATTTATTACATCTCTTATAATATTTATCAATATAACTGTTATTATATCAGTATTTATCATTAGAAGCATTGGGAAGGAAAGAAAAAAGTTTACTCTTAACCTTTCAAAAGATTCAACTTCTTTTGTTATCAAAGGCTTTTTTACTGCACATTGTGTTGATTATAACGATGAGGAAACAACAAACAGTTAGATTACAGGGAATGGAAATAATAAGGTCAATATTTATTTGAAACCAAATTTTAAGTTGATGTTTCAATCGATACTTTCAAGTGTGATGAATCTCTCCTCATCATCATTATCACCATCAACATGTTAACATTTTTTTCACTTTCATGGAAAACTGAAAATAAAAGATTCTTCCAAAGAACAATCTTTTTTTCTTTCTTCTCCTTCAAGACATTTTTCTTGAGAGGTTAGGTGAAGTAATGTCTGGTTAGTTGAAGGATAATGTAAGAAGTTGAAGATAAAAAAGTGTCTCTCGGCTGGAGATTTGTCTTGGGATTGATGCTTTAATAACTTGACGGCAGAACAAGTTACAAGATGCTTTTATCTCGCTCCTTTCATCTTCATCTTCATCTTTTCTATTCGCTTTTCCTTTCTATTCTTATCTCAATAGCTTATGCATTATCGTTTTCAAGGGTAGAAATGGTCTGAGAGTAGCAACTAATCATAAGAATATTGATTCGAGTTTCGATTGGGATTTGATGAAAAATTGAAATAAACTGATTAATGCAAGCAAATAAATTTTCATTTCATTTCAGTTCCACCAAAATGGATCATTGAACCAACAGATAAATCAGCAATTGTTGGTGAACGAGTTACTTTCGATTGTCAAGCTGACGGTTTTCCAATGCCAATAATCAGATGGAAAATATCAACAGGTAATTAAACACAAATATTGACAAAAGATGAATCAAGTCACTGAAAGGTTAATGTCGCTAAAACATTCAATTATCGAAATGCAATTCTAAATCTTTAAGTTAATCAAATAAACTTAAACTCGATCTCAAGTCTATTGAATGGAAAGTTTTTTGTCTGCAAAAGTAAAGAAATTTTATGTTTAAAATGAATATTTTGTTATGAGTTTACAGCATTCAAAAGTACAAAACCATTAAAGGTGAAAATTGGGTTTGATAACATTTATCTTTTTAAATGGAGTTGAGTCTATTAAGTTGGAGTGAATGGCGAAATGAGGAAACTTGGAAACAGAAGCCAATGTGTAACATGGTTACAAATATGCATGTTGTGGAATCAGTTGATAATCTTGGAAGGAGAATGAAGAAGATAAATTTATGATGAAAAGAGGAAACAATTGAGAAGCCAAACTCTAATGGAATGCGTCTTAATTATTTAAGGCACTTTCTCAACATTTCCTTTTTTTGCATTTTTCTTCTTCTCCTTGTCACTCCCAGACTTTTTATCAATTCTGTGATTCCATTCCCTGTTTATCTATTCTTAACTTTTCCCTTGCTTCCAAATAGTCTTGACATATTTATTAATATCAATGAACTAGACGAACATAAATATACTCGAAATCGTCATTTATACGTTACTACTACCAAACCCAAGTTGAACTTGGTAAGAGTTTCAACTGTTCATCCCAATCCATCAAAATGATGTAGAATGAAAAATGAACTTTTGTTTTCCTTCTTTTTTTCTTGGTTTCACTTCTTTTTACCCATTAACTTTTGCTGGAGAGGTTGAGTTAGTGCAAATGAATTAGATGAAAATTGGATAAAAAAAGGAAAAGATAGACTTTTGTGGGTTATACTGGGAGGGAATACTGGGAGTTGCTTTGGATCATATTATTTATGTTTATAATGAACAATGTAACAAAAGGAATGAGTAAATTGTACAGATTAATTTCATTTTGATTTGTTTTTTATTCTACATTCAGTTCATTCCTAACTCGATCAAACATTCAGTTTATTCTTGCTTTAGAGCAGCTCTGCATAAGAAACAGTTTTGATGAAATAAAAATTACTTTTTAATTACTCAGTTTTCTGGCATTAAAACGATATTTGAATATAAAATATTTTAAAAGAGTAATTAGAATCAAATGATTGTGTTTCAAGATCAAGTCGAGAGTTAATTAAATTGTTAATATAAATGCTTGAAAGTTTCATTTCTGTTCGAAAATCTGATCATTTCATCTGGAAATGCATCAAAATCCAACAAATCTCAACTGTTCTTTCATGAAACGAAAACTTTTCTTGCTGTTTTTGAAACTCAGATGGAAGTGAATATTTTCTGTTGAAAGAAATGGCAAATCCAAATTCTATGTTTGAAAGCTTCCGTTAGTACAAAAGTCCAGTTCTTCTGATTCTAGAATCCATTCAAATTCTCAACTTGAATGAAATCCAAAGACAAGATATTGAAGCTTTGGTACAGTTTTATCAACTTTATATTACGATTTAACATCGTATAACAGTCGATTTTTGGCATTTTAGTCTCTGTATTATCGTAACCTTATGTTCATTTTTTGGTGTAATCTGAACTTGTAGGCAGCTACAACCGTTCAAGAAAATCAGATTGAACGGAAAAGATTAGAACAAAATTTTAAAATAGAAGTTTTCGAAAAAATATTCGCTTGGAAGGCACATTTTACTCTCCAATTTTCATTCTAATTGTCACATTTTCACATTCTTATTCAGTATTAGTTCAATTTGAACATTCTCATGAACTGACTTCAATGAAAGACATTTTTTCCCTTCCAAATACATTATTGTGAACAGTTTTGTTGCACTTTTCTGATCAAATGAACAATTGTTTAACAAGTTGAAAAATGTTCAATTGGATCAATTTAAATAAATTTTTCATTTCACTCTTTCTTTCAATCAAATTATATTCTTCCCTAACTTGATCTGATTTGTTTCACGGAATGCAAACTCCTATTTAATTAACCAATTGATTTTATCCATTGAATAAAAGATCGAAAGGAAAACGTTTACTCAAAATGTGATATTGAACACTTTTACAATGCAATAATGATATTGAAAAGTCGACTCCATGTTCATCTCTCCAGTCAACTCTAGACTTAACCATTCATGTAACATTTAAAGACAAAACTAAACGACTCGAGTAATGATAATAAAACTATGGATAACCTATTATTTTATTTCGTTGAGCACAAATCAAAGCTCAAAAATGGTCAATAAAGTGAAACATAATTTTAAATTGCTGAGCACAAAAATTTTGATAACCTTTACTTATTTTATTATAGTCATTCAATTCACATAATAACAATAATAATGATGATAATAACGATAATATACAAGAACTTTTTTCAGGTTCACTTCAAGTTGAGATATTTTGATGAGATTAAATGTATCAAATAAAACGCTTTGAACATGTTACATTATCTTTGATAGGTTCAAAAGCAATGATAAACTCGAAGGCGAAATTTCAAACAAAATGCTCAATTCGATTCTAAATCAAGTTAAACAGTGAAAATGGATTTTGTTAATCATAACTGGAAACAAATCTTGTAATGCCTCATAAATATCCATAAATGTGCAACTCAAAGTCACTCAACATCGATTCCAATCCTTTAGATTTTCTCAAAACTCGAGTAAATAAAGTTCGATTGGCTAATGTTGAACATTTTGCACATTAACAGATAATTTGAATGAAACTTGAACATTTCTTCGGTTCTTTAAGATGACCATCAGAGCTTCATCTCAACCGTGTTTCCAGATTGACTTAGAGACCACATTTAGGTTTGAGTTATTTTTTCAAGTTTTTAATTTTCTAACTTTGATTAATCTGTAGATGAATTGAAATCAAAAAATCGTTATTTAAATCAATTCATCAATTCTCACACTTGATCGACCAAAATCGGGTCAAAAAATGTTTTTAAATGTTGATTCGTTGGTTTCCATATTCGTTTGGGTAAAAAAGTTGCAAAATGTGCAAAACATGTTTGATCATTTATCGAATGTGCATGAACCTTGAATCGAGAAATGTACAAATTGTAATAACTGATTGATACAATTGTTGTTAATCATTGTTTCTTCACTTTTTTTCAATCGTTTTCTTTTCCTTTTCGCTGTTTCTGTTCAATGAAGATAAATGTTATTTGGTTAAGCAAGAGTAACCATGAGATAAATAATAATATTATAAGATAATTGATTGAAGATTTATTTTCACTAAACAGTTTTATCGCCCAAAGCAAATGTATTTTCATCAGTCAACGTTTACCTTGCGTTATTTGGCTACCAAAATACTGTGAATAACATGATCAGATGAAGTGAAACCAGAAAAAAAGAGATGAAATAATAATAATGAATATGTTGATGTTGTTATTGATGATTATGATAACATTACTTTTTGTTTCTCTGATAACTAATAATGGAAACAGATTCACTGGGAGGAGAAATTATCGTCTAGATGAAAAGAGATGTGAGAAGGAAACAATTTATGATATAATCTTTATTATCATGCTAATCAGGGAAAATGAAAAAAGTAAGATTGACAGAATGATGAAGATGATGATAAAAAAGATGATAAAGAAGATGAGCAAAATGAATTGTCTCAGAATCGAGAACTTGATATCATGAATTTTGTGCTCAAAAAAATGTGTTACTTGAGTAAAGAAGAAAAAGTTGAAATTGTTAAATTAATTACTTTTTGATTATTGGTTGTTAAAATTGCTATTTAATCCAATTATAATGAAAGCTGGTGAATTTGGGTTTAACCGGAAAAAAAGTGAATCTCAATTTCAGGTGGAAAATGGTTTTTACCTTTTCTTCATAAATCTAATTGGCTTACATGTTGACAAGTTAATTAATAAAATGACGATTAACTTGAATTGACATTGAAAGCTTTTTATGTTATTCAATCATTTGATTGTTGTTTACTTGTGCCAAGTAAACATTTGTCAGATTCATATTACGCCATTAAGATATGTTTAGCCAATTATTATCATCGTCATTGGATCAAAAAATGATGAAGAATGATGGTTGAAGAAGAGGAAGACAGTGAACTCACCATGAATATAAGAAGCCTCATCAACCAGAGTAATCTTTGCATGATTACCAGAACATTATTTAATATTGAGATTGGGAAGAAAGAAGAAGAAGCTTCCCTGTTGTTAGCATATTCATGGTAACAAATTGCTACACTAAACACATGAAACATCAACCTTTTTTCACCCTAATCATCCATTCTTATCATCATCATCTTCCGCCATTTCCACCGTCATTTAAAGTCAACCCTTATTATACTTGGAACCTTCTAATGTTGTTCGAGTTTTCAAATTAAAATTTACCTTCCATATACAATTAAATGGATGATAATCCACATTACAAGTTTAACTTGAATCAATCATCATTATAATTATGATTACTGTTATCATCTTAAAGAGTATCATGAGAAGAGTATTCAGATTCACTTTTACCTTCTCATGTAAGCTGTTGTTTCTTTCACTTTTACCTTTGGTAATGAATTGAATCCATCATTAAAGTGATGTTTTATTCAAGTGTTGATAACAGCAAATGTTTTGTTGTTGGTAAACACTTTTAGCCCTTATTAATACACAATTTGTAGTTAACATGAAATGTAAATTTGGTAAATGTGATCCTCTTCTTGCTTGGCAACTGTTCAACATTGGACATTTGGATTGGGTAAAAGTATACTAATAGCCATTGAATCAACCTTCATGACCATGTTAACCTTTTCACTTGACTTGATTTTATAAGATTAATCTCATTTCCGATTCAACTTTATTACATTAAATGGTTCAGATCTTTTAACTTTTCCTTTTCTTTTCTTTCTCTCAATTAATTTCTTTTCATCGTCATTTTGGTTTTCCTTTTTCATTTTCAATTGAAATTTCACTCTCAATTCTGGTTCATCTAACACTGAAGAAGGCAAAAGTGACTTTAAATCAGTTTCAAGCAATTACCACATTCAAACACTTGAAAATGGTTCACTAACAATCAAAGAAACTGATAAACCCGATTCAGCATATTATCTGTGTGAGGCTGAGAATGGCATTGGTTCAGTTCTGTCCAAAGTGGTTTCCCTGACTGTTCATATTCAAGCTCATTTCAAATCGACATTTCAAGTGATGCGAGTTAAAATTGGTGAAATGGTCAACATTTCGTGCGAAGCTTTCGGTGAAAAACCGATCAACATCAAATGGCTCAAAGAACGAACTGAAATTGATTTCTTAAGCGACAGAAGGTGAGACAGCTCAAACTATTCTTGAAAATTGAACAATTTCCCTCAATAAATTAAGAAAATGTCAATTCTTGAGTTTTCACCCAATTTCAAACATTCACCAAATTGAACCAAATCTCTCTAACCTTAAAAAGATTATAATTCAGATTAAATTTCACCAAATCTACTTTCATAAATCAATACTCAAGTTACAATCCAATTCAAAGAAATATTAAAAGCTCAAAGCAAAGCTTTCTGCTTTCGAAGTATTGATAAATGTAAAAATTTAAGCTTCTTTTTTATTCAATTTAACAATAAAATAAACTTGATTCATCCTTTGATTAGATACACTGTGAGTGAAAAGGAAACACCAACAGGCCTGATATCGAACCTAATAACTCCAGTCTCCACTCGCTCTGATTCCGGGAGTTTCTTGTGCATTACATGGAATCCTTATGGACAAAGTGAAATGACTAGTCGAGTGTTGGTCGAAGAACCACCCGATCCTCCAAGTGACCTGATTGCTCATGAATTTGGCAGTAAAAGCATTTCTCTTCGTTACTCCCTTCCTTATTCGGGTAACAGTCCAGTAACAAAATACATTATCCAATGGAAAAAAGATGGAGGTAAAGTAGAAGAAGAAGAAGAGAAAAAAAAGGATGTTACATCCTTTTGTAACCCAATCCATCTTCATCATCATCTTCATCCTTATCATCATTCCTCTTGTTTATCGTGATATATGAAACTCTCTTTTTTATCCTTTTCTCCCCATTATTCTGTCTCACTCATTCATCACCAATCATGTTGACCTTTTCTTTTCCTTCCAGATTCCATCAGATTTTATTTCTTGCCTCTTTCACCCATTCTTGTTCATCTCTTTTCCTTTCCCATCTGATCAGATTCTTTAAGCACACGACAGTCACAATATCATATACATGATGATTACAATGTTAGCTTCAAGATTTGTGTCCATCTTCGTCTTCCAATTGAATCAACCTTGCAGAACTTTCTTCATCTTCTTAATCCTACCCTTTGCCGTCATCTTGACTCAACTCAAATCATCCTTTTATCTTCCCTGTCACGGCCTTTGAGTGACCCTTTAACATCATCATGACAAGTTTCATGAGAAGAAAAGAGAAAAAAAGTTGAGGAAAAAAACTGTATCAACTATCAATGAGTATAATAATATCGTAATATTATCTATCAAAGTATGGCCAGTTTGCTTCGATTTACAAGTTGATTGCATTCTTTACAATCAAATTTAATTGTATAATATGATACTTAATTGTACAACAATTTATTGGGAAACAATTTCCTCAATTTTGTTCGTCTTCAATCAACTTCCGATTGATAGGATATTGAAAATTTTCACTCCATTTAGTAAACTCAGTTGCTGAGATTAAATTTTATATTTCAAAATGGAAAGCAAAAAATACTCATTTTGTACCTTAAAGTGAAACTTGAAAGAATCATTGATCAAAATGAAATGCCTTTTCTTGTTAGTTTACAGCAAATTTTCACTCCAACTTAAGATTTATTTATTAGAAGCAGAATTTTCTGATGATTCATCAAATATACGAGATGAAAGCAAGAAAATAATCTTAAAATCAAGGTAAATTTGTTCACCATTCTTAAGGCTATTTAGCTTTAGTTTGACCTTTTTTCCCTTAACATATCAAAATCTATTGAACACAAATAAAGTTGACATCTTATTATTAGATCATAATATTGTATCAAAATACAAGGGAAAAGTTGAACAATTTTATCAAAAGCAAGTACAAAAATCAGATGAAAAAACAAAGTAATAGCAAAAGAAAAGGTAAAATGTTATTGTTACACAGAAATAGCGACTTTAATTACTGTTAATTCAATTTAAATCAAGCCTTGAGTCAACACAAAATTACTTTGATAAGCAAAAAAATAAAACCTATCAAGTTGAAGACAAAAAAGATGATGAAAGTGAATTCAATGAATCTTTATATGTTGATATACAACAATTTATACGCATCAATCATCGTATTTTATTCGGCCTATCAACTTAAATTTTGGCTCCTTTCTTGCCTCACTAGCAATCATCATTATCATCACCATGATCCAAGGTATAACCCTTGAACAGTCAGATTCATCTTTTCTTCCTCTTCTTTGACTTTCCTATGAATTAAGGCAATTTCTGGATCAATGAGTAAATCTAAAGCTATAAAGCTTACAAGTTTCTTAGATTTTTGCTCATCTTCTTGTCTTCTTGTCTTCTTGTTTCACTGTAAAATGGGCCACAAGTGAAACTGTCTCACCATTTATGCACAATCTTTCATCTTTCATCTTCTTTCCTTTTTTCACCCTCAACCTCATCTTCTCATCTCCATTCTTCAAATTTGCGCTACAATTCACCAAGACGTTTCCAAAATCATCTTCATATTTTTTTCTCATCTCTTACCAAATCCATTACATTCTTAACTTATCCTCATCTTATATTAGACAACTTTTTGCATCCCAGTTTTTTTTCACTTTTCTTGCCTTTTCCTTCTTGGCTTATTATTCCTTGTCTTCATCATTATCATCATCATCGTCAGCTTGATTGTCTCTCTACTTGTTCTCCATTGTGAGTGTGAATCTCTTTTCTTGCGTTTCCCATTGTATTTAGCCGTTAATTGAAGACTAATCAATCACTCAACCTTTTTTTCTATCCTTTTCATGGGTTTGCTTGGAGTAAACGACTTAATTATATACATTGATTGAGGTAGCACAGACATAATCATCTGAAATTGGAAACTCAACAAGAAATGTATCAAACTTGATATTATCCATGCATTATAAAACTGGTGATAATGAAATGTAATATTGCAAATTATACGAGAAAACGGCAAAGGGTTGAGATGAGAGAGAATTGAAAGATGGCAAAGATATTAGATGATCATGGTTTGATTTCAACGCTGATTGTGAATAGGAATACAAGTTGCAAGTTTTCGCTCTGAAGATAAGCTTCCGGGAAGCAATCGTCTTTCTCTCTGATTATCATTATTTTTATCATCATCCTCTGTATATATTACTTATATATACTTTGTATATGTTGGTTTCCATCCCTTTATTGGTTTGATGTCTTTTCTTATTCTTTCTTTATCTTTTGCTTGGTAAGAAATAAAATTGATATTAATCAGGATAACATCCATCATCTTAAGCTTCCGTTCAAGTGGTCAGATTCATAGTGAAGAAAGAAAGAGATGATTATGATGAAGATAATGATGAAAATTCAGATTATTATTGAACAGGATAAATAGAGAATGTCTTTTCATTTCTGTTGGCCGATCAGCAAAGGATTTGCTTTCCATTTGAAATATTATATCTTAACTTGATTGGCGATAAATTGTCAGATATTTTGCTGTATCAATTGATTCCATTTTCCTGTCAACTTTATGGCTTACTTTTAATGAATCGGCAATTTAATGTTGACTAATGATGAGTTATCCTTTTCATTTCCAACAGGTACTTGGTCAAAAGCATCAACAACTGAAATTGACGGAACTGCCACTCAAGTTTTTATTAATGATCTCAAGCCATTAACTAATTATGATATTCGCATGTTTGCTGTAAACAATATTGGCAAAAGTGAACCAAGCAAAGTTATCACGATAACAACTGACGAAGAAGGTAACATTGTCTACTTAATTAAGACAACCCCGTGTATTAACAACCAATTTGTTCATCTCTTTTCAGCACCATTGACAAGTCCAGTGTCAGTTCGAGCAGAAGCAATTAGTTCAACTTCTATTTTGGTCAAATGGAAGGTATACCAATTTATAATCAATCACGAAACCATTTTTCACACCAATGGGCCTAATCACCATTTTCGCATCTTTCCCAACAGCCTCCGAAGCATATTGAATCCTTTGGTTCAGTTACAGGATACTACATCGGTTACAAAGAGCTACACACGGAGAAATCGTTTATATTCAAAACAGTTGAAAATAAACTGAATTCCAAGCTCCAGATAACGATAAGCAACTTGCGTAAATCCACTTCGTACATTTTTACTGTTCAAGCATTCAATACCAAAGGAGCTGGACCACAATCACCTGAAACAGTTGCCAAAACATTGGATAAAGACGCTCCATTGTCTCCTAAACTGGGGATTGTTAGTTTTACAGCATCAACAGTTACAATTAGCTGGATTCTTCCAATAGATTCAGAGGCACCCATAGGTAATTATATCTCCAAATTATCTAGTTAAATTATACGAAATGAATTAATTAACCATGCAATATTGAAAGCAAAGAGTCAAACTTGAAACTTACCTGGGCAGATTCCAGATTCATTAACAATCAAATAAGTATTCACATGTAAACAAGAAGTCTTTAACCAAAATAGTGAAAAGGCAGTGAACTTCCTGGTTAAATCTTATTCATTTTGACCTAATAATCACTTACTTTGGAATAACTCAATTACTAACAGTCTTGAGAATGTATTAACACAATTATTTACATACAAAATAATAATTGAGAGATTAAATTAGCGAATCATTTAATTAGAGGAGTTGGTAAAATAAACATCATCTGTTTCATTCACACTAGCTAGGGGTTAACGATAAATTATGGATAAGATTACATAATTGACTAAATGGCTAATTAGAGATTAAATTTACACCTGATGGTGATAATTTACTGTAAAAAATCTTCTAATTTACTAATTGAAAACAATTTTCCAGGAAATTGAAATAATTTTAATTATTGGAATTAAAAAAACATTGAGATCAAAGAGTAAATTAAATTATTTGTGAACAGTCCCTAAAGTTTCCCGCTATTTGCTAAACAATCCAACTCTGCTTTGCTAAATTTTTATAGCCGTTTTTTTCAAATGAAATACAATTTTACATAGATAGAGTTAAAATCACAGTTAATTGCTGATTGATCTGAGACAAATGTCCAATCTTATTCCATCTTTAGTTTCACTAATTTAGAGTACTAATGCTAAACAAATTATTGATAAATTCTTGATGCTTTCATCTTACTGGATATAAAACATCTGTTCAATAGCCATGCTTTATATTTTGAATTTCAATTATCGTTTCATTTTAAATGGTGTTTATCTCTACATCCAAAGAGAGGTTACAGTAAAACTTGGTTAAACCAAAGTGTCTTCATGAATGTGTAATAAATGGTTAGTCAACAAGCAGTGATATAAACGACATTTGATTTTTGGTAACATGATATTCATAATGATTGCATATCTTGGAAGTGTGACTCTGAATACAGACGATTTCATCTTTTTCTTCTTCTCATCTTCACGTTCTTTTTCGCTCTCTTTAATAGGATTCAAAGTCTTCCTGCGACAAAGCTCGAGTGATTTCAAGTCTCATGAGACAATAAATGATGGTAAATTGACTTCACATACCATAAGGTCACTCCATTGTGGAACCAAGTATACAATTTACATGGTATCGTTCAATGAGATTGGTGAAAGTGAACCAAGTGAAGCTTTATCATTTCAAACTGAAGGAGGAGGTGAGATAAATTCATAATTTAATCAAAGAAAATTCATAACCATTAAGAATAAATCATTATGGAAGCTGTGAAATATATTATTCCCTCTAAACAGTTTTTAAATAATATAGTGATAAACAAATCATCAATGAGTTAATGCATTAACAGGCAATGTTAATACATTGACAAAAACCATTAAAGCATTGGTTGAGATGAAAAATCATTCCTTGTTAAGCACAAGTTGAGTAATTTATTTTGACTCTATTTAGTTGATTAATAGCTACAAAACCATTTTGACATGAAATTTACAGGTTTATCAATGATTTTTTTCATATTCATCTTAAGGTTCAAAACCTTTTGTCGTTGTTGGCCCTGACATTTGAACCGATTCCAAGAAAAAATATTAATATTTAAATTATATCAATAGTTATTTATCAAACTGAGCTAACAAAAAAAAAGACTTATTATGTTTTTAGTTTGAGAGAAAATTCATTCTGGTTGAATTTGTCAACTCGATTCAGTTACATGGATGAATATTATAATAGGAGAATGGCAAAAGGATCAAATGACATCGATTGAATTAATTGTCAGTTCAAGTTTAAGGCTTTTCATTCTTCAACCCGATATTTAATGATATTGCTAACAGTTAATGTATCTCATTTCACGATATTAGCTTCTATTGATTAAAAAACAGTTAAGCTTTCAATTTCTTAAGGCTTCTTTTTGTCGTCTGATAATCTTAATTGGGTTAAGACTGAGTATATTACATTTCATGATCAAATATCAGACCAATTAATTGTTTCTTTTCTCAATAATTGATATTAATATTCATTAGAATTGAATTGGGTTTGATAATTTTCCAGATTTTATTATTCCCTGTGAGTTCTTGAAACCCAATAAAGTCATTTTGGTCACAAATAATAGATTACTTGTTAACCATTCAGTTAATCAAAATGAATCTGATGTGATTAATGAAAATAGCCTCAAGGTAATTTTCCTGGTAACTTTATCATGTTATTCAACATGTAGAGAAAAGATTATATTTTATGGGAAAAAAAGATGACTCTAAGGTAAATATAATTCTAGTTAATAAGCTTAATCAAAATCAAAGGAATGTAATAGAATGGAATAAATCTTTTCCAAAATCAAATGTAAATGCCAAAAATAATGTCAATATTTCTTATTCAATCATTATCAGAACATATTGAAATAGAATCCATATTTAGCCCAAAATTTCAATCGAATCAACTTGAAGACAATTTTGGAAATGGAAACATTTTATTTAAGCAAAAACAAAGTCTTACAATGAACTTTGTGGTTCAAAATGATTAGACAGTTAATAGTTAAATAATAGATTGGATGACAATTTTGAGTAAAACTGATTAAACCAATTTCAACCCTAATTTTTGTTATTCCCAGATTATTTATTATCTATTCAACCTTAATTCTTGTTTTTCCTCTTTGCAACCATTTTTCTTAACAATCTATTAAGTTTAATGTTTTTCCTTCTAATGGTGATTGGTTACAATTAAAATTAATATTAGATTAACTCTGCTTTTCTCTTCTTTTGTTTTCTCATTCCTTTAGCTCCTATTGCTCCAGATAAAAGTTCATTGCTCCACATCAATTCAACATTTGTCTTTCTTCAACTGTCCTCTTGGCGAACCACTTCATGTCCCATCAACAATTTCATTGTACAATACAAAGAGCAGGGTAACACCGAATGGATCCTCGTATCAAATACAGTTTCATCGGTTTTGGATCAGTTTCTGGTTTCCAATTTACAGCCAGCTACATGGTATAATCTCCTCATAGCTGCTCAAAGTGATGCTGGTTCAACGGAAGCCGAATACTTTTTTGCCACATTAACTGAACAAGGAGGTAATCATTGGATGACAGTAGTTGAGGTCAAAATGGAATCAATTCAAATTGAAAAGTGCATTATCTTTTCGTTTATTGCGATGCTCCGTTGAAATCAATGGGCTATTCAGGAATCTGATTTTTGATGTTTTCTCACTCTTCTCCATGGCTTTACCTTTTTCCAATCTCTTTTTCTCAATCCATCCTCATTCAATCATCTAATCTTTATCAAGTTAATTCAATCTAATCTTATATTCAGAGTCTGCCTTTAAACGTAGGTCATTAGATGACGCTGTACATCTCCTTACATGGCACAGTATTCAATATTATATTCATTCATTTAATCTATTTTTATGTTATTTTATCTTCTTATTCTTACTCAGATTTCCCTTCAATTGATCGTTGTTTGAATCCTTTTTTGGGCCCAATTGATTGATTAAATTGTCTTTATCTTCATTTTTCTTCTCATTCTTTGTTTGTTTTTCTCTCATTCCCTCAGTTTCATGTTCATCTTCTCCTTATCATTCGTCTCTCTTTGTGTTTTCCCTTCATTCTTTAAATTATCTGTGAATAAACATACAAAATGTTCGAAGGCACTTAATCAAATGATCCATTTAGATCGATACTGTTCATAATTAAGAGTGACATACAAACCTTGCAATGATTTACTCTCGCCCTCAAAACTAACTCTGTTTTTGTTTATCTTTCAGAAACAATTGCACCAATGTCAGTCAGCTCAAACCCAGATGAACATCGTTTACGTCGTTATGTTCAAATGGTTTTGCCAGTTACTTCTGTGTTTATATCTTTACTGGTTGTTGTAATATTCATACTCTTCTTTGGATTCAGGAAAAATCGAAACATGTCTGCTGTAACTAATCTGAGTAAGGAAAAAATCCAATAATATTAACAATATTATAATTCTTTCGACATTTCATTCTCACTTTTGTTATTTTGTATTTTGTTTCTTTTAGATGATCAAGTATCACCCAAAGCTGCTGATAATATTTCAATGTCTTCAACCAAAGTTGTCTATGAAACAGTCCAAAGAGATGAACGAACCAGCGTTTATTGTCCTTCTCCTTATGCAACAACGAGAGTTTCACTTTATTTTCAAGATAACCCAATGAAACTACAAACTAATGAAAACTCATACGACATGCCATTGCTTAAGGTATTAACATCGAGTCACCAATGAATGCACATTTGTCATGCAACTTTCCATATCTTTTATTATTATTCTCACTCCTCGTACATTATCATAATTCTCAGTGAATTTTTGATTCAAGATCATCAACAACTTAATCCGTACTTGACTTGAGTTGACTCTTGATCTTCACCATGATCCTCTTTTTCAACCCACATCTTTGTAACCAGAAGCAACTCAATTAGCCTTGTTAAACGTTTGACAAGATTAATCAACTTTGATTGTCATCTTAACCTGATTTCTAACATTCTTTTTCTCTCTTTGTGACAGACTCATCCAAATAATCGCTCTTTATACGATTTTCAAGGTACAACCAGTGGGTCCTGTGAAAACAACAATCTACTCGATATAAATCATGAACCATTGTATCCAAGATGACATTAACATCAACCTAACCATAATAACATCGTTGATTCATATTTGTAAAAATATCAATTCTTCAGATCAATTAATTAGAGGTAGATCAAATGGATCCCACTCAACTCTACTGGAAACAATAGATTAACCTCCAAAAGAGCTTAAACAACATGCTATAATAAACTTGTCATCATATCAATGGGTGTTGAAAAGGTTAACAAATTAGGAGAAAAAATTAACATCATGGAATAGAGTATTACTGAATTGATGTTTGAACGAGTTTTGTTTTCAACTGCTGTTCATCATCATTCAGTTGACGGGATGGACATTCAAAGTACGAGAGTTTCATTCTAGGCAATTCTTGGATTGAATGATGACTTCCAGGCCTTTGTTTTATTTTAGCTATAACATATTGTTCAATATTATTCAAATATTGTTTTCATAATTTTAATATTGTTATCTAAGGTGTTCAATGAAACGCATCACACTTTTCCGGAAAACATGGTCTGGTTATGGAGTGATTGTAGATAAAGCAATGAACTTCCACTTTCATTTCTGTATTAATTCTATTGTAAATTTATTTCTTTTTGAATCAACATTTGCATTGCCTATTCAGTTGAAGATACTGAGACTGATTAACTTAAGAAATATAAAAAGGAAATGCTTTTCGCATATTGATTGACCATTTAACCGCTCAAGAGATGGTTACAATATAAAGCAATTGAATTAAATATGTGCCTTGTTTCAACTGATCAATCTTTTTATCAACCATATTCGACGCTGGTCCTCTGATTTGTTATTAATAATCAATTGTAATTATTTGTATTTTAAAATAAAACAAATTATTCGAAGCCACCGTTCTTTGTATTTACAATAGCATCGCAATATTAAAACAGATCAGAGTTATTTGCTCAGGGCATATTAAATCCCATTACTCAAGATTTTATTGCGTTGAGAGGCCGTTTAAGTCTAGAGAAACACCTCATGTGTACCGAATCGTAATCTCGACTCTTCATCTCAGGCAAATGTTTCTAACAAGGGAAGTAAACGTAATACTTCAAACCGATTTGAATGAGAGAGATTTTATTTCTTCCGTGTTGATCCTCAATAAAGTCAAAACTAGAATGATTATCTGTAGTAACTTGAGAAAACCGATAAAAATTCCTTGATACGGTCTACTTCTTGAAACTCCTTCCGAAAAATTTTCGTTGAATTGTTCGTAATTCATCAGGATCAAGTAGAAATGGAAATCCATTTTCAAAGTTGAGAAAAAAGTGAATTATGTATTTCATGAAATCTTAAAATTAACTACACTCCATCCAACAAAAAAACTGGGCTCTTCTGAAGCCTCAAGCTTTACTGTAACTAAACTTGCTGAAAAATTGGTTATCTTGCCATTGAACAATCTTTATTCATCAGTTCAGTATTTACAGTTCAAAATGAATGAACCAATGTTAAGATACTAAAAAAGACTAAAATTATTTACTTTGTCGAAATGAAAAGGTCTCAGAACATTGATCATCGTTAATCACTATTTAATTACCGAATCTCATTTCTAATACATTGACAAAGTTAAGTTTAGAGAGTTTAGTTTACAAAGAGTAATACTAAAAAACACAATAAGCGTAATGACCATAATAAACACTCTTAAAGGCACAATTTTGTGACCTTTTAGACTTGTGAAATCTATTTCTCCATTTCACACTCAGAGAGCGCTTTTAGCGAAATTTGCGCAAACATTTGCACAACAAAAATGAAACAAAATTAAAATCATAAAATAATTATTATTACAAAAATATAAAAATGTGCGAAAATGGTTAATGGTTAATACAAAAACGATTGATATTTCCTCGATAGATCGTTGTTTACTCGACAGGACCAAGCAAAAATGGCAAATCATCATGATTTCTGAGGAAACAGTATTTCATGAAATCAAATCCTCGACCAATACGCACAGGTTTTCTTGATAAATGAGGCCATTTCTTTGTTATTTTAGGTCTGCTATTATTGTAATATAATGAAATTGAACGATTGTGATGTGTACAATATCGATTAATATAATCAGTTGACTTTTCAGTTACTTTTCGGGAACTTCTAATATCAATGAGAATAATACGAGGAAGTAGCTCTAAAAGTTCGGGAATATTTTCATCAGATATTTCTGTTGGTCCTCTGATAGCCAAATGTTTCAAATTTGGATACTTCCTCAATATGCGTCTTAAAACTGACCAATCAAGACCACTCTCCTGTAATGTTTGCAAGAGAAAAACTGTGAAAATCTGAGGTTAAATTTTTCAAATAGAAATACTAACAAGTTGAAGAACTAAATCTTCTAAGAATTTATTTTTGATTCCACTGTCGACCAAAAAATCGGATTCCGGATACCAATTTTGAATATAATGAAAGGCACTTTTCAAAGCTGGACAATGATCTGCCAGGCTGAATCCATGATATTCACCTGGAGCAATTTGAGCGTGAAAAATCATTTCCAAAATCTCTATCTTTTCAAGAACAGGTCCAGTATAAAAATTGTCGCAAGTGTAATCTGTTAATAAGCATGTACATATGAATATTTAGAGTATCCAATGAAACAAAGAAAATAAATTAAACATACTCACCAGTGTATTCCTCAATATGAAGTCGCTTTAAATTCGGAAAATATTTAGCACATCTGGCAAAATCTGAAACATTACATCCACCTATGTACAATTGTTTCATTATTGGTCCTTGGATCTCGTTGGCGAAAAAACTACAAATGTGTGAAATCACTAACATTTCAAGCGACGGATTATGAAAAGTGACATTTTCCAAGCTTTTGCAGTAAGATGTCAATACTAGTCCTTTGAATGTTAAAGTTGTGATAAAATCTACGTCAAGATTATCGTAACTAACAAATAAAATCTAGAGCAAAATGGATTTTATATTTTCATCGGAAACATTGGCAATGTCATTTTAATTTTAACCTTTCTTTACGATTAGACTAACCTTAAGATTAGGAAACCACTTTGATACTTCGGTTCTCTCAAGTTCGTCATTATAGATTATGGTATTTCCAATAGGATAGCGCACCATTATTCCATCATCTAAATTAAAAATTTATGCTCTAATTGCTATTAACCTAATTGAATATTGAAAAATCATCTAAATTTTAACTTAGCTTACCTGTTAAATATTCAACCTTGCGTATTCGTTTACGGACCAAACTTTTCCATCTTTTACAAACTAGTTATGAATGAAAAAAAATGTTTATCAAAATCTAACAAGTCTAGTCAAGTTATTCAATTTCATTTGGTAATATTAATCGTGAATCTCAAGAAATCAGCAAGCAATGACATTTCAAACTAAACTTGCTTCATGAAAAAAGATTGAAAGAAAATAAAAAGACAATAAAATACTGACAATTGTGAGTTTTTTTTCATTTTCGTTTTTCAAGATCAAAACAAACAGTCAGTATGAGTAAGTCAGTAGTACAAATCTCACGTTTGAACGAATCACAAGTTATTCAATTCTCGAAATGCAATGTTCAAACCTGAGATTTAACCAATGCCACCAATAGTTGGTGATTTTTGATCATGAAAAGACTGGAAATTAAAAAAACGCCTTAATGAACCTGGGTACATAGTTCAATGGCTGGTGGGTATAAATAAGCTACATTCAAGCTGTATTCACTCGATAGTGTATACAAGGTTTGTAATGAAATATGCCATTAATTATTTCAATTGCACGAGATTTGGTACTTGTTCAACAATTTCCTTTTGTAAAATCGTGAAACTCAAGAAAACAGTAAGCAATGACATTTCAAATTAAACTTGATTTATGAAAAAAGATTGAAAGCAATCCTTTTTCCCAATCAAAAGCAATCCCAATTCCTTTTTACTCACCTTCAGAGCAATTCAGGAGAGTATCAAATCTATAGAAATGATTTAAAATATATAATAAGCAGTCATCAGGCAAATTTTCGATGTTCATTTTATCGACATGAAAAAACAATGTGAGAACCAAGATCAAAAAGATACAGCTTGAAATGACAAAAAGGCCGAATGTCAAAGAATTGTTTAGTGGTGAACAGTTTATTATGAATCAAATAGATACCGAAGCTAGCCAATTGAGCCAGCCAGCCAGCTATTTCTTCACGTGCTTGAAGCCAGTTAAAAGTAAATAGCTCGAGCCGGCTCAAGCCAGTCAAATTCAAATTTAGCTGAGTCGGCTAGCTAACAAATTTGGTCGTCTTTTTCACTTGGAAATAGTTTTTTTCTCTCAAATTCTGTTTTTACTTGTAATTTGCACTGAAATCTTGTTTATTTCTGTAGAAATAACTAACTCATTAAAACGCTGGCAACTCAATCCATGTAGAATTGATAAAATTTTATTTGCTCATGATAATTATGATAGGTTCACTCACAAGGGAAGTGAACGTCTGACGCCAATTTAAATGAGAGAGGTGTCATTGGATAGAGTATGTTGAGTTTACGTTATTAAAGTGGTGTTAGATGTTTAATATAAAATATGAAGATATTTTTTAACTTATAAAATTGAATTAAATGCAATTTTTCAAGCCAAACTCAGCCAAATCAGCCTTTTAATTAGCTGAGTAGCTCAAGCCGGCTGAGCCAAGCCAAGCTTGATTTTATCAGAATTAAGCCAGCCAGTTAGCATCTCGCTAGCTTCGGTATCTAGAATCAAACTTACAATAACAGTATCAGATGATCTGAATACGTGTGAATAGCTTCTTACTGCTATTTATCGAGATGTACATTTTTGTTTCACAGCTAAACCAACAAATCAACACACTCATTAAATCGCAACTAACAAGACTTTTAGCAAGACAATCAGTATTCATTCAAGAGCATCTTTTTTAAACTTATAATCAATTAAATAAAGACATCGAAAATAAAAGAGGACGATACTATAGCTAATTCTGGAGCGTGTTGCTGGTCAATTGTTTGTCCACTTGTGCAACAATTCAATGAATTCAATTTTAGAAAGTTAGCAAAAAGTACAACAAAAATATCATTGTTATTAAAAAATGAACTATAATTAACATATGATTGACTTTTTGTGATTGGTTCGAATCGAGCGTTAAATTAACACTCATCACCATCATCAACTGTAATAATTTTACATCTTTAATTGCTTTAAAACATTTGTAACTGTTACAAAATTTTCAATTTTTGCTTATCTTTTAGTTGCGCCATCTAATGGAGAAATAATAATCGATTTGTTTGTAGCCAAGGAAACAAGAGGGAATATGTTTATTTTTGAATTTGATTCTTTTGATTTCTTGTTTCTGGTATTTTACTTTATCAAGTGATACCATCGGCTCGTTTATTGTTAAAGCTTTATTTTTTAGTTTTTTGATTTTAATTTTTCGCTTCAATATGATGTCACAAAATATTAAAGTTTATATTCGATGTAGACCCTTGAAAGAAAGTGAGACCCGTAATGACCAGCTAACGGTTAAGAAAGAGAAGAAAGAGGTCATTTTGAAAGACAAGACTTTTCTTTTTGACAATGTTTTTGGTGAAGATTCTTCTCAGATCGAGATATATCGTGCTGTCTTGTCACCTTTAATTGACCAAGTTTTGGATGGATTCAATTGTACAGTTTTCGCTTATGGGCAGACTGGAACTGGTAAAACTTTCACTATGGAAGGTGAACACACACCAAACTGTTGTGATTGGCAAAGTGATCCACTGGCTGGTTTGGTTCCAAGATCATTTTGTCAGCTATTTGAGTGCTTAGATGGACGTGATTGCACCATTAAAGTGTCTTTCCTTGAACTTTACAATGAAGAGCTCTATGATTTATTAGCTCCATCTGATGAAATCACCAAACTCAAAATGTTTGATGACATAAACAAAAAAGGCTCAGTTATCGTTTGTAATTTGGAAGAAACTGTGATCACAACCAAAGATCAAGTTTATAAGCTGTTACAAAAAGGATCAGCTAAACGTCAAACAGCCGCTACACTATTAAATGCTTGTTCATCTAGAAGTCATACTATTTTTACAATTACAGTCTATGTTACCGATGAAACTGCTAATGGAGATGAAATGGTTAGAATTGGTAAATTGAACCTTGTGGATCTGGCTGGAAGTGAAAGTTTATCACGATCTGGTGCCGTTGATCGACGAGCAAGAGAGGCCACCTGTATAAATCAAAGCTTATTATCTTTAGGAAGAGTAATAAACTGTCTGGTTACCAAATCAACTTCTCATGTCCCCTATCGGGAATCAAAATTGACACGACTTCTTCAAGATTCTCTTGGAGGTAGAACTAGAACTTCAATTGTTGCAACTATATCCCCATCAGTTGACGATTTTGAAGATACAGCAAGCACCTTAGAATATGCTCAAAGAGCAAAGAGGATCACAAATAAACCAGAGGCTAATAAAAGAATCAACAAGAAAGCGTTTTTGCGGGATTATGCTGAAAAAATTGCCAAACTTCAAAAAGATTTAACGAATTGCATCAACAAGGAAGGAATTTATCTCGATGGAAATGATTACAATTCAATGATTGATAAAGTTACAAAACATGAAAAAATGATGGAAGAGATACAAGGTCAGATTGCTGCACAAATTCAAGATATGGAAAGAGTCAATAAAGATTTACAAGGAACCAAGAAAATACTTCAGCAAAAAGAAGAGGAACTGGAAAATAAATCTAAAGCGATGCAGCGCATATTAACTTTTGCTGAAAATTCATCTAAAGATGCGTCCATATTGTTCAACAAAGTAAGCAAATTGAAAAATAATGAAGCTAACAACAAAAAAATTATCGAGCAACTGCATAATAATCTTGATCAACAAGACGTAAACTTCGATCGAATGTTAGAATGTCGGATGGAAGAGTTGCAGGATAAAATCGAAAACAATGCAAAGGTTTTACGGAATAAACTATCGGAAATGTCAGAGCGTATAAATAAAGACAGGAGTTGGATATTTGAATATATCGAAGACTTCAGACTACAAGTTGAGAAGCGGTTCATTGAAGAACAAGAAATTGTAAACAATTTTGCAACCGAGATAGATGAGTATTCAACTCAATGCAATGAAATGTTAAGTAATATGAGACATGAATTTAGGAGAGAAAATCGTTACCGTAAAATTGATTTACAAAAGCTTACCCGTCAATTAGTCATCGATTCACCAACAGGCAAAACGCCAAGGAAAATAATTCGTCAGATAACTGATTTGCCGCCAATTACACCTGAAGATGCTTCATTGTAAATAAATAGTTAAACAGCAAAAAAAGAATCAACTCAACTTTTTCAAATTGTTATGATTATTTTATAAATAGAAACGATGCTTTTACTTTTAACTACAACTTTGTTTATTGTTTATTATCTTGTGATATTTAGTTAAATAAATTGAAATCAAATTTAAAAATTGCATCACAACATCATATGTAATTCGTGAACAGGGCTATAAGTGTTTGAATGATTCATATAACATTAAAAGAAGCACGAAAATTAGTACTGATCCATAAATATACCATGACTAGGTTAACAAAGAAAAATGATGATGATCAATTTCATCTAAGCTTATTGACTAGTTTAACCTCATGAAATGTAATAATTTTGATCGGGCGATAATTTTCGGATTGATAAACCTAAAATGGTTTTATGATTAAATCATTGTTAACTCCTAATATAAACAAAAGGAGAGGATTATGGAGTAAAAAAGTCAAACATATTTTGTTAGCGGTCTTGATCACATTAGAATTCGTTGTTGAAATTTTGATTTTGATATATATTCCGTAATTATATTCCATTGGAAGAAACAACATGAAGTTCACTCTACATTTGGCTCTTTGCCTATCAATTCTTCGTAAGTATTATAGTGCTCTGTGATTTGTGTTTCTAAAATAATATGATTAATTTGTGATTTTTATATTTAATAGTTCTTCCATTGTGCGTTCAAAGTAAAAACACGGCTGGTGCTTTTTCAGTGAATAGAAAGTTGTTTGCCGATCCAGAAAAAACTGATTCCAGTTCGACTGAGGAAAAGAAAGATGATCAAGTGAATCCACCGCCAGCAGTCGATGATAAAACCGAGGAGAAGAAAGATGATCAAGTGAATCCACCAGCACCAGTCGATGATAAAACTGAGGAAAAGAAAGATGATCAAGTGAATCCACCGCCATCAGTCGATGATAAAACCGAGGAGAAGAAAGATGATCAAGTGAATCCACCGCCATCAGTCGATGATAAAACCGAGGAGAAGAAAGATGATCAAATGAATCCACCAGCACCAGTCGATGATAAAACTGAGGAAAAGAAAGATGATCAAGTGAATCCACCGCCAGCAGTCGATGATAAAACCGAGGAGAAGAAAGATGATCAAGTGAATCCACCGCCATCAGTCGATGATAAAACCGAGGAGAAGAAAGATGATCAAGTGAATCCACCAGCACCAGTCGATGATAAAACTGAGGAAAAGAAAGATGATCAAGTGAATCCACCGCCAGCAGTCGATGATAAAACCGAGGAGAAGAAAGATGATCAAGTGAATCCACCAGCACCAGTCGATGATAAAACTGAGGAAAAGAAAGATGATCAAGTGAATCCACCGGAATCAGTCGATGATAAAACCGAGGAGAAGAAAGATGATCAAGTGAATCCACCAGCACCAGTCGATGATAAAACTGAGGAAAAGAAAGATGATCAAGTGAATCCACCGGAATCAGTCGATGATAAAACCGAGGAGAAGAAAGATGATCAAGTGAATCCACCAGCACCAGTCGATGATAAAACCGAGGAGAAGAAAGATGATCAAGTGAATCCACCGGAATCAGTCGATGATAAAACCGAGGAGAAGAAAGATGATCAAGTAGATCCAACAAACACTCAACCACCAGCACCAGTAGACGATGACAAAACACCAGCACCACTGGATGATGGCGATACACCAGTACCAGATAAAAATACTACGGATACGAGTGTCGTTCAACCGGATGGTGACAAGTCTTACGATCTTACTTTCCAACAAAAGTTAAAGTTTCTAATGTCGCCCAAAAAACCTTGTAAGTTCAATTTTCTTTCTTTTTGATGGACAAAAAACTCAAATTATCTTCGATTTTTGTTTTTCAGGGATCTATTTAATCTCGGGATTGGTTGGATTTATTTTGATTGCATTCATTATTTTTGGATTTTCGCGATTTTTTGTTGATTCCGAAGAACAGGAAGAATACAACATGTCTACAAATGTTGAAAAAGGTCGAGATAACTCAAAAATTCAGACACTGCAGTTAGATTTTTATAAACAAACGACCGAAGTTCAAATTGTTAATTAACCTACAGCTCGCAACAATACACAAGTTCATTTATGTCTGCTTCAAGTTATTCTCATGTATTTAGATAGTGTCAGAATATTCCTAATTGATTATTGTAAATTTTCATGAAATAATAATAAATATGTTTTGCGATTTTTTAAATGAATGATGTACATAAAAATTTTATTTCATAAAATGATACATCGTTGATAGTCGAGAATTTTAGAGTTTATTTGAGTTTAAAAAAGTGAATTTAAAAATATTTTTGAAATCAATGAACGATGTTTTCACTTCCTAGGTTGAGTTGATTGTACTTATGGATTGAATCCCCCTTGATTACAAAAAGTTGCTCAATTCAATCATCAAGTCTTATCATTATGACTGAAAAACGATTTAAAGCTGTTAAAATTTATGATTACATTAATACTTTAACCATCACATAACAGGATTTTTACATTTTTAACAGGATAATATAAATCTAAAATAATCTCATAATATTGGTTTACGATGGAACTGGACGCGTTTCCAAGAGTAATTTAGATGCAAGAAAATCCATTGTAATCAATTAGGAACACGTCGATGCAATTGGAAATTTGAACAGTCTAACCAAAGAAAAGCCTTCCACTGCAAGAGATCATTGTAGTTATAAACAAGTTGAAGCCGATTATAAACAATAACCGCAACCAATACTTTCAAATTCGGATGTTTTTGAAATGCTTGACAATTGGTACGTCAGGTTATTACTCATTAAGATAATGCATGTGACTAGAATAAACATTATAAATCAGCTCTTTTGAGGATGAAGCGAATCACAAAACAACTTTATGCACTTTGTGCAGTTAGGTTTATTTGCACAAGCTAATCCAATAAAAAGTGTAATGATCATGAGAATCCAGGTGTATACGCTTTTCCTTTTCCTTTAAACCATCATTGTAGACTTGTTGGTGAATGTATCTGAGAATCTCAAGTCATTTGATCACAATGGAGAGTATCAATCTAAGAAAAAGATAAAAAAGAAAAATTCTGATTATTACGTAATTTAATTACATAAGATAGCCAAAAAACATCTGACTAATAGACTTACCAACTTGGTGATTTAGATGTATTAATCATAACAACACATTTTTGGTGATATTAACGTTGTTTACATGACACCAAATTGTCAGTAGAGATAGGAACAGGCAATCCTAAAGTTGATGAATGAATTCATATTTTTTGATGATATGATAATCCTGATAAATAAAGCATAATATGACCAATTACCATGCTCTTAAAGTTGTTAACTAGATACTAGAACAGTTAATTGATGAGCCAATTGATAAATGAAATAGAAAAGAATGAAAAAAATAATTAGCTGATTTTGTTACAAGCACATGAACGATGTTTATTGGGACGACAGAAAATTTAGCTTTCTCAGGCACGCGTAGAAGAGAAAGTCGTTATGTTACTATGGAGACTATTGGTTAATAGATGTACATGTAGTTAACGATGGTTAACCTAATACCGGATGCCTAAACACATCAGTGAAATGAAAAAGAGTTGAAGCCTTGATTTGAGATGTAATCTAAGCTTTGTTTTTCCCTGTTAGTCTTTAAATTATCCCGTGCTTCACCATATCCAATTATGGATCTCAAACCAACAAATATTTTTCCTGGTGTCCAACCACTAAATGTAAGTTTTTTTTATCTCTGCTGATACCAGCATTAATATCCCTTGAATTTCTGTCTTTTCTTTTACTTGAACTTTGTTGTTAGATCTTGATTGTTTCACCTTTAACCTTTTCAATACTCTTTTATTTGTTTTGATAATTTTTTTCTAGATTTGTTTCGGCTGTTCCAACGCTGAAAATGATGAGTTCAGTAGTATAGAAAGTGATGAAGATGATTTAAGTTATACTCTTCTCGATCACTACCTAGACAAACATCGTACTGGTAAGTCAACAGTAGTTCTAAAATGGTAATCTCATTCAGACTATCTTTGTTTTTTTCTATATTTTTATTTTCAGTGATTGTAATTGTTTTAAAACTCATGTTGAAAGTTTAGTTGATTAATCATAGATCAAAATTTTACAACAGAAAACAGTCTTTCTATTTCCCTCCATTTTATGTTTGTTCAATATTTAATTTCGTTCTTTGTTCTTTTTTTCAGCTAAACCTAAAGAAATAACAAATCGCCCATGTCTCCATTGCTCAATCGACAAGACTCCTGTTGGTAAATTAAATTTGGCCGGATTACAACTTTCCTATGATCTCTTCGAAAATACACAGGTAATAATGACATCAAAATATTACTGATTATTATTATTACCTAACCTAACCTAACTGCTAACCGGTTCTTCTTTTGCTTCTATACCCAGCATTTGCCAAAGTTTATCGATTCAGTTGATATATGTGCTCCGGATAATTTTTATAAACTTGTTGGTTGTACTAAAGATTCAACTGATAAATTTACCGATTTAATTGTAGCCAAACTAATTCCAGAAGATGTAGAAGATGAAAGAAATTACGAACTTTTTTTTGAATACTTGGTAAATGAAGAAAAATTTGCTATTTTGAGATTGCCCTGTAAAATTTTCAAAGCTTTTTACATACTGCCCCTACCTAAGGAAAATGAGCCCCCTTTTTTCATGCCAATTGCAAATCGTCTCAATTTGGAAAACGCGCCAAGAGAAGATAATAATTTGTTAGGATTACTGGTGAGAAAACCTCCTCGAGAAGAAGGGGAAATTAGTGAAAAAGAAGAAATTCCGGTATCTGATAAAGAAGGATCTCCTTCGAAAGCCCAGCTATTTAGTCCAGTTTCACTTGAATCAGATCCTTTTTCGCCTGAATCACCACTGATGTCTTCAAAAAAACCAACTAGCTCAAAGGGCACATCTAAAAGCTATGATTTCATTCCGCGGACACCAGGGCCAAAAAATCGATATGATTCGTATATTGGTCGTTCAACTGAAGAAATTCCTTTTCTTACTGATGCAATCGATATGATTCAAAATAAACCTGGACCCAGTAAAAAAGAAGGAACCAAAAAAGCGCTATCAACTCCCTTCGATAAAAATTTGGAACAAATATCATCTGAATCAGAAAATGAACTCGATTTCGTTACTCAAGAATCTAGTAATCGTAAGCGATCTAGATCTATCGCTATTGAGCATACTCAAAATAAGGTTCGTGCTTCTTCATCGTCATCATTTTTCAGTGTGTCACGTGACAAATCAAAATTATCTACCTCTTTAACAACTACAATTGAAAGAGTTTCTCCTGAAAAGCCAAAATCAGTGTCCAATTCAAGCTATACTGTACAAACTTGTGAATCTAAGAAGAAAGTTATACCTCCTGAAGTAATAGATGTCAACGATTCATCAAACTCAGATCCAGATGCAGATTTTTTCCCTCCTACATCCAACACAATGTTAGCAGGATATTTTTCAACCAATTTGGGTAGCTTTGAATTCAAATACCACGTTATTTCATCAAATCGAAAAAATGTGCTCCAGGTGAGAATAATTTTTAAAAAGGTTTTGCCCTAATGGCTTTGTAACTCTAATACATTCCAGTCAAAATTTTAAACTTTAAATTAATTCACTTTTGTTATTTTGTCTTTTTCAGTATCTCCCTAAATCTCTCGAAACAAAAGGAAGGGCAAATACTAACGAAACCGAAGTATTTTTAACTGGTGAAATGCTGAGGCCTGAGAAAAAAGTGATAGCTTTTCAACTGTTACCTAACGATTCTTCGGAAAGTAAAAGAAACTTTGACAACTATGTTGCCCACCTACATTCTCGAACTAGGTATGGACTTCTTAATTACAAATCGGATACTTATCGTGCCTACGTTTTCCCGTGTGTAAAAGGCCATGCAATACTGAAAGCATTTGAAATTTGCAATTTGAAACCTTCATTTGCCCGAACTTATGAATTGTACGGAATCATCATAAAGAAATCGGGCCCAAATAAACCAAAGTCACTCGAAATTCAAGCTAAATCTAGACATCGATCAACATCATCTTTAACATCCATTGAAACACCAAGTCCTACATCTTCCTTACCGTTGCAAGTACCAGCTTCTTCATCCAGTCGTGATAACGTGCAACAGAAAGAATCATCTTTTGAAACTGAATCATCAGATTACCAGGAAGTCGTAGAAAACAATGATTTGAAAAACTTTCCTGGTCTTGAAAGTAAGAAACTTGTCGAAGTCATCAATGAATCAGTTGATAATCATTGTAAATTGACTGCAAATTTAACTACCATGATACACAAAGCTACTGATGGTCAAGCTCAAGAAGCCAAAGTTGACGCATATGAGGAGTGCCGCCGACAGCTCCAAACTATTATGGAAGATGAAGAGAGGGAATTTCAAAAAAGGAAAAAAGCATACACAGTGGCGCTCGATATATTGACAACTCTATATAATTCACTTTCTGATTCCAACAACTAGAAGTCATCAATACGTGTGAAATATAGTATAGAAGTATAGAAGCAAAATTGACTGGCATAAACTTTAAGCATTTATCCTCTTCATAAAATTGTGCCTATGTAGAACTGTAAATTCTCCAAATTTTATTTTATTTATAAGGTAATAAGCACTATTATATCAAACTATAAATCCATTGTTTTCCTCATAAATCCATTTATTTATTTAAGTTGTTTTTCATATTACTCATCTCAAAAACCTAAATTAATAGACATTAACAATTGATATTATTGATATGTTACCCATTATAATTGAGTTCCTCTTTTCAAATCTAAAGACTTCAAAAATCGCAAAGAATGGAGCGAATAAAACACCATCCAGCATACTCAATGAACTCTAATGGATTATATATTTATTGTTGCTCTAGTTTCAGAACTTTGATCCCAAAGAGTAAGATATGAAGTTGAATGATTATGATTAGAAGCTGTTTAATAAAATATGGCAATTTGTAAAATTTAGTTCTCATCACGCATTAAATTTGAAATTGAAATAACGGTTGAAGTGTTTCACAAATTTTGATCTCAGTGTCGTTGGCCAGCAAGCAATGTCAACTATTTAGTCAAAAAATTAGAGTTGGTTCCATTTTTTGCTGATCACACCTTTTAATCTTCATCCGAATAGATGTAAGGATTGAAAATTAAAAAAAACATGACTTTTCGTTCCCAAAGTAGTTAAAGTACAATGTATTATAAATCTCTTTCCTTATTCGTTCCATTCTTTTATTTTCATTCATTTCTAATTGGCATTTTAATTGCGTTCTTGACCTTCCTATTTCAGTTTCTTTTTTATCCTCCTTATTTCCTTCAAAGTTGACTGATTATAATAATAATGATGATAAAGAATATTTTAAAATCAAAATATCAATGTAAACGAAAAATATAAGTGAATAGAAAAAATCAAATACAAGAATCAACCAATTTGCCAGTTAATAATACTCTGTAACTTTTTTGCAAGTGACAGGTTGCTTTATTTAAATTTAATCATAATAATCAACTTGGATGATCCTCTAGAAAGGATAAGCCTCGAATCGTGCAAATATTGCTTCGTGTTCTCAAAGAAAATTAGACTCATGATACTTTGGCTTATCCGTTTTTCGGCGAAGTAAAGTGTTAAAAGCAATGATGATTCCAGGTCAAATATATCAACAGTGATACAGAAATCGTGTTTCTATCATGAAAAACAACCATAAAAGGGTTATGTAAAATATTTCTGGTTGACCGTGCAATTGTTGGGAAAATTCAAGGCTGTCAGGATTGAGCTAAGAAATAAAAGTAGCCACGGAAAAAGCTCAACTTTTTCTTATTCACAGTTCTTTTTCAGTTGATCATCGTCATGAACAAGAAAACAAGATTATGTTAAAAATTTGTGCTGTGACTGTTTACATCATTTTGAAGGACAATTGATTAACAGGTTAACAGAATTTTGATTCAGTTCTAGAAAAATTACAAAAGTAAATTCTGATGAGAAATGAAAAACCATAAGATATTGACCACTTGATAGTTGGAATTGGATCGTTTTTTCACATGCAACGAAACGATTTTCATTGCTGACTTGACTAAAAGTGAAATCATTTGACTCTTATAGAAACACTTGTATTATCGAGTCACTAATCTTTTACTTACATATAATATGATCAATTTAACCTTAAATGTGAAGGTAACATCATTACAATATGATTCAATAATTAGCATAAGATAGCATCAAGGATATTGTGTTGACTATTTTTATATACATGAGAATGATGGAAATAAATAAAAGGTTATCGTGAAATTTGATTAAAGGGTTCTTACTCTTAAGTTTCTTTAGCTAGTTAGGGCCATAATAGTTGACATCAGTAGATTCAGTTGAGGCACTATTTGGTCCTTGGGCTGACATTGGTTGTGAGATAAAATAACGACCATTACCTGTGAATCCACCATATTGATCACTACCATCACTGCCATCAGCAACCCCACCTCTTCCAACACGTCCTCCATTACTTCCAGGGCCATTAATCCCGTCTCCACCATTTCCAATAGTGTTAACTCCATCATTACTGGCTCTTCTATCATTAATATTTCTATCGCCATTTCCATCGCCATTATTACCGACAACATTTCCAGTTCCTACTGGTGATGAAGCTGAACCTAAACCTCCTGATCCAATTGGTCCAAGTGTGCCTCCTAACATGGGAAATGCTGAATTAAAATGAGTCGACATTTTCTTTCTCTTCCTTTCCACACCTTCTTGGTCCACAGGTTTGGGCTTGTATGTGAAAGGTCGAGGTTCACTGTACTCACCGTCCTTTGGACGGTAAAGCTGTGCATAGACCTGAACCGATCTGTCAATGTTCATATTATGGTAAGGAGGTGTTCGAAAGACAATGGCAACTTGATGATGGACATCAGCTTCCGTAAAAGAGGCAAAAGCTTCCCAAGTCTGATTACCTTCCATATCAGTCTCAAAAAAACGTATTTTAATCTCTTTTTTGTTTACTTTTTCACAAAGTAGAAATACTTCCTCATTGCCTGTACAAACACCTGAATATTTGTCCATTCGAACGATCTTCAATTCACCAGAGTCAGGAGACTCTAATTAAATGTGAGACATCATGGAAATAAGAGGAAGAGAAAGGAAGAGAGACAAAGTGAATTAATGCAATTGAAAATATTGGATTGGTTGGGATTTGGGTTAATGTGGAAGAAGATAAATGGTACTTACTTTGATTAGCAATAGGTCGTGAAAATACAGCATCACAAATCGGAAAGTTCATTCCTTGATTCTGATCGAATGCTTGGAAACATATTTTAACACAGTTCAAGTTTATTCGTTTGGCTTCTCGATCAGCCTCTTCTCTTAGCCTTTCCCTATCAGCCTCTAACAAAACAAAACAAAACAATCAACAGTGAATATTGAGAGCCAGTCACAATGGCGGTCTTTTTATTTACATAATAATTTTGAATGAAATTTTCAATGGAACATTGTCTCACCGGCTAATTGTGATCTATCATTGAGGGCACAAATTAATTTATGCTCTTCCAGTTTACGTTGGTACAGAATCTCTGGAACCTCTTTTTTACCAACAAATAATATTCCTAAATTTTGAAATCTGTAGATGAGACAGAAGGTAAAGAAGGTAAAACAAGAGATAACATGAAATATGAGGTTTAAGGTTAGATTATGATTAAATGAGGATCAATACAATAAAGATCAATTTTAGCTTTAGCAATGACATTAAAAACAAATTAAAGGTATGGATAGTTGAGCTTGATGGTTACATCATTAAATAGTGATGATGGTGATTGTGATTGAGCATCTTCTGAGTAAAAGTAAAACCGTTAACCTTGAAACAGACCTGGTTCCTCAATGATGATATTTGAGAAAAGAAATGATAAAGAAAGTAAATTAAGCTCGTGCATCTAAGGTCTTCTTCTTTTCGTCCTTTAAGACATTCTTCAAAAGAAATTCAATCAACCGGTTCCACAAGTCTCTTTTCTCTTTAAGCCTACTCTTTCCTGTTTCTTGTTCATGTAAGTTATTAAGAGGAATAATCGAGATACAATCTGAAAGGTACCTTTCCTCGATTCGTGTTATCAATGTATAATAATTAGCATTTAGACAATAAAAATGTCATACAATGAAGTAAATATTCAAGTAAGAAAAACTGGTGATTATTTCATGTTCTTAATGTTGATTTAATAATGATAAATGAGGTTGATAGTGGCAATATAATGTCAATAATTGTCTTCGCATCTAAGCTTAGCTTTTTTTGTTATTAACCACAATTTTCACAACAAAATATAAAAACAATTAGCTGAATCACGACCTGAATATAGCAAATTTGGTGGCTTCCTCACAGATTTTTAAAAAATTCAAACTGAAAATGAGATAATGTTGTCAATGCTTTTACACTGCAAGATGAAACAAAGGTAAGTTTATTGGTTTTCCATGAAAATATTGCCATTACAATTGAACCAAAAACGATTCCTATTGTGTGCTTATTATAGAGACAAATCAAGAAAAGACAAAAATAATATTCACTGGAATAAAATCTTCGGTGCATGAGGAACGAGTGCATAGGAATGAAAAGCCCTTATTAAAACCATCATTATCTACATAATAACAATTAATTACATTAAGATTTGCGAGGTTTAAGATAATTTGGTCTGGCTGATCGAAAAACTGTTGATATCATCTTAAAGGTGAAGTTTTTTACTATCAGGTAACAGCTCCCACTAAAAAACCGTCAATAATGAAGTTACACATTTTTGTTTAAGAAAACAAAAAAATTATGTGATGAAAGAAGCATGAATAATCAGAAAAATTCTCAGCGAAAAATTCAAGTTACGAAGACGATGATGAAGATAGTGAATCCGGGAAAGACAACAAAGATGAGGAAGCTTCAACAGTCTTCTGAATTGGATTCATGATTAGAAAAATAAGCAGATGATGGGAGGTTTTCTCAAGGTAATATAAGTTTATAAAAGGTAATCAAGCTTTTTCGATGAATCTCAACAGTAAGTCAGAAGATAAACTAGCATTTTAATCTTATTTTCACCAGTGAAAATTAAACCGTTTTGATAAAATGAACAGTAACTGTTGTTTGGTTGCTCACAAAGGTACGAAAATAACTTGGCGATGAAAAAAATAAGGATTGAAAATGAAGATTAAAAAACAAAGTTACAGATACATGTGGGATTGAGTCATTAAAAAAGTCTGTTAAGATTTGGAGGGAAAAATTGACAAATTTGTAACATTGAAAGGGAAAGTAAATGGAAAGGGGGAAAAATAGAGGAATGTAAAAAGAAAGGAAAGAAAGCTAAAAGGAAAGATAAGAAATGATCTTATTACTCACACTGCTTGATTGTTTTCTCCAATCGGAAGAATACAAAAGCCATTTTCATTGCAATGTTTACCCATCAGCTTGTGTACATGGAGTTTTGGTGCTGAATCATTGGTATAAAGACTTGCTTTAATGTGTACTTGATTGGAAGACCTGTAATTCTCTAGCTTCATTAGGTAAGGATTCAGAAAAATTAATCAGAGGATTAAGATGTGAATTATTCAACATTTTCATAGTTTTTATCTTTGCTTTTGTTTTATAAACAAGATTATTAAGACTTTTCTTTTTCTCTTTTAGGTACCTTGACAGTTGGATACGTTTTCTTATTTTGTGAACTGTTTTCTCCCGTTAAACCGCCATGAGATCCCTTTTCACTTTTATACCGGTATCTTATCCGATTTGTTGGCTCTTCTACAATCCTTAAATACGGCCCTTTAATGGAGAGAAATTGACAAATTTGTAATTATTCTGATGGTCACTTAGAAGGTTACAAGGATTTTTTTTCGCAAGACACAATGTGAAGGGAATTAAAGGAATAAGGAAGAGGTAAGAAATAAAAATTGTCTTGAAAGTTGAAAATAATATTGAAAGATTAGCTTATTCAGTTAATATTATGATTGGGAATGATGATGATGATCAGCATCAAACGTGCTGGTAAGAGTGATGTTGATGGTGATGGATGATTGAATTGTTGGAGGTAAAGTTGACATTTGACGTGAATGTTTACAATTGTCTCTAGACCATCATGTAATGTTTCAATTTGATTGTCCAGTTGTTTATCAGGGCCTCTCGCTCATTTTGCTGAATCAAATTTCTTTTCTTCTCCCAAAAAAGTGTCTTGTTTTACTTATCTACCTTTTTAAAAAACGATTGAAGAATTGGTTTCATGCTCAAATGACCTTAATATGAAAGGTCACACTACTTTTACAACTTTCCGATTGAAAGAAGAATAATAACTCTCTCTCTCTCTCCCTATCCTTAATCATTCACTAATCATCTTTTTATACACATATACTTTTAAAAATATTGGTAAGCCTAACAACTTTTGAGAAGTTATGACAAGGAAATTCTAATGGTAATCTATCATTACTGAATCCTTTACAACCATTTTACTTTTTTTAACCAACTTTTTCCTTTCTTTTGCCCTCCTCATTCACTTAGCTCCAATGCCCTGAATTTTTATCTTGCTTTCTCTCATCACGATCATCATGTTTTATTTCTTCCATGACTTGTTGGATTTCTACAAACTTCTATGCGTTGGTGCTGTTTATCATTTGGCTCTCACCGGCAAAGCAATGATGTCAACCAGATTAAATGTTTTAATCTATCTCCCCTCTTACATCGGCAGATGAGCCAATTGTGTTATTATCACCAATCTGATTATTGTGCAAATAATCTCGTATCAATTGGACATTAAAATAAATTTATTCCATTTCTCTTAATGGAAGGATTGTAATTCACAAACTATTGTTAGAAACCAGCCCCAAAACAATTCAATTTACTGAGTGATTAACGCGTGTGTTGGCTTAGCTAGATACTAATCAGAAGATTGGTCTTTTAGCATTAAATTACTAGTTTTAAAATTTTGTAATAATCCTTGATGAGCTGTTAAATTCATGTTTACATCATGGATGAAGAGGAATCATTCACGCGAATGCAGTCAGACACTTTCCGATGTTAGAGGAAGATACTGTTAATAATTTTGACGATCTGTTGGTTATTTCTTGCGAAATTCAAATTTAGTCAAACCAACTTCAATATGGTTTAAGATGAATTGAGCCAAGAAATACCAATTAATGGAGGTGCTTCAAACGATAAGGAATAAAGAATAAGCCCGAAAGAAAAGTTGTAATAATTACTTGAATTATCATCAGTTTCCATGGGACCCAATGATATACCTGTTGATCCATTTTCAAGTTGAATTTCAATTTTACTTTTTTTGGTATGATCGTTTAGTCGATAAAGGAAAGACGCAGCTACTGGTGACCCTAGACTACTAGATGATTGCAATGGCGACGATGATTGGTGTTGACCTGATGATGGTGGTGACAAATGATGATGGTGTGGATGAATTTGTTGCTGGTGGTGTTGGTGCTGATGTTGATGTTGATGTTGGTGTTGATGCTGGTGATGTTGAACTTGCTGAGAATGACCGGAATGAATTCTTGTCATGGATGATACGGTAGGATTTGATGAGCACTCCATAGAGAGTATCAATTGATCACAGATTCGCGATGATGAATTTACAATTGTTTGTGTTTGTTGCTGTTGATGTGGTGGTCCAAGAGCTGCGTTATTTGACGATAAAGAAACAGGAACTGGTGAAAGCTCTGTATTAATTAGATTGATCAATCCCTCTGGATTATCGTATGGTGAATACTGGTCGTTTGGTCCATTTCCAGTATCATTTACTGGAGTTGCAGATATACCCGATGTAAGTACAGAAGTTGGTAAACAATTCTGTTGACCCAAAATAAGACCTCCTGAATTGGGATCATTGGTACAGAAAACTTTCTTCTCTTCGTACGACATTCGTTATGGTTGGTACTTGAAAAAAGAAGCCAAGAATCAATCGAAAATGAATTAACAAAGAATCAAATTCGATGTGATTCTATGAGGTACAGGGGACAAGTTTTTGCTTCAACTCACTCACATGAAGCAGTAAAGATTTAGATTGATATTGACTTTATCCCCGTTATATTAGATTAAAATCACAAGATTTTGATTAATGTTATATGTACTTGAAAAAGAACAACGATGATTACAATAGCAATAGAGTAATCTTGGAAGCATAAATGATCGTGTTTAAGTAGTAGCACAACGAATCAAGATGAAACAATCACAATGGACACTGTTAATCCGGCTCATTTGAATTAAAAGGATACAAACAAACTTCACCTCAATAAGATATGCAAAGTGGATCAAGATGTTAACAGCGATACGTTTAAAAGAACTAGTTATTTAAATTAACCAAGTTCGAGCGACACACGTTTCAATGACAACTTTATCTTTATCAAGACTGGTATGTTGGCTTTGTATCTTTATCTGTTGACGCGTCTTTTGTTGCAGATTTCATAGACTTTTAACAAACTTTTGACACTTTTGCCTTTTTATTATTTTTCACCATTTAGATGTATACACTTGCATTTGAAACAATGATGAGGTTGGTACTATCGGTGCTTGTGTGCTTATGTTGAATGGTTAGTTTTGCGTGTGATGAGATGTCTTCTCTCTCAAACTCTCCTGATCGCTCACTCATTTACACACTTAACACTCACACAGGCAATCGACCAACAATCAAGAAGTAGAAGGAGCCAAAAGAAGGAACGAATTATAAGGAAAAATTGAATGTAGAGGTATTTTCTGTTTCTCCCTCTCTCTAGCTTCCTCTCTTCTTTTTCTCTTTCTTCTTTTTTCAGGGTTACCATGTAAGGTAGACACTTTGTAAGCTGCAACGCCAATACACTTACACATACAAGCACAAATCCTATCAAACGTTGGCAAAAAAATTAAGATGAACAGAATAGATGATGGACAGATTGACAATGGATCCGTTCAAATCAAGTGTAGATGGACAGCCAAACAAAATCAAGTTGCACAAGCAAAAGATTAGCAGATTTGTACTCGCCTTTCCTGGTTAAATTGGTTTGGGTTTTACTTTGTTGACAGTAGACTCATCCAATTGACATAACAAGTTATAAAACAGTTGTTACCGTTCAACATACAATCACCAAGTTGACAATGGAGTGGAAAGAGAGAGAGGAATCAAGCAAATTATCAAAGCAAGGTTGTTAATGATGATTAGTGAACAAAAGTCAACTCAAAATGTATGGAAAAAATGAGCAACATTTATAGTTATATTAATTCTAATAGTAGATACAGTCTTAATCATAATCCAAACCGATTGCTGAGTCTTAGTCAGAAACTTTGTCTTGGGTTAATTAGCTGGAAAAACACTTCATTATATGACAACGATATATTAATATACACATGAAGTTAGTAATGAAGACGGTAATTTTTTTCAGGGGTAGTTAATTTGGTAGGAAGGTAGGGAACCCAACTCATCTCTTCACCACAAAATAACGTTCCAATGTAATAACAAAGAGGGAAAAGAAGGAAAGAGAGACAAGAAAAGGGAGAGAAAATTATCAGTGAGATGAGAAGGGAAAATTGTAGGAATAGCGACGCAAAAAAGAGATGATTAAAGAGATTGAATGAACATTTTGTAAAGGAGGGAAAGGGAAAGAAATAGAAAGCGAAACACTTCGTCGTTAATTATTAGGCCAGCCGTTGTGACGAAATCTTTATTCACTCCTTTCCCCTCCTCTTTACCTGTCGATTAACTCACCTACTCCATTTATTATGCCCAACTTTCGCTCTCTCTCATCATCTTTCATCTCTTATCCAAAAACACGTCTTTTGCTGTAACATATTGCATCTCGATATATTTTGGTTGCTTCAATCATGCTTACAAATGTCGATTTTGTCAACTGTTGAAACTAATTTTGTCTTTCATTTTTCTTTATATCAATCTGGTTTCAATTGCGATATCTATGCACCTGAATCTTATCAACTCGCTTGGTAAAAGTCAGAAATGATACCTTGATAGTTTAATTTTTTTATTGTTGCCGTTATCTTCTCCTTTTCCAGTTGTGAATAACCTAAGGTATTATTAACCATGATCGTTGTCATCCTTTTTAGCATTACTTTAAATAAATGTAATTAATGTTATTATGATTAACAATAATTAATACCTCGTAATCTTTCCTGCCTGGCCATCATTCACTTGCATTGGTATCTTTTTTCATAGATACCTTGAAAAATTGTATTTTGTTTTCATTATTCAACTCGTTAGTGTAACTCATATCAGTAAACCTTCAATTTACACACAAAAATTGTAAATAGAAACTGAAAACATTCATCTTCACCTGACCTCAATTGAATAGCTCATGTTGTCAATAATTGAATTATTGTCACCGTCCAATTATTATACCTTATTATTAACTGTTAACCGGATGAGTATATCAAGTCATTAGTCAGGTAATCATGAACAATTTTTCCTTTTCACAAGTTACAATTAAACTTTGATTCTAATGTAAACTTTTTGTTCACCTTTCTTTTAACAGGTAAGGCGGTTTAGGAAAATGGATTGCAATTAATTTGCTCATCAACAACAATGAATTAACCATAATGGATGCTCAAAAATATGAACGTGTTATCTGTTACCCGTAACGAATCATCATATTCATTGACTTTTGTTTGCTAAAAGAAACATAAATTCACTCATTCCTCTGTTATTTACAGATAATATTAAATTCATGACGTATTCAGGGTTTTCCTCACACGTGACTGATGATGATAACATGATCAAGTTTTGATTATTTCTCTACTTCTCCTTGATCATCAAGTCATCATCTTCCTCTATTCCAACTCTTTTCTCTTCATCCATTGATCTTTTCTTTCAAACATTTACTCTCAATGTCTTATCTTTTCTCTCTCTCTCTCTCTCTTTACAGTGAATTGGTTAATTACGGATCTGTTTGATTGTACATTTCAATTAAAAGAGAAAAGGATTGATCAGAATCATCATCAGCTTCATCAGCATCATCATTCTTGAAATTATCGTCACTTGTATCACCAACATGATCCGTATCACAACAGTCATGAGATGTTCATTTTTTATGATTTTTTTCTCTCATCTGATTGATCTGATAGAAATATTTTTGAGAGTTGCTTTGCTATTCATTATGTAAGTTATTATGTTTGATTTCAAGTTGAATGGATTATTGAGTGCATACCAATTTACAGATAATCTGCATCATTTGTTTGTTTATGCTGATTATTTTGTTTGTTTATTGTTATTCTCAATGATTAATAACCAAAGACCAAGTTACGTCTTTTGTGTACATTTAAAACATTTTAACCAAAATATTAACAATTTACTTTTATCGTTCTTTTCAGGTTCCAACTTCGTAAATGTGCCAATAACGAACTTGCTTTTTGTATCTTTTGCCATAAAACCAATTATTCCATTTCTCAAGTGCATCTTACCAAATGATCAACAAATCTAACGTTGATTCCAAATTATTCAAGATAACAAAGCTGATGAAACAGATTTTATTGTTCTCTTTTCTTCTCTTCTCTTGCCTTTTACATTGTTCTTTTTACACCTAAGAAATCACTTTGGACCTAATCAATACATTGACTGATTGGAGACCGCTTACTTATCTGTGAATTGTTATTAAAAAATATTGATGATGATGATGCCCTTCACCATTTATCAGTCAACCTTGAGTAGTTTATTGGAATGAACAAGATGAGAAGAGGAACGAAAATTAGGCAGAAAAAAGAGAAACAATAACTAGATAATGTTTGACTTTTCATGTTGACACGGAAAAATTAATAAATAATAATAGTGGTAAAATTAATGGCTGTAGAGTAATTAGCTACTATTGGCTAACCGTTACTTTGACATCTGATTGTTGAACTGATGGCGAGAACTGAATTTCAAATGAAAATATCAATTTTGATGAAAATTAAAGGCAAAAATAATGGTATTACCATTGTTGAATTGGTTGACTCAAGCTTCTTGTTACGGCAAGAATAGACAGAAAGAAATTGGAAAAATGTATTTTAATTACGTTTGATCAAGTATAAAATGTTATGAAGCATTGAATCTTGATTGAAGGCTGCTCTTAATTGTTGAAACCTGATTAAGTAATGTGATTGTCAAAAAGTACGATTAAGGTAAAAAGTAAAAAACAATTTGATGAAGCATGAATTAACGAGAAGAAAGTTGAAAATCTAAATATTGATTATCATAGTCAATAATCAAATGACAATATTTAGCAAATACGCATCACCAATTGTGAGTTTCTTGGAAAAAGTGATTCAAATGATGATTAATCGAGAGACAATTGATTTAACTTTAAAATCACAAGGCAATCATCCATGTATTTGATCAGAAATTAATTCAATTACATATTTTAACCAGTATTGACCCTTTAAATGAATCAAACATTGAATCGTGTTTTGTTTCTCAACCTTTCCTTGAAATATCTGACCATTGACAATAACTGATGAGTCCTTTTGATTTTCAAGTTTTTAACGTCATTTGAGTTTCCCTTTTTGAAGGTATTTACGGATATAATGGCTAATTAATTGTAGTTGTTGTTTATTAGTGGAAAGATAATGGCTTGACGTAGTTATTGATCATTAATTGTAACATAACAGCATTTGGTGTTGATGGTGAACATGAAAATTGATTGAATCAATGAATGTTGAAAAAGTTTATCTGAATGACAGTAATGACAATGACGGTGAAAATAATGGTTCAACCAGAGTAACATTTGAGAATCAAATTGATTGCTGGTTTATTTTATCAAAAGTAAATGTTAATTAACTATTGTCCTTTAAATGTCTTTTGATAATTTTTCCTAGTTACTTAGATATAAGCTCATTCCGTTGGATAAATTGAGTTAACTCGCAAAAATCAAATGATCTTAGTCAAGTAAAAGTATTAAAGTCCAATTTTTTATCAACATTCAATGAAAATTAATGCGCTATATTATAATGATTATCTTTCACTTTTCTTTCAACAACATTGTCTTTCTCCTTTTCATCTCTTGTGAAGTTATTGTTATATTTTTGGTAATAATAACTGGGATTTTCCAGAATAAACTGTGCAAATTTCAAAGGAGTAAACTGGTTTTACATGAAAACCACTTTAAATAGTATGATTACCGTCACAAACAATTTATGATCACAAAAACTTAAAGTTAACCAACAAATACAAAATCTGTAGACTTATTTGGGTCCATCTGTTGGTGATCAAACATATTACTATTAACCAGGAATAATTTCTGGTAACCAGTTATTTCAAGTTTCCCACCAAATATCCAGTTATCCAACTTATCTCTAATTTTTATGTTAACTGTTTGGTGTACAATCTGATATTTTATTAGTTGACAGATATTAGATTTCGTATTCAGAAATCGACAAGAAATGGTAAGTAACTCGTTTGTTTTAGTCTTAAGTGTAAAAAAGTTAATATTTTACCTATTGATATCTTTAATAGGCTACACATGAAAACCTCATTATGATTTCAGTTACTGGTGATTATGGCATGACTGATGATGGTTTGTCGAAATGGAACCTGGAATGAGGAGTGAAAATATGAATTGACCGAATTCACTGATTCTTTTTCATTTTTTGATTAGTGGCTCGGTCAGGATCCATATTCCACATTTCAACTGATACTCCTAAAATAATCAATATGTATATGTAAAATTTAGGATAATTTTTTTAAGGTGTATTTTTGTGGTTGAGGGTTTACATATTGTTGGTTTTGGAATACAGAGTTGTGGAATTGTGATTCTGTTTTTGTATATTCCGTGGATATATAGATGAGGTTTTTTTCTTAGGTGCACATATTTTTTGCATTGTGTTAGCCAGTGTAGACTGTCAGGGTTGACGTAAGCACACGTACAGCATTTGTCTTTGAAGATGAAATCATAGAGTCCAAAGACAAAGGAGACAGACAATCTCGATGTAATACAGAAAGAATCACTGCGTAACTCAATATTCCGTCAATACGTTGTTGTTTTTAACAAGGATCAAGTAACATAGGCAGTTCAGTATATTGTACGAGAAAACAGTATTTCATGAAATCAAATCCTCGACCAATACGAACATGTTTACTTGATAAATGAGGCCATTTCTTTGCTAATATTTCAGCTCTATTTTGGTAACGGAGTAGATAATAATTGTAGAATGAAATTGAACGATTATTACGTCTACAGTACCAATCAATGTATTCATTTGACTTTTTGGTTACTTTTTCGAAGACCATGATTTCAATAAGAATAATACGAGGAAGTAGCTCTAAAAGTTCAGGAATATTTTCATCAGATATTGCTCCGCCTCCTCTGATAGCCAAATTTTTCAAATTTGGGTATTTGCTCAAAATACGTCTTAAAACTGACCAATCGTGATCTTCCTCCTGAAATTTTAGAAAGAGAAATACGAGTATTAGAAGAATCTGAGTTTAAATTTTTATAGAAATACTAACAAACTCAATAACCAGATCTTCTAAGAAATTATTTTTGATGCCACTGTTGACATAAAAATCTTTACCAGTTTGAATATAATGAAAGGCACTTTTTAAAGCTGGACAATGATCTGCAAGACTGAATCCGTAATATTGATGTGGCTCCGAATCTGGTTCCGCAGTTGCGTGAAAAATCATTTCTAAAATCTCTAGCTTTTCAAGAACAGGTCCAGTATAAAATTGGTCTCCTTCAGCGCACCCTGTTAATAAGCATCAAGTTACGCATATACTGAGTACCATATAAACTAAAAAACAGTTGATACTTACAAGGAAAGTTAGCAATATGAAGTCGCTTTAGGTTTGGAAAATGTTTAGCATAACTGGAAAACTTGGAAATATTGCAATGGGAAATGAATAACTGCTTTAGCTTCGGTCCCTGAACATCGTTTGTAAAAAAATCATAACAATTTGGAACTGCTAACATTTCAACGGATGGAATATCAAATGTGTTTTTAACAATACTATCATGAAATAAATTCAATAAACACAATCCTTTGATTGGCAATTTAGAAATGAAGTCCACGTCAAGGGTTCCACCTACATCTAAAATCTTCAAAAATATTGATAAATTAATCTGCCAGAAGCAATCCCTTGTCTTGATTTCCGTTAATGCTTAAACCAACCTTGAGTCTAGGAAACCATTTTGATATTTCAATTTGCTCTAGTCGGTCATCACGATTAAAGTATAGCGTACTGACAGGAAAACAATCCCTTTGTAATGAATCTTTATTGAAAATGTGGGCCTTTATTAGTATCATCTTTATTGATTATAATATTGTGTTCACATTAAAATTCGAACTCACTTGTTAAGTATTTAACATTGTTTAATCGTTCGAGAACCAAGTATTTCCATCTTTCAGAGACTGTTGATAGACTAAAGACAATTAGTAGGGTTTTCAAAGTATAATAACAATGTTAATTGAGATGAAAGCTATATTTACCTGCAGCACAATTCATAAGAGTCCCAAATTTATGGAAAAGATTGAAAATATATAAAAAGCAGTCATCGGGCAATTGATCAATATGCATTTCATCAACTCGAGAAGGGAATGAATACAGCTTGAAGTTATGCCGGCTTCAAAATCATAAAATTTATAGCTCGATAAATAGCAGCAAGAAGCTATTTACACTTATTCAGATTATCTGATATTTCATTTTATTTCAAGTTTGTTTCATTGCTTGATTCATAGTAAACTGTTCATTACTAAACAACATTTGGCCTTTTTATAACTACAAGCTTCACTTTTTTCACATTGTCTTTTAAAGTTGATGAAATGAATATCGATAATTTGCCTGATGACTGCTTTTTATATATTTTCAAACATTTTTATAGATTTGAGACTCTTATGAATTGTGCTGAAGGTAAATATAGCTTTCATCTCATCTCATCTTATGCTTTCAAAGCCCTAACAATTGTCTTTAACTATCAACAGTCTGTAAAAGATGGAAATATTTGGTTCTCGAAAGATTAAAAAATGTTAAATACTTATCAGGTGAGTTAAAGCTTTAATGTGAATATAACATTTGTTATAAATTAATAGAGATGATAGTAATAAACTCCTTTTTTCGATAAAGATTCATGGCAAGGGGGTGGTTATCCTGCTAGTTATACTATTTTCTTGGAAGCTGATGTTCGATTAGAGCTATTAGAATGGTTTCCTAAACTCAAGGTTGGTTAATATTCTGATTAATACTAGATTTATTGCAATATTGTAGTCTGAACTTTTGATATGCAATTTCAAATATTTTTAATTTTATGCGCGTTAATGTTGTCGTAAGACGTTTTTATTTTAAAAAGGAGTGCAGGCAAAAACTCGAATGCTCGAGTTAAGTGTTGAGCTTTGTTAGGTTTTTAGAAGCATACAAATTTAGCTCTAAAATAATTTCTCCGATCGATATTTTCCGAGATAATCGAGGTCAAAGTTTAAACTTCGATCGCCTTTTGTTCAATTATGGAAGTAGATTTTTCATGAAAACTTTTTACTGATGTAACTTTTGATTGTCAACTAGAAAACGTGTTTATTTTGACAGTAAAAATTTCTATTTCTGTGCAACAGATCAGTTCACTTTAAGTAAACTTTCCACTTTCTGAGACTGTACGAGTTAGAGAGCTGAAACTTATTCTTCGATAAAAATTGTTGGTACACATCGACGATCCGCATTTTTCTCGATTTTTCAACAGATTGAAAAAAAGTGTCCGATCAACCATGTTTAACCACGTTTGAACTCGACTTTCTCGAAAAATGTGGATAAGAGAAATTTTAAATCGCACAAATAGGCTCAGGTTTTATGTCCCGGCAAACCAACAAACTTCAATTTAAAAGAAATTAATTTCACCAATTTTTGCCCATTTGTGTCTATTTGTGGATAAATGAGCACTTTAAGGCATCAAATGGTGTCTATTGATTTAAAATATCCCAAATTTTCGGGACTGGGCCAATCTTTCCAATCTTGAACAGCCCGACAACTGTATAATGAATCTGTCAATGAATATAAAGCATCTTAACATTTGATCAACCTTTCATCATAATCTTGAGTAAAAAGTACGATTAAAGTGAGAAGTGAAAACAATTTGAGGAAGCATGAATCAACGAGAAGAAAGTTGAAAATGTAATATTGATTATCATGTTAATAATCGCAGCCATATTAAAATATTATACAAATTACATTAAATGTAGAATAATAAAGTTTATTTTTCTTAAGATTTTAGATATTGAAAGAGACTTTGATAAGGATTTCATCTCGAATGTAAAAGTCAAAGGACTGCAACTTGCATATAACTATTATATTGATTTGGAAGATGTCACCTGTCATAACCCATCGCTTGAAATGCTATCGATTTCACACTTCTGCAGTTTTTTCGCCAACGAGATCCAAGGACCAACACTGAAACAATTATACGTAGAATGTTTGGTTTCTGATTTTGCCAGTTATGCTAAATATTTTCCGAACTTGAAACGACTTCACATTCAAAAATACGGGAGTGAGATATATTTGTTTTCTTGTTTTATTTGAGTCTCTATCTTAAAATATTAATATATTCGCATCTTCTTTTTTATGAAACAGGCTTCATGACAGATGCGTTTGCTGACAGGCGCTATACTGGACCTGTTCTTGAAAAACTTGAGATTTTAGAAATAATTTTTTATCTTGATCAACATGGGATGCTGGATAATTATCATGGATTCAGCCTTGCAGATCATTGTCCAGCTTTGAAAAGTGCCTTCCATTATATTCAAACGGATGAAGAATTCTTCGTCAACAGTGGAATCAAAAATCATTTCTTACAAGATTTAGTTCTTCAATTTGTTAGTATTAATATTTCTTTAAAAAATTTAAACTCATATTTTACTATGCTTCGTGTTTCCCTTCCTAACATTACAGAATGAACCACAAGGTTGGCCAGTTTTAAGACGCATATTGAGCAAGTATCCAAATTTGAAACATTTGGCTATCAGAGGAAACCCGGGCATATCTGATGAAAATATTCCCGAACTTTTAGAGCTACTTCCTCGTATTATTCTTATTGACATCAGATACTCGCCAAAAGTAACCGAAAAGTCAACTGAATATATTGATTGGTACTGTAGACGTCATAATCGTTCAATCTCATTTTACTACCAAAAAAGACCTTTAATAACAAAGAAATGGCCTCATTTATCAACCAAAAGAGTACGAATCGGTCGTGGATTTGATTTCATGAAATACTGTTTTCTCAGAAATTATAATGAGTTGCCTTTTCTACTCGATCCTGATGAATAAACAACATTCTATGGAAATTTCAACCCTCATTATTCCTGAAATGTTTTCGATTGGAATCCGTCCTGTAATATTTTTAATCATGTTTCAGTTTGTTGAGGTATAATCTATTAATCTATCACAAACTTTCGTAAGCTTTTCTTGAAAGTACGGCTCAATAAATAACATAAGTCAGCTATTCTCACTTATTATGAACATTTTAATATTCTACATATTTACTACATTAATTGAATGAAAGCTTCTGTTTGTTTGAAAAAAGTAATTTGCAAAACTATATAACTCATAACATTAAACATCACCAAAGTTTAGGCTTTGAACACAGTGTGATAAAAGTTATTGATCAATCAAAGTTGCACAAATATAATTTATTTTCCGCAACAGTCTAGTTGTATGGACACAATAATTAACTAACAATTTTTAATATCAATCACTGAAAATAACATGAAATAAAAAAGCTAATTCTGAAGGTGGTTGCTGGTCAATTTTTTGACCAGGAATAATGTCATTTAATGTTGGTGAGAAAATCCGTTAACAAGAGGAAGTGCAATGAGAATAATGGATAAATGAACACACGAGCGTCTATTTTGTGATCGGATCGAAATGTGTGTTGAATTAACGCTCGTCCATGTATTCGATTGATTGCTGGTTTATTTTATCAAAAGTAAATGTTAATTAACTATTGTCCTTTAAATAGTATGATTACCTTCACAAACAAGTTATGATCACAAAAACCAAAAGTTAACCAACAAATCTGTAGACTACTTTGGGTCCATCTGTTGGCGATTAAACTAATTAATTTAACCAGGAATAATTTCTGGTAACCAGCTGTCTGAGTAGTAGGAATAAGCTATTCACACTTCAATTATCTGATATTTGTTTTATACCAAATCGGTTTCATTTCTTGATTCTGGATAAACTGTTTATCACAATTCTTTGACATTTGGCCTTTTTATAACTGCAAGCTTTATCTTGTTTTTACATTGTCTTTTAAAGTTGATGAAATGCATATTGATCAATTGCCCGATGACTGCTTTTTATATATTTTCAATCTTTTCAATACATTTGGAACTCTTCTGAGTTGTGCTGCAGGTAAATATAGTTTTCATCCCAATTAACATTGTTATTATACTTTGAAAACCCTACTAATTGTCTTTAGTCTATCAACAGTCTGTGAAAGATGGAAATACTTGGTTCTCGAAAGATTAAACAATGTTAAATACTTGACAGGTGAGTTGAAACATTAATGTGAACCCAACATTTGTTATTAACCAATAAAGATGATAGTAATAAACTTCTTATTTCGATAAAGATTCATTGGAAAGGGATTGTTATCCTGCTAGTTATACTATGTTCTTTGAGGATGGTAATCGATTAGAGCGATTAGAGCTATTAGAATGGTTTCCTAGACTCAAGGTTGGTTAATATTATGATTAATATGATAGAGTAAGCAACATAAAATTGAAAACCAAAACCTAATCCTCAACTTTGTCAAATTGGAAAGATCAACGTAAAGATGAAAAACTATCAAATTGAGCCATTACTTACATTATGACTAGAAGCTGGAAACAATTTGAAGAAGCATTAATTAACAAGTTGGAAATTTAATATTGATTAACATGTTAATAATCAAAGCCAAATTACAATATTATGCAAATTACATTAAATGTAAAATAATAAAGTTTATTTTTCTTAAGATTTTAGATGTTGAAAGAAAACTTGATAATGATTTCATCTCGAATGTAAAAGTCAAAGGACTTCAATTTAAATGTGACTATTATATTGATTTGGAAGATGTCACTTGTCATAATCCATCGCTTGAAATGTTAGCGATCAAACAATTATCGGATTTTTTCGCCAATGAGATCCAAGGACCAATAATGAAACAATTATTCGTAACCAGTTGTAGTGTTTCTGAATTTGCCAGTTATGCTAAATATTTTCCGAACTTGAAACGACTCCACATTCAAAAATACGGGAGTAAGCTATTCATATTCTTGTTTTATTTGACTCTATCTTATAATATTTTCATATTTTCTTGTTTATAAAACAGGCTTCCTTTTTGATGACGAATTTTATGCTGGACCTGTTCTTGAAAAACTTGAGATTTTAGAAATATGTTTTCATCTTGAACAAAACGGGCAACTAGACCATTATCATGGATTTAGCCTTGCAGATCATTGTCCAGCTTTGAAAAGTGCCTTCCATTATATTCAAACTGATAGAGAATTTTTCGTCAACAGTGGAATCAAAAATCATTTCTTACAAGATTTAGTTCTTCAATTTGTTAGTATTTCTTTTAAGAATTTAAACTCAGATTTTACAACGTTTCTTGTTTCCCTTCCTAACATTACAGCATGAACATCAAAATTGGTCAGTTTTAAGACGTATATTGAGCAAATACCCAAATTTGAAACATTTGGCTATAAGAGGAAACTCGGACATATCGGATAAAAATATTCCCGAACTTTTAGAGCTACTTCCTTGTATTACTCTTATTGACATCAGATACTCTCTAAAAGTAACCGAAAAGTCAACTGAATATATTGATCGGTACTGTAGACGTCGTAATCGTTCAATCTCATTTTACTACCAAAAAAGGCCCAAAATAACAAAGAAATGGCCTCATTTATCAACAAAAAGTGTGCGAATCGGTCGTGGATTTGATTTCATGAAATACTGTTTTCTCAGGCATTATGATGATTTGCCACTTTTACTCGATCCTGATGAATAAACAACATTCCTTAGAGAAAATATTGAAGTTTCAATACTCATTATTCCTGAAATGTTTTCGATTGAAATTCGGCCTGTTTCAATAATTCTAATCATGTTTCAGCAGGTTGAGGTATAATTTATTGGTTTAGCACAAACTTTATAAGGTTTTTTTGAAAGTACGACGCAATAAATAACATAAGTCAGCTATCCTCACTTATTATGAACATCGGATACCAATCAGTTATTTACTGTATTAATGAAAGGAAAGCGTCTGTTTTACCGAAAAAAGTACAGTGAGGTACCAGTAATCGCGACTAAATTTGATATAAGACCCCTTTCATAGGTTGTTTACATTCAAATATTTGGATAAATGTGATTATAATCATCGAGTCTCGGCGTTTTAACATGCAGTTCAAAAAATTAGAAACTCTTTCAATTGTTCACCGCAATATTTGGTCAAAAGAAGATCTATAAATTTAGTCGCAACTACCGGTACCTCACTGTAACAAGACTTTCAAATCAATATCCAATTAAGACGATCTTTTTAATCGATCACTGAAAATAACATGAAATGAAAAGATATCAAAGCTAATTCTGAAAATGGTTGCAGGTCGATTTTTGACCAAAAATGCAATCATTTAATGTTGGTAATAAAATCGATTAACAAAAGAAAGTGCAATAGGAATAATGGAATCCATTAAATGGTTTAATGGACACATGAGCGTCTATTTTGTGATCGGATCGAAATGTGTGTTAAATTAAGGCTCATCCATGTGTGCGTATATCTAGACAATTACCTTTTTTGCAGACATGAATGAACGAGAAGAAAGTTGCAAATCTAAATTTTGATCATGATAGTCATTAATCAAAGCCAAATGACAATATTTAGATTTTTACAATGATTGTTAATTTATTTTAGTTGTTGTTTATTAGTGGAAAGACAATGGCTTGACGTAGTTATTGATCATTAATTGTAACATAACAGCATTTGGTGTTGATGGTGAACATGTAAATTGATTGAATCAATAAAAAATGTTGCAAAAAGTTTATTCGAAGGACAGTAATGACAATGGCGGTGAAAATAATCATTAAATTAATGGTATAATTTGTGACAAAATTTTTCTTGAAAAGTCACACTTATTCAATTATCTGTCATTTCATTTCAAGTTTGATTCATTACTTGATTCATAATAAAATGTTCATCACTAAACAATCCCATCATACTTGCCTTTTTATAGCTGCAAACTTCATCTTGTTTTCACATTGTCTTTCAAGTTGCTAAAATGAACATCAATAATTTGCCTGATGAGTGTTTGTTACACGTTTTCAATCTTATTAATAGATGTGATACTCTTCTTAATTGTGCTAGAGGTAAATTGTGCTTTCATCTTAATTAACATTGTTATTATACTTTGAAAACCCTACTAATTGTCTTTAACTATCAACAGTCTGTGAAAGATGGAAATACTTGGTTCTCGAACGATGTAAAAATGTTAATTACTTAACAGGTTAGTTGAAACTTTAATGTGAACCCAACATTCGTTATCAACCAATGGATATGATAGTAATAAACTCCTTTTTCGATAAAGATTCATTGAAAGTGGATGGTTATCCTGCGAGTCGTACTATCTTATTTAAGGATGATGATCAATTAGAGCGATTCGAACTATTAAAATGCCTTCCTAAACTCAAGGTTTGTTAATATTATGATTAATATAATAGAGTAAGAAATTGGAAATGTGAAAGATGAAAGTTAAGATGAAAATTATAAAATTGTGTCATTACTTACAATAAGTCGGAATTTAATTATCAATTTGCTATTCGTTTATAAATTGACTTTAAGATTCTAGGAAAAGAGGATAAGGATAAAGAATTTATTCTTGATCAGTTCGACAAAGTTATATTCATGTCCATGAATCAAGTAAAGTGAATATAAATCATCCGAACATTTAATCAACCTTGCATTTTGAGTAAATGGTACAAGATTATAATATAAGGTTAGGTTGAGGTATAACTAAATTTTAGTTAATTTAATGGGAAATATTGTCCATCTAATTATTATTAATAAGTGTTATAAAATGGTCAAAATTATTGCATATAAAATAACAAAGTTTGTTTCTCTAGATTTTAGATGTTAAAAGAAAACTTGATAATGATTTCATCTTGAACGTAAAAGTCAAAGGACTTTTATTTAAATGTGATATTTATCTTGATCTGGAAAATGACACTTGTCATAATCCATCGCTTGAAATGTTAGCGATCAAACAATTATCGGGTTTTTTCGTCAATAAGATCCAAGGACCAAGACTGAAACAGTTATTTCTAACCAGTTGTAGTGTTCCTGAATTTGCCAGCTGTGCTAAATATTTTCCAAATCTGGAGAGACTTCATATTTATGAACAAAGCCGTAAGCTATTAATAAATTTATTTTCTTGTTTTATTTGATTCTTTATCTTATAATATTCGTATCTTCTTTTTTATGAAACAGGGTTCTTGGATGACGGGGCTTATATTGGACCTGTTCTCGAAAAGCTAGAGATTTTGGAAATGGGTTACCGATCACGAGTGGATACATGGAAATATCATGCATTCAGCCTTGCAGATCATTGCCCAGCTTTGAAAAGTGCATTTCATTACATTCAATATTTTGAAGAAATTTTGGTCGACAGTGAAATCAAAAATCATTTTTTAGAAGATCTGGTTATTGAGTTTGTTAGTATTTCTATGAAAATTTAAACTCAGATTCTTCTAATGCTTCGTATTTCTCTTTCTAAAATTTCAGGAGGAAGATCAAGATTGGTCAATCTTAAGACGCATTTTGAGCAAATATCCAAATTTGAAACATTTGGCTATCAGAAGAGAGCATGAATATGACACAGGAATATCTGATGAAAATATTCCCGAACTTTTGGAATTGCTTCCTTGTATTAGGCTCATTGATATCAGAATATCACGAAAAGTAACCAAAAAGTCAACTGAATATATTGACCGATACTGTAGACGTCATAATCGTTCAATTTCATTATATTATGATTATGAAACCAAAATCACTGAAAAATGGCCTCATCTATCAACTGAATACAGTCGTATTGGTCTTGGATTTGACTTTATGAAATTCTGTTTCCTAAGAGATTTTGATGAATTGCCACTTTTACTCGATCCTGATGAATAAAACAATATTCCTTAGAATAAATATTGAGTTTTGAATATTAAAGTTTCAATTATTCCCGAAATGTTTTCAATTGAAATTCGGCCTGTATTAATACATGTATTCCTAATCATGTTTCAGTAGGTTGAGGTTTAATTAACAAATTAATCACAAACTTTTTCTGAAAGTACAGTTCGATTAATAGCAGAGGTGAGCTAGTCTCAATTATTGTACGGACACAATGCGTAACTAACAAGACTTTTAAATCAATATCCAATTGAGAAGACTTTTTTAAATTAATATCAATCACTGAAGTAAAAACACTGAAAATAACATGAAATGAAAAGGTATAATAGCTGATTCTGCAGATGGTTGCTATTCAATTTTTTGACCAAGATAGTCATTTAATGTTGGTTAGAAAATTCTTTAACAAAAGGAAGAACAATGAGAATAATGGATTAATGAACATCTATTTTGTGATCGTATTCAGGTTCACGTTCTTCCCTGTGTCCTTATTTTCATGCCTCTACAAACTCACCAAATTTGTCAAAAGATTTCGCTACAAAATTTATAGCTCGATGAATAGCAACAAGTGGCTATTCACACTTATTCAATTACAGTCAACCCTCGAGTTTTTTGTTTTTTTGGAGTGCTGACATCTATGTGAACTACAGGGGGAAAAAATAAATTTTACAGTTTAAACAATTAATCCACTCTAATGATTCCCCTTTAGCCTCTCTAGTAGAGAGTCTCTACCCTTCTCCCTTCAGGGGGAAGTCATTAGACTGGATGCATTGTTTAAACTGTAAAATTTAATTATTCCCCCTGTAGTTCACATAGATGTCAGCACTCCAAAAAAACAAAAAACTCGAGGGTTGACTGTATCTGATACATTTCTTGTTATTTCAAGTTTGTTTCATTGCTTGATTCATAAACAATTATTTCACATTCGGCCTTTTTATAAAACGCTTTATTTTGGTTTTGAAGTTAATAAAATGAATATCGATAAATTGCCTGATGACTGTTTATTACATATTTTCAATCTTTTAAATCGATTTGATACTCTTCTGAATTGCTCTAAAGGTGAGTTCAAATTTTGATGATTATCTCATGCAATTGAAATAACTTGACTAGAACTGTTTAAATTTGAAACATTAATTTTTTTATTTACTGTATTTAGTTTGTGAAAGATGGAAAGTTTTGGTTCTTGAAAGGCTACGAAATGTTTCATATTTAACAGGTAAGCTACAAGTCAATGAGGAGAATAGCAATTATCACATAAACTTTAAATTTAGATGTTTACACAAAGGTAGACTATCCTGCTGGCAATACCATAATCTTTAAAGATGATGATCGATTTGAGGGAATCCAAGTATCAGAATGGTTCCCTAAACTTAAGGTTAGTCTAATCGTAAAGAAAGGTAACCACCAAAAAGATAAATCCCGATTTTTTCGATAAAAAATATAAAATATTTCTATTTTGCTCTAGATTTTAGCTATTTACAGGAATCTTGACGTAAATTTTGTCGTTAATTTAAAAGTCAAAGGACTTGTATTGACATCTTACAGCAAAAGTCAACTGGAAAATGTTACTCTCCATAATCCATCGCTTGAAATGTTAGCGATTTCGCACTTTTGTAGTTTTTTCGCCAACGAAATCCAAGGACCAATAATGAAACAATTGTACATAACAGGCTGTAATGTTTCACATTTTGCAAGATATGCTAAATATTTTCCAAATTTGAAGAGACTTCATATTGATGAATTCGTTCGTAAGTAATATATATTTTCTTGTTTTATTTGCCTCTTTAGCCTCTTTCTTATCATAAATTTGTGTCTTATTGTTCATAAACAGGCGACCCTTCCGAAGACACATTTTATACTGGACCTGTTCTCGAAAAGCTAGAGATTTTAGAAATATGTTTCAACGCACAAATTGAGCCATGTGATTATTATGGATTCAGCCTTGCAGATCATTGTCCAGCTTTGAAAAGTGCCTTTCACTATATCGAAACTTATCGTGAATTTTTCGTCGACAGTGGAATCAAGAATCATTTCTTAGAAGATTTAGTTATCAAATTTGTCAGTACTTCTCATAAAAATTTAAACTCAGATTTTTACAATGTTTCGTGTTTCTTTTTCTTTCTCTTCCTTACAGAGGGAATTTCAAGATTGGTCAGTCTTAAGACGCATATTGAGCAAGTATCCAAATTTGAAACATTTAGCTTGCAGAGGAGGCGCAGAAATATCTGATGAAAATATTCCCGAACTTTTAGAGTTACTTCCTCGTATTCTTCTCATTGATATCAGAGAATCGGAAGAAGTAACCGAAAAGTCAGCTGAATATATTGAACAGTTCTGTAGACAGCATAATCGCTCAATTTCATTTTATTATGAAGAAAGACCCAAAATCACTAAAAAATGGTCTCATTTAACGACTAAAGATGTTTGTATTGGTCATGGATTTGATTTCATGAAATACTGTTTCCTCAGAAATTATGATGACTTGCCACTTTTACTTGATCCTGATGAATAAACAACGACCTTTTGTGGGAATATTGAGTCACAAAGTGAATTGTTTCTGCGTTTTGGCATTTAATTTTTTTGTTCGTTAAAATGATAAATATTTTTGTATCAGATTTTTATTTCAATTTGTCGATAACCTTCCGTCAATAGTATGATTAAAAACCATTTCCCAGAAGATTTAGTTCTTCAATTTTGTTTAAATAACCTATGCGGAAAAACTTTGAGACAAATTGTTCAGATGAAATTTTACAATTAAGAAGTAATAATTATTAAACATTTTATACATCAGTCAAAAGCTAAAAATCAGTATTTTGTGGTAGAGTCATTTAAAGTTACTCTCAAAATTTAAAGCTTGGATTTCGCCAGTGTTTTATTTTGCTCTTCCTGATATTACAGAATCATATTTATCCTGATTGGAATTAATTTTAAGCAAATATCCGGATTCGGAACATTCGGCTATCAGAAACCGCACAGAAATATCTGATGAGTATATTCCCGAACTTTTAGAACTACTTCCTCGCATGATTCTATAATTTATATCAATAATCGATTCTCATTTATCAACAAAACGTGTTTGTATTGGTCTTTTGATTTTATGAAATAATGTTTTTTGCAGCAAACAATTCGTCTTTTCAAATGTTACAATCTTGTAGTTTATGAGCACTTTTTTAGCATTTAATTTCTCATTGATTGATTTACATTATGAAAAAATAATTAAATGCAGACGTTTTGGTTGGAAGAAAGCTTGTTCAAATATTAAGGAGTAATTTTATTTCAAGTGAACCAAAACATCTTAAGTTGAACGAATAAAAATTAGATTCCTTCGAAATAAAACAATATTCTAACTCGAATCATGTATTAATTGATAATATCCATTGAGTCACTAAAAACATAATTAAACAATATTCAAATAATTTTTATAAAGTAATGAGATCGAACTGATTTTAAGATCACATGTGTAAATTAATATGATACATGAAATGGGTACCTAATGACGTTAGACATTTTCGCCTTTTGGGAGTTTTAATGGTGGCTTAGAGTTTGACATATCTTCTAGACGACTTAGAGTTATGGTTCGACGTCGAAATGTGTAAGTATTTAATTCCAATTCGCCATTAGCAGCTGAGACGACCAGTTCACGCGGTCGAACTTCACTTTGTTTTTTCCAATTGAGAGCTAAAATTAAAATACTAATCATAAGAATGGATAAACCGGCAAGTCCACTCAAAGAAGCAATGACTGAAAAATAAATGAAATCGAATCAATGTTTGAATTTTAAATGACTGGCTCAATAATTTGAAATGTTAAGTCAATTAAAATGAAAAATTATATCATAGAGTAATAGTAAATTTCTTACATGAGCGTTCCCCAAAGAAAAATTTAAATATTGCGATCAAATTCAATCCTAAATTGCCAAAATTTATTGCATCAAATGGATCAGTTTTATTGTTATTTTCATCGGTTAGAGGGTCATGGATCACTTGAGGGGCTTGAGTTGTATTAGAATTTGGTTCAACATTTTGATGATCTGTAGTCGAAATGATTTTAGTTGATGATTCGAATGGTTCATCATTTTGGTCAGTCGTAGTTACAACAGCTTCAGTGCTATTTGTGAATTGTGTTTTTTCAGGTGATGGTTCAGCAGTTGTGGATATAATGTGATCCGTAAGTGTTGACTGGAGTTCTGATGAAGAGCTTGTTACCTCTTCGAGAGGTGTTTCATTAGTTTTTGAATGAACAGTAGTTTGGGTAGAGGACAAAGAATCGAATGTTGTTGATTGATCTCTAGTTGACAGCAATTCTGTTGAATGAGTTGTACTTTCTTCAGAAATTGTATGTTCAGTTTGAGTTATCGGTGTTGAGCTTATTTCTTGATCAATTTTAATCGTAGATGTCGGTACAGCAGAGATTTTTGAATGAGTCACAAATGTTGTAAGCCTAGACGGATTAAAAGTAGGCATTTCAGGAGTAGATTGAACACAAATACAAGGCTCAGTTATGCAGCATTCTGTGGTTGTGGATGGTGGGGTTTCAGTTTCAGGCAAAACTACAGTTGTGTCCGTCTCCTGTTTGGGTGATTCATTTGGGCAACGTTCCATTTTAATAGCGACATCATCGACTAGAACTACAGATGAATGAGCTTCTTCTGCATAAGCCAACGAAATAGTATAAAAAGATTTTCGATCAACGACTATTGTCCTTTCAAAATGGTTTCGATTCAATGACAATTCTCGATGTAAAGGAATTTTTTCTATTGGAAGTATTTCTCTAGGTTTCACCGCTTGTTTACCATCAGAAGACATTGTCTCTAACATGATCAAAAGACTACCAACATTTTGCGAATTTGTTATGGTGTAAAAATAGGTGAAACTGAAGCAGACCAATTCTTTGATATCAACAGGTCCACTTGTATAAATATTTTTCCCGATATCAGCTATCTCATCTGGTAAAGTATCCTCTATTTTAGCATTCACTTTCTGAGGCCGGTCCAAACATTTATCATTGACGAAAGTGAAGTCATCCAGAGATACAATCCAATCAGCCTGTAAACCGAGAGAGTTTTTCAAAGTAATGGAAGCAGTAAAATCTAAGCGGAACTCAGCGTTGGAACTATCAATATAAACTGATGCCTTGGACCAATCGATAGATTGTTCACCTTTAATATCCCAAAGTACCATTTTTTCACCAAAGCTTTGTTCAAGAGTTAAAGTGAGCTTGCTGTCAGTTGTTGTATAGAAACGATAAGAGAATGTAAAACATCCTGATTGAGGAATGTACCATAGATTGTACACAGAAGTAGTTAATTGTGATAATCCACTTGTTGATGCCCATTGGTCTATATCGCTTGTAGGTTTTGTCGGAATTTGAAGGTAACCTCCGTGAGCATCATCAATTTGGAAACCAGTATATGTCCAAGTAGAAATCGAATAGCCGAGTGTAAACCAAGCACAATCATTTGAATTGAAGTCACAATTCAAAGAACTACATTTTACTAGAAAGAAGAAATAAATACAAAAAGATCAATAAGTAAACAATAGCTAAAAAGATTGAGGTAGACTTCCAAAGGAGTCATATTCACAAAAGATTGAAATTAAATTTTGACTAATTTTTCCTTTTACAGTTAATTGGGTCAATTTTTTCCAGGACAAATAATTACAATAAAACAATTATAATAAGAGTTTTGTTGGGACAATTACAATGAAATCATTGTTTGGGTAACACAAAACATTTAACAAAGTAACACCTCAAGTGGCAAAAACAATCATTTGATCTTATGTAAATCTTTGGATCCATTAAAGATTGGTATCTGTTCACTTAAGTATTTAGTTTTATTTACCTTCACTTGTCAAAATGAAAAATATTGAAACAAATTGAAAATAACTAAATTTGTTCATCTTTGCTTGAATAAATTAAATGATTTCAACTGCAATTCACGAATAATTTCAATACTTTAAAAGGAGATAAAATCAGCATTTCATATTTCAAAAATATAAATCAATTACATTGAATCGAGAACAAAACTAGGCTTAAATTCCGATTGCAGCTCTATTTATTTATTAATTTATTAACCATTTCAGGTTGATTTATGATAAAATAAGAGGATCCAACAATTGTTGATCAAAACAATAATTTTCAACTACATGATAACGATTGCAATTAATGAATATGACTCAATTAATTGAAAAACAAGTGATAGCACAGATGTGTGAATACTTTCACTGAATAATTCAGGATTCATTTAAATTCGTGCCTCGCTTTTTCTATCAATTGTATTTCCAATATCTTTTTCAAATTTCAAATTTGCCTATCAAATTGATCAGGAAGCATGATAATAAAGGTTGTTGTTTCACAACAGAATCCAGTAAATCATTTAATTATCAAATTGATACAAATATATAAAAGGTTGATTAAAAACACTGTTTCAATGTATTTAGGTTACGAGCCACGGTTATCCAAAAAATGTCACTTTAAAGACAATCTAAAAAATTAATTGAGTCAAAAATGATATCAACAATTAAGTCAAGAATTTATTCATTTAATTCAAAGAGTTAATATTTAAGTTGAATCAAAATTTGAATCAAAAGGCTCTAATCGCCATTCAATACAAACAAACATTCAAATCTAGTTTTTCATTATCTTATTGAATTAAAAATGAAATGATGGAAAGTTGTACAAAGTTTATATTAAAATGAATATTTGAATTGTTCAAAGTTCAAATGTCAATGTTTATGAAAGTTAACCTTTTAAAATCTAATCTCAAATTATTTTGCTTCCCTGGATGAATCTTTCTCAGAATTTTTACATGATATTTTGAGTGCATGATTGGTGGTGAGATGAGCAATGTAACCAATAGGAATTAGCAGCAAGTTTCATTAAATGAGCCCTTTCTGTTCTCAATCAATTTGATTGCTCGATTCATACTTTTTTGCGATGACAGTTATATTTTGTTACACATGGAACCAATTCTTCGTGGAACCAACAAGTGGAACCGATTTGACTTTTCCAATCACAATTTTATCTGATCTGGATCCAAGCCCAGACTGAGACATCTTATATGCTATTTTATCAAAATTATATTTGGATCATCAGTTTGTTGAAGATCAAAAATTCATAACCAAATTATAAACACATGTACATATTCACCATTACATGATCATTTGTTTAATTTTAAAAGCGCTTGCTTTGTTAGTGTTTCCCATCATAAACGGAATCAAGTTTGAAAACAACTACAAATATGGCTAGTTTCATTATCCAAGCGGATATACCTCAATACCAGGTTGAAATTTCAATTTGAAACCCTATCTCGACAGGTTTTAATTATAATCAGACAGTCTACAAATGGGAACATCTTACACTGCCTTTTGTAATGCAATAATCATGAATTGATCTGCTTTGATGAGTTCAATTTAAAAGTATGAAATCAAACTATTCAATGGAGTTGCAATTCTTGAAAATCATAATTGCTGATGAATCGCCACACAAATCTAAAAAATCAACTTTAATAAAAAGAAAATTCTGATTTTTCAGCTTCAAGTGAGATCTACAGACTTTGAATTTACATAATACATAATAACATTTATCAAAAATATCAGAAAAACAAACGCACTTGTTTAAATGTTAGTCTATCCCATGAATTGGAAGAAAATGGGTGTTAATGGGAAATGTGCGTCAAAACAATAAACGATTTTTGATAAACTCTTCGAGTTGATATTTCAATGAAATTACATGAAGTAATGGTAATCGAAGGGTTCGTGAAAAATATAACAGAGTCGATTCTCAATGATAATTTGATGCTGATTTGTAATTTACAAGAACATTAGATAAAAGTCAATATCAAGAAAATCAAATTAATCAGGAAACTTGATTATAAGTTTTGATTCGCACCTGTTTCCATTTCAGATTTTACAATCAGGTTCAAGTCTCGATAAAATAAGAATTGATAGAAAATTAAATCCTTTTTTACAGTAAAATTTAACACTTTGTATGCAACTGTTTGCTTTTCAATTGACTTGCTCTAAAAATAAAATCAATCGATAAATATTGAAATCATTGATGGTCCAATGTTCAAATGTTGATGATTAATGAAAACTAATCAAATGTTTATGAACTGAAAGTTAACCCTTTTAAAAGCTATCAATTTCAAAGGATCAAATGAAACAAATCTTTTTCATCTGAATTGATGTCAATAAATATAATTGAAGATTCAATTCACAATGAAGTAGATTCATTCCTAAATTATCATTTGTCTTTTGGATTGCTTGTTTACCTTGATAGTATAACAATTAAATGTTTAAATATAATCTACCACAGAATCTACCTTTTATGGATTCAAAAAAAGGAAACAATAATTGATTGTATAATAATAACTCCAATGATCGACTTGATTCCAAACTATCAAACTACTAAGATAGTTTTACGGAAAAATATCAATGTCAAACATTTTAATAACTTGCAGTGTTTAACATATAACAATAGCGATTTTTGATTATCATTAAAAATTGGATAATTGCGAGAAATATTCAGCTAATGATTGTATGACTAACAGAGGCTATGTAAGAGCACAAACTGTTTCTCGTTTTAGTCAAAAGATTAGATCCATTTTTGATTGTAATATTGTGAGTTTGATTTTTTACCAGATTCAGATAACTTGTTCTAGTGTAAACCCGTGTTAGATAACTTTACATTAATTAACAGCAATCAGTCAAGCTGTTAACATTAAAATGGAAGTTAAAAGTGTTCTTTTGTTAATCTCAATAGCAATTTTTCAAAGTAAGTGTTTCTCAAAATCTGTCTTTGTTAGTCTTAATAAATTTGAGACGACCCCTATCTTTGAATAATCACATTAAATCCGTTAATCGTTCATCTCTTAATGTTGCTTTATTTTAAAAGTATTTTGTTACAGTTATTTTAGTGATGATTCAAGATGGTTACGGGATGACTCGACTTCAATTGCATTTGGACAGTCAAGAATTGCCAGCAAAGATGACATAAGAAAGATAAGGTCTTTAAACACCGATGGTGAAACAAATAGGCTGACAATCAGTCTGGCTGATGAAAGTAAGCAGTTTACTTTTATCCATCAGTATCCATCAGTATTTTATACTTCTAGGTATTTTTTTGTTTACAGGTCCAAATGGAAGTGGCTTTCATACTAATGGGACATCAGAGCCTGGATTCACAACAAATATATCGTCTTCAACGATTATCTCTCATGAAAAGGCATCAGATGTTAACCTCCCCGACTCTAAATTTTCTGATAATTCAACACTAAAGAAGATAGAAGAAACGAGTACGGAGGAATCAATTCTTCAACAATCATCAGTAAGCTCCACTGAAAATATTATCTCTACCTCGCCCACTTCTTACCCTTTAGAAATATCAAGTTTAACGATTGTTGATGGAAAAGAAATCGATAACAATAAAACAATGAAACAAAATGATATTGGGCAAACACCATCGATCACCACTGATGCTGTTAACGCAAATTTCAGTTTCTCATTGGATGTCGAAACTACAACTACGAAAAATTCGAAGAGTAATATAGATTCGCAGTTGAATAATACGGATTACAACATATACAATCCGAATATGGAACCTTCAGCGTTTGGATCAGAGTCTGCAAGAATTCCAAATGTAACAGAAACATCTACGAAAGTATCAGCTGAAACTTCAAATGAATCAATTACAACCAGCAAATTTGAGCTTGAATCAGATAAAGTGCAAGTACCAACAAGTTTAGATACAATGAGTAATCAAACGACCATAAGTAGCGATACTGAATCAATCTCAAACTCTGTGACTGAGAATTCTACAACAACAGTGCAATCGATTTCAAGATCAATAACTGAAAAAAATACAACAATGACTGACACTTGGCAAACAGTAGACCCAATAACTAGTGAGGTGCCTGAAAATACTACAACGGCACAACCAAATTCAATGACTGACCTAAATGAAACAGAATCTTATAATCAAACAACGGCACAACCAATTACAAACCCTGTAACCGAACAACCTTCAACACAGTCTTACAATGGAACCACAGTGGACCCGATCACAAGTACGGTGACAGAAAATATTTCAACCCAATCTTACACTCAATCAACGGTAGATCCAATCGCAAGCACGGTGACAGAAAATACTTCAACCCAATCTTACATTCAATCAACGGTGGATCCAATCGCAAGCACGATGACCGAGAATACTTCAACACAGTCTTACAGTGGAACCACAGTGGACCCGATCACAAGTACGGTGACAGAAAATACTTCAACCCAATCTTACACTCAATCAACGGTGGATCCAATCGCAAGCACGATGACCGAGAATACTTCAACACAGTCTTACAGTGGAACCACAGTGGACCCGATCACAAGTACGGTGACAGAAAATATTTCAACCCAATCTTACACTCAATCAACGGTAGATCCAATCGCAAGCACGGTGACAGAAAATACTTCAACCCAATCTTACATTCAATCAACGGTGGATCCAATCGCAAGCACGATGACCGAGAATACTTCAACACAGTCTTACAGTGGAACCACAGTGGACCCGATCACAAGTACGGTGACAGAAAATATTTCAACCCAATCTTACACTCAATCAACGGTAGATCCAATCGCAAGCACGGTGACAGAAAATACTTCAACACAGTCTTACAGTGGAACCACGGTAGACCCGATCACAAGTACGGTGACAGAGAATGCTACAATGACAGTGCAATCAACTACAAACTCTGTAACTGAACAGTCTTCAACGCAAGCTACGTCCGAATCTATTCAACCTGTGACCACAATTAGGCCGAGTACCAGCCAATCAATAACTGAAACCAGTTTAACTGACTTCACAACTAAAGAAACCGTCTCAACTACCGATGGTAACACTACTCCATTCACACATTCAACCTATCCAACTGAAAATGAAACAACTTCGCACATCCATCAGGTCGGTGATCATTTTCATCATTTTCATCATTTTTTTCATATTTTTAATGTTTCTTTTTTAAATAGGAATGTGACTGTCATGGCGATGACCTCTTGTTGCCTCAATGCAAAGAAATTTGCGGTAAGTGTTAAATTTCAATAATAATTGTTTTTCTTTTAAGCAATTTTTCTATTATGATAATGCTACAAGTATTGAACTTCGCATCTAATCCAAACAGCATTATCTACTAACTTGTCTGGATTTCATATCAATCTCGCCTTTTTTGGTCTCAAAATTAGAATGATTCTATCAAATAGAGATTACCGTAAGTGAAAAAAATTGATGATGATTCACTCCTTGATTGATAATAGATTACTAATTTGTGCATTTTTCGCAAAAGTTATATGTATTGGAGTTTTTTTAGGAATAACACTCGTACTGGTTGGATTTGTTGCAAGGATGATCCAAAGACGGAAAAGACGTAGAATGATTGCTCAACGAAATTTCGAGATTCTGTATCAAGATTTCGGTGTTCAAAGTGAAAAAACTAAAAAATGGTTAGCTGATTTTAATTATCAATCATCTATTTTATAAATTAATGCTGTTATAATATAAATTTATTTATTTAAAGAATATCTTTTGTAAATCTTTTGTCCTGTGTTTATTTTCGACACAACTTGCTGTTTAAGCAATTATCGTGTTTAAACTCCTAATTAATATTCCAAAAATTAAATTACAGATTAAGCTCCTTTAGTAATAAAACTCTTCGTTCAGTTTCATACAAATCTTTTGTAAAGAGAAGGTAGTTGAAACTAACAATAATTTAATCTAATTGATTCTTTTCTAATCGCATCTCCTAGTTTATGATTGAAGATAATTTCTTACCTTCAATCAGTAAAAATTGCATGCTGTGTTTTTAGAAGCTTGATCATTCTTGAAGTTTTGTAAATCGTAATAAAGTTTCAAGTCATTCCAATTTAATAAAAATTTAAAGAAAATACTAAACAATGACATTTAGCAAAATTAGAGCTCGGTTAATATCTATCTTCGATTTGGCTTCTTTTTTTGTTTCTTTTGCGCCATTCTTGGACCTTTTAAGTTAGGAGATGCTTCAACATTAGAAGCTCCTGGCTTGGGTGAGCTCTTGGAAGTTGGTTCACTGTGATTAAAAAACATGAAAGATTATTAATTTTCGTTTAAAAAGATATGTTTCGATAATAAGCAGTCGAATGTTAAATACTTACGGTTCTGCACCGCCGACAGCACCTTGGGTGCCTTTACCTACAAATTGAGTTCCTCTTTTGTCTTTCTTTTTCTTATAAGTTGATCGTTGCCACCTAGGTAACCATCTTTCAGGGTTTGGATCAACATCAGGATCGAATTTTTTAGGAAGTTGCTTTTTCTTTTTCCTCTTTTTAGTTTTCTTGATATCTTCTTTAATGTTACCCGGCGAAGGTTCAACTTTAGTGATTTTCTTTACATATTTAGCCCCTAAAGACCAATTACTAGTTTCTAATGCGTCAACATCAACACCGGCGATTTCTTGCTCTAATGGTGGCAAATATTGCATGATTCTGAAAGAGTAAATAAATTTTAAGTTATTTTGATAACTTTATCATAATTATCATAATAAAGGTTGAAACTAATGTACTTACTCTTTAGCTTTAGCTGGGTCGATTTGAGAATATGCAGAAATTAGATGAGCTAAAACTTTTGGATTATCAGGGTTATGTTTACGAAGTTCTTCAAGCAAAACGACAGCTCCCTTATGATCTTTATTTTCCATCATCAGTTTAGCTGCTTTTCGATACAGAATTATCAGTTCTGAACCTTTTGGCTATAGTAAACAAATAAAAAAAGGTTTCTTAGATAAAATTATCAAGTTTTCTGAGTTGAGTCGAGTTTTCTAACCTTATTTGTTTGGAACCAAGAGATTGCAGTCTTTAATACTTTAATAGCACCAACTTTATCTTCTAAGTTCAAATGAAGCGCGACCATGATCGATATCAATGCTAATTTCTGCTTATTTTGTAATTCAGTGACCTGGCTTAAAGCCTCTTTATGACGTCCTTCTGATAAAAGAAGTTGTATGATGATAAACGGTGCTTCTATATTATCTGGGTCATAATTTTTATATTTTCGAAGAATCTCTATAGCATCATTAACTTTTCTTTCTTTACGTAATAATGCTGCTTCCAAAACTAAAGAATCCACTGTAGCCTCTGGAAACATGGTTTTAAATTGTATGAGTTGTTTACGACAAGCATCAGATTGATTGGTCAGTAGTAGAAGAAGGCAGTTATTAAATACGATGGATCTTCTCTGTGAAACGCTAAGTTTTGGGTTGTTGATTTCATTCAAAGCTTGTTTCGTTTTCTTTCGAGAATCAAAGATGTTTTGATCTTTATTGATTGTAACAATGTTGTTGCAGGCAACAGCGATCACAAGAGGATCAGTGGGTCTGAAAAGAGCAGAAAAAATCAAATAGTTAATGCATGCAAACGAGAAATGTGTTTTAAGAAACTTACTTCAACTTCAATGCTTGGTTATACATTTTTGATGCTGAATCCAGATCTCCTAACATTTGATCAACATAACCCAACTGACCACGAATGATGGCGAGTTCGGAATCAATCTCTTCTTCAGTCCATCCTTCTCCTTCTAATGATTTTCGACAGATTTCTATGAATTTGAAAAAATGGCCAGAAACTCAAAGTTAAAAGAAGTGAGGGAAATATGAAAAATGTGGAAATTCACCTTCAGCATCATTGAGAATTTGACGAGCTCCAGGATAATTTTCTCTAGACAATTCTATGCACGCTTTGTTGTAATATATCTCGTAGAAATTTTCTCTTTCTTCAAGCTGTGGTAAGTTTTCGACAGCTTTAGGATTTTCTTGTGCTAATCCAGCAGCAACAGCTGCTAAATTAGCTTCTCTTTCATTATCGGAATCATCAGCTGATTCTTTCAATAACTCTAAATATAAATCATAGGCTTCTTGGTATTTCTCCAGTCTGTAAAGCTGAAAAACAAGAATTATAATGGATTAGAAGTAATGATGACAGTTGCATTACTACTTACTGCTTGGCATCTTAGCTCTTTTTCTCGAAAATCTGGCTCTGGATGAGAATCTAATGTCTTGAGACAATCATCGGCTTTATTCAGTCTATATTCACAATAGGCTTTTTCAAATATGCATTCCTCACTGCAAATCAAAATAAAGAAGATAAAATTAGAATATTATTGGGCAACTCCATGAAAATATAAACAAACCTGAGAGCAGGATTACGTGTGATTTCGTCGAGTGCTTCAGTAAATTGGCTTTCCTGGATGAGACAAACTACCTTGCAATGTCCTGCCTTGATATTATCTTTTTCCAAAGATAGAACTGATGAATAGAATTGGATGTGAAAGAGAAAATTAAAACATGAAATATACAGTAAATAACATACACGAGGCAGAAGAAAACATTGGTTTACATACTTTTATCTGCAACTTTCAATGCTTGTTGGTAGTTGTTGATCCTTTCATATTTGACGAAATCACTGAAAAGCGTACTTAAATTCTTTTTGTCTGGATTAGTGCTCATGATGAATAAATTATTAATTTACCAGAATCATTAAGAAACAGGATAGAGCAAAACAGAAAATATCACAAACCCTGGAATAATTGTTTATATTTCAAGAAAACCATCGGTTCGTGTTGAAATAAATGCCAACATAACTGGGGATCGTTATGTAAGTGAAAACTGTAAACTGAAACTCCGCCCAGAAAAAAATAAACAGGATTAAATCCAAAAAGTAAACACACTTTGATCCGATCACATTTATTACCGTTTAGATCTCACCTGCAATTCGCAGGCTTCAAGTTTTGTTTACAAAATTTAAGTTAATTAAGAAATATCCAACTTTAAAATGGCGTTTACTAAATTAGTAAACTTTGTGTATATTGTTATTCATTTTGTAGCAATTGTGCTGTTTCTTTATGGATATTTCTCACTTTCTGACAACCAGAATCTTGACAACCTCAATCAATATGACAACATGATCGCTGTGAAGCCAATTGTAAATCATTGTGAATTATATAAAAAGGAGCCAATGTTTAAAAAGTTGGTATTCGTTCTGATAGACGCGTTAAGAGCTGATTTCATTTCTGTACAATCAATGCCATTTGTTTCGGAACTTTTAAACAACAACACTGCCATAAGATTTACAAGCACAGCTGCAACACCAACTGTGACAATGCCTCGATTGAAAGCTTTATTAGCCGGCATCAGACCCAACTTCCTCGATATCATTAGGAATTTAAACGCTGGTAGTTTCAATGAAGACAATTTCATTAGTAAAGCTAAAGAAGCTGGTCGAAGAATTATATTCTATGGCGATGATACATGGATGAAGATGTTCTCGAAAGAAACGTTTATCAAGTTCAATTTAACTTATTCATTTTTTGCAACGGACTATACTGAAGTGGACACCAATGTAACAGATAATATGAGACCTGAACTTAATCAGCTTGAACAATGGGATTTTATGATCCTTCACTACCTTGGATTGGATCATATTGGTCACAGTTTTGGTGCAAAATCACATTTATTGCCTCAAAAACTTCATGAAATGGACTATGTAATTGAATCAATTTATGAAAAGGTTTCAGCGCAAAATGAACCATATCTGATTTTAGTTACTGGTGATCACGGCATGACTGATGATGGTAACCATGGTGGATCATCTAGTCCTGAAATTAATACAGGATTATTGTTCATTCATACAGGTTTATTGTCAAAAATGACCTGGGCCAATAATGTACAACAAAGTGTACAACAAGTAGATATTACTGCCACCATCTCGCTTCTCTTTGGGCTTCCGATTCCAATTAAAAGTCATGGTAAATTAATTACACCTCTAATGAAACATTGGTCTGTACCATTGGATCAAACAACATGTTATCTATTTGAAAACAGCATGCAAATGAAAAATTTGATGAAATTTAGCGATGCCACTGTCAACATTTTATCAAAAGCAGTTGAGGGTCATTCGGAATATATCTCTAGTGTCAACAAAACATCTACCGTGTTGAAGTCTGTTGAAAAAAATTACGAAGAATTTTTACAAAATGCTCAAAAGGAAGTAATTATAAATCAAGAATACACCTCTTCAATTGGTCTCTTTATCCAAGTTATCGCCATATTAATGTGTTTTTTCAGCGCCATTAAAATTTTGGAGAATGAATATAAAGAAGTCAATTCTGTGATATTCAATGGCAACTTGAATGAACCTTTACAAGTTTTCATGCTATTTGCTATTGGCGCGCGAATAGTACTTCTTGGATCTACTAGTTTTGTTGAAATGGAACCTTTTTTCTGGTCATTTTTATCATCAACAATCGTGATACTTAGTGCGTTAAATTTTTTTCTAGTCCAACGTACCGTTCCAAGTTTATTCAATTTCATGTCATTGCCTTTTGACTATGCAGTTGGAATTATTGGACACATCTCTGCAATCATACTAATTCGAATAGTATCTTCATGGCAAACTGTGTATACGCCATTTCTAAGTGATTTATTTAATTTGAAATCGAATCGAAGATTGACAACTTCTTTAATGATAATTTTTTTAACCATAATTTCATTTTTTTCGAGTGCAAGCCGATTCAGCAAACAGCAATGCATCTTAATTTCAGGACTGTTTTGGATCTATCTTTACAGGTAAATTTCATCTAAAAATAGAGAAAGACTAACAGACTAAATAATTTTGACTAACATCTTTTATTTTTTTTACTTTAGGTGTGACACAAATTTTTTAACAACGTATCGATTGCCATTTTTCAATCTGATTCCTCCATTGTCATCTTTATTCAAAGCTCGATTGATCTATCTGCACATATTGCTTTTATTGATGGAAAATTTTTTCAAAAGGCGAAATATCGACTTTGATTGTAACTTGATTGATGGATTGATACCTAAAAGAACTAGGCGAAATAATGAACTAACGCCTAGCATTCTTAGAACCTTTACCGTTTGCTGGATTTTACTTATATGCCTACTTTCGAAACTAGTCAATATACCTCTAATAGCTATTTCCATTGGATTGGAAAAAATTATCTATTCAATCACTAAGTGGAGTCTCAAAAATGATTTCTCTCATCTTATTTATTTTATATCTACTTACTTGACTTTTGGTTATACTTTTTATTATAGCCAAGGTAACTCTAATGATATTTCTACTATTGATGTAGCTTCTGGTTACATAGGATTAGATGATTATATGCCATTATTTACTAGTATTTTAATTGTTTCAAATACCTATTCTCAACTAATTTTTTGGCTTCTCATGATGTTTGTGAGAATTACTGAAGTAAAATCTAACCTTCTGGCTTTCAGAGTTACAAAAGCAATCACAGGTACATTTAGTTTTTTAATTACCTCACAATTTCTCACTGTTGGATATTTCATGATAGTGGCGTTGATTCTTCGTAACCATCTCTTCATTTGGACCGTGGTTAGCCCTAAATTATTATATGAAACTTTCCAATCTTTCCTAATCTTCATGATTGCAGTCATGGTAACAATTTGTACACAACTTGGTAGATGAAAGAACCAGAATTGGAAGGTGTTTTTTTATTTAGTCATATTCACCGATAGAGAAATCCATACCGAATGTCAATATAAATACCAAAAATTAAAACATTGATTCTGTTATATAATTCTTTTTAATACTGAATAAATAACATTAAAAATCTTGATTAACAAATAAAAAAAATTCAATTGGCTTCACACAATAGACACCATGAAATCAAATTACAACAAGTTGAAACAAAAAAAGAGAATGAGGAATGGAAAGATGAATTCACCGAATTCACTGATCTTTTTTCATTTTTTGACTAGTTGCTCGGTAGATAATTGAGTCTCGACCAGGATCCATGTTCCACATTCCAACTGATACTCCTAAAATAATCAAAGCCATGGCAATTGCAGTGAACGCAATCATGGCGAAAGCCTGATGGAAATCAGTTGCATATTCATAAGCCAAATTCAGCATAGGTTTTTCATCTGTAGCCTTTAAAGATAAGAATACGTAAAATATTAATGATATTTCATTTAAAATCAAAACAAATGAGTTACTTACCATTTCTAGTTGATATTTGAATACGAAAATTCGATGGTATCAACTAATATAAGATCAGATTGTTAATTGTGCACCAAACAGTTGAATATAAACAAGATTTGTTCTTGAAAAGTCAAATCTCTTGTCAGTAAAGTCTAACTCTTGCCAAAGAGCATGCTCGTACATTAAATAGAGCTGCAGAGCGGTAAAAACAATTTTCAAAACTCAAAATCAATTTTGAGATTGATAAAATATCAATTTTAGCTACTATAAAATTCAAACTCGGTTGAATACTATGAAAAAGCCTGTCAATAAATTAAAAGAAAGATAATGATATTGTTTTAATCGAGCAGCATTTAACATTAGGCCCAGAATCATAAAATCTACCGGCTGAGCGAATAGCTGCAAGAAGCTATTCACGCTTATTCAATTATCTGATTTTTTTCATTGCTTGGTTCATAAATAAATGTTCATCAGTAAACAGTTCTATGACATTCGGCCTTTTTATAATTTAAAGTTGCATCTTTTTGATTTTGCTTTTCACATTGTCTTTTCAACTTAAAATTAATATCGATAAATTGCCGGATGACTGCTTATTATATATATTCAATCTTTTTAATAGATTTGAGACTCTTCTGAATTGTGCTGAAGGTAAATATAATGAGTTGCCTATTCTACTCGATCCTGATGAATAAACGACGATCTTCTGAGAGAGTATTGAGTCCCCTAGTAAATCATTTTTGTGTTTTTGTATTATACAATGTATATCGAAATCATCGAGACAATTTTGTGGTGATTCGCCAAAATTCAGCAAACTGTAGACCAAAGAAAGTGTCCGATAACTAAAGTTCACTAATTTAATCTAGTTTACTTGTTTTTCAAAAATTAATTTAAACATTTGGCCCTATCTATCTCTTGAAATGACTTGTTCAGAATCGAAACACTTATGCAATATCGAGGTTTTTTTCCAGAGTTCATTTTCTTACAACGTTTGACTATTTATCATCGAGATTAGTTTATCTGTTGATAAATTAAATCTCTTAATAAGGAAATTAAGAAGTTCAGTTTCGCGCTTGTTTCATATGAGGATACTCGTACATTAAATAGAGCTGCAGAGCGGTAAAAATAATTTAAAAACAATTATAGCAATTAGAAAAGCCGATTGAATAACTATGAAAAAGACTATGACTTTTTTCAATGAAAATCGATGATCATCGATAATCTATGTTTAGTGAAAAAGTTCCAGGAAAAGTTTAAAGTAGTGAAAAAAATTCAAAATGACCTTGAATAGCATGGCAAAAGGGGCTTTAGAGAACATCGATGTTTGCTCATGGTAATCGATGATCGCTGGCTGCAGCGATAATTATCGATTTTATCGATAAAATCGCCCAGCACTAGGATAAGCCGTGTAAACTATTTCATATCCACTAAACAATGCTTTGATATTTGGACCTTTTATCATTTCAAGTTGTATCTATTTTATTTAAGTTCTGATATTGTCTTTACAAGTTGTTGAAATGAATATCGATAAATTACCCGATGACTGCTTATTTCTTATTTTCAATCTTTTAAATAACTTTGAGACTCTTATGAATTGTGCTTCAGGTAAATATAGCTTTCATCTTGATTGAAATAAATAAATGTATTATACTTTTATTAACATTGTCTTTGATCTATCAACAGTCTGTGAAAGATGGAAACATTTGGTTTTCAAAAGATTAAAAACTGTTAAATACTTGACAAGTGAGTTGAAACTTTAATATTTGAACCCAACATTTGTTATTAACCATAAAGATAGTAATGTAACCCTTTCTTCAATAAAGATTCATTGGAAAGGGATCGTTATCCTGCCGGTACGATATACTTTAGTGAAGACGATCGACTAGAGCAAATAGGAACATCAAAATGGTTTCCTAAACTAAAGGTTGGTTTATTGCATGAGGAACAATTTAAACAAGAAATGGACTGATTTTTGGTTGATTAATTTATTTTGAAGATTCTAGACTTATGTGAATGGCATTACCTGGATTTAATTTCTAATTTGCCAGTCAAAGGATTACAATTGCTTTCATATTATGGATATTTGGATAATATCACATTGGATATTCCATCCGTTGAAATGATAGCAGCTCAAGACTTTTATAATTCCTTTGCAAATGCTAAACAAGGCCCGAAGATAGAGCAATTATACATTTTACATTGCAATGTATCCAGGTTTTCCAGGCATGCTAAATATTTTCCGAACTTGAAGCGACTTCATATTGAAGACGTACGCACTTGTAAGTTTTATCTTATTCTTGTTTTATTAGATTCTCAATTTATTCTTATCTTCTTGTTTATGAAACAGATGCCCCTTTTGTTGACAAATGTTATACTGGACCTGTTCTTGAAAAGCTAGAGATTTTGGAAATATCTTTATTCGCTGAATATGCAGAATTTTTTAACAAAAAATATTATGGATTCAGCCTTGCAGACCATTGTCCAGCCTTGAAAAGTGCCTTTCATGTTATTCAATCTCGTGAGCCTTTCGTCAATAGTGAGATTAAAAATTATGTTTTAGAAGATTTAGTTCTTTTATTTGTAAGTATTTCTTTTAAATATTTACAACTCAGATTTTCACAATGCTTAATATTTCTCTTCTTGACATTACAGGGATGTGATTGGTCTATCTTAAGATGTATTTTAAGCAAGTATCCAAATCTGAAACATTTGGCTATCAGAGGAGGCACATACATATCTGATGAAAATATTCCTGAACTTTTAAAGCTACTTCCTCGTTTAACTCTTATCGATATCAGAGACTCACAAGAAGTGACTGAAAAGTCAGCTGATTATATTGATTGGTACTGTCAACGTCGTAATCGTTCAATTTCATTCTATTATCGGCACAACGGAACTGAAATAACAAAGGAATGGCCTAATTCATTAACTAAACACGTTCGTATTGGTCGAGGGCTTGATTTCATGAAATGGTGTTTTTTCAGAGACTATGATGATATGCCTTTTTTACTTGATCCTGATGAATGAAATAAATGAACAATCTTGCAGTTCATCATCCCTTGATTGTGTAAAAAATAATTAAATTCAAACGTTTTGGTTGGAAGAAAGCTTGTTCAAGTATGAAGGAGTATTTTTTATCTCAAGCGAACCAAAGCCTTTCAAATTGAATAAAATTCGATATCCTCGAAATGAAACAAAATTCTAACTCGAATTTTGCATTGAGTCACTTAAGACAGAATTCAACAATATTCAACAACAATGAGGTCGAACTGGAGTTCCAAGATCACATGTGTAAATGTATCCGATACATGAAATTGGTACCTAATGACGTTAAACATTATCACCTTTTGCGAGTTTCAATGGTGACATAGAGTTTGACATGTGTGAAACAAAATTTATAGCTCGATAAATAGCAGGAATAAGCTTTTCACACTTATCCAGATTATCTGATATTTCATGTTATTTCAAATTTGTTTCATTGCTTGAGAGATAATAAACTGTTCATTGCTAAACACTTTTAAATAATTCTTTGACATTCGGCCTTTATATCATTTCAAGTTGTATTTTTTTGGTTTTGGTTTTCACATTGTCTTTTCAAGTTGCTAAAATTAATATCGATAAATTGCCTGATGGATGCTTATTATATGTTTTACTATCGATTGAAAATATAGCTTTGAAAAGTACCTTTCATTATATTCAAACTGATCAAGAATTCTTCGTCAACAGTGAAATCAAAAACCATTTCTTAGAAGATTTACTTGATTTACTAGTAGTTATCGATTTTTTAGTATTTCTTTTTTAAAAATTGAAGCTCGAATTTTGACAATGTTTTGTTTAACATTACAGGAGGATGGCCAAGAATGGTCAGTTTTAAGATGCATATTGAGCCAATGTCCAAATTTGAAACATTTGGTTATCAGAAGAGAGCATGACACAGGAATATCTGATGAAAATATTCCCGAACTGTTGGAATTGCTTCCTTGTATTAGGCTCATTGATATCAGAATTTCACGAAAAGTAACCGAAAAGTCAACTGAGTACATTGAATGGTACTGTAGACGTACCAAAAAAGACCTTTAACAACAAAGAAATGGCCTCATTTATCAAGAAAAAGTGTTCATATTGGTCGTAGATTTGATTTCATGAAATACTGTTTTCTCAGAAAATATAATGAGTTGCCTATTCTACTCGATCCTGATGAATAAACAACGATCTTCTGAGAGAGTATTGAGTTCCTTAGTAAATCATTTTTGTGTTTTTGTATTATACAATGTATATCGAAATCATCGAGACAATTTTGTGGTGATTCGCCTAAATTCAGCAAACTGTAGACCAAAGAAAGTGTCCGTAAACTAATGTTCACTAATCTAATCTAGTTTACTTGTTTGTCAAAAATGAATTTCAGCATATTAACTAGGCAATATTTATCTCTTGAAATGACTTGTTCACAATCGAAGCACTTATGCAGTATCGACCTTGTTTTTCCCAAGTTCATTTTCTTACAAATCTTGATCTAATATATCATCATGATTTGTTTATCTGTTGATTAATTCAAATTTCTCAGTAATATCTCAGGAACTATTGAGTTTACAGAAAAAACCCTTCACCTTGCCCTATCATCCTCTATTCAATGACACATCACTCATTCAAGTCGGTTTTAGGCAACTCATGGGGTTCTCTTGTTTCTAAAAAGTGGTTAGTAAGTTAAGGAAATTAAGAAGCTCATTTTCGCGCTTGTTTCTTATAAGCATGCTCGTACATTACGCTGTAAATAGAGCTGCAGAGCGGTAAAAATAATTTACAAAATTCAAGATCAACCTTAGCAATAATAAAATTGAAACCCGATTGAATAACTATGAAAAAGAGTGTCAATGAATGAACAGAAGATGGTGTTATTGTTTTCAGCGAGTCGCACATTTTAATTTTAGGCGCGATTCAAGATCTTAAGATTTACCAGCTGGGCGCATAGCAGGGATAAGCTATGTAAATTATTCTAAATCCACTAAACCGTTCTTTGCAGTTTTGTTTTTATAATTTCAAGTTGTATCTTTTTGATTTTGGTTTTCACATTGTATTATTGTTTCACGTTGTAATATTTTCAAGTTGCTAAAATGAATATCGATGAATTGCCTGATGACTGTTTATTACTTATTTTCAATCTTCTCAATAACTTTGAGGCTCTTATGAATTGTGCTGAAGGTAAGTATAGCTTTCATCTTAATTAAAATGAGTATTTTGTTTACAGTAGTCTCTCTCATATTTGAAAAAGAGACAGAAATAGAAAGAGACAGAGAAGAAGGTCTCTTTCTCTAGCCTTAAGTTGCCCAGTAACTATTGCCGTTTGAAGGGAACTTGAGAGATCACTGTATTATACTTTAAAACGCTATTAATTGTCTTTAATCTATCAACAGTCTGTAAAAGATGGGAAAATTTGGTTTTAAAGAGATTACACAGGGTTAAATATTTGACAAGTAAGTTAAAACTTTAATATGAACACAACATTTGTTATAAACCAATAAAGATGACACTAATAAACTCCTTTCTTCAATAAAGATTCATCGGAAAGAGATGGTTATCCTGCTAATTATACTATGTTCTTTAAAGATGACGACCCACTAGAGAAGTATAGAATATCAATATTGCTTCCTAGACTCAGGGTGAGTTTATTGCACGAGAAAAATTGTGAATCAAGACAAAAGATTGGTTTTATTAGATTTTATTTAAAGATTCTAGACATAGATGGGCGCTTTGAATTGAAACCCTGGGAGGTTTTTCCAGCCAAAGGATTGCAATTTGGTTCATGGGATGAATTTTTGGAAGACACCAGATTCTATATTCCTGACATTGAAATGATAGCAGCTTCCCATTGTTATAATTTTTTTGCAAATGATATACAAGGACCGAAGCTAACGCAATTATTCATTTCCCATTGCGATGTTTCTCAGTTTGCCAGTTGTGCCAAATATTTTCCAAATTTAAGGCGACTTCATCTTGAAGACTTATATACTTGTAAGTTTCATTCTTTTCTTGTTTTATTAGATACTCTATATATTCGTATCTTCATTTGTATTACAGCCTACCCTGACGAAGACAAATGTTATACTGGACCTGTTCTTGAAAAGCTAGAGATTTTGGAAGTATCTCTATGGGCAAACTGGGCAGATAATATCAATAGATATTATGGATTCAGCCTTGCAGACCATTGTCCAGCCTTGAAAAGTGCCTATCATGTTACTCAAGATGACAAACCTTACGTTAATAGTGAGATTAAAAATTATGTTCTAGAAGATTTAGTTCTTTTGCTTGTTAGTATTTCTTTTAAAATTTAAGACTCAGATTTTCACAGTGTTTCATATTTCCCTTCTTGACATTACAGTATGATGCTGATTGGTCATTCTTAAGACGTATTTTGAGCAAATATCCAAATTTGAAACATTTGTCTATCAGAGCTTCCGAAGAAATATTGGATGAAAATATTGCCGCATTTTTGAAGCTACTTCCCCGTATTACTCTTATTGACGTCAGAGATTCGGCATTCAAGTCAACTGAATATATTGATTGGTACTGTGAACATCATAATCGTTCAATTTCACTCGTTTGGAAAGATGAAACTGAAATAAAAAAGAAATGGGCTTATTTATCAAGTGAACGTGTTCGTATTGGTCGAGGACTTGATTTCATGAAGTACTGTTTTTTCAGAGACTTTCATGAGATGCCTTTTTTACTTGATCCTGATGAATAAAGAGTAGTTCAACGGATAAGTTTAAGGAGATTTTATTTGTGAATTCTCTCATGTCGATGATCAGCCCATCTTTGGTTATCATAACCTCATCACTAAAGACTTTGTATTGATCTGTAAAATCAATTGATGTTTGGTGCTACTTTTTTGTAAAAGACTGTTCATTAAATCAAGAAATGAGTCAATTCATTTTTATAATTTATTTGGTATGGAAATGATCAGGTCAACAATCACACTTTTGAGCTAAAGGGTGTTGCGGTTAGTAAGGTTCAAGCAATCACTTACCCAATGTTGATAAAAAGATAAAGATGATGATAATGAAGATAACGATGGCAAAGATGGTTGATGAAGGTGAAAATGATGAAACAAAATAACAACAAAGACATTATCATCATCTTTATCTTTTAATCAACATTGGGTAAGTGATTGCTTGAACCTTACTAACTGCAACACCCTTTATAAAATGAACAAATTAACGTCAATTATTTTATTAAAAATCTTATTTTATTAGATTTTGTTTTTAATTTAATGATTTTCAAATACTGTTTTTTCCAATTTGAAATCAATCCAAATATTAGAAAAATATTTCCTCAAAATTCGGATGGAATTTTTTTCAGCTTAAGAAATCAAAGTTTTCCTTGTCAAGTGATTCCAAACTCAGATCAAATGATTCTTCACTCTTATAATAATGACGTTTGCGACTCATATGATATGGCTTTTCTCTGGTTCCAAAAATGAGTAAAGATAGTTTTGATATTGTTCCAAACCGTTTCTTGGGACTCTGTAAATAAAAAAATTGAGAGAAAAGCGTTATTCTCGTAATGTAATTCACATTATTTTTGTCATAAAAAATGAGAAAATGCTTTGTAAGACAACTTCATATAAGGTAAGTTCAAAATTAAACCGAAAAAGGTAATGAATTTGTCAATTAAATATCATTCAAATCTATGTATCGCATGATTAGCAAATGTAACGAGAAAACTCAATCATTCCATCAGTCTATTGAACTGTATTGAGATATTAAAATTCTGTTTATGTAAATATTTACATTATCTCGAATTTCCAAAGTCCAATAGCCATAAGGTCTTTCTGCCCAAAAATGAACGGATGTAAAAAGCCAGTTTTGAAAACCTTCTGATGATTTATCTCGTTTTCGTGAGTCCAAAAGAGTTGAACTTGTATCTATTAAATAATGAAAGTTGTCATAATGAAAGTGTTAGTAAGAAATGGACATAGTTTCGATTAATATGATATGGCTTACTTGAAGGTGAAACCAATTCGATTTCGAGTGCACCCCTCAATGGATAGTCGATAGTGGCCATCAACTGAACGTGTTCGACATAATTGACTTCACCAATTGAGCCACGACAGCCACTGACATTAAAAGCAACTCGTAATTTTGATTCACTGCTTATTTTAAGAGGGTCCCTGTAAAAAAGCAGAAGTAAAAATTAAAATACACAGATAAATGGTTAAATTTACAACTGATTACCTCAGTAGGAGACCAACGTTACAAAATCTTTGTGGTGGTACTGATGGCCATGCTTTAGCCCATCGGGTCATTAAATCTGCGTCCAAAAGACCAAACCCAAATCGTTCATTGAACAAAAGATCAGCACCATTACGTTTCCATCCTGGGTTATTTTTCAGAGGAAGAACTTGTGATGTCCATACAACTAAATGTTGAACATCACGCCAATTAAGGTTGGGACTATAGAGAAGATTGGTGAATCAGTTTTGTCTCTTCGATTATTTAAAAGTTTAACATTAAAAAATGAAAAATAAAACCAACTTAAACAATAAATGATAATATTTTTCATGATTCATGAGAATAATTGTTTCACTCACTTTGCTTCTAAAACTAAGGCTATTATTCCGGCAGCAATTGGTGCGGCAGCTGAAGTTCCAGTATGATCATTGGTGCAAGAATTGCCAATATCTGTTGTGGCTACTTTACCTTCATTTTTACCACCACTTGAATAAGTAACGGCTATTGTTGACGCACAACGCTCTCCATACCAAGGAAAAGATCTAAAAAATGATCACTAGTTCAGTACTTTGATCTAAGGCGAAAAAATTCCCATAATCCGTTTGAAAGAGTAAGAATGAAATTTACCCATTTTGAGAAGCACTCCCAATTGACAAAGTATAGATTGAACTAGCATATCCATCACAATTACAGTTATCATCATTATTGCCTCCATTACCAGAAGCCCAAACATAAATTGAGCCTCGGCCTCGTCTTCCATAGGTGACTCCACGAAGTAAAGCTTCCTGAGCTAATCTTTTAGGCCCTTCAACTGTTTCACCGTTATCAGCTGGACCCCAAGAAGCACTGTAGATATCAACGATTTGATGCTTATAGGCTAGGCTTCTACCCTCAATAGCGTCAGTGATAGCTCCATCGAGTAACTTAATACCTAGAAAGAGAAACAGACAGAAATTTTTATCATGGCCTAGCCAAGAACAACCATGGTCAAGATTGACAAAAATTTACACAGTTACTTACCCGCAACACGAGCATTAAAAGCAATTCCTACGCCACAAAGAAAGTTATTTGCACTCATGGCAACCTCACCGGCACACCTTGTCCCATGGCTATTATCACTACCAGGTCGTGGACTTGGGTCAAAATCATCATCATTGAAATCGTAACTAGCAATTGGATTCTGTGAGATCAAAAGAAAAACAATGACCAAGAAGATAAAATTGAGAGACAAATGACTAATTGATATTACTTACGAAATTAGATTTTAAATCACTATGAGTATGTTCAAGTCCTTTGATTTGATGGGATTGTCAGGAAAAATGAATTTTTAAATATTAGAATTAAATGAATGATAAAACAAAACTTAAAAAAATCATAACAAGAATCAAACAAACCGTCATCAAGAATGGCAACTGTGATTCCTTTACCAGTAAACCCATGTGACCAAGCTTCCATAATTTTGTGACTTCTTGTTAAACTATTCATCTCATTGGTGATGTACCATTGATTCATAAACAATTTATCATTAAACCTTAAGGCAGCCTTCTTAATAAGATTATTAGTATCTGGAATTGGACGAGCGGTCTCTGCTCCACCCGTCTCGCCCGTCAATAGCATTGGCTCCATTTGCCGGATCCCCAGAATTTTTTCATCGAGTGAATTGGCTGACAAATGATTAACCTTGTAATGATTGTTTAAAGTTAAACTCGATGGTTCGCTCAAATAGCCACGTTTATGTCTAAAGAATGGTATTTGTGGCTCAGTAAATTCAACTCCTACATCAGCCGCTAAATCTTTGATTATATCAAGACTTCGAGTGTATTTATTTGCCACAGGAATCAGAAGAGAGTAAGTATTTTCAAAGCTAGGAACCTGAAAATAAATGATTGGTAAACACAATGATTTTTGTTATCCATTTTCACAATTAACTTACCTCTCGAACCTCAATTGGTCCATATTTACGTGCAATATGTTCAACATACTGAATACCTCTATAAGATCTTACGATAATTTCCTGGACATTGTTTAGGTATGGATCCAATTCGTTGTACTCTGGTCTACATTCAACGGTTAAAATTAGTGTTAATAAATAAGAAATCCTTTTGATTAACATTTCACGTTAATTGTTTGGAAACTGATTAACTTGGAATGAAGAAGTAAATTTTTCCAAGAAATCTTCAAGATTCTAAATGATAGAAAAGACTTGACTTCATATCATTTTGCGAAAACAATATCAAATGATTGTTCACAATCGAAGCGATGTTAAGAAATGAGAATCTAAAATAGTGTTTTCATGAAAAACTATCCTCTTTGCTCGGTAAAAATAATGCTAACCGGAAGATATTAAACAATTAAAACGAAAAATTGGCAGAGATTTGATTTTTAAGAACAGCTATTAATATCAACAACTATTTAATAACTCTTTTAACCTTTTTAGATGCTTGATTGGAAATAAACGCAAGTGGTGAAACTGTTGAAATGGTTGTCATTTACGACATTATTAACATTTCAAGTTCAATACAAAGAAAATTACGATTTTCATTGATTAATTTGTTGTTTATTGATTGTGTAAAGCAGAAAACGATTGATAATTAAGAGTTCGTGTAGCAAAATATATATTACAATTTTAATACCAATATCGATATATGTTTTTGATATTTAGCAAGAAGATTAGGCTTGTTTAAGGTGATCAACCAGTGATTAAAGTTAAACAAGCAATGTACACCTATTGATCTCTTATTTCATGAGGCAATGTAAGGTGACGGTCTAGGGCCCGAGGCACCTCGTTTGATAGTAGCAAAATGATCTTTTGAGCCAAGAGATGAGCGAGTATCGATTCCACTTGCAGTTGAATAAGGTTCCGAGTATTGATGGTGAGTTGTGTAACTCCTTTCAGTTCCCAAATGATTGCTGGTTGAATAGCCAGAAACAATTGATCCAGCCTTCATTGCATTGTCAATGTTCATACATTTGGTTGACATATTCAGTCGAGAACCAGGCTTTTGATTGGATAAATCAGATAAAGATAAAGAATTGCTTGCTTTTCCATCATCTTCTGAAAGAGAAAAAATGTGTTCACATTAGATAGTTAATACATGCTACTATTATTTTTAGTGTTTTTACCAACCTGAGTAATGATTATAAATTGGATGTGGTTGTCGATTGACACAATAAAAAGCAAGAAGAAGAAGGAAAATAATAATTGCTAAAGAGAGACTGATTGGAACGATGAAAGAAATGTTCCGATATAAAGGCACTTCCTCGTAGGCACCAGTTAATTCATTATTCCTACTTTTAGCCGATGAATAAGAGCTTCTAGATGATGACTGAGATATTCTTGAATCATGACTCGGTATGGTTATTGGGTATTCAGATTGAGTTACACCAGCATCATTTTTAGCAATGACCAGAATGATATAAGTCATTCCGGGGACAAAATGATGAAGTCCAATCTCTTTTTTAGAACCTTTCATGGTCAACTTTTCATGAACAGGAATCCAGATATTTGTATGCTTCGGACGTTTCTTTATATCAAAATAATGGATCGGGCATCCACCATTATTCCATAATCCTAAATTGAGAATAACTTCAGTTTTATTGGTCCAAATGACTGATGATAATCTGGTTGGTGAAATCGGAGCTGAAAATTACAGGTAAGATTAAAAAATATAAATAAGTGTTTGGTAAGAATTTGATAAAACGTTTTGTTTTGATTAATTTGTTACTTACCGGCACCTTTGGTTCGAGCAGAAACTTTCTGACTTGGTTCGCCAGTTCCAAGACTATTTGTAGCTGTCATGAATAATGAATACTTTGTTCCACATGATAAATCTTTGAGCACATAACTTCTTAATTCTGGTTCTAATTTGATATGATTATTATGGGAATTTTTATTCTCTTCTTTAAAGTAGAGATTGTATTCTCTTATAATTGATTTGTCTTTCGGATCTCGCTCCCAAACTATCTCAATTGAATCATTAGTTGTACCAACAACTGTTATTGAAGGTGATATTGGTGGTGAAGTTTCAAGAGTAACACCAACAACAGGGTCAGACAAAGGACCTGAGCCTGCTTGATTATATGCTTGTACAACAACCCAATAACGAGTTAAAGGCCTCAAATTGGTTAGATAAGTGGTAAAGGAAGGTGAATTCCGTTCTTCTTCCATATTGACTACATGATGTTTGAACTGATATCGATCATTGGCTGATTCAGTCTTATATCCAACATAATAAGCTAAAATAGGTCCATGTTGAAGTTCAGGTGAAACTGGAGTCCAAGTTACTTTCAGAGATTGTGATCCAGTGGCTGAAACTTTGATTGATTGTGGAGGGCCTTCAGGAGCTAAAATAAACAATAAAAGGAAACCATCAGTACATTGATTTCAACCAAAAAGACGCCTATTTGTTATAACAAACCTTCTTGACGAGTAGTTACATTAACTGGATCACTGTGATCACTTTGCCCAACAGCATTTTCACAATAAACACGAAATGTGTAAGTAATCAATGGAAGAAGATTAGATATTAAAGTTGACGAAACTGCTCCATCCACAGTCACTTTGTAATTGTCATAAGAAATCTGGTTATTATTGGAGCCGACATCAAGCTGATCTACTGGCTCATAAACAATATGACATTGTTTGATTATTGAATTACCATCAAAAGGTAGCTTCCAATGTAACTCAATGGTTCGACTTGTTAGATTACCAGGCTCCAGGTTAATTGGCTTTCCAGGTCTCTCTGTGTAAATATTTACAAAATAAAAAACAAAAATTTAATTAAAAAGGAAAAAACTGTTGTCATGAGCAAGACTCGCTAAAAATTAACCCTTAAAATCAAGACAATTCATCGTTGTTCAATAAAGTTAAGCCCAAAAAGGCTTTTTGAAAAAAAATTCTCGGCAATGACAAGTTAACCTCCGTTATAGCTTGTTACAAGTTAAACTCATTTACAAGCGATCTTACAGCAATTTAAAACATGTAAATTGTGTTGCGAGAAGAAAAGTTAATAGCTAAAGATGCAAGCGAATCTATTAGATAGTCAAATAGGTAAATAAATGGATAAGTTAAACATCAACAACTAATGTTGATAGTGATTCTGATGATGATGGTGATGGTGATATGAAAGTTGAGACAAATTTGTTATTTCAGAGCAGCCTGCCTTTAAAAGCCGTTAAATTTTGTACAGAGTTTTAAATTTTTTCACAATCAAAAGTTATTGTTATAGAGGAAAGTTGAGATGAAGATGAATGATGAAGAAAGGACATAAAAATAGGAAGATGAAGTTATAAAAAGGCAAGAAAAAAGGATGAAAACGACAAGAAAAGCCTTTAAATGGTAGCTTAAAGATGTTTATGGAGCAAAAGAAGAGGTAAAATCAACTAACTTTCATCAGTCTTTCTCATCTTTAACTTTCACTTTTTTTTCATCTTTACTTTTTCATTCAGTTATAAGCTATCGAGTCTCCAATTGTTTTGTTAACAAACCAATGGTCAAAAAAAGAAGCTGAAAGATGAACAAGAAAAGTCTTTTCATTTGACCTTTTCTGGCCTTTTTTAGATAACGGTCTGAGTAGTCAATGAAGATAAAGATGATTATGATGATGATAGGAAAAGAGAAGAGGACAAAAGAAGAAAAGATAAAAGTCTAAGGCCAAATTCAATTATCGACAAATTCTGGACTTTCATTTGATTCTCATGCAATCTTGCGATTCTTTCTGTTTTCACTTGTTTTTACAGTTGATGAAAACAATGAAGACAAGAAGATAAGGTGAAAGGGCCAAATATTGATGATATTGAAGATAAAGAGGCAAAAAAAGTAAACATTGTCAATATTGGGTAAAATATTTACTATCAACTTTGACACAACAAAACCAAAACATGTTGTTCAATGTTTCTATCGATCACAGTTGATTCTTAATCGACAATTTCAATCGATTAATTGAATGATAATTCAACATTTGAAGCAACAAAATTACAAATAATGAAAGCATCAATGATCAAGGAAACCAAGTAAACATGGAAAGAACAGAGACTATGGTTAAAACAGAGAAACAACATTGAAAGGTTAATGAGGTAAAATGAGTTTATCTTATTGTTCAACATGAATTATATTTTAAGTTATCTGAAAATTGAATTTACTCCAGGAAAAAGGATGAGACATAAAAGGACTTGAAAGATGTTGAAGAGAGTGAAGATGAAGATGATGAAAGTGACCATTTTCAGTTTTTTTGTTTTTCTTTCATTCACTTGATAATCCTATTTGCTTTTGGGTAAAGCACGTTACTTCAACTTGGACTGCTTTTGTAATGATAATGTTCATCATGTTGATCAACATTTCATGAGTTTATCATTCTAAAATTTAGGTTCACTGAGAATGAAAAAATAATGCACTTTTACTCGCTCATCTATCAATACCATGTACTGTCCATAAATTAATCAGTAACTTTCCAATTTCAATTCAATTTAGCCTTTGATTTAAATTGATTTTTACCATTTACCAGATTAAATCTTGAAATTTATTTCAATCGAGTAAACTGAATGCAAACAATAATTATAAATGTTTTCACTAATATTGATTTTTCCCATAATGTTTTGGATTTGGAGAAATCAATTGAAGAAAAGGCGAAATGTCTTAATTTGATTGTGATTAATGCAATGAAATACCTGAAAAAATAACACAAATCTTGATTAAATAATAATACTGATGGAAGTAACAAATTAATTAATTTGTACTAAATACGAATCTTATAGCTGAAGCAATAACAATTAGATTTTTGAATTTTGCTGCTCTGTTCATTAAAAGTAATTTCAAGTGAAATGTTTTTTTTGGGGTTCAAAAGATAGATTAGACGGACAATAACAAGGGTTTACCTGTCAAGAAATAAAGTTAATAGTGATTAATTGAAAGGTAGGAATGATTATTGAGATGCATTGTTAAACTAATTAGCTTCATCATCAGGTGATAGCTTCCATTAGAAACATTGTCGATGATGGAGAAGAAGAAGAAGAAGATGAAGAGTGGAAAGACAAGGATGGGATTAATGGAGGAAGGGAAGGAAAAGGGATGAGAATAATGATATTTAACATTCTTCTATTGAGAATAATGAATGACATGAGAAGATGGAAGACAAATGATGAACCAGGCAAGAGTATGTTTACTTGGATTGGTCTTTAGTCTGCTTCTTGTCTATGGATATAATATATCATGTTGGCAAAGGTTAATCTGGAAAAGGTGACTTGAAGAGGAAAAAGATGGATGCTAAATGATTATGATGAAGATGGTGATGAGGGTGATGACCGACATTGTATCTTCCTTTCCTTTGAGGAATGGATGATAAATGATAATAAAGATTGGTTTATGAAACGTTGTTCAATGTTACATTTCATTTTCATTTCTTTCACCATCACCACCATCAAAGTAATGATAATAATATAAATCTGTGTTTGCTGAAAGAAGAAAATGAAATCTCTGTAGACTCTTTTATCCTATCACCATCGCCATCAGAATCATCATCTTCATTCTCATTATCCTCATCATCAAGTAGTAGTATAATATCTTAATATGAGTCTAATTTTACACTAGTGATTTGATTGTTGTTTAAGAGTAAATAGATGTTTCATGAGGATGATGATGATGATTATATCTTTATCTTTAAATGTTGCTTCTTTCATTCATTTCAATTATTGTTGCGCCAGATTGTCCAAGGTTGACTGCCATTAAATTTGATTAACCTGTTGGTCAATGTTTATAATTAACCCTCATAAATAAGAGTTAATCTTGTTTACATAGGAACCATTTAACATTTTTATTTCTGGTGTCCCTCCATCAGTACGAATAGTAGACTGGAAAACAAAAGTATGAAAGAAACGTTTACTCAACAAATAATTAAGGTAAATAACAATTTGTACAATTTGTAATTGTAATTAAATGTTATCAAATTTTTGATGGATATAAATTTTAATCAGTTTACAGTTAGAGGCTTGAATAGAAATGAAAAAAAATGGTAAACTCACTTGGCCATGATGAACTGTTACATTAGGAGAAAGCAGAGTTTAAAAGAAGAGGAAAGTCTAACGTAATGTAACAGAATTAGTTCTGAAATCATTTCAGATTGATTTTTACTTTCCAAGAGAAACTATCATGTCTTGGGGAAGAGAAACATGAAGATGGAAAATTGAGAAGGAACAAAAAGTATAATAATAAACGTTGCAACAAATTGAAACAGTTTTTAAGTAAAGAACCAGAATTCACAAAAAGCACTTTAAGATTGCGGAAAAAATGACGATGAAAACAAGCAAGAAAAGGGATGATAAAGATAAAAGGGAAGACAGTGTGATAAAGATGATAACGATGTTGTTGATGGTGATGATGGCGATGATAGAAGATTGAAATAAAGTCAACTATAAAGTACAACTGACGGAAAAAGGGAATCAAATATATTGATGAAATTTCAATTTCATCTTTCAAGCTTGTTATGATGAAAAATTTCCTCCTACCCATTAGTGTTCAAACCATTGATACTTATCACCATCTTTATCAGCATTGAAATTACAATTTGTCAATGAAAAAGTATTAAAATGAAAAAATATGCAAAATAAAAGATTGTAAAAGACGAGAGACCGAAATGCTTCTGATGAGAATCTTTGTCTTCCTTTTTTCGGGTTAAATTCAAGATGAAGAGTCTTGGGTTTTGTAGCTAAAAATACTTACCAATTACAGTTAGTCTGATCGAAACTGAAGCATAACCATAATCATTATGTCCTACACACGAATAAACATCTTCGTCTGTCCTTTCAACTGAATTTATTGATAATATTGATATGATGCCATCAACGTCTTTCATTTTGGTCGTGTTCATTGAATATTTGCTATTCGATTATAAAAAGAGTACAAAGTAGAAAGTTAATTGTTGAGTAATTCTGATAGTAAATTACAATTTACCTATTTGGTTCATTAGATTTTATTTTTTCTATTGATCTGGTCCATTCCATAGTAATGGGTAAATCCCCATAACCAACACAGCGAATTGAAATCTCGTTTCCTCTTTTTACTTCAATTGAACTTGTTTCTGCTGTAATTTTTGGTGGTCCTGGAAATAGATTGAATGCAAAACAGAAGTCAATAATATGATTTCTAGATGAATTGTTAATGTCAACAATTAATACTCACGATTAACTTTAAAATTAACAATTTTACTAAGTCCATCACCGATGCCATTATTTGCGTTACACATAAACTGAGTCTCATCTTCATCACTTATCCTGTCAATTAACAATGAACCATTCTCAAGGGTTTTTAATCGACCATCTCTTACAGCAATGAATCTATCTGAAGAACCTGATAAACATAATTGAAAAAATGAGTTGTTGATATTTTGTCTATAATAAGACAATCTTTAAACTTACTTGATCTTGTAAGCCAAGTTATGTTAGGCTTAGGATAGCCATCAGCATCACAATTGATTATTAATCTTTTGGATAAAGTACCATTAATATTATTAGCAGGCTCAATCCTCCACTTAGGCTTGGCTGTAATAAAAACAATTTAGGTTGAAAATTTTCAATCCATTAACCACACTTAAACTTTTGGCCATTTCATTTTTCATCACAATTTTTCACATAAGATTATATCACACACCAACCAAAGCAAAGAGTAATAGCGCCATCGCGTTCTGATCCTTTTCCCTATCCTTATCTCTTGTTAATTTTTTGCTATTTTTTATTAATTTCAAATTGTTTTAATTATTTTTTAAATTCTTATGTTTCAATGTAACGGTATTTGAATACTCAGTGAGTCCGTTAGTCTCGTCAATAGTCTGATTTTTTTGTTTTTTGTGTACAAAATTGAAAGTTTTAACATTAAGATGGATTAACAGATTTATTAATTATGGATTTTATCATCAACGCCATCTTGTGAAAAAAGGGTTAATTAAAAATGCCAAAGGCTGACTTTGTCTTTCTTCAAAACAAACTAAATTTTCCCACTGAATTTTTAAATTAACAGGAGCTCGATGTTTTCAAATTATTAATATTTAACAGTTCAAGGAATCATCTCAGTAATTTTTTAAGTTTAATGTGACATTAATTCAATATCTAATCATCAACTGGATAATCATTGTATTCGAATTTATTTTTAAATTGATCTAAAGCTCAAGCTCTACAGGCTTAGCATTAATTTGTGAAGAGCCAAAGGTAAGCTATTGTATTTACAATATTTTTTTAATTAATACTGAGATTTAAACTAATCTTGGCCTAGACATGAAGCTTATTTATTCATCTGTATGCATGTAAAAACGTGAAAACGCTTTTGCTATCTTGGCCCATCACTGAAATTTTGATTGTGCTTAGTCAAAAGTATTTACAATAGAAAAATTTAATGCCCTAAAAAAGTCAATACTGAACTATTCCCACAAATAGTCAGATTAACATGAGAATTCAAGTTCCGGAGAAATTCATGATTCAAGTCAGGTTTATATAAAGTTTATTCGCAAATCGCGATTATAGCTGATCGCGACTGGACTTCTTCGTTTCTTTCTATTAACTCTTAATCTAACTCTTTCATCATCTTTAACTGTCTGTAGCTATAACAACTTGGACCAAACTTTCATTGCTGTTCAAAGGCCATCAGTTTAAATACAGTACAGTAAGTCTTGTAACTTTATCTTAATCTTTAAATGGTGAGTTGAACAATAAAGTTGTTGATTTTATTTCATGATTTTATCATGAAGGAATTGTTTTTTTTCACACAATTTTCAACTTACATTGAACAATTAGACGAGTTTTACGTGAATCTGACCCATATTTATTGGTTGCTTGACAGGTGTAATCTCCTTTATCTGAGACATGGACTGACTTGAACAGAATGGAAGATGAATGGTTTGACCTTTCAATCAAATAATTGTTATCATTTTGTGGTAATGTATCACTTTTGGTCAATCGTTGGTCATCTTTAAACCATGTAAAATGTATTTCGGGATCACCCTTGTTGATGAAACATATAATGTTCACTTTAGTTCCTTCCTCTACTAATCTGGAAGCTGGTAAGAAGACTTCATCAATTGTTGGTGAAGCTGTAAAATAGGATGGAAATAAAAAATTGTCATTAGAAGGTTAAAGAACGGACATTTCAGAGAATTGAGCTGATCTTAATTAACACGACCGAGGAACCAATCTGACGTTTTTGGACAAGTGAAGGAAAGGAAAGTTGCGATTGATATCATCATCGTTGGACATTATATCTTTTTCCAATTCTAATCATCAATTGGTCATTTCTCAGCGGATTAACATACAATAATGAAGATAATGACGATAAGAAGGAAGGAAAAGAGGAACAAAGATCAAAAAGTGTGATCACTGATCATCTAACGTGACGAGAATTGTAAATCAATGTTGAAATTAAAGTTGATTACGGAATTATCTTCATCTCCCATGGAAATTGACTTTAAATAAACAGATAATATAATGGTTTCAATTGAGCTATAAAAATCTATTGATCAAGTTACATTCAGAATATCATTTTCAAATGTTTATCCTGGATACAAAACAGTCAATACTCGTAATCAAGTGAATAGATACAAAATGAAACATTCAAATCAAACATTCACTGTTTATCAAACAAATAACAACTAGTTTTAAATATTGAAATCATTTTATTAACTGAAATGTTTTCCCGAGTTTACAAATTACACTTAAAGCTTAATGAGAATCATTAGCTTCATTATTTCACAAAAAAACTGATTAATTCAAAACAACTTTATCAACTTGAACAATCCTAATGAAGTTCATCAATATAAAGCTTGATCTAAGCTGAAGTCTGACGTTTCCAATTTGAACACAATTTTTGTCGATTTAAGTCAAGTCTCTAGATAACTTCGCGCTGAATTTGATATCCCAGTGAATTGATGAACTTGGACATTCAACTTTAGCTTTATCACAACAAATGTTATTACAATTGGACAATCTTGACTAAAAATTGATGTTTCATTTTATTGTGAACAATCCATTCGATCTTTGATCCAACCTTTCAGATGAGTTTGAGTTTAATCTCATTTTGTTATTTTGTTTAACTTTCAGTTTTAACCTTACAGATTAATGATGAAAAGCTTGATCCAAACCTGTCTTAGGTCAAAGGATTTACTGTTGAGTTGTTCATTTTTTAGGCTCATAAATATTCTGTTGGGTAAAAAAGAGATCCAATAATGTTGCTTTTTTGGGGATTTTTTTCACTTTTATTCACATAGAAAAGTAATGATTGGAAAAAAGCGATTATCATTATCGTCATCTATTGACACATTATTTGATCACAAAAAGTGTTAACATTAAGATGGATTAGCAGATATATTAATGATGGACTAATGTTGAAATGTGAAAAAAGGCTTTTACTGGTTCTAGAGTTGGACTGTGATGAATAAGTGAACAACTCATGGATCCAATGAATAACACAACAGAATTTATCTGAATAAACCTGAATAGACTTTTCATGTTAACTTAAAGCTAATCCATCATTGAATCTGTCATCTAGTTTACCCAACATTTCATCATTTTAACCTCATCATCTTTCCCTTTTATCATCATCATCATCACCAGCATGATCAATGTTACAGCAAACAAACAACATTAAACCTCGAAACATGATAATCATCAATAAACTGGACACAAGTAAACCTCAAAAATCAGCTTAAACCAACAAAATCATTATCCGATTGCGGATTGATTGTTGAAATGATATCTTTAGGTGAACTTTTAAATTCAGATTCCAATCAATTTTCAAGAGTTTACCCAAGATTAACAAACAGAATATAAAAAAACAAATCGGATTCTAGTTGATGTCAAATGTTCAGAAGTGTATTAAGGCCAATGAAGTTACTTGGGTTTTAGATTTGTTCAGTCGACCAACAAAATCGCAACTTTCCTTCTGAATCCACTTGATATACTGTTAAACCAACGACAACAGATAATCAAGATCAACAATTTTTCAATCCATAATCAAATGAATTTGGAATTTTGTTTTGAAATGAATTTTAGTTGATAGAAATATGTTGAACTTACCTCCAACATTTAGATAAACATAACCAAAGGCAGTTGAATTGCTGATTCCAAACACAGTACACTTATAAGAACCCGAATCTTCCGGAATTAAATTTTTAATCGCTAAATAGCCTTTAAGTGCATCAACACTTCGTCGATGATCAGTTATGATTTGCTGATTACCTGAAAATGGAAGGAAAAGTTAATTTTCAATAAGAATAAAGGTGTACATGAAAAAGAAAATCAGAAATTCTTTCAAATAAATCCATTCAAAGCTATTAAATTGCAAATTTCAGGTCGATTGTTGAGCATTTGAATTAAAGGAAAATTGAAAATAATGTTTATTCTGAATATTGGCTGATATGGAGTTCAATAAGATACTGTCAATCATTTAATTGAACATTTTGTTTGTAATATCATGAAAACTTTTCTCTTCATGAAATTTCATGTCTCGAGTGAGGAAAGAATGGAAACCTCAGAAAATAATGATAATATTGTGTTCAATTGAATTTCATGTTCCACATCACAAGATATTACAACAATCAGTGTCAATGTTACATGGAAAAGTGAGTTTAAAAGAAAAATTCAGTTGAAATGGAAGCCAGAAAAAGGAAGAAATTCATTTTTCTCATTTCTGATAAAAAGGTAAATTCACATGGAAAAAGATCACAAAGAAAAAACTGAATTCAAGTTTCATCTTTCAACATTACCATGGAAGTTGAATTTGATAGGGTGACAAGAATTAAATAAGATTAGACAAGAAAAGGTGATTTTCATGATTAACTGAGCATCGTCCATCATTTACTTATCCATTGATCCAAAAAATTATTCTAATCTGTGACACTATTTTCCCTTGTAAAATGATCGATTTATAATTTCAATATCAACAATCAAAGCATTTTGCAATCGAAAGGGATTGGAATGATTAGAAAAGGTTCGAGAAATGTTCAAAACTGACTTTTAAGCTCCACTGAAGCTGGTAGATTTCAAATTCGGACTCGCAGGCGAAGATTATCTCAAAAATATCTCAATAACGCATTTATTTCAATGGGATCTCTATTGATAGATTTAAAAATATTATTTTGAGATCGCATGTCACTTCGATCTTTCAGTTCAAAGTTTAATTGTTTTCCAAAAGTCCCGCTTCTAACTTCTTGTAACCCTGTAAAATGCTTATTCATCATGAATAAAATTTCTTCAAAAATTTCAACAATAAGATTACTTTAATTTTTCGATAAAATTTAATTCAATTTTGGCCAATGAACTATTATTGTAAAACTCATTTGTATAACCATCAAAAGATTATTGAACTAAACATTAAACAGAAAATAATGAAAACGAAAATTGAATGACACAACTTAGGTAAATTCTTGAATAATTGTATTCATCTGAAAAGTAAATAAAAATAGTTTATCCATTATCGAAAATTGAACTGAGTTAATCAATAATTCAATGTTAAAATACAATGAAAAACAACGTCAACATTTACCGATCCATTTCAAGGTGTGGTTCAAGCACAAGATAATAAACGAAATTGAATTTCTTGCAATCGAATCAATTTGATTAACTTTAATGTAAAATGCATTTTGGTTATCAAAATTTTTCCATTTACTTTTTGTTATTTTCACTAAATGAAGAGAGAAAAAATTCAATTGAAAGCATCAAAAATGACAATAAGATGATAAAGCAGAGGAAAATGTTAATAATGATGGACAGAGAAAAAATGGACAACTAAATCCGAATAGGTCAATGGGATAAAAGTCAAGTCACACTTGGGTCAAAAGAATCAAAAAGATGATTCAATATTGTTTCCTTTTCTTTGTCACATTTTTTCTTGCCTTTCATCTTCACACTCATTTTTTCCATTGAAGACAATTTGGTGACCATTTTCATCATCATCTTCCCAGTCACTCAATAAGAATGAAGATTCCAAGAGCGAACCGAAAGAGAGAAGAGAAAAAAAGTGAAAAGTAAAGTCATACGAATCATTATGAAGCATGAAAGAGACCAAGAAATATATATATAAATATAACATTCACAGGGAGTGAAAATATTGTTTTTATTGTCACTTTAACTCAAAACTTTCTGATACAACATTTTTCTTGTCTAAAGTCATTTATCTTTCCTGCTGACCATTGGCTTTATCCATTGAACAGTCACACTTTTTTTCTGTTGCCCAAAAATTGTTATATTAATCAACCTGACTCGAGTTTCCATATAGTCCAGTGTTAACCTGAACATAACCATGAACAGAATCTTTAAACAGAATTCATCTGTCTCAATGAGTATATTCATCATTCTCATCATTCATGTGAAACAATATTCCTTGTTATTCACCTTAATCTTAACTTTACTTTTCATCTCAATTCTCATCAGAATTTCAATCTTTTTGCTTTTCACCTTTTAATCAAAATTTATTGCCAATTCCTTCTCATTAATGTCGATAAATCTGTTTACGAATTTAATCATGAAAAATGTTCATCTCTTTTGTTTTCCTTCAAAATTAATAAACTCATCATTTTTCGCTTTTCAGGATCAACTTGACTTTTATCATGATGAATGAAAAACTATTCACAAATTCAATAACTAACTTGATAACTTTTCTGTTTATCTTTTTCCATGTAATTCAATTTGATTCTTATCAAGTTATCAACAGTTGATATTTTGTTGATTCATCATTTCTAATCTAATAACAAATGGAAACTGAACATTGAACAATATGTTAACAGTAATAATTGTTTCCCAAATAAAAGGTCACTTTTTGGACACTTTTCCTCTTCTCTTTTGTTTCGCCAATAATTCGCATGTTTTACCATTTCAATTCATTTTTATTATTCTCATGTGATTTACTGATTTGTTAACCTTTTCTTGGTTTGTTCAGCCTCTTCCTTGTCTTATAACAGATTTGATTGAAAGTTTTGCTTCTTTGACTAACAAAAATGTAATAATCAAATGGCAATAATATTAAGCATGATAATAGCAGTAATAATAGATTTTGATATAAGAATAAGAAAACAGAATATTTTCTTCTGAAAACATTTCTTTTTCATTTTCTCTGTTTCTGACTGAAAACCATGCATTTATTTCTTTCAAATGATACCTAACATTTGATAACTTTTTCCATGTTTTCCGTTGAAACACATGAGAATTGAAATGCTGTTAAGGTTTTATTTTTTCATATTTATACTTATACTTATTTATGACAAAAGTTGTATTTACGCAAAAAGCAACTCAACACTATTATTCATAATAAAAATTGAATACAATTTTTCATGTTTTCAGCTTTGAATCTCAGAGAAATGCAATTTTTTGAAAAATCTCAGTTTACTAAAATTTTATTTATCAATAGCAGATGAATTCAAATTTTGAAAAATTGATTTTCAGAGCAAAAAGACGTTCGATTAATCGTTGCTTATCGATGGAATTTATTGATAATGAAATCGGTGACAATTATGACTCATGAAGTCTATCATGGAGACTCGAAGAATTAGAAACTTAAAATAAAATTTTGAACTTCGTGAGTTTAAGATGAAATGCTTGTAACTGCAAAATAGAAGCTTGATAAACATCAAATCTAAGAAAAGCTGAGTTTCGAGAAATTCGAGTTAATAAGTTTGACATATTTTTGAAGTTAAAGAAAACTGAATCACAAAGGAACTGCTATTTCATTCATGATTAGAGTTATGCAGAAGCATTTAATAGCTTAACAAGTTCGGAGGATTGAAACAGTCGAGATTTTCGAGATTATTAAAATGAAATTTTCGAAGATCTTTGAGTTAGAAGATGAAACAATGTTAATGGTATTATCTGATAAGAAAGTAATGAGTTATTTTTAGTACAAATGCTTCGCCTTCATTTCAATGCGTTCACGTTGATAACATGAGAATAGAAAGAATTGTATACTTTTACCATAACTTTATATCGTAGATTAAGATGCACATGCAAATTCGTTCTGAATTTTAGTCCAAATGTTGACCTTAAAAGTATTATCGTTATTGAGGGTAAATGAAGAGGATTGAAACTCCATCTGTTTTTGCACTCCCAATGACGCAAGGATTTCAAAAAATATCTTCTCAAGTGTTCCATATGATAAGATCCCAAAAGCTAATCAAAATAATCTGAAAAGAATCTGCATTTTGGATAGATTCTGAAATCGATGATCAAAGCCAAGTTTTAGATATCAGTTTCGTGAAATCAGTTATTTAATAATACTTAATCTAAAACATCCTAATCTTTACATGAAATTTCTTGCATTTTATATTCATTCCTCAATGTTCTGCATCTCAATAACCTCACTCAGAGTATTTCAGATTGCAAATCCAAGCAATTTTCCAGATAATCTCATAATTTAAGTTAATGCATTGAAATGTTACAAACTTACTGAGAAACAGAAGCTCAAATAACAGAATTTTGTTTAAATAAAGAAATGAAATAAAATAAGAGAAGAGAAAAAAGTGTCAAAGAAAATGTTGCAAAGTTCAACACCATGTTGATCAGTGAAATTCCCTGAAGAGAGAAACTTTTATTTCTATTATAACATGAGCATACCAATTATTATATCAAATGACATTGTAAAGTGAACAGCAAATATATTGAATAACAAAAAAAGTAAAAAACTATCGAAAGAAAAAAAAGCATAAAATTTTCGTTCGATAAACCAATTGCTATTGAATATGAGAGTTTCTGAAGTAAACATTGTTCACAACTTGAAAGTGACCATTAAATCACTTGAATAATCGTTGATCCAAATTGCTTGAAAGGTCCATTTTTCCAATCGAATTGACTAACAAATTCTAAACAATTGATAGAACTTATTTCGAAATAAAATGCAAAACTCAATTCGAGCAAAGGGAAAATTCAAATGAAACATTTGGCAAACGATTGAACCAATGAATTTTTAGTCCGATATCACGATTAACACAAACCATTGCATTTAAACATGATATTTATGGAACAATGTTGATGAGTGTAAATTATTCACAACGGAATGTTGAACATTTTTCATTTCGACTTTTGTTTGCATTTGTTGAAAGAAAACAAAACTCTTTTCTCGAAGAAACTTTATCCTCTTTTTAAGCGTTACTTTTGCATTTGGAGTGACAAAATGTTTCAAGATTTATTTTTATTATGTTAAAAAGCAAATGTTTAGAAACAATGGAAAAGAGAGAAAAAGAAAACTCGAGGAAATGGGGATAAAATTCAGAGTTTGAGTCTTGCAAAATCGGAATATGATCGGTCTAATGGAATACAATGATGCATATGAAAAGATGGAAATGAGGTAACAGAAAACTCTTTTATCTTTTTTGTTGTTCTCTTCTTATCATGATTCCATTTCTGTTTTGCATTTATTCAATAGAATAGCTTCTCTTCAAAGATGAGTAAAAAATCGAGACAACATGGAGCAACAACAGGGAGGCAAACATGAATAACTTAGAAGAAGGAAAATGTTGAAAATGTAAAAAGTGAAAAAATATTCAACTTATTATCTGAAGGTTGAAAGGTTTCAATAATTATCAGGTGAAACGCCAGAATTTGGATGTAAATTGAAAACTTGAATTGTTGATCAACGGATAACTTGATAAATTGCAAGGTTTGCAACAATTAATCGAGATTACAATGAATGAGGAAAAGCTATTGAAATGCATTTCGAGCAACAAAAAGGTTGTCAACATTTATCATTGCCATTCATGGTTTAACTGGTAAAAGTGGCTTCGATTTTGTAAATTGACCTTTTATGTCGAACTTTTTTGCCCCAATTTTTTGTCTTCATTCAATAGGTGAGGTTGAATGTAAACAGTTAATGGGATTAAACTAGCCGTGTGATAAGTAAATTATGATCAAGTTGATGGTTCTGATGATGATCAAGATTAGATGCTCTTTTACACTTCTTTGTGTTGCTTTACTTTTTTTCTGGTTAAACACAAAGGAAAAGGGTTTTTAAACATTGAAACATTGTTCTCACATCGCTTGTAATGTCATTAATTATCTTGCAAAATAATTAGATGAGAAAATTGTTGTAAGATAATTTATCATTCCTCAAAAGACTAAATATTAATATAAACCTTTTCATTCGTTTCAATCGACGCTTTTGTTGTTCAATTTATAATCCAATATAATTGACCTTTAATGCACTTTTACACCAAATTCAACTCTTCATTTTATCCTCATTGGCATTTTTCATGTAAAAACAATTTACGTCAAAATTTGGTGATCGCTCAAAAGACAATTTAGTTTTGCAAATTTCAAGTTTGTCAAATGAAACTTCATTGCTCTGTTTAAACAAACTAAAAGTGCTTTCACTCTTTGCAGATATAAGAATGAAATTTTCTGATTTCTTTATTCATATTAATGGGTAGGTTGGTCAAAATAGCAAAAGCAAGATGCGAAATAAGCGAAAGACAGAATTGCAAATCAACTTACAAGATTGTGTCTAATGAAAGGTTTAACACGAAAATTGGTTGAACTGAAGTAGTAAATCTAACTTTGGCTTTGAATTGCAGAGTTGAGACTTGATAAGTTGCTAAAAATGGCTTTCTTTGTTAATAGAATCACGCTCTAAGTCAAAACTTTTTCGCTTTTTGCAGTTATGGGTACATCGAAAATGTGTCTCAATCGAGATTGAACCAGAGGAAAAGAAGCCAGTAAAGTGAAAAAACCGATGAGCTCATTCTAGTAGCCCAGCCATCAATAAGTATAAAAGGTCAACTAAAACCTGCATGGGAATTTTTCGTAAAGTTTTATGACATGTCGCATTGGTACTGTCAATTAATCTCTGAGTTACAGTTAGACGTATTCCATACATCCATGATTTGCATATATTGTCGTAAGAATGACATAGACGAGCCATCTCTTATTGCTATGCATACTTTAATTTCATGGATTAAAAGTCTAACGTAAGCTTTTCTCAAAATTGTATTGAAATTGGATTTGTTTGCCTTCTGTCTTTTCGCTTATTTGCTTTTATGTCTCGTCTTTTGATACACAAATTGATTTTGCATTTTGGCTTTTGCTGTTTTGGACCAAAACTCTTAGGTTTATAAAAGAAACTCACCCTTTTCCCAAGAAATTGAATGAATTGGATAACCACCATAACGGCATTCTAATGTTATATTTGATCCTTCTGGACCTAAGACCATGGAATCATGGACTATTGGATTTCCATGAACATTAAGACGAGCCGAGTGACTAACTCGAGCCAAGTCATTTTGAAATATACACGAATAAAGGCCTGAATTGTTTAAATCGATTGAAGTGAGGTTTAAAGTCAATGTAACCTCGGATGGGAATCGACGGACTTGTGGTTTACCAAAGGAAACATCAGTTTCAGCATCAATTGGTTTACCATTGAATAACCAGTAAGCCGATTGTGGTAAAGGTGAACCAGAGGCTGAACATGAAATGATGACATTGCTTCCAGGATTAACCAGAATATCGTCAAAAGTTGAAGTTAAGAAAAGACCAGATTCTATCGAATGAGAAAAGATGACAAAATAAAGTTGAAAATTGCAATAAAAGTAATGAGTGAATGTTCGAAAAGAAAAAAAAACTATTAACATTTTTTTCCTTTTCGCTTTTCTTTTCGTCAAATGTTGAAAAAGTTTGGATTGTTTCATTTTCATGGTTGACAAAGCTCAACGTTTCAGGTCACGCCAATCCTGTATATAAAAGCTTATTCTTATAATATCAGTCAATTCTGTATTAGATATAATATAACTTTTTTTCTGTTTTTTTCATTATTATATAACTGATAATATGATAGAGAAAAAAAGAGCAACTTTCCTTCATGGTTATTCAAGCAAACCATTTCAATTTCACCGTAGATTCAACTTAATGATAAACTTGGATATTTTTTATTTTATCAATTTTGTCTTTTCCATCATCAACATCATGAGCATCCTTTTTCATGAATCCAAGCTTGAGTTGAATATCAATATTGATGGGTGAACATCAATAATAGACTTGCATAAAATTAAATGGAAAAGTTCAATTGGAATGAATAAATAAACATTTTGAAATTAAAGCGAAAACAATTCTATTCTAAATTCTGACCTTTTCTGAGCGTTGACCATAAACTTGAGTTTCTCATCCAAAGATTTTCACTTACCTTTGAAATTTATAAATGATGAAGATGGAGAAATGGATGAAAATGATTTTGCTTTACATGGTGAAGAAGATAATAGAAGCGTGAAACCTGAATAGAAGAGAAGAAAATTATTGAAATATTGAAGGGAAAAGATTGAAACAGTTGCGATGAATCCATTGGACGTAAAAAGGAAAAAGGAAAAAGAATTGAATGAAATTTCAGGAAAATGATGAATAGAAGGAAAAGCAAGTGAGAAAATGAAAAAGAGTTTCCAATGTTTCTCAGATAAACTCATCTATTTTTTCCCTTCATTTATATCGTCAAATGCAAATTAAGTGAAATGGAAACGAGTAAATTCATGCTTCTTTGGACCATTCGCCTTTTCTTCATGAGATATAACAATTCATACAGATTCATTTCTTCTTCAAGTTTCCACTCTTTGAATAAGAAAAAGAATAAAATGCAAAAAGAAGAAACAAGAAAAAAAACAGAAACAAACAATCCAAGCGTTTTCCAGTTTCCTTCTGATGAACAACTCAGACAGAAAATGAAAAACAGATAAAAAGGACAGATAAACTAACATGGCGCATCAACATGTTGACATAAATATGTGACAATTTGCTGTTTAAAAGTAGATTATAAAGTGTTCATCTTTGTTCAGCAATTCTTAAGATTCTGAACAGTCGAAGATTCGTTTAAGTTAAAAGCCAAGCAACGATTAACAATCATTAAAAGAAATAGATTTACATGATAATTCGAATTCTTTCTTTCTTTTTTCTCAGCTTATCAAGATTTCACTCCAAGTTCAATCGAAAGTAAATGTTTGAGGATAAAATTTAAGTAAAGTTTTCTTTTCAATTGCTCTTGAAACTCATTTGGATCAACAAATTGTTACAATTGATTAAGGATTGAACTTTTTGTGGATTCTTTGAATTCTTGATTGTTGTTAAAGAGCAATTGAAATATTGTCAGTTTTGTTTCAACAGTTTGAATCGATCTTTCAATTGAAATTGTTCAATTGTCAATGAATGGCTTGAAGTGTCGATTTTGTTGCTTTTCAGTAAATTGTTGGAATCAATTTGACTGTTAAGATTGTTTCATTAGTTTACCATTTAATCAAAGTATGATTAGTTTGTTGACATTTAGACATGCAAATGAAGAGTAATCTCAATTGAAACCATATAATTCCATGACAATCTGAATTGCGAATTGTCCAGATGATGATACATATTGTATAGCACAGATAAAGTGTTAATAGTTTATCAACATCCGAACGATGATAATACTTATTTAATCATTGTTGACAAGTTGACAGTTAATTTCCAATTGAATGCATATTTAAGTGACAAAATGTTCAACATGAGCAAACAACATGCTCAGAGAATCCAGAGAAATGAAGCAGAATAACGAAAAAAGAAAAGTTTTCAGTTTGGAAACAAAAAAAAAGAGATTCAACTAAATGAGAATCAACATTCAATTGAAACTAACAAATTATCAAACCCATGAAATTCATCATTCAAATACAAGTAATCAGTTTGATTGGCATTTCGCACTCCTGGCCAACCTTGCTGGGAGTTGCTTCACTCCCAGTCATTCCAATTCGATAACTTATCAATACGACTGAATTGACTTCAACTGTTGATTAAAGTTTATTGTCAAGTGAATATCAATAGAAATAATGAAAATCTTTTCATCAGAAAATTTAATAATCGCAAAAAGATTTTAAAATAATAAACTTTTTAACAAAACTTCTATTTGCGTCGATTTATTGATTAGAAAATGTTTTATGCAGAATTTCGTTTCAAGATTTATCTAAAGTGCTTTGGAATTCTGAATCAGTTCATCAAAATCTTGTTTAATACTTAGTTTTCCATGTAACATGAGATAATTTTGCTATTTAAATATTTTACTATTTTAATATTCAGGGAACTCGTTCATTTATACATGAAAATGCGAATTGATGAAACAATGAAAAATCTGAAAAGTCATTTTCGGCATGGATTTAATTGTTTTTGCGTTTGCAGGGTTAACTAATTCCAATAACTTCCTTCCTTTATCTTCAACTTTACCGATTGATAATGATTTCATTAGAAATATTTACTGAACTATCCTTTCATGACTTAACCTTTCAAGCCATTTCCTTTCGTGATAACCTTTTCTCTCCTGAAAAGGCTCTCTTTATGCATTCATCTTCATCTTTTTAGCTTTTCATTACATTTCATCAAGTAAGTTCACCTGTTTCAATCATTTCCATCATGCAATGAACATTAACGTAAAACTGAATCAATATGAAGTACAATTGAAAGCGTTTTCCATTCATTCCTTCAATCATTTAACGATGTAAAAGGGCATCAATGTAAATATCAACAGAGGATAATAATAATGATGAACAAGGTGAACTCACTCATTATCTTTCATCTGAAAAGTTGTACAAGAAAATGGAATTGAAGAAGATGAGAAAAACGAAAAAAGTAAATTGGTTCGTCATTGAATTAAGTGTCCATTAGAATGAAATTTATACCTATTAAAGTAGCTATTTGAGTAAAGAGAGACTCAATAGTAGCTTATTGAATGATAATGTTTCAGGTTAAATGTTTGAAAAAAGATAACTCAAGAAGTTCATTCTTCTCATCTTCTTCTGGTTATGTATTTTTCAATTTCAAACCCAAATTCAGAGAGAAAAGATGAAAGAAGATGAAGAGAAGAGGAAAAGTAGAGAAGAAGGAAAACTCTGAAAAGATATTTGGAGGTAACAATGATGAGGAAGGAATACAATTTATCTATGGTTTCCATGTATTTATGTGTCTGTCAATGTGCACCTAAATACAGTGAAATCAATGAAAAAGCTTATTGAAAAGTATTCCTTGAAATGGTTTTTTATTTCACTTTACACTTTATTTCATTTTATATCAACAATCGCAGACTTTTGTATCACTTTCTATTAACTTTTCATATAAATGATATTCACTTCTTTTCTCGTGTTTTGTCACTCATTCACATCATGATGAAGGATTAGATGAAACATCGTTCATTCTCGTGATTATCATTTTTCATGATCGATTTATCGTTCATCACTGTTGCCATTGAAAACGTTTAGACCAATTGAATGAGTAGTAATAAAGAGAATCTCTTGAGGTCAATAAGGAAATGAATAACACTTTTCATCATATTTTCTATTGGAAATGATTTACTTTTTTCGACTTTTGTTTTGCATTTCTCTTGCTCTTTCAATTACAATTGAACGTTTTATTTCTTTCGTCAAATGTATTTTAAATAATCATTATTCAATACTTTTATTTTTATTACTTTGAAACTGATTCATTCCATAAGGTTGCATCTCAATAGTACATGGGAAAATGAAATAAATTGATGTTCCATTCAAAATTTTCATCACGATTTTGTGGCCTTTTGCCAATCTTTATCGCTTTATATCCACATTCAATATTGAAATTCAAATAATAGCAATTTCTCGATTCTCTAAGCGAAGATAAATCATCGCAATTTTATTGTCATCAAACGTTTCATTGATTGATCTTTTCAACCAACTAAATCCTTTAAATTGCATAAAAATCAATCGAATCAAGCATTTCAAGTTTAAATGTTTTGTGCATTTAAAAGGGAATCAAAAGCGATATTAGCATTGGTAAAAGGTAAGCTGATTAAGTGATTGACTCGAAAAGTTTACTCAAGTTGAATGCTTATTATAACACTTTTAAGTGGCTTATGAGCTGCAAATGCATTTAACTGTTGCATTGAAAGTAAGGCAAAAATGGATATTTGTATAAGTCGTTTGAACAAGAATAAGTTGTCATTTAGAAATCATTAAAGTTTACTGAATTGTGGTCATTCCGAGTTATAATTAGCTTCATCTTCGCATCCATTGTGTAGTTGATGGGAATGATTGAAGTGTTATAAAGTATAATGCAGTTAAAATTTTGTCTTCATAAACATACTTGATATTTGTGGTTAAAATACAAAAGTAAATAAGTTGACATGAGTTTGGTTCAACATTAAAGTTAATTGAAGCATCATCAAGTTGAGAATAATGTTGATGATAATCATTATGATGATAATAATAACAATATTACGTCGATTTAGTGAGAGTTGATGTGCAATATGATAATAAGAAGTAAAAAGAAAGAGAAAAAGTTTAAATGAACTTTTTTATCCCAATGGTTCGACCGCAAAAATGATGTTATGAAAATATGAGTGCAATTGGCTGTCATCAGCAGATGAAGAGGAGAGAGAGAAAGTTTCATCTTCATGGAGGATGAAAAGAATAAAGTTTAAGCAGAAATGAAAGAAGGAAAAGGAAAAGGCATTGAAAAAGAAGAGAAAAAGAAATGGATAAATGTTTGAATGGAATGATGAGGAAGACTGGAAAAGGGAAAGGATGAGGATAAAGGGGTTGAAACTTGAATCTCATTTTTGGATGAGAAAAGTGAATTAAATTGAAAGAAGTGATTGTCTGTATTTGATGGTTTCTCACATCCAACTATCACATTATACAAAAGGAGAGTCGAGATGAAGATCAGGCAAAGAGAGAGAGAGAGAAACTCCCTCGAGGATGAAATAAAAAAGTACTTGAAGATGTTTTTGGAAGTGATAAACACGGAAGATTATCAGTGTTCTGAAGGGAAGCGAACTTTAATAATGACAATTCCATGTAGGAAAAAGTTTCTCCCTTCCAGAGTAGAGAAGAGGTTGTTTCAATGCGGGAATAAAAGTCATCAGAATGATGATGATCATCATCAAACTTTTTTCCTTTCTCTCTCTTCTTTCGCTCTTCCACAAAAAAATAATCATTGATGGTGAAAAGTAAAGCATGATGATGATGATTTAGTTTTGACGTTTAGGTGATGACTTGCTTGTCAAGTTATTCAGTTTAAAGTTTAAAAAAATGTTAACTCAATTTATTGATGCATTAATAATGAATATCACTTTGAATGAAAAGCCAAGCTGAACAAATACACAAAAAGATTGCATGAGTTGACCAATTTTGTTTTTAAATCTGCAAACGCGTGAACTTAAATGGTTAACAATGAAACTGTCAAAATTGTGCGAAAATGGTTCCTTATTCAATTATTTTCCATCATTTTGCATTTCAAACATTCAATCTTCTTCTAATTGCAATTCAACAATTGCTGATTTTGGATGTCTCTAATCAATTCATCTTTGCATTGCTTTCGATCGTAAATTTTCTAGTTTTTACAATGAAGCACTTCGTTTTGAAACATCAAACTTCGAGTAACGAGCAAACTTTAAGCTATTTGACTAGACGCTCAACAGCTTTGCTTAAAGCTTTTGCTACTGTGTAAGTTAAGCGATCATTTGATCTTTTCTCTAACGACAACATGAGTTTTATGGTTAAAAACGCAACGATAATACTATTGCTATGTATATTATTTGTCAAAACGAAGCAATGAAAAGAGCTTTAAATTAAGCTGAAGAATTTCCGATTTTGGATGTTCTCTAATCAATTCATCTTCACTTATAAAGCACTTCGATCAAACATTAAGTTAAGACGATCTTGTTTGCTCCTCGCAATTCTTTTTATACAATGTAAATTGCAAATCAGTTAAACGTTTAAGGCTGCGGCAATCAACCAAGCAAAGTCCAAGATGTCCGAATTTGTGCAACTGCATGATAACTGTATTAGCATTTTAATTGTTTCACTTTCTTATTGATCAAAGTCACAATAAGGAGAAACATGAAAACATATTTGCTCTTTACTTGAACGTGAAAATGTGTTTAACCACAAATCATTGTTACAATCATTAGTATTACTTTCCTATTATTATCAATATCATTATACTTTTCATTATTATTAATATATCATGAAAGAGAGAAAAGTTTATACAGTTTTGCTGAATGGAAGGGAGAAGAGGAAGAAACGAAATGAAACATTGAAGGTCGATAAGTTACTTTTTACTTTTCATCATGATCATGATAATAAGAGTAAAATCATGTTCTCAAAGATGAAAAGGAATCAATAATGTTCACAATGATTAACATTAATCAAGGAAAGAAAAGCAAGAAGAGCAAAAACATTAAACAAGATCAATAGATCATAATCAACATTGGAAACAATTTCCCATTCTAATTCACCATCTAATGAACATTTAGTCAATTATGGTTCACAATAGACGATAGAATAAAAGTTTAATTTAAACACGAAAAGTTTAATTCCTCCAAATTCAAAAGCAATTCAATGCAACATATGAAAAGCAGAAAAAAGTTCAAATGAACAATCCATTCCATTTGGAGTAAACTTTCATTGCTTTAACCAGTTCAATTAAACACGATTACTGTTGAAGTCTTTTGAAACAATTATAAGTGAATGAGAATTGAGTTGATTAGATTTGAATATTCAATTGCAATATAAATTGTGAATAATAATCAAAGCCTTTTCTCAATCAAATTACTTCTCAACATTATTCAGCAAACTTTTGAAACTTGTTACTGTTTTTTTTGTTCCCCAAGAACAATCAGATTATTTGAAAAACATCTTAATGGTTCCATTGGGATATTTGGTTCTTGTTTAACTTGAATAATGGTGATAAAATGAGCAAAAAAGGTAATTCAGTTATCACACAGAATTGAGTTTAGAATATAATAATAATTCTTTTCACTCCCAACTGATGATAATAGTTAGCAAACTGACTTGATATTCAAATTAAACTCATGTAATTTTAAATCTTTCACCTTCCTCATTACCTGTAGAGTTTTTTTCGCCTTCAATGATTTTCTTTCTCTTCTTCTTCAGTGCTTCTGGAACTTTTTTCTTATCAACTTTTTCTCAATTTTCTAATGATTTCAAACATTCGCCTTGTTCAGTTGATAAAGTTGAACAGGAAACAGGAAATTTGGCATCAAATTCTTTCTCAAAGTTCCAGGTTTTCCATTTTTCACAATTTTCTGTTTCAATGTCATAGACTATTGCGGTTGGAGTTGACAAGAAAAATGTATTCATATGAAAAGATTTTATATTCAAGAGAATTTCTAAAATTCTGCAAAAAGAATGCAGAAAAAGAATTCTGTAATCAGAATTCAAGATTTAACCAAGTTCTTTTGAGCTCATTTCTGATGCAAAAGTTTATGAACTTGAAGTTGAGGTTTAAATCAGTAAATCTTGGTTTACATGAATGTGATTATCAATAACTTTTCATCAATTTTTAATTGAACTCGATGTTGATAAACAATTTCAATGTTTATCTTAGTCTTTAGTCAATTATTAATGAAACAATAATTTTGAACATTGATGGATAAGCGTTGAATAAATGATTAACAAGTCAAGATACTTTCATGTTTACATGATGTTGATATTGAACAGAATTTTAAAGATCGAGTTCAATGTACTTGCAAGTTGATTGAGATTTTTGCTCATGAAATAATCTTTGAGTTGATCAAATGAATTGTTTGGTAATTTAGCTAATATGATAAAATGCATTTAATGAAACTGACCATTGGAAATATGATTACAAGTTGAATTTAGTGAGTATCAAATGATATTGAGAATAAAAAACAATCAAAACAAATGGAAAGCTGAACGAGTTTTAAGTCAATATCATTGATCAAAATGATGTTCAGATCAGATGAAAGTTCATAAGAAGATGATACAAGAGGTATTATGATTAAACTTGATACAATGTTTGAGAGAGAAAAATGAGCAATTCTGAAGAAGGAAATATTCTTGTTAAAGGAATCATCAAATTACGACAAACCATCCGGATAATATTATCAGATGAGAGAAAAGACCAGAAAAAGAAAAGATGAGGAAAATGATGAAGGATGTTGAGCTTTAATATGTATTTTATCAAAAGAATTCAATGTAAGCCTTTTGGACTCGAAGTAAAAAAGCGATGAGACAAGTGATAGTTACTTATCTTGATGAGGACAGAGATGATAACAAGAAAAATCGTCATCATTATCATCACTTCGGCATCATTTTCACCTTATTGTTAATATTATTAATGAAACATTGAACAGGAATGAAGAAAAGAAAGGATTAGCCAACGATATGGAAAAGAAAATGAATTTAAGAGTATCATCAGTTTATTCTGTTGATTATCTTGAATAATTGATAATATTGGCGACGAGATCATCAGATTATCATCAATCAATTTTCAGAATAATAAAGTTGGAAGTTTACATTCATCAAAATGCACATTTGCATTGTTATTAGAATTTCCATCTTCTCCGATATTCCGATGTTTAACTCATTTTTCATGGTCGAGGTTAGTTATTGCAGCATATTAATCAAAAGATCTCAAGCTATTTTTATGTTCGAAAATTTCCATGTAATATAAAGGTATTTTAGGTCATCTTAAGAATTGAAAATCATCGTAAGATCAACTCTCAACTTAACTCAACTCAACTCTGAAATTTCGTTTTGAAGGGATACGAGTATGAATTGTCAGTTAAGGATCGTGATTTGGTCTTTTACAGTGATTTTAACGTGATTTCTGTGACTCAAGATGTGAAATTCGCTTGTCGATGGTATCGATTTGCATTCACTCGCAAAGATTCACACAAAAACAAGGGCAGTATCGTACATTCCCTAGCAAACCGAAGCATTAATGTGCAATTAACTGTCCTTTTAATTACGTAGGTATCGAAATGTATACTCGACAAAATATATCTGATGTTGGGGAGGAAGAAGAATGACATCTTGAAAAGAATCGGTATCAAGTCTCGTGCAGGTTTCGTGTGAACCCGAAATGAGGAGTAACTTTACTTTCGTTTGTTTTTCTTGTTCTCAGTTGTTTTTGGGTAAAGTTTTTAACATTGAATTTCCTCTCTCGTTCTCTCTAGATTGACTCTTCCCTTCTTGTAAACGTTAGAATGCGGTACTATCACAAAACAACCGATTGTAAAAACTACTTTGATTCTAAAATATTAATAGAAAGCGCAATTCTAGACAAATTCCTGATGGAACTTGTTAGTCGATCGATTATTCTGTCTGATTGATTAATTGAATCATTTGTAAAGTTTACTGAACTTTAAGTCAAGTTAGAATGAAAAGTCTATTTTAGTTTTGATTTGTAAAAAGGTGAATCAAAAACGTTTCAAACTGAATTTAGTTGCTAGAATCTGACGATTTGGACATTTACTGGTAGTTTTTGAGTTTGAAACAAAATATGATAAAATTTTGTTGTTGAACCAGAATTCAGTTGAATTTACAGAATTGAATTGAAGAGAATTGTGAATAAATTGTTATTTTATATTTAACGACAAGAAGAGACAATTTTTCCTATCTAAATGCTAATAATGGTTGGATTCAGTTTGTTGTTTGTTTACTTCACATCTAAATATATGTAATTCAATGAGAAAACCTTTTCCATGTTAAGAACAGAATTGAGATGGAAAAGGAAAGCAGCTGAAGATGAAACAAAAATTGTAAATTATCATCATTATTTGAATGTGAAATGTTAAATAAAAGTTGATTAACTTTGAATTAAAATTTGCCTTTATTCTGATTGATGATAAACAGACGCAAATATTGAAAGACAGTTTGTTAACAAGATTGTATTTTCAACTCGGATTAACGATAATCAATAAATCTCATTGCTTTAGCTTTCTTTTCACTTGGATTATCGAATCAAAATATAATTTGAATTTCATTTCAATTGTTTGACATTTCGTTTAGCTTTTTGCTCTTTTCATCTTCACAATCTTTCTCATTCATCTTCCCTTCCCTTCAATTCTGTAATAGATTCAGGGATTCTTTTTGTTTCATCAACTTTATCTCTTCAGATAACAATATTCATAAAAACATTTGGAACTCTCAGTGTGAGTTTGTCACAATTTTCAGTAACATTTGTAAATAAAATATTTTTCATTTTCACTTATTCTCATCATTTAGTCATTTCAATTGAACATTTCAATTGATTAAAGAAACGAATCATTGATTTCAAATGACTAGAAGATAATTCTCTCGATGCAATTTCCATCGTGAATGAGGTTGAAATTTCTGTTTCATGCTTTTTCTGTCAAAAATTATTCTTCATTCCAATCAATTCTGCACAAAATAAACCCAAATATAATAGAAACTTCTGGTTATTTGTTGGTACAATAATGATGCAAAATAATCCGATGATTAATAATCGACTTTGACTCAAACCAATAATCATGATCTTAATAAGGTGAATGTAAATGTTTATTAGGATCAAAACAACTCTATCAGTCATAACTTGAGTGAATGACTAGATAATGATAGCATTATACGGAAATAGGAATCCCTTACTTCCAAGTTATTTTCAGTTGCTAGTGAAACGTAAGCAAATCAACTCTAATTACTTTTGAGAAATCGTTCAAAAAATTCTCATTTTCTTGTCTTGATATTTCCAATACCAATTTATATCAAAGAGTCAGAAGGTGATTCAGTCCATATCTGATAAAGATGCAATAAAAAGGTCGAAGTCAGGAATGAAGTATAAGCGTAGGTTGCACTAATAACGATAACGTTAAGTTCTAGTCATTTCAAACGAAACACTAAATTATTATGATCCAGTTGAAAAACAATTGAATGTTCGTGTTAGAATAGTTTTATCGAGAAATAGAACTGAACCTTTTATTTGTTGGTTTCATCTTTGATCTGTTTATCAAAGTTTTGCTCCAGAACGAAAAGCCAAGTTTGAGAAAATGGCCTTAACAGTATTTTTTAAAGTTAATTTTTACTGTTAGTCTTCGATATTGGCCAAGTTAACCTAAAAGGCAGATGATCAGAGTCAATGTTTGGTCAACCCAATCTATTGAAAATTGCATCTTCTTTGCATGATTCAGAGTTATTTGGAATAACTTTTCTCTCTTTTTATCATTTTTCATTATTATTCATCTTGTAGCATGTTGAAGTTAGAAGGTTGAATAAAAAAGAGAATCTGAAACGGACTGATATTTTCCGTTGTCATTCATCATTATCATCACCTTAATTCTCATCTACAACTTTTTATTGTTGACTTTTTCATCTTTTTTTATCATGCATTTGGTTGTTCAAGTGAATAAATAACTTGTGAATATAACACGAATTGGAAAGTATCAAAATAAAAGGAACCAAAAATAACAAAATTGTGAAAGAAGAGATTGAGTTGAGAGAAAAAAGTAAACCTATCATGATATTGATTCCCAAATTGAGTTATTCAATTGAAATAAAGGGAAAGAATGTTTGGAAAAAAGGAATCCAATAGAAAATTATTTATTCACAAAACTGAATGCAACTGCAAGCCTTTTGTTTCCACCAATAATTATATTCAATGTTGAACAAAATTCTGCTTCTAATGCAAGACTGATTAATCTGATGATAACTTGGAACATCTTGTTGACCCTTGACAAGATTAATGTATTAATACAATATTTCGAGTTATACTTTTATCAGAATGAAAAGAAAAGTAATCAAATGCTATTCAGAGTTTAACGTGATCAGTTTCAAATCGCAAAGCTGAGAAAATTCATGGTGAAAATGGAATGAGAAGAAAAGATGAAGACACGTCAGATAAGGAAGATGATGAGGATGAGGATGGTAATGTTGAAATAATGTTGCTTTCTTTTAATTTTGTTTTCTTCTTCTTCTTCTTCTCTTCATACTTAACCATTGTTACATCTTGTGAGGGTCAAAATGTAAACATTGAGTAGAACAGTGAATTACCCTGTTGAACAGAATTATTTTGATCTACAGACCATGTCCATGTTTCAATAGATTTATCGAAGGAAACAGGGAATAAGAACATGATGGAGAAATGGGAGAAAAAAAGAGAAAAGAAAACCAAAGAAGAGAAAAGAGAAGAAAAAATGCGATGAAGATGATAAAGAAAGAAGGAAGAAGAAAAAGGAGAGGAAAGGGGTGAAATGAACCTTTTATTCTGGAAGACATCATGTAACCTCAGAGTATTTCATGCGAAACGATTAAGATTGATGATGTATGCACAGCAATTTAGGCCGCTTTATTGTTACGAAGGGAACAAAAGATATAAAGTCAAAAAGGCAAACATGAAATTATCAGATGAATTCTGGGAACAATATCAAGGTAAATTTAACTAAACTTTTCAGTTAATTGGTCTGAGCGAAGCAAAGACTTAAGCTTCCAAAATTTCACATTTCGTCAACAGCTTCAAAGAAATTTTTTAAATTTTACAAAATTTTATTGTTATTTGTTGGAGACCTGGCGCTACAGTATAAAAATCATATCATATTGACTTATTTCATGTAGCGAATTTTTACGAACTTTATTAGAACCTCCGACTGATAAGCCTATCGCTATTGCTATGGAATCTAAATATTCATCCAAAAAGCAAACTTAACTTAACTTGATCCATATTCATATTCGGACCACAAGAAAAGGGCACTTTTCAAACCTTTTGTTATAGCCGCTCCAAATGCCTACATCATTGACGACGCAAAACAACGACGTCAGGATAAAGAAAAGAGTTATTTACTGAATTTACTGGAGTAATTTCAAGTTTGATAGTAAACTCGAGTTCATGCTTGGAATCAGTTGAATCTTCTTTACTATTGAATCTGCAAAACTTCTAGCTTTTTCATTTCTTGATCAAAACATAAAACAATAGAAAGTAAAAGAATTAAAAGTTGCCTTTTATACCTTTTAATATAATTATTGAATTAGTTGACTTTCTGCTGTTTTCACTGGTTTAATTGAATTTTAAATCAGTTTCAATTGTTGTAATTGATGTTGATAACAAATTATCTCTGACAATTCAGTTTCAATTCTCTCTTATTTTCATTAATATTTACTCAAGTTAAACAAATTTCTTAACATTTTCATGGTTTGTAATCAAATGCAGGGAGAAAAGGCGAATTTCATGCGAAAGAAAAAAAAATAAAATTATAAACATAATAATGTTAATAAAGGGTGAAAAATGTAATAAAAAATAATGAGAATAAGAATTTTCATTTTGTTATTCTCAGCATGAATTTTTGAAGAAGAAGAAGAAAAAAGTGAATAAAAAAGCCCAAAATAATGTATTTAACCATCTATTAGCTTCACTATCTTAATAATATTGTCGCTTGACAATTATTATCATTCAGTTTCAATTAGAATTGAATGAAACAAAGAAAAGGATTAAACAAATGCAAACAAACAATGAACATAACTTATATCAACAGGGAGTGAAAGTTATCATTAACTGAAAAACGAGTCTTTTGATTGAAAAGGATTAAAAAATATGGTTTAAGTTAATTTTCAAAAGCTTTATCACGTTCCCATGAACAGTAAACTCTGAACAATTAACATGAACTAATGAAATTAATTTGATGGCGAAAAGAGAAAAAACTTTTTTTATCTTTTCCAATTTACATTTTATTCCAATAACTATAAATAATCTGATGATAATGAACATAATCATTTAATCGGTTAATCAGTTCAATTCCATGGTGAATCAGATTGGAAAAGTTGAACTCGAAAAGTTCATTTATCACATTAAATGATTAATCTCTTTCGAGTTGAAATCTCCATCTTCAAGTTGTTCTCATGGTAATTCAGTTAAGATAATAATTTAATATTCTGGTTCATCAACTGACCAAAGTGTCGTTAAAATTGTGATTAAGTTTTCAACGATTTTTGGTTGTAAAAGAAACAAAATATAAAAAATAGAAAAGTTTTATTTATTCAGTGAAGTGGAATTGAATTTTTAATCAGTTTATTAATATTAATATAAGATGCTTTGCATGAATTTTTGTCACCAATTTATTTCAATAAAAGTGTAAATCAATTAATTTGAGTTCATCTTTTATTCAACTTTACTTGAAATGGTTTTTACTTCGAGTCAGGAAATTGTCATTACACTTTTATTCCGGTTTCATGGTTAAACAGATTTCCAACTGAATTAAGGTTGAGAAAAGGTTAATCTAGATTTGAATCTGGACAAGAATTTAGATTATCTTTTCTTGCGATTACAATTAAATACATCGTTTTGTTCAATCATTTCAGTCTTCAGTGTCTTTGTTGCTCATTCCAATCGGGATTACTTCACAATCAAAGTTAATCAACAGTAAATAATAAATTTACTTTTCTTATTGTTCAACTCATTGAAATGGAAGCCAGATTTAAAAGAGATTTGACCCTTTTCTTCCGGTCAATATCGTTTCCACTGAATATTGAATAGACTCAACGGAAGTCAACAGTTTGGATTAATTGATTAAATCCTTTATCGATGTATTAACTTAGATTAATAAGACGATGATGATATTAAATGGGACAACATTCCCTGTTAATCCAATTCCAATGTAAATGATGTAATCGTTCGTAAGCTCGGATTGCTATTGAAATCACGTAATGAATGACAAAATATTCAGTTTCATCGAACAACAAAAATGCTTTTTTCATGTTAAAAGCTTAAAATTGTTAATCTTTTCTCATAATCTTTAAACTGAATCAACTTTTCTGTTGAAAATCAAAGTCACTGAATCCAATTTTTGATTCGAATGAAACTTTTCCAAAAAATGTTTTCTTTTCCAATCAGAAAATGTTTCGTGTTTCAAGCTGATTATGAATTTGAGAAGAAATTGAATGATGAAAAGATGAAGTACAAGCAATCATGAAAATAGCTCAAGGGTTTGTAATGATTTGTAATAATCTTGAGGAAAACTCATTACAGTTGAAAGAAAGGAAAACAAGGAAAAAACTGAATAATATTAACTTGAGAATAATATAATTTGAAGAAATTGAATAGCAACTGAAAGAGAACAAAAAATATTCTGATTGTCATTTTCGTCTCTTTACACAGTCAGAATCTCATGGAAATGGAAGGAAAAAGAAGAAGACAAAATTTCCAATTCCAATGGCTTAAAGTGATATGTAATATGTATAAATGTATTTACCCTTGCCGTTTGTCAATTCACTTTGTTAACATTTGATACATTTAAATACTCTTCAGTTTAGAAAATAGTTTCGATCTCAATCCTGAATAATGATGATAAACATGAAGTTATCATCAAGTCGAAGAATAGAAACAAAAAAAAGTCTTGAGGCAACAAAAAGAGAATCTCGATTTTATCTTTTAAATTATTCCTTCATCTTTATATCCAAAGATTAATAGACAATGAAAATGCAGAAAAACGTAAAAAGAGAAAAGACGAAAATCAGATTGTTCTGATCAACATGATTCTCAGTTAAGAAGAAAATGATTATTTCTTGTTGTTCTGATTGGAGGGTAAAATGAACAGACAATAAGGTTAAACCAGAATAACAATAATTTCAAGTTTTAGGATTCACTGTTTGTGTCAGGAAGCACAATATTGAGCCCATTTTGAGTCATTATTGACATGGAAACTTTACTCGTTACTTTTCATCATCTCATGTCTTCACACCATCAACTTATATGCATAACATGAACCCACTGATTTGTTATCATATTTTTGCTTGTTGCCTTGGAATCCCTTGTCTACCTTCCGTTATCCATTTAACAAGTTAACATCATTTTTCCAAGTCTTTTTTGACATTAAGTTATTTCACTTTTTTTTCTTGTTCGCATCATTTTCACTCCCAGTTATGTTGGTCTTGTTTCCATATTTTACTCTCTTCACTTCCTACTCTTCAATTGTGAACCTTTTCATGCTGTTTCCTCTCTGCTTAAAAGAAAACAAAAAAACTGGAGAAAATTTTGTAATCTTGTGAATCGAAACTCGAGTTCACAACATTTAAATGAATTTTCCTTTTCCATCCAATTCTGCCCATTCATATTGTTTCATTGTTTCCCTGTTTCTCCTCATCTTCTGGACATTACAAATGATTTTACTTTTTTGTTTCTCTGTTAATCACTTTGAATGTGAAAAAACGGAAGTTTTTCATGCAAGTCTATTGAGAGTGAAATTAGGGAATTAAAAGTGCCGTTAAATTGATGGATTAACTTCAAGTTTCACTTTTTGTTCAACCCTTTACTTCTCACACTTTTTTTCCTCTTCTTTTGCTTCAAATTTGTTTCCAATTGAAGTTAACAAATAAATCAATAAAAGCAAAGTTGAGTGAAAAGTGGAATCGGCACACAAATTTGAGGTTTGAAAGGTTTTTCAGGTTTTTTTTCAACTGATAACTGGGAGTGAAGATGAGAACTCCATGTTAATGGAAAAACAGTTAACATAAAGTTAACGTCAAATGAAAGGTTTAATTAAGATAAAATTGTGAGTAGACTTTGTGTGAATAATAGGCTTGTTTCAATGTTTAAATGAAACAGGGAAACTCTGCTTTTCTGCTCATCTTGACACAAGTTACACTTTCAACTCTTTTTTTGCCTTCTTTTCACTCTTTTTCCTTCTCATGATTTCCATTCAAATTTTTGATTCATTGTTTCACACAGAATGACCAGTCAAGGTTATCAACGCGATTTTAATGGATGACCGATCATTCAACATATCAATGGAGTGAAACGAAAGCGAATCTAAAAAGATTTAACATTTTTCGCTTCTTCTTCTCACCCATTTCATCCTTTTGTTGAACCTTCTCAATTTTATAATATCATTATAACTTTCTCCTCAATCCCTGTTCAATGTTGTACATAATGTTACCGGTTCAGTTTAAAAATAGATACAATCATTATTGACTGTTGACTTGACAAGTCAATCAACAAAAATGTAAAGCATCATCAAGTTTCATTTCAACTTTTTTCCTCCACACTTGGTAACTCATGAAACTCATTGAACTTGGAAATCAATTGGCCAGTAATTTCTTGCTTGGACCCTTTCCATGGCTATTTTGTTTTGATGATGTCTTTAAATGTCTTTTTTAGTCTTGTGAGTGAATCTGTTTTCGGTTGAGCTTGTTTAACCCATCAAATTGCAAATGAAAATATTTTTCCATTAAGGTTGGGAATTGAGATAAATTCAGTTCTACCCAAAGTGACCGTGTTTCTTGTTGAAAACAATTGAACAATCGATAAGAGTGAAACTCTAATTCAACTTAAAACCAATTGTCTTCAAATAGATATGTTTATCCAACACTCAATTTGTTCAACAATTTATCATTTCATCATTCAATCAACTTTATATTTTCCTTAAGCTTCAACTTTTTGCTCCTTTCATGACTCGTTGATTTCATTGGTAAACTTGAACAGTAAATAACTGAATAAATAAACTCTCACTTCTGTAATCAAATGATTATCATTTGCCTAAAGGCTGATCTTCATTATGAATAAGTGATGAGCAAATGAATGGTAAAACTTGATGAGTGCGAATTATTAGACAAATAATTGGATCGCGATTACTCGAAAGTAAATACAAGTGATGAAAATTTGGAAACTTTGAAAATCTCTATTTTATCATGTAAATGATCAACACTTTCCTTTGCTATCCACAAATACAGATTGTAATCATGTAACAAACCCCAAAGATTTTATTTTCTTTAGCTTTTCCCTTTTCTTATCTAATTTTGTACAAATTGTCTCAACCAGAAAGTGAAGTCTCCTCTACTCTTTGATCTCAACAGTTGCTTTCAGCTGCGTTAAAAGTTTCTTACTTTACCTTAAATTATTTAAATTTTGTGTTTTATGATTCACCTTCGAAGCAAATTATCTTCACCTGAATTATGTTCAAAGCCTCATTTACCCTGGGTTCATTCAAAAGTCTTTTATTCATCTTTATCTAGTTTTTGTGTCCTTCTGGTTCAACTTGACCTTTTAAACACCTTCAATTCCAATAATCTTTATGTTAATTGTGTTCAAAGCCAGTGTGCTTATTTGACTATTTTTTCACTGTTTAGTGATGAAAAGTGTTTAGTCTAATCAGTTATTAATCAATCTGTAAATGGAGATTGTTTTATTTCTATGCCCACGAAGTTCCCGCAGTTGAATTTTGATGGGACAAAATTTCAATTCTAAACCAGTCGAATAGCTTAGTTGATCATCTTTCAGGCAACTTTGTCGATTACTCTAGTTTATGTTTCCGTCGAGTATTGCTTTTCACCATTTGCAATCACAGATGAGAAAAGTGATAAATCCACAGAAATCAGTTTAAATGATGAATTAACAAATGTTGAAGCAAAGGTAAGTTTGGATTAACTTTAATGGTCATCAATGGATCTACCAACAAAACTTATATTAACTTACCTTCGCCCATGAAATGATCATGAAAAGGTAATAAAGAGAGTAAACCCGAAAAGATGGTGAATTTTGTTGATAATAAACTATATTTTTTAAACCAGAAAATGAATCTTTTTTTGTCATCTAAAAGAATCATCAATTGTTAATAAACCATTTGGTTTAATCGCATTAGAAACAAGTTCAATTCATTATCAAACAAGTCACCAAATTCAATCAATCATAAAAACTAATGATAAATGAAGACAAAAGTTTCAATCTAATCAGGCTTATCAACTCACTTCTTTATCAATCATTATAAAGACTAACCAAAGTTAATAAAAAAAATTATCGCCAAGAAAAAGGTTGAAAAAAGAAGCTCAATTTAGCCAATGATTGTCCAAAAAAGTGAAGCAAAAAAGTGAACGAAAAGCTTTTCATTTTAGATTGTTTTTGTTGGAAGGAAAAAAAGCATTTCCATTTTATCATTAAACCAGGTAAATCAGAATGTTGATCATCTTTTTCATTCCCTAAACATGTTCTTCTCCTGAAAAAAAAGGATTATCCTGAATTTCCTATTAAAAGTAATTCTCTTGTTTCTCACTCTTTCCTCTTCCAAACTCATCCACTTCTTTTCCCTTCAATTGTTTCATTACATCTTAATCCTAAACTTTACCTTCAATTGTTTGACTTTTTTCCAACATGATTTCATGTAAGAAGAAGCAAAAAAACATGTTTTGCTCCAAGAAAATCAGATTAAATCAGTTTTTCATGTAAAGCAAAGCAAGAAAAAAAACGAAAACATTGGTCACTCTTCAAGTTCGCTTTGCCTTTCCAATGAAAAAACATGATAAGCAAAGTTATCATCATTAGGTTTGTGAAGCATCTCTCATTGTTTAAACATTATTCACATTCATCCAACGATAATCAATTTGTTAAAACTGATTATTCATTTATCTTTGCCTGCAACTGCAACTGCTGATGGAAATGACCAACAAATTCAATTTCAATAACAACTTATTGACCATTTGATTGGACCAAGTTGCATTTGAACTCAATGATGAACAATAAATTACCATAATTAACGTTTCTCTTCATTAATAACATGAATTCAACTTTAAGATTCGCCTTTTTTCGAGAATCGCTTTTCTCTCTTTTTTTACTCGCACATTCACCAATTAACCAAAGGGAAACTTGTTGATGAAAGACGAAAGTTGTTTGGTCCATTAACAATTAATCATTTCATTAATCATTCAAACTAATTAGTTTTGTTTTGAGAAATGAGTTACACCAGCAAAAAAAAACGAACAACAAGAAGAGTAAAAAAAGGTTGAAAACAAGACTCTAAAAGTGCTATTGATTAATTATTACAAGACTATTATCTCACTGTAATCAGTGAATGGCAACAAATCTTAACCTTTTTTTTGTGTAAAAAAAGTTGGAGTTCAAATCACAATCTAATTAAAGGAGTGAGTTGAAAATGGGTTTGAATAAGGTAATTGAGCAAGGAACACATTTTAATGTTAATCAAATTAAGGTTTGCTAAGTATGATTGACATTTCAATAATCATCATCAACTGGAAACGAACATTGAAATTGAATAATTTTACAATTAAATTCACCAAAAAAATATGCAATTAAATGAAATGATTCTGTTGGCATCTTCATCTAAATTGCACCAAAACCTATTCATTTATGATTTTACAGAAATCCTAGAACTTCCAGTTCGGATAAAGCGATTCGTGTTTCATCGTCTGACGAAGATTGGAACGAAGCCAAGGAAAGATCAAAGTTCCTCGACAACTCAAAACTATTTAGTTGTTGTATTCTCCATTAAAAAGTACATGAAATCAGGTTTGAATTTTCAGGAAGCTTTTCGACTTCTAAAACTAGTCTTTTGAATATCATGCTCAACATTGGAACACAACTTTAATTGAGAAACTCTTTCCGTTTCATTGTTGAATTACATTCACCAGTCATTTGAAATTGAACTGATATCGCTTTATATAGAATTGATATTTTTCATTGTGATAGTGGAAGCTAAAACCAGGAATCATTTTCTGAAAAGCTGCCGCAATTTTAGAGATTTCAAAGCGACTTCAACATTTTTCAATGAAAATAATTTAACATTTCCATTTTAAATATTTGAATATTCAAAATTCAAGCCTTATCAAAACTCGCATTAAACCTGAGCCATTGAGCATCAAATATTTGTGTTAACTTCATTCGTAGTCAAAAACCAATTTAATGTTTGTTCAACTCAATTGTTACCAAGTAATGCCTTTGACAAATAAAGTGACTTTGAACTGTCCATTGGCCAGACACGAGCTGAGCTAAACAAATGAATTTAGTCATGTTTTTCAGAATAAAATGAATGTTACTGACGATTCAACTTTTTGGCAATTCTTCAATTAGCATTGATCAATTGTTGAGGTCAATTGAAGTTGAAAATGTTTCAAATGATGAACAATAAGTAACAACAAAAGTGAAATGTCAAAGCGATTTTTGCATGAGAAGTAAATAAAAAAAGAAAAGGTATTTTATCTGAAAGATTCATTTGTCAGATTATATTTACCCATCTAATGGTAACCATCAATTGTAAAGCCATTTCCCACCCTGATCAATATTTGAATTTGAAAAGGGAAAAAATAGATAAAAGAAGATGGAAAAGATAAAAAAGAAGGAAAATTGTGTTTCAATGTTTTTTGATGATAAACACGCAAAGGAAGAGAAGCAAGAGAAACATTGAGATGATAATGATGAGGATAAAGCAAGATAATGTACATTACAATGGATCAAGTTGAGTTGAACATTAGTTTTTTGTCTTTTACTTTAAACTTGAGGTAAACTTGAGTTTAAGGTAAAGGTGAACCAAGTAAAGTCACTTATCATTTATCAAGAGAAGAGGAAAAGTTGCCTTTCAGTTTCCCTTTCATTCCTGGTTCCTTGTTTACATCATTATTTTAATCATATTTAGATGATTTGATGATTATGATAAAGTAAAAGCTGATATGAATTATTATGCCGATGAAAAGTGGGAGAAGAGGAAAAACAATGTTAATGGTTATTAAAGTTGGCTTAAGGTGATGATAATCATTATGGTAAGGTGTGATTCAAATGTTATTACATTGAAATATCATTTCATTTATTGATATTTAATGTGAACATGTTAATGTAATGAGAAAAGAATCATTATCTTTCCAAGAATATTTCTTCTTGTAATGAAACTCGACAGGAAATAACAGTTTTGATGAACGACATCCGTTCTCAGCTGAATGTCAAGCACAATTTCAATCTATTTTTCTTCTTCTTCTTCTTAACCTTAAGCCAATTTTCATATTGAAATGTGTTGACTATTGGAATATCATGAAACTCTTAAAAAGTAAACAATTCGTTGTTTGAACAAATGATACTTGAATTGAAACTGTTTTATCAGTTTATATTGAGTTTATCATTTTGTAATTACATCAGTTTGAGTCTTGAGTTTAACTTAAAGTGATGAGACATTGCCTCCAGTCATTTGAACAGCTTTTGTAAAGTATTTCAATAGTCATTTTATTTTTGCCACTTTAATTACTATTTATTGGCCATTAATGTCACACTGAATGGTTACTAAATGACCTCAATGTCATGCTGTTATCATAAAATTACAGTCGAGTTTCCTTTGGAATCGATTCAGTTGAAATACTTGACAAAGGATTCTGTTTGTTAATTTTGAAAGATTGACCAAAGCTATTGAAAATAATGTTAAGGTCAGGATGAAAGAAACCACAACAGATGTTTGCTTGTGTACAGGGAATCTCAGCTTACTAGGTAAAAATTGCTATTGAAAGAATCAGGAAATCTCCAGTTTTTGTCTTATGAAATTTGGTTTCGTTCGTGTTAGCTTTTTGAAGGAATAACTTCATGTGTCGAATGAAAAGCATCTAAGTCATTTATCTATTCTAATTTTCTAAAAAAATATGATCAGTTGATGCATGATATTGCAATTCAGAATCGAAGTTGAGGAGTTCATTAAGTGATCCTCCTTTATTTTGAGTAAAGGTTCGAAGTATGAATGAAATGAAATTCAAACCGAATCCCATAACCTGCAGCTGAAGTCCATTGTCAGCTCAGCTCAAGCCAGATGGAAAAGTTTGACGCAAATAGAAATCAGATTTATTCGAATTAGTTTAACTGTATAAACGATTCAGAATAAAATATTGCTTGGAGTTTATTGAGATTAAGAAGCAATTTACTTTCACAAAATGCAAATTCCTGATCAGAAAGAATCTGCATGCCAGATCAAATCTTCAATGATTTTCTTCTATGAACCTAAATTTTAAATCTTTATAGCGTTTAAAGCTTATTAAGAAAATATTTTGCCTAAAGAAGTGAAAATAATAACAAAAGCATAAACAGAGTTGCTCCAGTTTCCTAATAAAACCAAAAAACTTGATTATTTTGAAATTAAAATCTTTTTATTGATTACAGTTAATCACAGTTTTCATTGGCAATCAAATACTACAATAAAGCCAAAATAATCGACAAAATAACCGATCAATATTTATCACACAATTATAAAGATCAAGTTACTCATAATTTGCAGATTTTGTAAAGTAAAGGCTTTTAATGTTTATTAGAATGAAATCATGTTTCAGTGATAAAACAAAAAACATGAAGCATGCAGATGTTTGGTGAATGAACTCAACAATTTGAGTTCATTTGCGCACTTCGAATGAGTCTGACTTGATCATTTCATGATAAAATCAAGGTTCGCCTCAACTCGGCTAAACGATTGTTTGAGCTGCAATGTTGTGCCTTAATCAATGGATTGACAACGAAAATATAAACTCTTGAAATTTGTTTACATTTTAGTCAATAAGCATTGAACCCGACTCAAGATTATGAATAAACTCAGCCTTTCCCTTCAGCATTGATAAACTTCAAATATTTAACTTGCAATATCCAAACGATGGTTATAATGATGATGATAAACTAGGACTTGATCTTGTTGTCAAACCTTCACCAATCATCTTTGTTGATCAAATAAAAACCACAGAAGAAGAAGAAAAGGAAAAGTTGATGATTGATGAGGAAAATTAATAAAAGCCTTTAAGCTTTACTCCAACTTCATCTTGATCACCTTGTGCCTTTTGTCTTTCACTGATTAAAACCTGAATTGAGTTTGAAAAGAATGTCAGAAAAAAGCAATTGCAATGAACACACAGGCAACAATTTCATTTTTAATTTATTCAATTACAAGTCGATTTCAATGTCAACCGATTATTGAAGCAAGATCATTGAACGATTCAACAAGATTGATGTTACCAACATTTACTCAAAATAATAATAGGTTTGGGTTGGCATGTTAATATAAAGTAAAATAATTAAGGCACAAAAAAGAGTCTGGTTGACTTTATTTATGATTATGATGATGATGACTGGGTAAATATGGTTTGCATCTTAACTTGATTATCAGTTTGCCTTTTTCATGATGAGATTTTGTGTTGATGATCAATTTTCAAGAAGCACAAGAGAAGGGAAAAGTTCATCTTTATCCTCATCATCTGCTCATCTCATGAGACTTTACATGACAAGCTCAATGTTTACAGAAGAAGGCAAAGGAAAACCATGAAAACGATCAATTTGATTGTTGATAGAGATTCATGGTTAATAGTGATTATTAACAGAAGATGAAGTTAATTTAAATGCTGATAAAAATGTAAATACTTGAAACAGTTGATTCGACTTTTGACAAAAAATGATTTCCCTTTTAATCCAACATTTACTCAGTTAATTGGTGTGATGAGCTTAGGTAAAATTAAAGCTCAAATTGATTGCTATTAGTTGATTAAACAATCCGATTAAAAGTGAAATCTTTTCAATGGGTTTACCTTTAATCTGAAATTGTGATTCATGATTCACTCAATTAACCATTCAAATGAATCTTAACATCTATTTATAATTCAATGTAAATTTCAATTTCATTTGTTTTTATGAGAAGAAAAAGATTTCTAAATGAATAATTTTTCATGATAAATCACCTGAAAAGCCAATTATCAGCTTGTTCAAGTTGACATTTCAAGTTGATGAACATTTTTATCATTGATTTTCTTTTATTCATTTTGCAAACAATTAATTGTTACGATTTTCCCTTAACATTAAATATTTATTCAACAAATTATAATTACTTTAACTTTTAAATTCAATGTTAACCGTTTTCAATGAAAAGGTCAACTTTGTTTGCTATAAATTGATGGAGTGAATTTTGGCTCAAAAATGGGATTTTACTCCAAGTTAAACATTTGATAAGAATAACATTTTTTGGTAAAAATGATATTTTCTTTGCTCATCATTTCTGTATCAGTTAACTGATGTATTAAAAGGCAAAGTTGATGGGAAAAAGTAAAAGTTGGATGAAAATATTGCATTTAATGTTATTGGCGAGTAAAATGTTGAAAGTTGATGAAAGTCAAGACTGACCCAGACTGATGACAAGGTCCATTGAGAGTTGAACATGATAAAAACATGAACAAAAAAGTAAAAAGTAATTCAGATAATTGTTTGTCCAGAAGATCCAATGAAGAGACTAACAAAATTTTGACCAATATCAAGAGTAAATAATAGCGGAAAATGTTCAGGTAAACAGAAAACATGAGAATATTGAAATGTAAAATCATTCATAACATGATATCAAATTTCAACTCGACTTATTGCTCATAATCTTTCTATTGATTATGTTTGTTGAATTTATTTAGACCACTCTGAAGATATAAACTCCAGGCAAATGAGTGGAGTAATTAATAATCTACTAAATGATATAAATAACAATTGTAATCAAATTTCGTCGAAACTCAAATACGAATAAAATCGAGTTTAACTTCTTTCAGCGAATGTAACCGGAATTTCGATCTCAACAGCTGATCAATGATTTACTTGCTTCATTCAAATCTTTTTGTATTTGATATTGTTTTGAAGAAGATAATTCATCACGTCGGACTAAAAGAAAGATAAGTTTCAAGGTGGATTGACAGAATTATTGGAACCATTGCTCAGATTGTAGCTCAAAACTTCGATTCTTCATTCCTTATTCAGATAATCTCAATGTGATTCATCTATTTGTTTCAAATATTAATTCAAGATCAGCTTCTAAGCTTATTAGCTGATCCATTTCTGATTTACGCCTTTCCTCCAATAGTTTCGCTGTTTCAATCAAAGGAAGATTTTCTGAGAAACTCAATTTCGACCATCTTCAAATTGACCTTTCGCCATTTCAAATGGACTTATTTTGAATCTGTTTTTGTATCTTGTTGTGGCACTGATTTGTCGAGTGATTTGTTCATTACTTTTGATGAAGTCGTGAGCAAAGTTGTTTGAAATACAAGAAAACCATCGATTAACGTAGTGTCTCATCTTGTATTTCATTTAAAATTTGGCTTTTTCTCGACTTTGATAAGTCAATCTGTTCTCTCTGTTGAGTGCGTTGAAAACGAATAAAAAGTGCATTATAATTAAAGTGATAACCATTTATCATGATCAACTGAGCATCATGAGCATTCCCTGGTGAGTCTGATTGACCTTTTTCCTCTCTTCCTGCATCTTCCTCAGATCATCATCTTATCTGCATTACCTAAGCTAACTTGGCTACATAAATATAACTAAGAATTCACTTTTGACCTGAAATAATATCAAATAACTATTATCATCTGAATAAAGCATTTCTTTTCATTCCTTTTGTCCATTCATTTTTTATCATCACCAACATTTTCATCCTCATCTTCAACTTGTTTTGCATTTTAATTCCCTGCAGAGTTTCATATAAGTTATATAAAACTCTCCATTTTCTTATTCAGTTGCAAGGGTAAAATCATTTATCTTGTCTTGAAACTGATTTATCCATAAGAAACATTCAATTTGCAGGGAAAGAAGAGATAAAAACATCAATAGTTGCAATGTTAATATAATTTATTTGACAATTCAATTTGATAATCATGATCTTTCAATTCATTTCGAACATAAAACAAAAGGTTAATCCAATTTGAAATGAACAAAATGAATTAATCCCAATAAAAGTCACCGACATTTGGTAACATTTACCGTTCAGATGCTCAGTTTGTACCTTTTCTATTTCGACAAAAATTTTCTTGCAAAATTTCTCCCTAACTCCATGTTTAGTGTAACCCGTTGTCATAAGACTTGTTTCTCAGAATTCAACAGATTTCCATTTCCAGAAGTTACTATTTCCATTGAGTTGAGATAATTATTTTTCTAAATTTTAGTTTCAGTTCTGTAACTCAGCTCTGAATCCAAACAAATTAGCTAAAGATACTTTTGCTGTTCACAAGAAAACTGTGTTTCTGGTTAAACTGTATAAATGTTGATCTTCAAAGTAACATTTAAAGTTATTTTTGCTTCGAAAGTTTGTTGCTATTCGATAGTTGTAACAAGCAACTTGTAAGCAGATTTCAGATGAAACTCGAATCTGATATCTTCAGATCAAGTTGAAATTTCTTCTTAAGGTTACTGGTCAAGTTTAAAATCACCTGAAATTTGAGAATTTGTTGGCAAGACTCACTTCGAAATTGAATGTTACAGTTTAATCAGAACAAATTGAACCTCAATCCTCAAGTTCATTCTAATCAATAACATTTTCCGTTTGACAAATACATTGTTTCCATCCTTGAGAACCAACAAAATTCCCAGATTTTCATTGATGTTTCAATGCAAAACAAATCTGTTTCTCAATTTTCAAACCTTTTACAAAATTCTCAAAATTAATTTCCATCGCTTAAGAATCACAAAAATGTTTATTCCAGAGTCTATATCAAGAGCATAACATGCAACTCAGCTCAGAACGTAATTACTGTTATTTCAAATCAATATTTAAAGTAAACCAATCTGACACTTTCAAAGTCAATATCCAACCGATCAAGATGAAACTTGATCAGGCAAAAGTCATTATGAAAGTTTATCAATTTTTGTCTCTTGTTTTTCACTGAAACTCGACAAACTGGATTGTTGAAGCGACACCGAGTAAACATTAATAACTTTGAAAATTGATTAACATTGGCCTATTATGACGAAGAGCAAAAAGAGAGAAAAAAAGTTACCTTTGAGGTATTTTCTTTTCCATTGGACTAATATCATTGAGGTAAACTTTTTTATAAACTCATTTTCACTCCCAATGCTGGGAACGCTTTTATCCTAATTGCATTTTCCTGATTAAATTTCCGTTGAATAACAAAAAGAGAGTGAAATAACAAGTCTAGTAACTCCCAATGGGTTGTTGTATTGATGGTGAAACTGAAAAGGTAAAAAGATATTACAAACAAACAAAAGGTTTTCCTCTTTGTTTTTACAGTTTTATTCAAAGTTTCAATAACTTTAATATGCTAATAACTATTGAAATTTAAAACAAAAGGCTTTTCAATGAGATAATGAAGTTTATTAAGAGTTGCTTATTAAATAATGAACAGTCGACTAAAGTATATTGTTGTGTATCAACAAGGTATCATCACATTTACTCATTGAGAGTCTGGAAAAAGATCTCATCATGAAGATGATCATGATTGAAGTACAATAAGTAAAATGTTTACCATTGGTTTACCTCAAAAAGAGCACTTGAGAGTTTATTTGTCTTTTTTTCTTCCTTTTTTTCTCTTCTTCTCTTTTCTGTCTTCATCTTCATCATCACTTTACTCCCTTGGCTTGTGATTGAAACAGTTTTATCAGTCAATGTTTATCTACTTTATTTGAAAACCTTCCTTTGGGCAGAAGAAACAGTTTTTATCGTCAAGACTTGAGGTGAATTATGACCTTAGGGTGAAAGGCAGCAAAAATAATGGAGTAAATGCTATCAACAACCGTAAAAAACAACAAAAACGTATCAAGTGTTTGATCAAACTTTCATTATTAATATACATTAAGGTCTACAAACACCTTCAAGGTAAACTTTTGAATCAATGAATAGATTTAATACTCTTTTCAATGCACTTAATATATACTTGAGACTAAATTTGATTAACAGTGTTAGGCTTTTTGCATAAATTATGCTCTTCATAAGCTTCCAGAGTTAATCAACTTTCATCATTTTACTTCAGTTTTGCCTTTTAATTTTTCGAGCCCGAAGTATTAGTAATCACTTCGATTCGAAGACTTATTCCTCTTCAAATTATCTTTTCATAAATTTCGAAATTCATTTGCATGAAGTTTTGCAAAATTTACACCAAAAAATGAAATGAAATTTTGAGTTTTGAAGTTTAATCACTTTCGAGTTCATTTGAATCTTGGAAATATCGAAAAAATGTTTCAATGTTAATGTCGATTCAAGTTTTTGATCTAATTCGGGGAAACGACCAACGGATTTCAGGGATTAATTGATCGATCACTTACCGATGAAGATGAAGTTTTTGAAAAGTTTAACCGATGAAATTGGTTGGGATGATAACGATGTTAGTGTTGAGCCGCACATTCAATCAACTTTTGATAGTTCAATGAATGAAATCAAATTTGGTTTGACTGTTTTTGATTGGCTTTGGTTTTGTTGATGTTATTATCGTTATTGTTGATGATTTTGTTGTTGTTGTTGTTGTTGGTATAATTGCCGGTTTCCGTTGAACATTTTTGTGAGTAAAACATGGATAAAGAAAGAGGAAGGAAAAGGAAAAGTTGAATGAAAAGTGATGTTCGAGGAAGATGGGTAAGTGATGATGATGATTGAGGAGAGATAAAGTTGAGGGAATGATAATGATGATGATAAACAGACTGGAAGATGGACAGAGATGAAGAATCAGATGGATAAATATTGTTGTTGCCTTTACGGTGTTCAATGAAAGTGATGGGAAAACAGTGACTATCAAAGTGAGAAATGGACTCCCTTTGGTTAGGAAACAAAGTGAGCAATGATGATGAAAATGATGATCGAGATGAGGATGAAGATGGAGCAGTGGAAAGGCTAATGTTAACCGGGATCTTCAACTAAGGATAAGATGCTCTTGCGCTTACTCAATCAGCGCATTTATCTCATTTCATTGAACAATATCACTATAATGTTTGTCCAATTTTTCATTTAAAACACCATTTTTGTTACTTTTTATTCATTTACAACATCAGTAAGATAACGGTAAATGTCAGATTCGACAAAAATCATTAAAATTCGAGCTAATTGTACATTTAACCACATTTTCACCCTTCTCTTGCATTCCACCTTAACGAATGAAAACTTTAAATTTCATTTTATTCCTGATCAGCTCGATATAAAACTGAATCAACATTATATTCAAGATTTGGATTTGCTGAATTTCGTCGAGAATTCGTTGAGCTTTTCATATTTCTTGGTCGATTGTTGAGTCAAACTACGAAAACTGAGTTTTTAGTTCCATTCCAAAACAAAATTAATGCCAAGATATTCGTTGTTTTCACTCATGTTTTAGGTTTAAATAGCAATTCAGAATTGTTCGGAAAATTTGCACGTCTTTGCCTCTTTTGAATAATCGTTTTCATGAGTTGATCAACCAATCGATGATCGAAATGAGAATTGATTTGATTTTTATAATGAATTGTTGGTACAAGCTCATCTGAAAAGATCTCAATCAAGAAATTTTTCGGAAAAGACTATTGAAGATGAAACGCTGTTGATGAACCTTTATCATGATGATGACTTTTTATTAACCGATGATTACATTGAATCTTATTTTCAGTCATTCAGCTTATGATCAACTTGAACAGTAATTTGATTATTTGAGCAAAACAAGATTCTGTCTGTTTTAATTTCTTTTCTCCAAATGCTTAGTATCATGAGCTTGAAAAGGCTATTATACTTGAGTAAATGGTAAAGCATCTGTCTTTGAATGACTTATTTACAAAAGCAATGAAATTGAAAACATTCAGATCCTCTAGTTGAGCCTCTATGAAATGGCTTATTTATAGATATTTATTTAACAAATGGCGTGATTGTTGATTTTCAGTCTTTCATTAGAGTTCAGTAGATTTAATTTAGTTCCGATATCATTGTGAACTATTCTGAATTTTCTGTTTGATTTCCACGAATAGAAAGTGAGAAAGGTGAATCCAAACTGAATTGTTTTGAGGTCATATGATCATTCAACTGATTTTATGACCTCATTATCAAAAACTTTTTTACTCTGGTCGCTACTTGTTATACCATGAGATATACGCGTTGCCTCATAATCATATTTCACTAACTGATGGATACTTAAACACACCTGGACATATCCAAAAACATATCTCCTGGATATTATCGACTTGCATCAAAAATTAAAAAGTATTAAAAAGTTTCTAGGTAATGTCAATGAAATGGGAATCATAATCGAATGATCTTCAACTTAATTCAATTCACGGAAGCCTATGATTTAAATCTTTTGTCAATCATTTATTTATTTCAAAAGGAAAATATATGCATGAAAGGTGACACCTTAACATGAAAATTCAGAGTTAGAGCAATGAAGTACTTTATAATAGAGAAACGAGCGGGAGTGTTGAGGACTTAGTTTTGGTTGAGATCGAAGTTGAAAATTTTTAGTTTCAAAATATTTCAATTCTCTATCAATAGATGGCAGTTTGATCCAAAGTTAACATTGTTGAGCATTTTAATCCCAAACGGCAAAGTGAACCATAAGAGGAATTAATTGACTGATTAATGAAAATTAAACCATTGACTTAATTTTAATTAAACCATGTTTTCGATCCTCAGTAATTCTAGGCGTTTCTTCGAATCAATGGCAATTCTATTATAATTTATATACAATATCCAATCTCTTTCCTCCACAATACCAGACCAGCCAGTGTTGACCAGCCACGTTTATGGGTACTGTTTTAAAAACAAAAAAGCGACGTTAAATAGAGAAACATGTTTAAAGTCTTATTCATCGATCATTAGATGATTATATGGTTTTGAGTTGACTTTAAATTTTGACCTGTTAGTTCGAGTCTATTTCGTATTGACTAGTGACTAAAAAATTGAAATGTACCGTAAGTTGTAAACTAATCTCCGAAGTTAGATTAACTGGTTTCATTGACTTGCGAATCTACTTTAAATGAAATTATGCAGATGTTTAATAACCGGTTACTTTATCAACGATCAAATTTCAGTTCAAGTTCGATAAAGAATTTGAAAAATTTTTAGCAATGACCTTATTCACTTTAAAAATAAATGTAAAAAGGGTTGACCTGTTATCTGTAATCGCTTTCGCTTCATATTATTAAGCAAATTTTTCTACCAACCTCTAGATGGCGCTAAGAGACGTTATTATTCTGGTTGTGATTTTCAAATTTGGCGGTAAAAAAAGTAACCGGTTATTTTCAGGTTGGGGGTGGAGTTAACCACGGTTACCTATTAAATGAGTGAAACAGGCGAGTAACCAAAGCATCTTTAAAAATCAGGACAAATGACCGTAATTACTAATTATAGTCATTCAATACAGTTTGGTTAATTTATCTATCTCTCTATTGTCGTTTCAGCTCATTTGGAATCTCATCTTGTTTAAATGTTTACAGAATTACAAAAATTGTTTGTTAACCGGAATTTAAAGTGACTATTTAATGTTAAAAGACCGCTTGATTTACCGTAAAAATGTCTTATAAATAGACTCTACTGTTATTTTAACGAATTTTGCTGTTTAAATTGAATAACTCTGTTAACAGACTGTTATTTGTTTTTATTTTTAAGGTTTTATGTTTACCTACATCACCAAGCTCATTAACCTGTTAATTTTTTTTATATCTGCTGCTTCTTCTTCTGTCATCATTTTTATCCTTACCGTTTTCAATATTTCTGTTGATGTTAAGATCAGTGTTTTTCAAATAGTTTATGATGACATTTTTGATGAGAAAAAAGAAGTACAAATTCGTTGTCTCATTGACTTTAGAAGAATTGAGCTCAGTGCCATTTGTTAGTGGACAAATGTTCATTAAATGTCGTCTTCTCGATGGAGGCTCGTTCCGTTTTATATCTCCTAGGTAAGTAAATTACTCTAGCAATTGATTTTTTTCTTTTTTATGATCATCGATTCAGATTCATGAGATGATTGAACAATGCATCTGAGATAATATTTGTATTATCAGTGTTATGTATATAATCATTATTGAATATAATTATTAGGAAAAAATGATCTGACAGTAGGACTAGAGATCACTTTTTCTAAATTTTATCTCATAATCTTTGTTGATGGTTTTAAAAAAGTACTTACTCAATTTTCTTACGTGTATCAATCCCTATTTCTCTTTCCCTTTTCTGTATCCATCTCATCATTTCTTTTTATAACAGAGAAGAGGTAAAAGATCATCAAGTTAAATGGAGATGTAGCTCTAGTTTCATTTGTAAAATGAGTGCTAACCCGTCTAATGGTGTTCTTGACTCGACTATTCTTAGATTATCCGTACGTAAGGTATGGTACAACAATTCCTTGTCAACAACCATTTCTTTCGATACTAAAACCGAAATACAATTTCATCTTATCCATTTTTGTTTTCTTGTTTTTTAGGAAGTTAAAGGAGGTCGCTCATCTCAAAAGCTAGGCTTTGTCGAACTGGATCTAGCAGAATTCGCAGGCTCTGGGCAAATAACCAAAAGATATTTATTGGAAGGTTATGACAACAAAAATTATAGGCAAGATAATTCAACACTCAAGGTGACCATAGGAATGACCCTACTCTTTGGCGATCCGCTATTTAAAAGACCATCTTCCAATATTCCGATTCATCCTCCACCTCAAAATAATTCATTATCCGATTTATCAACAGCTTTAGTTGGTAGAGAGGGTAAAACAAGCAACCTGGATGGTGATGGTTCATCATCTTTAGCCGACGGGTGTCCTAATAGTGCCATTGATGATGAAAAAACAACTCAATTGAAACTTGATATTAGAGACATACCAGCAGATAATGGTTGTTACTCAACTCGTATAGATTCTGTTCAATTAATTAATCAATTAGTCGAAGAAACAAATCTGGAAAAATTTGATAATACAAATGATGATCAAGAAGTTGGTTTAGAATTAATTGTCACCAAAGACGGGACCACCTCGCTTGCTTGTAAAAGCAATTTGAAATCATCTTAATGAAAAACCTGAGTGATTCTTGAATGTTTGTATTTAAATGTTAATTGCTGTTAACAATAAGTTATTTATATTTGACTATAAATCATGAGAAAAATTGATTTGTAAATAATATTTGTGAAATAAAATCAAAGGTAAACAATTAAAATTGAACAAAATGTAATCATCCAAAGCCTGAGAATCCCTTTTAACATATTGCGGTTTCATTTTACCTTTCTCTCTGATAATAATCATCCACCCCTCACCACTTTTATCATTCATATTGCTTTTTTCCTACCTAAGGAATCCAATTTCCCATGCTTTTTGTTTGCATCAGTTGGATTGAAAAAGAGCCAACAAACTATCCATTCACATCTCTGTTTTTGTCCATCTTTTGGTCTGTTCATCGAAATTCGCCACTATATTGGATGTTATACTCGGAGATACTCCAATCACAATTTATTTATCGATTCTTCTTTTACCTTGAACCTCAAAACAGAGTTTATCGTTTATTAGCAATTATTTTGATTACATTTCTGAAAACAATTCGTCGTTACGCATACTTTTGTTGGGATGAAAGATGAATGAATCGAATGCTGATGTCACAATGAATTTAAATTCAATCCTGAATTTCTCTATAGTCAAGTTCTCTCAGCTTCCTGTACATGCTTTGTACGTATGTGAAAACGCATTTCCAATCTGGTTTGTCTTTCATCAATATCATATCATCAACATCAAGAAGGGGAGCAATATCAGCCTTTTCTCTGTACCAAGAGGGAGAGCAAAAATATTAACATTAGGTGATTAATATTTTAGAGTAAAGAAAACAAACATTAATTACAGACATTTCTACTTACTCAGCAGTCTTAAAGGCCAAATCAAAATTAGATCGACGATTTTTGGGATCCAAAGTGCTGAAGTCGAATGCATCTGGATAATAATGATGAATAAGAGCACAAAAGGCCATCCCATCACACCATGAAGAGGAAAAGTTTACAACATTAACATGCTAAGAATAGAAAGAAAGGGTTTAGTTTTTGCAATAAATGAAGAATAAACGTCATTTAAAAAGATATTATTTTTGTACTAATTCACACATAAACAATCAAAATATTATATTTGAAAGAAACATGACCTAAACAAATTTTATCAGATGAATCCAAGAGCCTGGTGATGATCATGGTCATGATGTAATTAAAACAGATTTATTTACTAAAAATAAATTAAATGAAAAGTTCCTAGAATGATCAAACACAATAATCTATGCAAATTGAATTCTAAAGGTTATCGCATGCAGATAAGCTTTATTTTTCAGTGATGGCATGAAAAATAAGGAATCAACAATTCAGTTGGAATTTATTTCTATTGTAAATATCTAAATTGTCACAGAATATTCCCTTCTCTGAACTTAGAGCTTTAATAAAAACAAAGAAACCAAATCTTTGTGAAACTATTTCTTGCAATCCTTGTAATGATCAGTTTTATTGGATGATTTCAAGCTCAGCCTAAAATAAGATAATATTTTGTTTATTGTTGATAGAATTGATAAAAAGCTCAAGGTTCTCAATAAACACTGAATAGTTTCTATGAATCAAGATAAAATCATTCCAATTTTAAAACAATCAAACCATAATTTTTCTCAAATTTTAATGTCCAATCATTAATCCTTAAAATATCATCAAATAGATTTATCACGTATCTCCATGTCTACATGTAATTCATAATGTCTTTTGGAATTATGATTTGGATTTGAGATTTTTCAATATACAAAACTATTCAATATTTCAAATATTCCAATAGGTTTTTCAGTATTTAAGAGGTCTGCGTGTGAATTATCCTCATGAAAATAGTCAGACTTAAGCGCTAATCCAGTATCATCCATTCAAGAAAAATTATTGCTAAGGATTCTTTATAAAGCAGAACTGTTGAAAATTTAAACAATTGCACTTTATGAGGAAACCTTGCAACGCCACCCTAGGGTGTAACATTTTGGTTCACAAAAACAGCAATAAGAATCAAGTCAATTTGTAATCCGTATTTCCAATCTGTCATCACCTTGAGCTTGATGTGCGGGTGGAGTTTTAATTGTTGGCTTTTTAAAGATGGGCATGATGAGAAGGATCAACAATCAATACAAGTATTGGCTTGATTTTTCTACTTTTAGCATTTCCTTGATAACTTTCCAATCTTATCCGTATACATCAAACTCTATTGATCCGTCTAAGTTCTCAAAATTCAATAAAAATCTTTTCATCTGTTTTATAAACTTTTTACTTACCGGGTACCCGGAAGTTTTTGTTTGACACCAGCGTAGCAGCATATCTTTAACATCAGTACCACTTCGTCCAACCGGGCCAAACCTTGTTCTTGTCCTAAAAGTCGGAGTTAGAAGGAAAACCAAGAGTTAGAGAAGAGATGCTAGATTAACATGAATATCATAAGTTTTAGATGAACTTGTGTGAAATAAACTGACACATTAAACAGCCTCTACGAAGACAAAGCATTTACATTTTAAAATAATTTCAAAATGCAGACACCTTTAAAAAGTATCCCTTATTAAAAGCACAATTCCAGAATCAATTTGATCCAAAAATATTGGCCTCAATATGTTATATAATCTATGTCTGACTGTTCGTCAGTACAATTTCAAGTTAGTTTGAATGTAAGGTTAAAGGTTAAAAAGTTACTCACACTGTGGTTTTGGTTTCCATGTCCATTTGCTTGAACTTGGCAAATGCATTAACTGTAGTGACACAAGTAGATTTAGATTCAACATGGTTGGTTGTCTGAGCTAACCATCTACCAGCCATAATGAAGTTTTGATGGACTGAGAAAAGAAAAAGAAAAACCAAGAAAAGTTAACAATTGAAATAAGAAGCAAAAAGACAAGTGAAAAGAAGAGGAACAAATGAAGCAAGTTTACGCGGGATTAGCTCACTCTTTTTTGGCGCTTTAAATCACAATGATTTTTTGAACTCTTACAAGCAACTTGAGATGGTGAGCAAGTCATTGTTGGTTTTTAAATGTATTGGTAAAATTTCAGTTTCAATGTTTTGGCATACAAGTTACTTTTAATTGTGAAAGGAATCATCTATCGTCAAGTAAGTATTATACAATTGTTTATTAGATTTATAGATGGTTAAATATTACTGTTAAATTGATTTACAAGCGTTAGTTCTCTGTCATTCTATGTTGTATCTCTGTTTAACCTGCCTTCAACTTTTTTCCCCTCTGTCTGTTTATCTGTCTGCTACTAATAGAGCTTGTTTTGTAAGCTATAATTTAGGGTCCAAATGATTTTTGTTTGTGTTTTTCTAAACAACGAGCATTCGCAAATGGTGTTATCCTCACTCACTTCTGTAAACGAGTTGAATTTTCATCTTTTATGTTTAAAATGTTGAATGAGGTAAGTACCAGAAACACTACAATGTGCTCTTACAACCGTTTGTTAGTTCCAATCAATTGTTAGATGCACCTGATCCATACATTCAATATTCTTGCAGTAAACTTCTTTCTCAGAATGGATACAATATCGGAACGACTGTAAATTTTGTACAAGAAAATTTGAAAAAGAAATAATTGGATCGGGCGACTAACCAGATGACAGAATATTTAAGTCACAGAAACTGATGACAGACCATGAAATACGATGGAAATAATTGTTTATTTCTTATTGAGGTTAACTAACGTCTAATGTATTGACTTAAACAATCACCAAATAAATGACTGACTGACCATTCTGAGATGGCTAAACATAGCGGGAAATTACTTGGTCTTTTTGATCTACACGAGCGCTAGGTCGTTTAAACATACACCGTATAAACATATTGCTCTGTACAAGAACCTTTGTACATAGCTTTCTTTAGACCTTGTATCTTTATCCTTTTGGATTTGATTATTTTACCTTGAAAAATTGTCTGATATAATTGACATACGATTGATTTGTAACCAAGATTTTTGCTTTTCTTTTCTTTCTCAGTTCCAAGATCATTTCTCATGGATGACAGTCAAAAAAGAGCTTCACCAAAGAACTAAGATACTGATCTTCACCTTCTGTTTTTCGTCTCATCATCATATTCTTGCTTATATTTTCACTTTACTCAGTTTTGTTTGCCACCGATCAATTCTGACAGTTGATGGGTTATTTTGGCTTATAATAGGATTGATTAGTATTATGCCTATCTGTTGCGCCTGGATCATTTATTGCTTCATCAACTCAATTTCAAACAGCTATGTGGTAAAGATTTAACTGAATGGAAAAAAATTGAACCAAGATCAATTATCAGTTGGGACAACTGTCTGAATCAATCATCTATGGATTTATATCTACAACTTTATCTATGGCTGTGTAATTAAAACAAATAGTCTTTCGTCATGTCTGGTTTCATTGGATGTGATATTGGTTCTCGCTTTTTGCGCTCAATCTGAAGAAAAGCCTTGTGTATTATGATTGCCAGTTGCTCTCTGTTAACAGTTCATGGATAAGAAAGAGCTGCTGTTGTTTTATTTTTGGGTTAAACATAAACTTATTCAGGAAGACTTTTTTTCTCGCCAGAAGAGTTATAAATGGATCGACTCAATGTTTTTCTTTCCCATTATAATGGCTTCAAGAGGATAAAGGAAAGATAGTGATACCCACCCCCGACTCTAAACTAAAAGTAAAGGAGTATGATGCTGAAAGATGCAAACTTTTGTTGATTTATCTTTTATGACAAGTCTAACAACGAAAAGCAGTTGACTTTGACGATAAACATACGCAAGTTCTTTCCGTTAACCCGCTAATTCTCCAGCCTCATCCTTTTTGTTTTCACATTTTGCCAAAATTTGGCTCTGAATGTGTTTTAGTTTAACCCTGTTCCAATTCATGGTCAGGTGTTACTTGATAAGGACCACTTCCAATGAAAGTGAAAAACAGCATAACAACTGTAGTAACGGTTCTACTTTGAAAGATTGGGACAAATCTTTCTTGACCTGATCTGACATCTTGAAAAAATATTGGCAATGACTCGGTTGATGCAATGTATTGAAAGCTTGCACTCTAAGATTGAAAAATGAAGAAGAGTAACTGAGGTAATCCAATATTCATCTGAAACAATTTTAAACCATGACAATAGTTACATTTAATCACCTGATGCTAAATAGGCAATTAGCAACATTACCAATATACATATTAACAGTATTATTACCACTGAAAAACCATAACTTTAAGAATAATGTTAAGCTTATTTCCTTCTTCATTTATCCAGTAATACTCAAATTATAGCTTAACGCTTGTTTTCTGGATATTTTTCTGGTTTTGCTTCATTTTTCTGTTAATTTTTTGATCTCAGTCCAATTCTCTGTTTATATTAATTTGTTCCTCTTTTTCGCCCACTACAAAAACAATGCTGCATCTTTCACAATTTTGTTTACGCTAACTTTTTCCTCGTTTACTTTTGCTTGATATCTCTAGGTAACAAATAAATGGATCCAGTTAATGGTCAAGCAAAGTAATCAACAATAGCTGAACATATCGAATAAATTCAAGGTTTGGTGCAAAAGATTCGACATACAATTATCTGTAATCTTTTTTACAAGCATTAGAAGAAAAAACAAGTGTAAATGATTTTACTCAATTACTGTCATATAATCAGCTTTGGTAATTAACTGGTAACAATATACATTGGCAGCTTAAGCTTTTCATAAATCTGCGTGAATATAAATGGCAATTTGACTGCCTCACATAACAAATGTCATTAGTAACAGAGTATCAATCAAAAGCAAATTAGACAAAACAATGAGGTGGCGAAGTTAGACTTACATGAGTTAGAAAAACGACTTGAAATACTAAATTTTAAACATCAAATTGTTTCTTGGTTTATTGGTTTACCAATAGAATTCTGATAAAAGATTCTTTATCGTCAACTTGAAAATTATCAAAACCGTTGGAATAATTTTGAACAATTGATCGACTTACCTTATTGAGGGAAAAAATGAAGCTTTTACTTGAGAACAGTTGAGCACCAGAAAATTGAATTAAAGGTAGTAAAAAAGAAAACAACTGATCAAGATGTGATGGAATTAAGTAGCGAGTTGAATAGATTTAGTTTGATCACTAGTAGATCAAAGTTTGACTATAATCCGTTAAACTATGAAACAACTGTAAAGATTTGAACTTGATTATATGATAGTGATTTGAGTGAGTATGAAAAGTTTCAATGAAGAGAGAAGAAAGAAAGAAGAAAGACTTTGCATCAATGATAACATATCATCTTTGTTTTCGTTATTTTACATTCAAATGTTTTACTGATTTGCTGATTCTAACGCCATCAGGTGATCAACAGTATAGTTAGTTACAAATAACATTTTGTTTTAATGGTTCATTTTGTGCAAGTCTTGACCTGGAATGCTTATTTATTGGATTACCAACTCTGTGAATATGGTCAATCAGGCGGTTCGAATTATGTTTCATTTCAATATGGTTACTCATTTTTGCAGCAATTCTAGGTTTAAGGATTGTATTTGTTACCATGAAGACTTACTCGTGAATTACGAGTCATCATATAATCCTGGATTAACTGCTTATTCTTAGATATACAGAGGAGTCCAAAAGTATCCTGAAATGGGATATAAATTTATAAATGTATCTTGAAAATGAATTTTCCATACTTGAAGTAACACATGCAGCTATTGGTTTAATCAACAAACTTCTCAAATTCAAAAATTATTTGATAATAATTTAGTTGAGACTCAACCCAGACGAGCAGTTATCGGTAGCAATTCTTGATTGCGAATCGAGATATTCACCAACTTATGGTTAGTATTGAGATTCTCATTTTACATGCCATGCTAATCATGCTATCAATAATTCCTAGGGTAATGATTAACATTGTAAATGATCGAAAAGGGTTTAAAATTTGGGTTTCCTTTGAAAATGACGTTTTATTAATGTTATTTCTTACCATAGGGCTTATGTACTTAAAGACCTTTGATAAATCATTTTTGAATTTAATAAACGATAAGACCAAGATTCAGGCTAAAATTTCAAACATAATATATTGTAACAAATAACGAATCATAGCGCACCAGTTCCCTACCTTTCCTTGTAGGTTTGAATCAAATTAATGAAAATGATGAAAATGTTGTTGGCTTACTAATCGTTAAATATGTAAAATAATTCTAACTTGGAAAGTTGAATGAAGGAATTCAAATTATCCTTATATTCGAGGAAAATGCAGATTAGTCACAATATTTTCACAATATTTCAATCAATGGATTTAATAAAGGAAATGCATAATAATGGCATTTCTAGTAAAATTGTAACAACAGGTTGATTACAGAAATCCTTTTTTCGTACATCAATATTAGCAGTAATAAAATACAAATAATAAAATATGAATACATTTTTGAACAAATAAACGCAGTTTATGAAAACCTTTTTTAACAAGTTCGTTGGCGTCCAATCGCTGAATGAAAACTAGTCAGTTTTCATTTCCATTATTTTCATTGAACTGGCTATGACAATCATTAGCATTTTACAATTGGTGTTTTGTTGTTATTAGATGCATCTAAATCGGGAGATGAAACTGGTTGTTTCTTCAATTCATCCTTTTTCTTTTTTGGTCTTCTGAACAGTTCTTCGACATTCTCAAGAGACACTCCACGAGTTTCAGGTAGTTCAATAATGAGAAATATCCAACCAACAATAGCGAAACTACAGTAAAGCCAAAAAGTACCATGTTTGGTAATTGCTTTGGTCAAGGAAAGGAATGTTAAAGAAACAAGAAGATTGAAAGCCCAACAGACAGATGTTGATATTGAATTGCAAGTACCACGAGCCCAGAATGGATAGATTTCAGCATTGATAGTCCATGGCATGGGACCCAATCCGGGTGCGAAGAAGAATAAGTAAAGACATAAACCCATAATTGTGAGCCAAGCATATTTAGATGGACACCAATCGTAAGCCCAAACTAATTTTTCAGGTACAATCGTTCCATTGGAACAAGTTCCATATTGAGATTTACTTTTGTCCCATTCCGAATGAGCTGTTTTGGCGGTCAAAAGACACGATCCATTCTCCCACGGCGGGTAATCAGAGAAACAGAAGCCACATTCAGGTCGTGTGATGCAGCTACGACAAGATCTTTGAATTGAGCAAATGTCCATTTTAGCAGAGAATGAAATTGGCAATGATGAATTTAAAGGTTCAGGATGAATGGCTGGAGATTCGCTTTCAATCAATTGAAAGCCAGCGGCAAGAACGGCTAAACTGAGTATTACACCAGACAGGGATGCAAGAGTTAGTTTACGTCGACCAGTCCGCTCAACAAAATAAATACCAATAAATGTACAAAGGAAATTTACAGAAGCCACAGCAGCGGCTAGCCAAATGGCCAATGTTTCTTCGTAAACACCGGACATTTGAATGATTGTCGCACTATAATACATAACAGTGTTGATTCCAGATAATTGAGAAATAGCTGACAAAGTACATCCGACCAATAGAGCTCGTCTCAACGGTTGTGATGAAAATATTTTTGACAAAACATTGGCACCATTGCTTTTAACATTTGCTTCCTCTTCGGCAATGCAACTATCTTTGATCATTTCGAGTTCCAATTGTGCTGTTTGTTCAGAGGAACGGATTCGGCACAAGACAGCTTTAGCTTGCTGATGTTTGCCTTTCTTTACCAACCAACGAGGTGATTCAGGCATGAAGAAGAATCCAATGAACTGGATAAACGCAGGAATACCAGCGATACCCAACATTAACCTAGAAATGATCAAAATAATTGCTGTATTAATTTCTGTAATCAAGTTGAAGGTTCAGATAATCATTAATAAATAGATTAAGTATTCAAATTCAAACAATTTCATGGCATATTAGAAATGAATATGCATTGAAATTATGTGAATCTTGGTTGACAAATCATTCGATCGTCGTTTCAATTGATTCATCATAATTTATTAGTTTTTTCAATTTAAATGATTTACATTTTTATAGTAAAAGGCCATTATAATGTCACTAAGAATGGGATTTTTTTGTTATAGCGAAAAGCGATTTTTCTGAGCAACTCGACCAAGGACGATAATGTTCATTGATTAAACATGAGGATTATAGTTTGTTTAAATGTTACTCAGAGAGTATCTTAAAAGGTTAGTTGATGAGATAAATTAACCATCATTTCGATAGAAGTACAAGATTAGGATTATCTTGCGAAGGAGTAAACAGGAATTTCCTTATTAAACCCCGAATCTGATACTATTGAGGCTGAAATCTCACAATCTTTCAATATTGAAACAAAACAAGGAATCTCTTGAAAGAGATTTTATTATTTCTCAGTCGAAATCTAGTTCATCAAAGAAGATTAAAGTTTATTCAGCAATTGAGAGTATAACTGTCTATCTTCGTTGAACTTGAGATAACAATGATATTTCAGTGACAGTAGCCTCAAGACCTTCAAGATCATTCTTTAAATGATCTCTAAACTATTATTAATAGATTTGGAATGAAATGATAAGTTGAAAAAAGCTAAGAATGAATTTTTACACAGAAAATTGAAAAATTGAAGAAAATGAAAGATTTTCAAAATTTGACTTTTGTTAATAACCTCTATAGACATCATAGGCAACCAATGACTAAAGAAATTCGATTAAAGTCAATATCAAGATCATCAACAATTGTTGAAAAATAATAGAGAAACGATTTCCAATAAACGAATTCAATCGGTCATTAGCTCCAAGTCATGGACTTAAAAAAGAAAACCGACTGAGAATTCGAGCAAATATTGGAATCTTGCTTACCTCCAAGCAAGATCATGATCTAGATAACTCAAGCAACCAGCAGTTACAGAAGCAATGAACTGTCCACCAGTAATGAAGAGATTGTTGAGTGTCACAAGCGATCCACGAATGTTACTAGGAGCCACTTCAGCGATGTACATTGGGCCAACCATTGATGCTAATCCAATGCCAACACCAACAATTGCTCGACCAATGAGCAAAGTCCACTTGCCCATTGCAATGGCCATAACCACTGAGCCTAGAGTAAACACTACAGAGGCGAACAGAATGACTGGACGACGTCCAAAACGATCAGTAAAGTATCCAACAATAAGACTGAATATCCAAGCAAATACTAGAGTTATGCTGATAATCAGCTCTTGCCAAATGTCGTTCAGATCCAACTGCTTTTTAATCAAAACCATAGCACCAGAGACAATACCAGTGTCATAACCAAAGAGGAAACCGCAAATGGCAGACAGAAGTGACACTGTGTATATGAAAACGGGTGGACTGGATGTGGACATTTTGTATCATACGTGATTCACTTGTGTAAGTTATGTTCATTGGACTTGGAATGAGTACAAAAATTTTGGATGATTGAATTTATACGAAAAATTCAGCAATCAATGAATAGTTCATCTAGATTGGATGAGATGTCATGGTCTATCGTAAACAACAAGCCGATTAATTGTGATCATAAAACAAGCAAAACACATAATTAGAGCATATAAAAATATTACATAAATTACAATCAAATTATATAAGCAAAATTGACTCAGCCAACTCATTATTGATCATTGTTATACTCTTAGAGTGACCCTTACTTTAAAAGCATTTTGCACTTCTTCAGGTCAGTCTTTTGACCATAGGCTGAATCTAAAGGTAAATAAATAAATTGAAGATTCATTTTCGATCTATTTTTAAATACTGTGCCAATGTTACTGTATCAATATCATGATATCAATGAATAATGATATGAAAAGAGGAATGTGAGTGAAACGTGATAACCTTGCTGATTATTTAATCGTTAATAGCTGATCTTAGAGGTTTCCCTGAAAGATAAGAGTAAAAATATGATTCAATGATAAACTGTAGGCTTTTTGAGTGATCAACAATCAGACTTTGATGCTTAAATTAAATTAATTGAACAAATTGTATGATTCAATTGAGTCTTATTGTGAGATTAATGTCTTTTATTTCACTCTCAATTGTGATTCTGTAGCTAAATTGTGATCTTTCAAAGTTCTAGACTTGATTTAGGACAACCTAATTACTAGTACTTAAAGTTGATTAACTGAAATCAGCATTAATTACAATACTTGAGTAAAGATTTGATCAGATTTATAATTCAAATAAAAACAACAATTAGATGATTAGTTGATTAAATGTTCAGTCAATGAATTAATCAACAGTTGGTGCACGATTAGTTTGGATAACTTTCAGACTGATAACTAATTGTTAAATAGCATTAATTAAACAGTGTTGGTCTATTGATTAAACGAGGAAAACAAACAGAATCATAAAAATCGCATTTATTTCATAGCAACTTTAATTTACTCGTTTCCTCGCCTTGAAAAGATTTCATTCAATCAATAATTTAGTTTTATCATAATTAGATAATTGTTAATTAGGTAAATACAAATTTGATTAGTTGATGTGGCAGTTGATTGTTGACTTGAGCTTTAATTTCAATACAAAAATATATTGAAATTTCAAAAATTGCGCATAAATTATTACAAAAATATGTAAGTTTACAGAATCAACTTTAACGACGAATAAACTATGCAAACTCAAATTATCTTAATAAATAATTGATGATTCAAATTATCAGGAATTCCTGATGGATTTTCAGGCGTTTTTGTTCCATTTAGCCTTGCATTAATCAATAATCACAAAACGTTTTGTTAACAATTTGCTAATCGTAATGTTATCAAGCAAAAAAAGTAATTCTATGTTATAATGTCATGATGATTATAGTGATGCTTTGTGAATAAAAACCAGAAAAAAGACGTTGAAATCAATTCAATGATTTTCAATTTTTAACCACAAATCATCTTATCAGTCTTTGAATGTGTGACAAAATTTCATCGTTTGATTCACTGAGCTACAGAGAATCGTGTTTAAGGAGAAGCACATTAAAATTCCTGGACTTACATGAAAAATTACGAAATTTTTACTATTACTATCTCTCCAGTTGTGTAACAAGTTCAACTTGATTAGTGGTTCCCTCTTAAGGCTACAAAATACTGCGAAATACTGGTAAGTAGAATGATTTGAATTATTCAAGTTGGATCCTTTTTCAGTGATGATTAAAATATTAATTCATGAAAAATAACTGACTCTTACCTCCAAGCTAGGTCATGGTCAAAATAACTTAATATACCGGCGATTACAGAGGCAATGAATTGTCCACCAGTTACGAAACAATTGTTTATCATCACTAGAGATCCACGAAGTTCATCAGGAGCTACTTCCGCTATATACATGGGAACTACCATGGATGCCAAACCAATGCCAACACCGACAATCGCTCTACCAATAAGTAAAGACCATTTTTCCATTGCGAATGCCATAACTACCGAACCTGCAGTGAATATAGCAGAAGCTAACAAAATAACTGGACGTCGACCGAAACGATCAGTAAAAAAGCCAGCTATGGAACTAAATATCCAAGCCATACCAATGGTTATACTAACAATCAACTCTTGCCAAATGTCGTCCAGATCCAGCTGTTTTCTGATCAAGACCATGGCTCCAGAAACAATACCAGTGTCATAACCAAAGAGGAAACCTCCGATGGCAGACAGGAACGAAACTGTATACATGAAAAAGGGTTGATCTGATGACATTTTGAAGAAAAGGACAAATCGATTCGTTTTATCATTCGACTGAATAAAATAATTGTAAACTATTTGGAAATAACAAATAAAAAGATGAACTTAAGGTTTAAGCGTTGAGATACTGTGGCCAACTTCACCTGAACCAAAGTGTTTTAATTTTGCAGGTACTAATTGTGACAGTAGGTCTATCATGTAATATTTATAATATCATAAACATTATGATATTGAAAATTATCGCAAAACAGATTAAAAAGTTGAAAATGAAATGAAGTGAGATACAAAAAGAAACATTTAAGTGAGCAATAATAATGAAATAGCGAGTCAAGAGAGTTATCATCTCTCTATCTTGTTTGACAATTGCTGCCACTTGAATCATCACCAAACGTGTTTATTTACACTTTGAAAATTACTTAATCTTCATCATCGCATTTCTTCCTGTAACTTTTTTCTCTCTTCACCTGAATTACCAGAATATTCAAAAATAACTGTCTTTCAAAGCTAATCAGTAAAAGTTAAAAATTAAATTGTTATACTTTCATTTGTCAAGGACATCGATTTGGTGATAACCAATGAATCAAGTGATTCCAATTCATGTATCAACTTTTGTTGTAGCATTTATCGTTCAATTAACGATAAACAATCTGAAACTGGTGCTGTACCATGAAAATTTTTCCAATCTACGCTTTTCAATAAACAACTGAAAGCTTTGATTAAATTCAATCAAGTATTCGTCAAGGCTCATCATTTATAGCTACATAAGGTGTGATTTTCAATACTTTGCTATTAGGATTACTACTGGTTCAGTGTAAGATTAGTGTTTATAATTCATTAACAATTATCAGAAAACCTATCAACAATAATGAGTAATTATCATTGATATTCAATGGTCAGAGTAAAGCCAGGATTGAGACAATATTGACGTGTTACAAAACACCTTACAAACCTTGTTAGTGAAAACTTTCAATAGAGAGATACCTTGATAACTGTTTCAGTTGGTCTTTTCAATAGATAATATAACTCTTTAAGATTCAGAAGTGCATATTAAGGTGATAACCTTGCTGATTAGCCATTGATTAGCCACCAATCAGCAAATACAAGATGAATCGCTAAGGATAAAGACCAAAAGAATAGGGAAAATTGCCTATCTTTAAAATTTTTTAATAAAATTTTCATATGAATTGCACGCGCTGATTTCATTGAACTCATTCAAAGGTCAGATTTATACTTTCTGAGATATCGACAGAAAAATCACTAAAGGGTGTTGTGGATATAAAGTATAATTTATCTTAAATTTTGATAAAGATGACGATTTATTGATAAATTGATTGTTTATATTTTTGTCTACGTTTTGTTTCTTTTTCGAATTTTGTTATCTTCATTGTTATCATTGTCATCGCCATCTTTAACAAGAGGTAAGATTAATTATACTTTTAATCCACAACACCCTTTAGAATATTGAAGAAACGGTTTGGGCCTAAACAGCCAAGTCCATAACAGCCAAGTCCAAAACGGTCATTCATTTTAGTAAAAATCAGTCACAAGAGTCAAATCTAACAAACAGAAAATGCGCTCAGTATTAAGTAAGGTCTATGCCTAAGAAAAGAGGCGGTCATACCTCGCGCATGAAAAGTAGAAAAAAGGGGGAGAGAAGGGGTAGATATTCTATCTTACTATCTCTAGCCTAAGGCTAAGTGCAAGAACAATGATTGACAGGTTAAGACTTTGAACAAACAAAAATTTTGCCTGAAGCAAGCTTTCGAACAACCGGAGTTCTCGCAAAAAAATCATTTCAAATTATCGAACTCGGTCTTCCTATTCATCAAAAATGAACTCCGCGATGCGCGATTCGAAAAATATTTTGAAGGAGGCGTTGAGACTGATAGCTTTCGCTTCATTTTCCTTCATAAACTCGTGATATTCACTTCTCCTGCCTCGCACATCCAATATTTTAAATAAACTTGCAAACTTTACCTTATAGGTCAAAATCCATTCTAATTATAGCAGTATTTCAATTTATTCAACATCAAAATTTTACAATGTCTTCAGCAAATAGAAATTCCGAGTATTGAGTTAACTAGAGCTAACTAGTCACTGTAAGTCCTCGGTTAATGCATAAAAATGTGGGTTAAGCTTCCAGCAAAAATCAGAAAGATGGCGTTGTTTTGTTAATCAAATTTACACTGAAAATTAGACTGTTAATGACTAATTAACAATAGGTGGAGCTGTTTTATGCATTAATCGAGGATTTACTGTAGTTGCAAAGCCGTAACCTTAGTTACGCTTATTTTCATTAACGTGGCTATATTGCGCATGTCTTAATTGTACTTGTCTTAATTGTACCTACCTTAATCGTACCTACCTTGTACTTGTCTTAATTGCGCATGTCTTAATTGTTGGTATCTTAATTGTACCTGTCTTAATTGTATTTGTCTCAATTGTACTTGTCTCAATTGTGGATATCTTTAGCTTAATACGTTAAAATTGAACATCTGGACTTAATCCGATTTACTATGGTACAGGGATGCAATCACTTGAACTTGAACTGATTAAACCGTAAACTAGTTAATATTGGGGAATAAATATGTTGTACTTTACTTCCTTAAGGTATTCGATTTACATACCTCGAACTTATCTAGTCATCATGTCCATCCTTAGAGATATCACTTCTTCGTCAGATATCCTAAATTGTAATGTTGTGCCCAAGAAAGCACCTTCCCTTCTCAAAAAGTTCACTTTCATGTAGAAAGAAGGCAGAGGTATTTACTCCGAAGCCCTTTACTTTGAATCAGTGTTATCCCTTTTATGTAAATTTTTCATATACAGTGATACTATCATTAAAACTGATTCAAAGTTTTCCTTGCTAACGAAATTCTGTAGTTGCACGAACTTGGTAATGTCGAAAATCTATGGTGCTGCATCTGGTGAATCTGAATTGGCAGTGTATTTTACACCTTTTACAACTGTGGTGAAAGAAGCCCGAAAGTGTACAAAAAATGGAGAGAAATTATTGGTAATAATGTCTAGTTGGAATGGAATCAAAGTTGGAGGCGCGCATTGTCGCTTGGTCATTATATACCGCGATATATCATATTAAATGATCGTATACGATCCTTTTATCTCCCCAGAAGTCAGCCCTGGAAGTGTTGAAAAAATTATCGCTAAAAATTTAAACATTAAGTATGCTAATATAGATTGTGGAAGACAAGAACGTCACGAGCGCAAGTTTGTCGAAAACAGCATTCAAAAAGCTGTAGAAATTATGGCTGGCAAGAAGCAACTTAAACTTGTAAAAAAATACGATTCAAAAAAATATATTAATAAAGTAATTCTATGCTTATTGGTTGTTGTTATTGTTTTCCCATTTTTCCACTTATTTTCTTATTTTCATGCGCGCGGTATGCCCGCATCTTTTCTTAGGCATAGACCTTACTTACTACTGCGCTCAATTTGTAAAAATTAGAAAAACTTACACTAAAATCCTGGGAAATGGTGCATATCCTCGTTGGCTGAGTAGTTGTTGAATGATGATGATGATGATGATCAAAATTTGAATCAAGGATCGATTTGGCTCACACTATAGCGACAAGGCAAACTAGTTATAAGATGTCTCTAATGAAACAAACTGAAAATGTTCAAATTCCATCAATAATTCCTTACTGTTGGTTAGATGAAAAAATTTATTGAAAATAAAGAAAGGTTTACAAGTTTACTTCTCCTCGTCTACATCACAACTGTTTTTGTGTTAAGGTTAACTCTCTATTTAAAGAGGAGGTTCAAGTTTAGTTTTTCCAACTGACATTTTCATTACACAGACATTTTTAAGATAACCTTTTTATTATTGGAGCAAAAACTGGTTTTTGTACAAGGATAAGTTAAGGCGAAAGAATTGAGAAGTAAAAATGAAGTAATTATTAGGCTGGACCAAGCTATTCTAGGTAAATTCAAATTTTATTTTCTCAGTGAGAGAATTACAGAATCTGATAAACTTTAAATATTAGATATATTGGCCCTCAGAATCGACCACCGCTTGCCAACTTTTGGGTAATTTGCTTATGGTATTCTTTGAGCCTGAATCATTGAGTTTTTCACAGCAACTTTCAATGCTCGTTCAAATTCATGCCAACCCGTGTGTTTGATTCCTCTTAGCTCTCTTTCCAACTGAGCAAAACATCCATAGTCCAAGGGGCTGATATCGGAGAAATATGGTGGATGATTCCAAACACTAATCCCTTTTTCAGCCAATATCTCCTTGACATCTTTATGCTTATGTGGTCTAGCATTATCATGGAGAAGTTGCGGTAAATGTTTACCCAGAAACTTTCTGTAGACTTCACCAGTTACAGTTGTTTTTTCGAGCAACAGCTCCCAGAACGCTATTCCGGTAAAATCCATGGCCATGATTAGCATTCTTTTTTCACCATGAATGTTTTGTTTTGGTGCTTTTATTGGTGGTTCATCGGATCTCCTCCACTCACGCATCTGGTTTTTGTCAGGTTCCATATATAGGCTAATCCATGTTTCATCGATAGAAACAGTCCGCTGAATGATGGTTGGTGTTTTGTTGTGTATTCTCAAGTTTTCTTTACACGCCAAGACACGGTGTTCCATGTTAACTCCAGTCAATTCATGTGGTACCCATCTACCCAATAGCTTCTTCAACTTTAAATCGTTCTTGAGGATCCTCTTACCAGTTGTTTCCGGGATTTCTGTTTTGCTCGCTAAAGCCTTTGTGTTCCAATGTCTCGTAGTAGCCAACTCAGCTTGAATCTTTTCGATTCTTTCACCTTTTCTTTCGCCATCTGTAAAGTCACCTTCTCTGCTGTCTTTGCATGATGTAACTTTAGAACGGAATTCGCCCATCCAATGATCAACTGTAGATCGCTCAAGCGTTTTAGTTCCAACTTTTTTTACCATGTTTTAATGCGCTACACTGTTTGAACAACCTTCAGTTCGAGAAAAACATGTTGTTCATGGTCTGAAACATTTTCAGTTAAAATTCATTTGTAATCCATTTTGAACGCGTGATCAAAAACTATTGAAAAAACTGATTTAACACAAGTTCAAAAGGCGTTTCTTATCAAATCTTATTACACGCGCGGTAGCAGTGCCGGTGCAGCTCGCGAAGCATTCTGTATTATTAAATAGTAAGTAATAAATACAAAAATGTGAAGATGCCATCGATGTGAAGATAGAGACAGGCCCTCTCGAGATGCATTCTCTGCAATTTCTCGCACTTTCTGAATGTTCTCTTCTGTCCTTACAACTCTCTCTCTTTCTTTGGTAGACAACCGGCAAGTACTCCCGATGAATTTTATAAAGGCTGTGAAATGTTGTTGGAGCGATTTTAAAAAATCTCTTATTCAACAAAAGCTTGTCAGCTCTTAAAGCAGCTGTGCAAGACTTCTGTGCAAGAAGATGAGTACACTCAACCTTTGAGTTTTTTGTTATTTTGTAGTGCTGACATCGATGTGAACTACAGGGGGAATAACCAAATTTTACGATTTAAACAATAAGTCCACTCTAACGACTCCCCTTCTGAAGGGAGAAGTGTAGAGACTCTCTACTAGAGAGGCTAAAGGGAATCATTAGAGTGGACTAATTGTTTAAACCGTAAAATTTATTTTTCCCCCCGTAGTTCACATAGATGTCAGCACTCCAAAAAAAACAAAAAACTCGAGGATTGGCTGTAAATCAATTTTTTGTATCTTTGAAAATCTAGGCGCCATAATTTTGATAGCAGATAAAAAGTAAATTCTAAAGTTTTGTGCGACTGAACACTGCTAAAATAGCTTGATAATGAACTGAAAATCGATGAGAAATTGAAACGAATAACTTCAATGATAATCTTACTGCAGTGATTTGGATATTTAAATCATAATAACTTGAGAATTACTAATCACAGATGATTGAAACTTCGTCAGAATAATTTTTGAAGGTCAAAAATCAATTTTTCAATTGCTTATATTGTAAGTCTATGGAAAATAGACGGCCCAGTACTATTGAAAATTGATAACTCTAAAAGAAAAAATAAAAGTTATAAGGAAAAATGGAGTTTTCCTATTTTTCGCATCTGAAAAAGTTATCGCCACAGGATTAAAAGATGTAACTAAACCCGGTGCAACATAACATCTCCGCGACAATGCTGTCAGCTTCATTAAAGTTGTAAACATTACAGTCCATAGTTTTGTGCCCTATACTTTCAATATTCGTCAGCTGCTAGAATCAAATGAGGAAACAACATACTTATTATAATTACTGGTGCCGGGTTAAATAGCGTTAATATTGGTTAATTATGACTAATTAACAATGAAAACCATTTCATTGTAATTAAAATAATTCAAATTGGGCTCATTTAGTTTAGTTTAACTCTCAATCAGTAGACGGCGCTTTTTTAATCTTAAGCAACGGTCAAAAAATTCTATGCAAGAAAAATTCTATTCTAAATTACCAACATCTCTAATTTCACCCATCTATTATTACAAGTGATCCTTCCAATTCTCCATCATGGAAAACATAAGGTTTGTTGAAAGCATAAACCACAAGCAGGCGTAATTATACCAGGATGGCCAGGGGAACAACAGGATAAGGCTGAGTAAACAAGAAGATGACGATGAAGAAGATGATGAGCATCATCTGAATCATTAGCTATTGGAAAACAAAAAAGTCTCTTGTTAGGCGACATTTAGTTTCATCTAGAAGGTGCTGCTTATCCTTCGAATCAAGTCGAATTCACTTTGTTAATAAATTTGTAAATATTACATTTTTTAAATTATGTTCACTTTTAATAAACTCATGAAACATCACCTTCTGCTCTTCTTCTCCATGGATGATGACGATAAAACTAAACTAAGAAATGATGCAAACACATGAAACATAATATGAAATAAATAAAATAACTTTTATTCATAAATGAATAATAAACTAAGGAACTTACCTTTTTTAAGTGTTGACACGTTCTCAATGGGTCCTTAATCGATACAAGTTTGGGACACTACACTTATTAATAAAAATAGTGAAAACACAGAAATGAATGTTTTCTTATCACATAAACAACAACATAAAACTGAGTTACTTTAAACATTTAAGATTGTTTTGAGAAGTAAACCGAAAAATTAAAGGTATTTGAATGACTTAAATTTTATTATGATTATAAGGGAGGGAAATTATGAGGAAATGGGAAAAATTACAAACGTGTAAGTAACTGAATTTTTTGAAAATTATTAAATTAACTTTTTCAATATTTAAATTAAACTTCTTTTTCTAGTAGGATCAGGCTCTTACTATGGCTCTGATTTTGACTCTGATCTGGTTCTGGTTCTGACTCCGACTCTGGTTCTGGTTCTGGTTCTGGTTCTGGTTCTGGTTGCTCTTCACTCAATTTGGAAATTTTCACAATTGGTTCTTGCGTGGCCTCAGCTGGGTTGAAGGCATAACCAGGATTGAATTCACAGATATATTCAATAGGTTTAGAACGACTTTTCTTGGCTTTTCTGGCTAACACTCTTTTATATTTATAATATAGAATTTCGTCGATTTCGAGTGAAATCCCAATCAAGTTGAATTCGTCTTTGAATTCCCCGAACTTTTCCATAACAACTTTACACGATCCCTCCAGAACAAGAGATTTAAATTTTATAAAAGTGTATTCTGATATCTTGAAGGGCAGGACGACATAATCTATGTCTCCTGCATATCGCTCGAATGTGTTAAGTTTCAAAGTAGATAAATTTATCATTTTCTTTACTTGACTTTAAAAGTCTTATTGTTTGGACCAACACAGATGAGATTCTTTCTGAAATCTCCGTGTGTAAATTTTATATTATAATAATCAACAATTTTCCCTGCATCTTGATTTTCGTGTAGTCTAGACTCCTGACATAAATGATCATTGGCAACATATGCAGAGTAAACTATTAAGAAAATAAAAAGAAAGAAAGAGAATAAAAAATATGAAGTAATAAAATAATATGCAATCTTACATGGTTTGATTTCATCATTTGGTTCTCTATCATGTCTTGGCCAAAGAATAACTGATCGCCAGAATTTGCCTATGCGTTTGGCAATAACGATGGGTTGATTATCGACAACAGAGCTATCACGATAAATGGGTAAAAATTTTACACCGATGCTTGCAAGTTGGAATTTGAAAATATTTAATTCATCTGCTTTTACATTGATTTCATCTCCATGGAACATGCCTTTAATGGCCACAAAAACTGAGAAAGAAACGGTGTCGGGGATCAAAATCCTTTTGACCTCACGGTCAGAGGTGAATAGTGGGGCTAACAATGTCGTGACAGAGGAAAATAGACCTTTGTCTATCTCAAACCATCCTCCCAAGTGATGGCCGACGATAACATTGGCATTACTTTGAGGTTCAAGATGCACTGACATGGTGAGTAGAAATACTTGTGGGAAAATATTTTTGAAGAAACAATAAAAACAATTAGAAATAATATCGTAACACAAATATGAATTTGATGAAAATATTTAAAGAAAATAAGACTTTAACTAGAAATAAATGTTTAGAGAAAAAGAAGAATGGAAACAGAACAAAACTAGTTATCTATTCAAACTCTAAAATTGAAATGTACAGCTTGAGTAAATTTTCTACACAAATCATTGGTAAGCCAAAGGATTATTGTCATAATGTGGATCTTGTCTCCTCTTTTGTCTTCAACTCCTGTTTTAATCGTCATTTATCATCATCGTCTGATAAACAGCCTTACTTAACAATAATTTGTCGGTTAAAGTAAACCTGAAAAAAGCAAGTTACCCGATCTCGCCTCATATTACACTTGTAAATATCCTTTGGTATTTATAATGTGATATCAATCAAGAAGCGAAAAGCTGAGGACAAAAAAAGAGGCAAACAAGTGATTAAGATTTTGTCTCTTGTCCTAATTAACCAAACGGGTTAAACAAACAAATGATTCAATTTTTAGTCAAGTAAGGAATACTATTAGGCTCATCTCAACCACAACATAAATCCTTCATACTTAATGTCTGTTTCTATTTCTAGTTCCTATTGTCCATTAACAGTCGGCTTGAAACGTATTCTAAACTGGATTGAAAGAGCCAACGGACAAGTTCCCGAAAGTGTGGGACGAATAATCAACAACAAAATCATGTATATTGATCTTTCGGAAAGAGACAAGATGGGGAATATGAATAAAAAATGAAGTGGAGCGAAGAAAGACTTATCTCCTGGACCAGCAACGAGAGAATGACCAGGTAGCAAGAGAAAAGGAGAAGAATAAAAAGAATTGAGCAACTTGAAATCATTCTGGATAGCCAACAGATGTTGATGGAAAATTATCAAAAGCATATCCAACAAGTATAACACGTCGATAAAAGTCTCGATAAGCTTTAAAAACGCGAAATTACAAGAAAAGAAAAATTCGCCAGCGATGTTGAGAAATTAATGTGCCGATAACTTTTGACCTGTTCATTGCAGATGGTAACAACTTTGTCAATGAGATTTTCTAACTTCAGATATAATGTTTTGACCTCGTATTGACCTCTAACATGATCAGCAGCGATTTCCGAAAAATGACCTTCAATGACCTTGCACTTGAAATATAGCAAACAATTATCTGAAAAACTTCCATAAATAAAATATTATCATCCTGGATCCTCCATGCGCTGAGCAATTAGCGTTTAACATCGGACAAAATAGCTGAAATACCCTGTACTTTGCATTTATCTGATCTAAGAGTAACGGTAACAGATCATGCAGGTTATTTCTTGACATTTACGAGAAGGACTCATTACTGACGCTCTTTATTACAAATCAACCACAACTATACCAAGTCAACAATTTTTTCAACAATTATTTTACCGAATGCAAGGTCTGATCCAAACTCAAATTGAACGGTATAAATCGGATTCCAAAGAATCTCTTTTTGATTACCTTTCAAGGTTTCTTATAGTAATAAGTAACGATCAACAATTAAATTCATGAAAGTCAACTGTCGACTGGTGAACATATTTTCTTAGTTTGATATATAACCTTATAGAGCTTTGTTCAAACTATCTAACAATATATTAACATGATATGAATAATCAAAATAAGTGAAGAAAATTTGAGTCAAATATGTAGATTATTAATCTAATATCAGTCCCAAAAGCAAAGGTTTGTGTTGAAATTTTCGAAGTCGATTGAATTGTCCTACATCTTGATACACTGTTTTAAAGAATTTTCCTTGCTCTTAATAATATGATTAAAAAGATTCAACAGAAAAAGCAGAAAAAATTTGGTGAAAAATAAGATTTTCATATTGAGGTTCAGCCATTTTTCACTAAAAAGTATACCTTTGTGGGCAAAGAATTACTCGCCCCAATCAAGTCATGTTGTACATTATGAAAGGCTGCCTTTTTCAGCTCAGCCAATGTTTATGGCGCAACATTGGTAAATATGGATCGATTGAACACTACAAATCCAATTCTGATGGAGTGAAAAACACTATCAAACTGCTTTCAGCCTTGCCATTCATCAAAGTTGAGGACATACCGAATAACTATTATCGCCTTATCTCCAATCAACTTCACGAGATTTTGTTGGATAATGGTGTTTGAATGGGATGCGAGGACACCGAACAAGATAAAAGAGCGTTGACGCTCGGTTTTTATTTGTTCTATTAGAGCACTTTTGAAATCCATACTTTTTTGTTACAACTAACAAAGAAAAATAATTGCCCGTTTCCTTAGCTACAAAAAAAGCCCTATTGGCGACCTGAGAAATCAGTAATAACAAAACGCAGATAGTTCAAACCCAGTTCCTCTTGCTCCGGGCAGCCTAATATCAAATGGTCATAAATGAAGCACCGTCAGACGAAAATATGCAATCTTTCTTGGACTATTTCAGTAGAACTTATCTCAATTCAGAATTTAGATTTCCTTTGACTGTATGGAATCATTTCAGAGATAATGACCCACGGACTAACAACCATATTGAGGGATGGCATTCTGGTTTCAACCGTGCTGTTGGACGTAATCTCGCAAATTTATGGATATTTATCGAGTATATAGTGAAACAACAGAATGCATACGAAATCAATATTCTAATCGCCGATTATGGAGCACGGCAACTACTGGATAAAGAATGAATCAGAGAATCATGTTTATTACGACTAATAATGATGCTGGTCTTATCACAGCGTTCGAATGCCTGGATGAACTTAAATATTATACAAAACTTTCTGATCTTAATTAATTTCAAACTTTTCACGAACTAAACCCATAATTCTATGCGCAGTAGATAACTACTAATTTTTAATATGTGCACTGCTATTCATTAAATTGTTCATGAAAATCATATGCATTGAAAATAAATGTCCTTATCATTAATTTAGAGCCTGAGTCGAATCATTAAAAAAGTTTTTGTATCAGTGCCATCTATTGATAAGAAAATTTTTGACGCACGAGAGCCAGTAATCTTTAGCTATTTTGCCTTTAGCTCATATGTTTTATCTAAAACAAGCTTAGCATAAAAGGCTTTAGCTATACAGGTATAGAACCGAACCAACATCAAATGAATTTGTTGAAAAATAGGTCAAAGTGTTAGATGCATCGATTGAGAATGATAAAACGAAACGAGTTTGGACAGGCAAACTAACCAAATCATTTAACGACCTTTCATTGAGACTGAATAACATTGATATTCACTCTAGTGTGAAAACATTAGTCGATCTTGTGAGACGAAAATCTAAGCCGTAATTTAAACAAACCTAAATGATTCAGTACAAAGTTGATAGTGAACCAGCAATACCATCTTATGTTGAACCAATAAATGATCAACAAAGATTTCTAGAATAACATTGAAAAAACAAAATAAGAATTTAAATCAGAGTAAGAAAATCGCAACAACTTGGAATCATGAATGTAATGAACAAGTAAATCCTAAAAGAAGTATCGATGATGATTGGGTTAGTGATGCTTATTGTAAAGCAAAGCTTAATGATGATATTAAAATTTGATATCGGTAATCATGATATTGATATTCATCATGATTACCGAGTATATATTCCACCGAAAGAGTTATTTTGTGGTTTGTTGAAAGATATAATAAAACAAATCAAAGACTGACCATTGAATGTCAAAATTAATGTTAACACCGTGAGGGAGGTCCGGAAAAGTATGCAGTCAAGAAATCTTAAAGTCAAATGAAACTATGCGATCACATCGAGGAACCAAGGCTGACACCTTACAATTACGCCGAGGGAAATTTTCGTTTTTTCTGCCGACCGAGTACCCGTAAATAGGTACTAGTGTGACCATAGGGGGCAGCTGTAAGGGAAGGCACCTTAACTTTCCATCTCTTGTAACCAACCACATTTCTTGTCTCAAGATGATGTGCATTAAATCAAGCATAACTTAAACCAAGTTATTTCCTTTTGTAAAGAAAAACTGGTTTTAACCAGGTTGGTTTTGGTGCTACCTTTCCTTACCTCAAATAGGTAGGGAAAGGCCACAATTGGTTACTTTTTGGTGGGTCGGCCATTTTGTGAGGGAGAAGAATTTCTCCCTCACGGTGCATAAAATGGCCGACATTTCTTTGTTCTCGTTGCGTATCAGCCACCCGCGGAAGCCCTACTGGACTGACATCAGAAATCTATGAGTGACCATTAACTAACTTTGACTAGAATTGATAAGTGATTGTACACTAATGTAATAAGTGACGGACCATTGAACAACCCGGTGGTTATATCATCAAGTGTTTCTTGAGATTCTATTTTGACTAGAATTGATAAGTGATTGTACACTAATGTAATAAGTGACGGACCATTAAACAACCCGGTGGTTATATCATCAAGTGTTTCTTGAGATTCTATTCTGACTAGAATTGACAAGTGATTGTACACTAACGTGATAAAGTGGCGGACTCGCTTCATTTTCAACCTGATCCTAGCCAATCTCGGAAACAAAGAAACTACTCCTTGTATTCATAAATAAATGACACTTATTTAATCTCTATTTGATATATAAGAAATTTTGTTGTAATATTACCTAAATAAAAGATATAAACCCAACAGGTCCGGCACTTTTCCTTTTTTTGTAGTACAAAAAGTAAAGTAAAAGAAGACAAGAGGTCTTTTAATCTATAGATGCCTTGAGTCATTTTTGCCCATAAATTCTTGAGTTAGAGTTAATACTGATTGTTGAACATTTCCAATCAGCTCAACCATACCTACATCTTTCCTTTCACAGTCTATCTTATATTGTATTTCATGTTAATTTGAGTTCATCAATAAAATTCAATTCAATCTAACTTGTCGTGTAAACATCGTTTACCTTTAATGTATCTGCCATCTCTGTTCCAAAAGGCTATCTTTACTGTTAACATAGTAGCAGCATACGAACAATATCTATGTAGTGTTTCCGCTTTCTTATCCCCAGCGAAACACTTACAACTCCATCAAGTGTTGCAGAAATTTGGAAAGATCAAACTATAACATTCAACTATAACTGGAAATTGAAATTTCATTATCTGCTGAGCTGCCCAAAAATTAACAGCAATACATTGAAAAATTTTTTGCTGAAAATGAGCAACAAAATCAATGGAAAATGAGTTTTTGGTCAACAAATGGTGCACACAAACTGATCTAGCACCAACCATGAATTTATGCAGAGTCACTCCGAAAGGTTACAGAAATTCTTTCAAATTTAATCATTAATCTTAATTATTATTTATGGTTTAATTTGATTCAATGGTTTTTCAATTAAAAAAGAGAACACTGAGAACACTGTGCTAACAAATTATCTTGAAATAATTTTCAAAAAAAGCGCTTAACACGCAAGGAAACACTTGGGTATAACTTTTTGCAATTCAAATAAGTTGCAAAATTATTTTATTTGACTCTTCTTTATTCACGAAGAATAATTGGTTCTGAGTTGTGTCAGAAATGACCTTTTCTTAATACTGCTCTACTGATTTGTTTATTTTAAAGCTGCTGAGGTTTGGAAAAAAGTTAAATTTGCTGCTAATTATTTGCATCATTGTTCCTTGCAAATCGTGCGTTATTGTCGTATGTATGTGAAAAAATATAAGGTGATTACAAATTAGCATTTATGTTGAGTTATCAATGTCACTTATCTGTTTTCGCTCAACGTCAGTTTGCGAAATTTGTGCCATTATGATCCAAATTGTGAGTTTTTTCAATTTAAGAGGTGATTTTTAATACTAACTTCTTACTAATTCTGTCATTTACCAAAATTTAGGGTCCAGCGGAATTGATTATCAACTGCGATGTTTACCTCCTTTCACTTCTCACTTCCTGTTTTATTTCCTTCCATGTTCGCTGTTGATTTTTTGATTTGTTTTGTTGTTTGCATAGGATGCGGAAGCAAAAATCGGCATTGGAACACTCTTATAAGGCATCTCTTTTAGCTTTTATGAATTCTTACTTATCGAAATTATGTGAATATAAAAATAGCATTCAAAAAGATGATCCGGGTTCGAAATTACCATTGACCCGATGTAATCTTCAAAATATCAATTCAATTAAAGATGATTTAATTCTGATTTTAATGGAGTTTCTTTCTGCAGTTGAGATTTTCAAGTAAATAAATTGGCGCAAAGCAAGTTTTTCTGAATCTTAATTCCATCAATAGATTGTTTACACATGAAAATACAGTCACGAAATTGAGTTGCAAACATTTTTTGAAAAGTTAACGCAGGTATTGATAGTTTATCAACTAAGCACTGCTTAAATTCAATTACACTATCTCAATATGCGCATAAGATATTAAAAATGTTTGCAACTCAATTTCGGTGGTTGTATAATACGTAGCTACAAAATTGCACTCTCAATCTCTATCATTCTGTTTTCTGCCATATCTCAAAAACTAAACATGAGAATATGGCAGAGAAAAATGGTTCTAATTTTGCAATTATCACACGACAAAAAATAAGTTTAGATAAATTTCGAGAGAAGACCATTTCTCACACCCTCCTTTAAGGTACATTTGGTTTCGATTGTCCTCAAATCACAAATCAGGAAAAGCTTCGAGAGCTTCCAATACAATTAATGAATCTTTTAATTTTGTTAAGTTAGATTTATTTGTAGAAGCTTGGAAGTTTGAAATCACAGAGACATTGGCTTCAACAAGATCGCTTTGGGTTCGTTTTTGAATTAAAGGGCATAAAACTGAAATTAGAAGAAATACTTCATTGATCACCAACTCTTAATTGGTTTTTACAATTAAATTTTAACTGAAATGCATTGCATTTACATTTAAAGAAAATTAATAAACTAGATTAATTATACAATTTGAATTTTTACAATATTTGACAATTAAAATACACAAACTATGTTTAAATTGGAATAGTAATGATGGTAAAAGTTCAACAACTTATCGTCGTTCTTTTTTTACATGTTAAAAATTTATGTTTAAAAAACAAAAATAAAAATTGCATCCATCGATCTCATATGATCCTCACAACGAGTTGCTTGAAGTTATTTTATGGCCTCTTCAGTGTTTCACTATCGGTGTTTTGCTGTTTATTGTTACACTAGAAGCTGAGACTGGTTGTTTCTTTGATTTGCTTTTGTTCTTCGATTTGTCGAACAATTCTTCGACATTTTCAAGTGACATTCCCCGAGTTTCAGGTAACTCGAAAAAGAAGAATATCCAACCAACAATGGCAAAGCCACAGTAAAGCCAGAAAGCTCCGTATTTTGTGATGGCCTTAGTCAAGGAAAGGAATGTCAATGAAACGAGTAGATTGAAAGCCCAATTGGCTGAAGTGGATATTGAATAGCAAGTACCACGAGCCCAGAATGGATAGATTTCAGCATTGATAGTCCATGGCATGGGACCCATTCCGGGTGCGAAGAAGAATAAGTAAAGACATAAACCCATTATTGTCAGCCAAGCATATTTAGATGGACACCAATCGTAAGCCCAAACTAATTTTTTAGGCACAATTGTTCCATTGGAACAAGTTCCATATTGAGATTTACTTTCATCCCATTCTGATTGAGGCGTTCTTGCGGTTAAGAGACACGATCCATTTTCCCATGGAGGATAATCAGAGAAACAAAATCCACATTCAGGTCGGGCGATGCAGCTACGACATGATGTTTGAATTGAGCAAATGTCCATATCAGCAGAGAATGAAAATGGTAATGATGAATTTAAAGGTTCAGGATGAATGGCGGGAGATTCACGTTCAGTCAATTGAAAGCCAGCGGCAAGAACGGCTAAACTAAGTATTACACCAGAAAGTGATCCAAGAGTTAGCTTACGTCGACCAGTTCTTTCAACCAGATAGAATCCAATAAATGTACAAAGGAAATTTACAGAAGCCACAGCAGCGGCTAACCAAATGGCCAATGTTTCTTCGTAAACACCGGACATTTGAATGATTGTCGCACTATAATACATAACAGTGTTGATTCCAGATAATTGAGCAACAGCTTGTAGTGCACATCCAACCAATAGAGCACGTCTCAACGGTTGAGATGCAAATACTTTTGATAAAACACTAGCATTGTTAGTTTCAACATTTGACTCTTCTTCGGCAATGCAACTGTCTTTGATCATTTCATATTCCAGTTGAGCAGCTCTCTCGCAACTACGAATTCGGCACAAAATAGCTTTAGCTTGCTCGTCTTTGCCTTTCTTGACCAACCAACGAGGTGATTCAGGCATGAAGAAGAATCCAATGAATTGGAGAAACGCAGGAATACCGGCAATACCCAACATTAACCTAGAAAAATAATAGATTCATAATTATTATTCTGTAGTTAATGATATCCATTTTTAAACTTTTATAAATTTTAAATTCGAAAAAAACTTTAATTCGTTTCAGCTGACGAAGATCAGAGTCATAAAACATCATTAAGAAGATGAAGTCACAGCAAATGAAAACACAAAAGGAAAGTTGATTAACCTTCATGATTTGTAAAAACACTATCAATATCAAATTATTGATTGGAATCATTTGATGAAAACATTGAGCAAACAGGACTTCCTTATTAATGGTTGATAACAATTGAATTAAAAAGCAACAAAACTCGATTAATTGAAATGAGAGATAAAATTTCATGAATGAGTTTCACGAGTTCTATGATTTATGAGCATGATGTATCAATTAAAATTAATGCCTCATGAAAACAAACCAGTTTGGTTGCAGCTATAAAACATTATTTACAATTAATGTGTCAATAGTTGACATTCAGTTTCAATTCAATTTCAATGCCAATGAAAGTAACATTGATTTCAACATAAATATTTAAATAACTCGCAATGGTCCATAAGAACAAAGCAAAAGGGCAAAATCAGTTGATTCATGCCATAATCACAGAAGAAATAAAAATGCAAATTAAGTGAGGAATCACGAGTCAGTTCAATAAGCAACGAAAAAATTAACATGAAAAGAGGTTTTCATCAAAGCCAAATAATATTAATAACCAAATCATTAAATCAATAAATGAAGTTCGAACCATAGCGAGTTTGTGAAAGTTGAGTGTGATTTGTTAAAGGCAACAATTTAGCTTTTCAGATAATCGTCCGATAGATAGCTAAACATACTGAAAGCTATTAATTGAATTTCAAGGTGAACACAAATTCGAGCAAACATTTTAGCCTTGCTTACCTCCAAGCAAGATCATGATCTAAATAACTCAAGAAACCAGCAGTTACAGAAGCAATGAACTGTCCGCCGGTGATGAAGCAAGTGTTGATTGTGACAAGAGATCCACGAATGCTACTAGGAGCCACTTCAGCTACATACATGGGAATGACCATGGATGATAGTCCAATGCCAACACCGACGATTGCTCGGCCAATGAGCAAAGTCCACTTGCCCATTGCGATGGCCATAACTACTGAGCCTAGAGTAAATACAGTTGAAGCAAACAGAATGACTGGTCGACGGCCAAGACGATCAGTAAAGTATCCAACAATTGTACTAAATATCCAAGCAAATACTAGAGTTATGCTGATAATCAGCTCTTGCCAAATGTCGTTCAGATCCAACTGCTTTTTAATCAAAACCATAGCACCAGAAACAATACCAGTGTCATAGCCAAAGAGGAAACCACCGATGGCAGACAAAAATGACACTGTGTACACGAAAATGGGTTGACCTGATGGAGGTGACATTTTACTCGCATTCACATTAAATTCGTACAAAGACACTTGAATTCATAACATATAAATGTTGATGATTGAATCAAGTAATGTCAATGACTAAACTTGATAGAAGCATAAAAATTGTTCGTTGTAATTAATCTGAAAAATTCAACTATAAAAATGAGCACAGGTTACATTGAAGGATACTGTGTGAATCTTCAGGTACATTAATCACAGTTATAAAACATGTAATTGATGCAAATAAAATGATTACACTAATTAGAGTGAACATTGAAATTTTGAATCTCGTGGAAGAATTGATCTTTTGCCAAACACTAAATACTGCACAATTGGAAACATTGGATTCTAATGTTTTAAATACTGTTTAGTCAATCAAAAGAATCCATAAGATGGGAAATATACTAATTAAGAAAGCCTTGCTGATTGCTTAATAACCAGCAGAAGTCACTGTTGATTAGTTGAACAAGTTAGGTTCATGGGTAAGATTCAAAGAACTACAATTGAATTTGATTGAAGATGAAATACTTTATGAGTATAACATGCATTCAACAATAGCACAAGGATAATGACCGTTAATGAAAATAAAGTTGTCCATTAAAAGTTGAAGATGAATGGATTGAATTGGGTTGAATGAGATTGAGATTCATGAAAGGTTATGGGAATAAACCAAAAGAGCAAAATAATCCATGGAAAAGTTGAAAAAATCAAATTACTCTAGTAAACAATTGAAATTACATTTTGACTCAACGTTTATTGACCCATTTAATGCAGATAAGCCAAATGTAAAGATTATTAATTGTTTCCAGAAAAATCTTAACCAATGTCACCAAAGTTAACGGAAAATTTTTGCAATTGTATCACTCAAAGATATAATACTTAACCAATCAGTAAATAACAATTTAACTCACTATCCTTCAAATAGACAAAAATTGTACCTCAAAAATCATTTTATGGATAAATTATTTTCCAGTTTCAAATTTTCAGTCAAAATCATTAAAAGCAACTTTTGGGTTTTCGAGATAAAATCAAAATTTCGACCAAACCAGAATTGAAAACGAATCAAAATCTAAGAGATTGCAGTGAAATGAGTATTTTGGTGAATTTTATGGACTTGGAATCGAAATTTTATATAAACGTTTTTCCAAGCAAATTTTAAGCAATTATCATTTAAAAGAATTTGAATTTCGAAAAAGCACTTTTTTCGTTTCTTTAGCTTTGAGTTTTGAAGCTAAATATTTCATGGTTGCATTGAAAATGAACCTAATTGAGCAATTGTTCAGAGACTCTCGATTTTGAACCGAAGTGATTCTGAGATTAGAAAGTTGCTCAATCATTTTCCACAGAGGAATTTCGGAATGAATGATCACTTTGAAATTAAGATGATTGATTGAATTAAATTGCATTGGAACTAGAATGGAAAGCTCCAAAGGCCATAAAAATAACAAGATAACGTGATTTGAAATGATGACTGAAAATATTAGCAGTGATTATCATTATTTAGGCTTAAGTTGAATAGTAAATAATTGAGTTATCTGAGCTACGAATTCAGCGTATCTTTCCATAGACTGAAGTCACTTTGGCTATCATTATTCATGCCATTAAAAGTTCATTTAGTAAAAAAAGAAACACAAATTATCTAAAAAAGATTAACCCAAACGCAGTAAACCCAAAACATGAACAAGACACTATTCAATGAAAAGTTTATGCTTTTATCAACTAATGGTTGTAGTTAACGCCATATAGTAGTTAACCCTTAATGGTAATTAGAACCAAGAATCAAGGTGGGAGAGCTTTAAATTACATGAAAAAAGTGATAATTTTTATGACGATTTGGATGTTTATGAAAATGTTTATCATGATGACAATAGTGAATAAAAAATGAAGTTTTGGAAAGACTCTTTTATCATATCAATAATCAACAAATACGTCAACAAAGTTGCTTTATATGATAGTTATGAACACAATGAATGATAAGAACCTAATTTGTACCAGAAGATGTAATGATTGATTTTGGTTATGACAAGATGATAATCATGGTTATGAATACTTAATTAGGAATGGGAAAATAATAGAATTTCCTTAGAATTGATAAATAGAAATGATTGTTGATAAAAGCGACAAATTACTAGGCTTAACCATATTGGTTATAAAGTGAGACCTTAACTATTTGCTATTTGATACTCAGTTTGTGAATAATATTTGAATCTTGCTTACCTCCAAGCAAGATTGTGATCTAAATAACTGAGAAAGCCAGCGATGACAGCCGCTATAAATTGACCGCCCGAGATTAAACATTGGTTCAGTATTGTAAGAGATCCACGTATTTCAGCTGGAGCCACTTCAGCGATATACATGGGGACAACCATTGATGCTAATCCAATGCCAACACCGACAATTGCTCGACCAATGAGTAAAGTCCATTTACCCACAGCAATGGCCATAACCACTGAGCCTAGAGTAAATACAGTTGAAGCAAACAGAATGACTGGTCGACGGCCAAAGCGATCAGTAAAGTATCCAACAACGGAACTGAATATCCAAGCAAATACTAGAGTTATGCTTATGATCAACTCTTGCCAGAAGTCAGTCAAGTTGAATTGTTTCTTGATGAACACCATAGCACCAGAAACAATGCCAGTGTCATAGCCAAAGAGGAAACCACCGACGGCAGAAAGCAGTGACACTAAGTACACGAAAATAGGCGGACTGGATGAAGCTTTCATATTTAATATGGACTACTGAACCATTCGAACAAGAAAACGGCAGTGAAAATTGAAAAAATTTAATCTAATAAGCTAGATGCAACTACCAAATACAAAAATATTAACTTCTGCAAGATTTGAAATGAGACATTAAAAGTAAAATTGAGTGAAGAGAAACGATTTAGTATGAATTACCATGGATAAAATCATGAAATCGTGGATATCGTCATAAAATATCTAAATAATAAACTATTTCATGTAATTAGGCATATAAAAATAATAAAGACGAGTCCATCATTTGAGGTGCATTTGTATCTTCACATGGATTGGTACAGTTTAGCTTATAATATTTCGTCATTATTGATCATTGAAAGGTTAATGATTCCAAGCAATAACAATAATTAAGATATTGGTGATCTATAATTATATCAGCATTATCATGATTTGATCAATCTTGAGATGATGTGATGATAAAATAAAATCTTGTTGATAAGAATTGACTGGGTCAGATAACTTGATATAAGCAGTTAAACTGTGAAATAACCCAAATCAGTGGATTGATAGATTTTTTGAATTTGAGTTGAGTTTTTTGAGTTGTATCAATTTACGTTAGCAGTACGTTATCAATTAATTGTAAATCAAAGTCTTGAAAGTTATCATAACCATAAAGAAATGTGAAAAATCATTAACAGTGAATTTATTCGTCCTTTAATGATTTTAAATCATTATTGGATTATTGAATAAGGATTGAATTATGGTGATAAAAATGCAATTAAATCATGTTTGAAAGCAAAAAGGTGTTAAATGGTTTCAAAAGCAGAACCATGTGAAAATGAAACTTCGAGATACTTTAACCGCCATTATTGAGTAATATTATAAAACAATTATTCAGTGAATTGATCTTGAATTTAATATCATCAAGGATTCAGAGAGTCATATTGGATTTGCCTGAATGTAGTCAATTGAATGGAAATTTACTCTAGGAAGTTGAACTTAACAAAAATTTGACTGAAGCTGGAACAATGAATCGTTTAAATCAGTTTACAAATACGTAAACAAATAGAATCATGGAAAAATATTAATTTTGATATTGAATAGAAATTTCACGATTAAGGGCGTTTTTGAAATTAAATCACGCTAACTGATTACGATAGTAGCGATAATCAAAATTGTACCAGTTGGTAATTGTAATTATGACTTAATGTCATAATGACATGAAAATTGTATCTTTTTGAGATAATTATGCTAAATCAAGTTGATTCTTAATGAATTTTTCAAAAAATTTAACCAAAAATGAAAATTCAAAATCCCTAGGAATGTCTAGTAGCATTTAATTTCATATTTATCTTTGCTGGACTGAAATTACATTGTTGTGCTTTAATATAGCAAAAGCATGCAATGATGTTTAAATAGCCATTTTCATAACCTGAGAAAAGAGGGAAAATGTCTAGACTTTGCTTAAAATAACGATATCAGAGGATAATTGTTAGTTGACGTTTCTCTGGGTCTTTTGAATTCGTGAAGAGACCTCGAAAAGGGAGTGGAATGGAAATGCTAGAAATTGATTTGCAAATTTATTCATGATGGCTACTGGAAACAAGGGCTTGGTCAAGAAGGTGAAGTTTATTTCATTGGCTTTAGCATGAAAATAAACATTCAGATTTCAGCCTTTCACTTCACACTCATTTAGACCTAACAAATCACTAAGGTTGAATTTGAATGGATGAAGCTAATCACTAAGTAAACGAGTCATGCTACGTTTACTGAAGTGACATTGAATTGAGGAAACGGCGCTATTTGTACACAAACAAAACAAAGTAAAGCTGTAACGAGTGAATGAAACTGTCTCGATAAGTAATCAGATTGATATCTGGTTTTTTCACTTTCACTTATTAACATAAATTCAGTTAAATCTTAAAAGGGTTAGACTTTCTCTTAAGTTGTGCAACAAGTTCAACCAGATTGGTCAAAAGAAATTCTGGTTTCTTCTCAAGGCTAAATTATCAAATCATCTAACTCATCGAATCAATGGAAACATCTTCATAGAATGGATTAATCGAAAAAATCCAACGACTAAAGAGCTATTTTTAGAAGTAAACAAACTGAAATATGAAAATAAAAAGCTGAATCTTACCTCCAAGCTAGGTCATGGTCAAAATAACTCAGGAAACCGGCGATTACAGAGGCAATGAATTGTCCACCAGTTATGAAACAATTGTTTATCATCACAAGAGATCCACGGACTTGGTCAGGAGCCACTTCAGCAATATACATGGGAACTACCATGGATGCCAAGCCAATGCCAACTCCAACAATGGCTCGTCCAACGAGTAAAGCCCATTTTTCCATTGCAAATGCCATAACTACCGAACCTGCAGTGAATATAGCAGAAGCTAACAAAATAACTGGACGTCGACCATAACGATCAGTAAAAAAGCCAGCTATGGAACTAAATATCCAAGCCATACCAATGGTTATACTAACAATCAACTCTTGCCAAATGTCGTCCAGATCCAGCTGTTTTCTGATCAAGACCATGGCTCCAGAAACAATACCAGTGTCATAGCCAAAGAGGAAGCCTCCGATGGCAGACAGGAACGAAACTGTGTATATGAAAATGGGTTGACCTGATGACATGTCGAAAATGTTGGTCTAATTATATCTACCATTCGATTTTATCCAAAATCGCTTGAAAAGTAATGTAAACACAACGAAAGAGTGTAAACTGGTTAAGTGGAACCGTGCCTTTTGATGAGGTTTATTCAATATTTAGCTGTTGCTATTGAAGGTTACAAACTTGATCACAAATGATTTACAAATCGATGTAAATAAAACACAATTTGATAGGAGTGTTGGTGAAACAACATGAAAGTGAACTGTTAAAATACACGAGATGACAAAAAAAGCAATGTGTATTACAGGGAGCAAAAGAGGATAATGCAGAGAGAAGAGAAAGTGAAAAGATTTGCTATCTTTTTCTTTCTCCCCCTCACTCTCTCCGCCTCTCATTTTTGACAACAATTTTTTGCCACTCAAATCATCAAATGTATTTTCGTACTTGCAAATCTTTATCTTCATCATCTTCATTCCATAACAAATAAACATTTCCACAAAATTTCAGGCATCAATAGGAATGGAATCGATCACTCGATCAAAATCGATCATTGAAGTTCTTGATCATGATCGATCCAAATTTTAAATGCTCAAAGGCTAAAAAGCATGTTTTAAGCAAAATTTTAAAACTTACTGAAATTCATCTACTAATCAGAAAAACACAGCAAAAATTAGTGCTTTTTTGATGGATCAAAATTATGATCCTGCAACACTAGCAATATTAATCCTGAGACTTATCGGATTTTCACTCTTTGTCAATCATATCGATCTGGTGATAATCTGTCAAATAAATCAGATCAATTTAAGTTTACAAACACCTTGTTAGTGATTTGACATTACTTTTCATTACATGACACAACCTTTTTTATGACATCTACCAATAAATTAACAATGATCAACCTGAAGTTAACCTGCAAGTTACATTATTGATTTTCGACAAAAAACACTGTTTCTGCTGCTATTAATCATCATCTAAGATACTTGATCTCTTACTCCGATTACTTTAAGAATAACTTGATTGTAAATTATAACCGACTTTCAGATAATGAAGGGAATTTTTCCATTGAACCCAAAAATATAATATTTGGTTTATTGTTGACTTAATTTGATCTCTGTTAAAAAAACCCAATCAGTAAACTCACAATATTGATTTTTGAAATCCTGATTCACAACAATTTACAATATTTTACAACTAAACGAGATTCAAAATGACACAATTGAACTTAGTTGTTGAATAGTGCAATACTTCAAGAGTTAGTCATTATCTCGAAGGTAACAATTCTTGGTAAATGCATTTAGCAACAAACTAATTAATTTTCTATTGATATGACTCTTTGAGTGGTCGAATATGGTATAAAATGATGTTTTCGAGATGATAATTAACTTTCGATGTCATTAATGAAAGTTAAAAAGTCCGATGCTCATCCTTGATGTAAAACAGCGAAGTCACCAACAAACTGTTCGATAAGGTTTGTAACAAACTTCAATATCTCACTTTCATGAGTGTATTATGATAATTTAATTAAATTACAATTGATGGCAACAGGGATTAATCGTTTCATAATAGTCTATGCAGCACAAAACAGCATTAAATGTCTTTAGATTGTTCAATATATGATTCTGTGTGCTTCAAAGGTTTGGAAAACTCTGGTTAATGAATGCTTTTTACCATTTGCTCTCCTTCCAGTTGAAATCATTGACAAGAAAATCGGATTTGTTGATTCGATTGATTTATCCGTTGAATTTGAATCGTGAGATAAGTCCATTGAATTATCAAATATTACTTTGCTCTCAATATGCTTATAATTTGAATAAAATCCATTCACATACTTTGATGTTTGCCAAAATCTTTTGTCTAATTTGTCAACTGCAATTGGACGTTTCATTGGCTTTTTATTACCTGTTAGATTAAAAGAAATGAAAATTAATGTTTTTTCACAGTATTCAGCATATATTTTAAGTAAGTGAAGTTCAGATCATGATTACCTTCACAGATTCTTGGTAAAACATTAAAGATAGATAAAGCAGATAAACCAAACCAGAGGGAAAATGATCCACTAATATAAGTAAAATATTCAATGAAATTGATTGCAGGGGAATGAGTGTAGCTAATAGCGTAGGAATGGGGTCGATTTACAAAGATGGATGACCTTAGCTGTGTTTTATTATCATGATTTTGGATGAAATCTTGGTTTTTGGTTGTGAAAGTAATGATGTAAGATGAACACTCCGGTTGGATACATGATTTAGAGCAAGCAGCAAAGGTCTTTAGAGGAAAGGCTCTTTCACGTCTCAAGCCAGATCCATGAGGGAAAAAAGATAGTGAAGTGTTCACAGGAGCTGGCACGTCAAGAGGCCAAGTTCCTCTTTCACGTCTAAACATCGAGCGTTCACATGAATGGACACAATAAGTTCTACCAAAGACACCGTATTCAATGTAATGAGAACAGTTGGTTTTATACGGATGAGGAAGCAGTTCAAAAATGATTACTGAATAGTCGATGGTGAATCGTCGATATCGATCAATATCCAATGAAGAGAAATCTTCTCGTTCAGTCCAAGGTAATGTTTTACCGGAATGCATGGCAAAAATGACAACAGCTGAACCATTGGAGGCAACATTGAACTCAATCAACTCACGACCATCCTCACTGTATTCACGTAAAGGCTTTGATGTTGAGTTCCAAGTGAAATAGGTTGTACAGCGACGGATAACATTGTTACGAGCCCAGGATAAAGTTTCAATGGGCTTAGAGTAAATTGAACAAGGAATGTCAACACAAAATGAAGCTGAATCGAAAGAAGTTGATTGAAAGGATGAACTGGGTTTGACGAATCGGGAATCACGGGAACATTTGACTGTACAGTTGATGGACACTCTTCCAACAGTATGAGCATTACGATAAATTGAATGTATTGGGGTTTGCAAAAAGATGAGACGTAAATCATCTGGTGAATAGTTGTCCATGTTGTGATCAGGATAAAATAGTTTAAAGGTTTCCTTGTCTTCCATGTCATAATCAAGGCAGATGGTGATTCCTGGCATATTGTAATGGGTCATCTTGGAAACAATAATATTAACAACCGTATTGTATTGAAGATAAATGTAATTAACCGAATAAATTTGCCATAAAAACCCAATAATTGTCACAAGATTGTAACAAATTTTGAACAACTCTAAACTCTTAGTTGTCTTAACCGCTTTGTCATCACCTGACACTCCATTGTTTTTAGCAATGTTAATAACATTGAAACTCTTAACTGAAGCTTCCTCAATGGTTTCAAAGTATTTTTTTGAAGATAACATTGATATTAAGTGTTTAATTTGTTTAATTGAGCTCCAAATTACTTTGAGAATCAACAATAACCAACTATTAATCTGTAAACACGAAGCATGTTAGCCCACAATGGCAACATAATTTCACTTTACATCTTTTCACCAACTACAAATACATAAGAATACGGTTCAACCTGTTTTGATTTGCATTTCACTATTTTATTTTGTTTTGATTAACTTGTTAATGAGAGATAATTATGAAAGCCAATAAAACAGTTAGCTTTAATGTCAGTTGTGCTTCCATGAATTTTAATATGAATCTCAACATGTCAACAAATCATGTATTTATCGATTGAAACGATTGAAAACATTATTATAAGATTTCCTTTCATTACCATTTCATGGGAAACTATCCACATTGTAATTATCGTCATAATGTTCACAGTTGAATCCTGAATTTTCAGATAATCAACAAGTTTAACATCAAAAATGATTGATCATTTGAATGGGACTTCATTGTTGAGTAAATGATGTTTATGAACTTTTTTTCAATCCCAATATAAAAGCGATTTGTTTATTATTTCATTTTCTTTTGATTTGAACAGCTTGCTAAATTGTTTTATATTACCTTCTATATTACTAGATAATTTAAATCGATGAGAATTTGAAGTGAGTCGATTAAAAATGCTTTGAACATTTCAGTATTTTAATTGCCCAACGATTAAGAGCTTTAATGATTAGCTTTAAAGTATTACATTAATACTTACAAGTATTCAAGTCAAATTATCTATTAAGGTCCGATTTTGAACAAATAAAAATAACCAAAATTATGTTATGATCCTAATAGTTGCAGTTGATGGCAAACTGGATTAAAATTGCCAATCATTTCAAGTAACAATCAATTTTAAAATTTCGTTATTTTAACGATTTACAATTATTTCATTTTAAATCTTTACTTCAATTTACAATTAGATTTGTTTAATTATTTACAAAGATGAGTTTAACCTCAAAGGAATCAGCTCTGTTCTTAGCTTGTCAAGGGTCCATTAAAACGCACAACATCATCAGGAGATTGATTGAAGGATTTATAAGTTGGTGAGAGATTAGTGCTTATTGGCAAAATCATATTATTAGTTCGTGGCGGTGTTAACGTTATATTTGGAGGCCTTTTCTTGATTCTCTTTGGTGTGTTTGTACTCGTTTCATTGGTATTTCCCTGTTTTTTCATCAGTGTTTTCGGTGCTTTTTCTGGTACTTGTTTACCACTAATCAATTGTTTGAAAAATTTTTCCGCAAAATTGAAAAAAGTAAGACAAGAGAAACCAAACCATAACCCAATAGCTGACCCAACATAGCTAAAGTACTCAATGAATTCAATAGCTGGACGATGTTTGTAGACGACATCAAAGTTAAATGGTCGATGGATGTAAACTCGGGTTAAATAAGATGATTGTGAGGGATCAATATTAGGATCGCCGGTTAAACTATATTGGATGTATTTGAGATAATGTGAGTATTCGTTTAAAGTACATTGTTCACGATCACATTCCCGGCGACATTCACGATTTATTTTGTGTGTTAAATGAGGATCACCTAATTGTCTCGATTCAGGAACAAATGGTATCGAAACATTCGATTCTGCTGGAACATCCAAAGGCCAACCATTAGAGTCTTTTATATTGAGCTCTTCTTTGCAGTCATACATGCATCCTACCCAGCCGGACAACTTTGGATATTTCCTGCAGTTAGTTTTATATGGCGGTTCTAATAGCATTATTCGAGTCAGTTGATAATTTACTGAGACAATTGACATTAAGCCAACGTGTAGAGATGAAAAATCTTGATCCTCTGTCCACGGTACCAATGAGCCATCGTGCATCGAGAAAATGACTGAAGCTTGCTCGTTACTCGCCTTGGTTATATTAAAATTGATCAAATCACGTTCACCATTTGATTCCTCCATAAAAGGTTCGCCTGAATTGGGCTGAGAAGGGTCATTCCAATGAAAGTAAGTTTCACATCGACGAAGAGCACTGTTCCTGGCCCAAGCAATCGTTTTACGGACTGGTGAATAATCATGACAAGGAACATCAACACAAGAACCATTGGTAAATCGTGAATTTTGAGAGCAAATCAATAAACAGTTTATAGTTAAATCACTTTGTATGACTGCATATTTAAACAGTAGATCAATCGGTGCTGATCGGTAAAGTTTACGTTTCTCATCAGATGTCAAGTTATTGCTCAGCTGTTTATCTGGATATATCTCTTTCAGTGGATTTAATGCATCAAGATCAAGGTCCATACAAATGGTGAATGATGGCAGTTGGATGTGAAATTGTCTTTCAACATTTATATCGACAACAGTATCGAAACGCAAATAAAGCATGTTGATCTGATATACCTGCCAGGCCATTCCAGACATCAAAATAATGAACAAGGTTAGCTTTGCCCATCTATTGTTTCTTATGGCGTTAATTTTTTTGGTTAAGCTGATTATGAACTTCATAATGATTTATCCAACTTTACAGAGTTAGATTATTATGAGAGTTAAATTTGATTAAATGTCACATAAAGTTAAACTTATAATTTGATGGAAACACTTGAGACTAGATTGTTAACTTGCTCTGGACTCACTTTTTTGCTTCTTGCTGTTAGGTTGGGAATTTTTCCTTTACATTCATGTAATTTCCATTCTATCTCTTAGTCTAATTATCAATATAATAAGACTAAGAAAGGGCCCAAAACTGTTAAGAATTTGCTATTAAATCAATAAAATTTTCTATAAGAATGAAAATATCGATAAAATCATTAGTAATTATTTTTATTAAGCACGAGGAAACAGTTAAAGGTGGATCCCATTGAGTTGAGTTTATTACTCTATGTTGGTGAATAAAATAACTGTCATTTCTTTTCAATCTCAAGTCATCAGAAATTTTGCTCAAGTTATTTCTCTCCGTTTTATATTGAGTTTATATCTTACAATTTATTGTTGTCATGTAAAATTTCCACTCTGTCCATTTACCTGAAGCATCTTTGATTCTCATAATAAGCTGTCGTATTGAATTAATAGAGAAATCAAATTATTAAGATAAATTAGGTTAGCCAATTTTAGTAAATTAAATATCAACTTTCATGAATTTAAATAAACATGAATTGCTATTTGCCTAACTTATACTTAATTAGGTGTTGGTAACATTGGAGTCTGAGTGTGATTGAATTACTCTGAAATATAAGATTTAATTACGATTAATAGATGATGATAGCCTTGATGATTATTAAACCACTATTGATATCAGCTAAAAGGTTGTCCAGATGATAGAAATAAGCCGAGTGATTATAAATACTATGTAAATTAAGAAAACGTTTATTCTTTTTGAACTGATTTTTAATAGTTTCAATCTTATTGATTCATCAGATATCAAATTTGTTTTTGTGCATTAGATCCAATTTACAATCAAAGAAGGAAGACAATATTGCTTACAAAATTATTTTTTTATAATATTGTTATTTTTTATAAGTAGTCAACAATAGTAATTTGAAACAATCTAGTTAATTGCTTGAAGCACTCAAAACTTAATTAGGTTTAGCATTCGGTTGATTAATTGGAATAAGTATTAATCATAATACTTCAAGATTAACAGTCAGTGGGATATAATTTAGATAATTAAAGGACGAATGAGCAATTTGAGACAAATACAGAAATATCTAGTTTTGTTGAAGAATGAACTGTTAATGTTCATTACAAAAGCAGATTTGGAAGAGTTAGAGTTAGAATTTTCATAAAGAGTAATGGAAAGTTGAAATTGACATACCAAATTAAATATATGATTCTTACAGTAATAATAAATTCCTACACGATTTATGGAAAAATAAATTTCAGTCCTGTTTTATAAATGTCCAATCTTACAGATCGAAATAATGGAAATAATATTAACTATTTGGCCAGTTTATTCAAGGCACTGAGAACCAGATAATGTTTTTCAGTCCGTTTATTCATTGCGTCTTCCAATAATTTAGTCTCATCGACTTTGAAGCTCCATCCATCGACAATTAAGTTGAGTCTTTTCCTTTTTGATTCTTTGTTTGGCAGTTTTTCTGATACAAATCTGAAATTTCAAAAAAAAACATTTAATATAAAATGGTTAAATTAAATTTCAATAAAATTATGTTTATACTTACTTTGCAAATGGAAAAGCCTCAAATAAGCGAAGAATTGGACTTTTAGGAACATTAGCACAGAAAAATTCTATAAAAAGAAAAAAAATATTAGATGAAAATCAAAAATATCCAAAAATAAAAATAGAAGAGATAAATTACCAAGCTCGTTGCAAAAAAATTTACAATAAATATGCCAAACAGTAGATAAAGAATTGCCGCTGTCCAAATATATTGCACCAGCAATCGATTCAAAAATATCTCCCAATGCTTTGGGCGGTTCGGTCAATGTTTCCATCTCAAGATTATCAAGAAGAAAGCTGCCAAGTTTGATTTTGTTTTCACCAAAAAGATCCGCTTTAGTTAATTGCTCTCTGAAAGTGTTGATTTCTTTGTACAAAGTAGGGGAGAGGTGAAAGATGAATTTATCAAAGCCATTAACTAGTGAAATAGTTGCAAAGTAGTCATTGTTAACAAGCGCTTGACGAATGATTGTAACTTCTCCTGGCTTTAAATGCTGATACTTTTGATTATCAAAAATGTAAGAAGTGATTAAATAATCAAGTATAGCATCACCCAAAAATTCAAGCCTTTGATAACTGTTAAAATGTGATCGACTCCAGGATGGATGTGTTAGAGCCTCAATCAAAAGATCTTTGCGTTTAAATGTGTATCCAAGTTTCTGCTCAAGTTTTGATAGGTTGCCACATCTCCAGGCCGCTTGAATTTCTGCTGGATTCTCGATTGGAACAGTATCGTGATAGGATGGCAAATATGAGTTGTCATTCATTAATGAATCAAAATTGAATGATGTAAATAAAGGCATTCCAATCCAAGATAAAAACGAGATTGCTGCCTTTTCGCCAAGACAGATCAAGTGAGCACCCAACAAAGCTTCCATCATATCAGCAACACTTTTATCGCTAATTTCTTGCTCGGTAAAATTACGATTTGCGGATGAATAAAATGGCGGTAACCAGTTCAACCTCGGAAGAAAGGTTTTGTCATTTATATATTGAGCCAAACCTTTAGATCGACCCAAATGCAACAAATAAAAGTTTGAAACAAGCGTCATTTTGAGATAAGTGATTCTTGCTTCATTTAAATCATTCAGTTGTAGGAATAAAAGGGCAGAAACGATGTATTTCAAGAAAGAATCACCAATGATTTCCAATCGTTCAAGGTTGATTTTAGAGTCAGCTTTTTTCGTGGTGAAAGCTTCCACAATCAGCTCAATTGGCAGGCCATATTTAAAGAGGGATAATTTATCCGCATAGATTGGAGTTGTTGAAACATAATGATTAGTTTCTTTAGCAGAGTCATTGTCAGAATCTAGTTCGTTATAATCAACACCGTTGCTTCCATTTTGAGAGCTTTTCCAAGATCTTAAATTAAATGTTTTCAGCTTTTTCTCATAATCTTGTAACAGATTATGATTAAGTTTGACATTATTACCATTCCATGAAACTTTTGCAATGCTAGGTTGAGCTACCGGAGTTAATTCATTAAATAAACTAGAATCATTGGCACGTTTTATAACGACGGGAAGATTTTGATAAACAGTATTGTAAGTATCCTCTGAAGTATTCATTGATGTTTCATCTTCATCATCTTCTGCTGTTTCACTAGAGCTATCGTCATCGTCTTCCTCACTGTCGTCACTATCCTCACTATCACTATCATCTGTGTCTTCCGGGTGACTCACGTCCTGAGTTTCCATATTCCCACCATTAGAAGGCGAAATATGATCAACAATGACACATGATAAGTCAATTGATTCCTTTGGCTTGGTGTATTCAGCAATTTTAACTTTCATTTCAGGGAAGTTTGTAAATTTGTACCGTTGATCCCAGTTGTATTTCTCATCGACTGGTATTTCAGCTATTCCATAACCAATTTCTGAACAAAGTCTTCTGCGAATAGCAGAGGCGTTCAAATATTGATTGATTACTGAAGATATTGCTGGAATCGTGTAGATTATATCCAAATATTCATAGGAAAAGTATTCATAAGAGCAAAGTTCAGGAACCAAGTGTACAATTTGCGGAGAATTAGCAAGTTTCATAGCCTTTCGATCTGGTTGACAAGGAAAAAATGTTTTTGTGGGAGCGGCATGGCAGCAAAGAAGAGGTTGATCACTCTTTAACGATTTTATTCCATAACGCGTTTTGTAATAATCTTCAAAAGTGGCGTAACTTTCGTTCACAAAAGGAGATTTAGGTGACAATGTAAAGTCAACTTCTTTAACAACGAGAAGTCCTCTTTGATTAACACCATAATTTTTACTGATCAATGCACCGGTCAGCGATGAATAATCAGAGGGCTGGATCGGGCGACGGTGGTATGTTTGTTTCAACAATTGATAGTCAATATTTTTATCATCGGTTAGGAAAATGTATAACAAATGATAAGCAGATACAGCTGCAGTGAAAAAAATTGAAGATTCTTTAGATTCGTCACGGACACCAATTTTTAAACAACCAGAGAAAATAAACTCTTGAAAGTGTCTGATGTTTTCAAGCTGCTGCTCTTTCAAAACAAAATTTTCTATCAACTCCAATGAAATAGTCAAATTTTCCTTAGACGAATAAATGAGCATTTTGCCTTCGATTTCTTCCAATGGTAATGGATAGAAAGAAATCAAACCAAGGCGACTAGTTTCCTCCTGTTTTTCATTTTTCGCAGAGACTTTGTATAACCAGCAGGGCGAGTCCATAGACTGGTAACCTTTTAACTTATCCGAAAAGATGATTGGATATTGACGACGCTTCTTTTTTGTACCAGGTTTAGGTGGTAACTCGATTCTTTCTTTCTTCTTTTTTCTTTGATTGGATCTTTTGATAGCAGCCTTTTGCTCTTCCCATTCTTTCATTTCTGTTCGATCAATATCCAGATTATATTTTTTCATCAATCTTGCAATCAAAGTCTTCCGATCCAACGGACGAAAGCTATCATCCAATTCTTGATGAGCCCAAAGTTCTTTGGCTGCTTCAAAATAGGCAGACGCCTCTGCTTCAGCTGCAGTTGAACATTTTCTTCCAAAAATCGGCAACTTATGATAGGGTGAGATTTTGGGTAAAGTGAGCTTACATTTGAATAATTCAAAATTTGTTGCAGCATCTCGATGAATAGAAATATTTTTCTTAGGCATTTTGACAGTGTATCCGTCTGCAGGTAGATGATCACAATAAAAATTCACTCTGGTTTTTGCCTCGTATAAAGGCAAAATACCGCCAGCACTCGTTTGCAACATTTCAAATGAGTTTTTAACTTGAGAATCTTCTGCTTGACAAGGTTTAGAGAGAAAACGCAGCTTTCTTTCAGTATCACGAAACTTTTCAATATCCCTTTCAGTTGCATCTATCTCGGCTTCTTTAGCGAAAAAGATGAAATAAGCTCCATTACTGCGAGCTCGTCCTTTACTTTGAACATATGCACGATAGTTAGTAGGTTTATCGTATCTGACAATACAATTACAATGGTTTATGTCCAACCCTTCTTCCAATACAGAAGTCGAAACGAGGATGTTGAGGGTCTTTTCTCTGAATCTGGTAATAACAGTTTCTTGTTTTTTTCTGAATTGGGAATTGAAAGGAAAAGGATTGTACGATGAAAAACCGACAGTGAAATCACATTTTATGAAATCAAATCCTGAAACAAACTGTGCGATGTTGGAGAGCCAAGATGAGAGGACATAAGCATCTAAGCGACGTTCAACGAAAATAATGGCAGAAATAGGGTCACTGTCTTTCTTTCTATTGAACTCATACAAAAATTGAAGGAGACGGAGCATCTTATTCGGTATTCCAGCTAATAGAGCATCTCGTTTAGAGATCGGGTCAAGATTTTCCCTGAGACTTTTCTCAAGATTTTTAAGCAATGAAATAACATGTTGAATAATTTCATTGTAAGAATTTTCCAAATGATTAATCAGTTCAAGCTCACGTTCATAGCTCTCAAGAACAAATGCGACTGTTCGGTGAGTTGCCCATGGCCCAAAGGTCGAAAAAATATGTTCCAAATCTGTGAAAGTATTCTTAATGACATCCAAAGGAATCGGATTTGCTGCATTTCCCAACATTTCAGCAACCATTGACAAATCCTCATGATGGGTGGATTGATTCTTTTTCATTCCGCTGATAGATCCTATCAGCGAACTCATTTTTGATAAATAAGATTTTAAAGCATCTGGAAATTCAGCATCCCAGCCTTCAGGAACTTTGTATGACCAGATTATCTCATTCGCATTACTTATCTTTGATGTTTCAGGGGAAAATACATCAGCACAGTAAGTGTTGCCGATCTCTTTTATCATTGATTCCAATTTGTTTTCATCAACCCAACGATTATTAATTAAACTTGCGGTCAGTCCAATAATTCTGATATTAGAAAGGCCTTTCTCCTTGAGTATTTCCATTATCCGGACGTAGTCGTGATTGGTATTTTTTCCTTTAGCATTGGGTGCCCCATGATGCGCTTCATCAAAGATAATAACAGCTATCGAAGATGTTTTAATGTGCCCCGAAGCGATGATGTCAAAGAAAATTTTCCGTGTCATAACTAAAACTTGATATTTCATAAAAATCAAATCCCAGTAAGCTTTAGTCCAATCATCGATACCAGTACCATCCTTGTCTTTACTTGTACCAGAAAACCGACCAACACTAAAAGTAGTATCATTTTCGATAGCTTTCGCCTGTTGTTGCACGAGAACTTGATTTGGCACCAAGAAGAAGGCTCTTTTACCATTCTCATTATATGGAAGGTTCAATTCTCCGGCGTGCTCCTTTAGCACAATAGTGGCAATAAAAGTTTTACCTGATCCAGTCGGTAGGCAAAGAATTGTATTATTGCTTAGAGCTTTTTCAAGAGCCTCTATTTGGTAAGGACGAGGAATTTTATCTACAACCCTTTTACGAGTTTTGACCATGACTGATAAACACAAATAAATTAAATTAAAATAACTTTAAATTGAACTGGAATACTTTAAGAACAGCTTAAGTGAATAGTAGCTCGAATCATCTAGAAGTATTACGGAAACAAATGAGAATGAAGAGTGAGAAAACAATAAGTTCCATTTATTACATCAGTTTTTCCAGGCTCATGAATCATAAAGGGGAGGGATCTTAAATAGTTAACAATAGTTAGTGATAGTAATCTTAACGCTAGTAAAGCTTGTCAATAAAAAATGTAGTAATAATCATTCAATAATTGATAAAGAATTTTTGAACGAGCAAAAGGTGCTTTCAGTAATTAAAGAGTTGAGAGCGTAATAATACTAACAATTGTAAGACAGAGAGGTTAGCCAAGACATGTTTGTAAAGAGAAATATATAAAATATCGTTATCAATATCGTTGGAAATAAAGAGCAGTGAGAGCTGATACAATTGGGTGAAATGTGGAAAAAACATTTATAGGACATCAACCTGACTTTTAGCAAAATTTATATCTGATGCAATCTAACATGGTAGTTACATAAGATGAAGACTGTAGATATTTGTTGGTTATTATTCGAATAACAAAATAGACTTGAGCAGTAATCCCAATCAAATAAACAACAGACTAATATCTTATTTAAAGGTTTCTAGCTCAATATATAAACTAAAGACGAATTTTAATACTATTAATCAAGTGATTCAATGAGCTAAGAATTTTTTTATCAATATTGTAAACATACTTACATGTGTGATGAGTTGAGTTATTCCTGATAACCGACCAAATAATTTGTAAATTCAACCAAATGTTGACGTAAATCAAGAAACTAACCACAAGTTTGATTGTTAGCAGACTCCAAGACTGTCCATTAACTTTGATTGCACTTAAATTTTAATATTAAGATTATGGTGAATATCCATGGCAGAAAGTTTAAATGTTTGAAAGATCTTCTGACCAACGTTTAATGATCTTAAAAGGCGTGTTCCAAGTTGTAAGTTACACATTTGTGAGAAAAAACCTTAGGTCACTTTTCAAGTTTTCAAAATCTGGTAAGAGTGATCTTGTAGATAACGGAATAATTTTGGTATTATCTTAAGCTAGGTTAGATCTCAAAACCTAGTTAATATCGGGCAGTGTTAAAGTTAGAGTGATTAATTAAATAGGAATGACTAGAGACACTATCCTTTCACATTATCCTTTACTCACACAAATATGAGATGGAATAGAACGAGCTAAGCCATAACGTCTTTGAAAGCCACAGATTACCAATCTGCCGATGCTACAATTCAAGAATTGTAACAATTTAAAAAATGATAGCTAAATGTCCAAAAATTGACAATCATCAATATCGTTGGATTCATTAACTTCAATTGTAAGTCGTCAATCAATGAGCACAATGTTTACAAAAATTGGTTGCTCATTTGCAACCAAAGAGTAACCAGATTACAACGCCACCTCGTAGCCGTAAACGCTTGCAAACTTTTCTCACCACCTGAGTCGGCAAAATTTTGAAGTAAAGAGTTGGATTACCTAAAAAATTAAAATCGAAGTTGAACAAAAATAATAAATAAATATTTTCATCGATAATAAACGACTTCTTATTTTCTTATGACATTCACATCATTATTTTTCTTTGATAAATACTTACATTTGGTCAAAATGATCATACTTTCTGACCTGACTTCTTGGAAAAATATTCTGAATCGAAACAAAAAAGGATATCATTAGAAATATTTTTAGTCAAGTGGTCCATTTTGATACTCACCTTAATCAGAGTAAGCGATAACGACATTCAGTTGAATTGCAATAACATTTAATCATTTTGCCTTCAACAGATCCTATTTCATAGTTGTAGTCCCATGTTAATTCACTGTAGGCTGGGATGAATTCATTGGCAAAAAAAGCAACCCACGGAAATCTTAAATCGTGTGTGTCAACAAAAACGCTTTGAGCAAAACAATTAGGTGAACACGAGTGATTTAAAAATCTACCAATATTTCCAAATCGTTTAGCATCCAAGGTATAAGAAAAATCTTCGTCGTGCATAGATCTGATAGATTTGAATTTCATAGCTCCATCCGACATTTTCAATGCATTCATAGATCTATAAGTACTCATTGCTCCAGCTCTGATCCCACTATGATTACCGTTTCTTTTTATATTAATATTTGTGTTTTGTAAATGATCAAGACTAGATGAATTGTTCACCTTTTTAAGAACATTGTTTTTCGCTTTCCTTCTATTAGTTTTTGCTTTAACGGAAGAAAATGATTCATCTGACTCTTGATCTTCATCATTATAATCTTCATCTTTTGCATCATCAGGCTCATCAGCATCATCGTCACTTGAAATTTCCTCTACAGGAGCTGATTCATAACCTTCTTTAGCAGCTTCACAAATATCAATTAAATCCAGATCAGCTAAATATTCATCTCCATAGACAGAAGCATAATGATTAGCTGCATGTTCAGTCATAACTTCGCCCGAATATGTACACACAAATGCACCAGCAGGTATATCATGTAAACACCTAACACCCCATCCACGACGGACAGTTTTGAATATTTGTAAACGAGCTTTAATTCCATTTTGTACAACTTTATTATGGCAAGTATCGCTACAAGAGCAGTATGGATTACATTCATAAAGACCCGTAACAATAAACTTTTTAAGTCTTTGATATGTATAACCGGCAGTTACGTTTTTCCTTCGTCCAGGTAAAGATTGGGTTGCTTCGATTGTCAATTTTTGACAGGCACAAGTTGATTTGTTCCTACAATCGTCATTGCACTCACACCTTATTAAGAAAGAAGGATCTCTTGGAATGTAAACACTTCGTCCTTCGTAGCGACTTGATATATAGTTGAAATCGGATGGAAATTCGACATTGTCACATGAATTTATAGCAGAAATGATTTTAGACTCCCGTCCAACAGTGATATCATTATTTAACCAATTACATCGAATACGAGAATTGCCACTTTCATTATACAGTTCAACGTAAACTTCAAAAGTAAAATAATCAATGGATAATGAACAGTTTGTGATCGATAAATATTTATCCAATTCTTCAATATTCCTCAATCTTCTTCCACATGGAGCCACATAGCTGACCTCCTTGACCGCAACCGATCTGCTTCCATCGTATCTGCAATGAGCAGTAGCTACCTCTCGTTTCCAGCCTAATATTACTGGTATTGCGTAAGGAACATCATCCCGAAATATTGGAGATTGTGCGTTGAATGTATTTTGGGCACAATTTTGATTACAAATATGAGGAGTAAATGGTTTAGTTTGCACCAAAATATTGGGTTTTCGGGTAATTTCAAAAAACAGAGGCATGTTGCTGTCTTGGCCTGAGTTTTCACTGCTTGAGCTTGATGATGGTGATAATAATTGCATACTACTTAAAGAACCGTTGGATCCAATGCTTTTGCGAGCGATATGCATTTTTTTACGGAAATATCTTGTAAATGAATTGCCACCATTCCCATTATCCCACTTGCTAAGTGTTGATTCTGATTTATTGAGTCTAACTAAATAAGATAAAGTAAAAATCAAGTTTAATATATTTTTATAAACAAACAAAAACGAAACTTACAATCTAAAATAGAGTGCGAATTCCCATTCTGAGTATTCGAATATGTAATAGTGGATCCTTTGAAACGATAGTCTTTCTCATTTTGTAGTTTATTCATGCTACGAAAAAATGAGTAAAGTTAGTTATAATATGTGCAACTAAAAGTGAAGATAACTTACCTTTCATGAATAAATTGTATGTCATTTTTGAGTGCATCAACAAACATATCAATTTTGATAAATTTTTGTTCAATATTTTTGAATTCAGTCTCTGTTTTAGTCATTTGTTCATCAAACTCAACGATGGAGATTGAAACATCTGATGTTGAGTAGCCATTATTTTGTCGTGGTTTGCTAAATTTATTTACAGATTTGGTTATACATCTATCGATGTAAGCGGCAAAAGCAGCTGCGAAATCAGCCATGTTTGAATGCTAAAGAAATTAAACAATAGATTATTAGACGGAAAAATTAATCATTCAATTCAATAAAACATTTGATCTGCTATAAATCATTGCTTTTTACACATCTCTATGTTTTCACTGTATTCAAATTACTGAAAAGGTCAGGTTGCAAGCTGAAGGAGTTTATTTTCATAAATAAAACATTATTAAAAGCATGGTTGAATAGTTGTGTAACCAATGAGAATAAAGTTAAAATAAATATTAGCCAGTGATTTTATCAGAAATGGGGTGTAATGTTGAGATAATGAAGTCAAAAAATGAATGTTTGAATGATTCAACCATCATTTTGAATGAATCTAGTGTAAACCGTAAATACGGTTAATATAGAGTTATGGTGCATCAATAAAAATGAACTTTGAAAAGCTTACAGAATAAAAACTCCAATATTAAATGTGCTTTTTATAGTAAAGATAATTATAACAATAATAAGGCTGTAAGAAGTGATCAATTGATGATTCTTCAAACATAGAAATGAAACTAATTTGTCAATCTTTTTAAATTAGACAATAAAAGGTATTTAAAATAGAGTTGTCAGAAGAGATTTACATGAAACCTGTTCTAATCAAAACAACACTTGACATTTAGTTAGAAATTGACAGAAAATCATTCCAAGTTTTAAACAAAATAAAATAAAAACTATAAATGTAAACTGGTCATTCAACTTTCATTTAAAAGGTCAACCACATTCAGCCATCAACAAAAAATAATATTTACCCATTGGGAGTAAGCAATGTAACAAGTTCTATAGCAGGTGAAATCTGACAAATATATTTGAAAATGAGAATTGAGCTTATAATTCTTAATACTTACATTGGATAAATTGGCTGGAAGATCAGAGGATCACATATAAATATTATTTCCACAGAATTCTTTAGGTAAAGCGCAGTATTTAATTAATTCACAAATAAATAAAAGTGATGATGCATTATTGTACATCCATTGAGACTTGAGGTTACTCCAACGCCAACTTTAAAAATAGTATTGATGACACCGTTGGTAAGACAATTGGCTTGGATAATAACAAGGTAACAACTAGGATTGCTTTATGATAGTTTATTTAATAAATAATAACATAATTTTGTTTCATCATTTACATGAGTTATTCTTGATGTAAACAATAAATATTGAAAATTATAAGAATTTCAGTCAATTTAATATGAAAATTCATTGTTTCATTTAATATGAAAGTTCACATTCCTAATATAATAACATCAAAAAATTCAACTCCATGATGTTACGCATGCCCCATTGATGGAAATAAAAAGCGGCCCATTCAAGCCCAGAACTTACTTATCACATTATAATAAGATAAAAATAACTTGATTGGAAATATAATTACTAAGGATTATTGTAAGACTGGATCAGCTAATAATCAAAGTTTATATTAACCATTGTTTCATTTATTTTCAAAATCTCTAGGATGATTGTTCTTGACTAAGCATTGACTGAGCATTCCTGATTGGAGACAAGCATGAGAGAACAAAAAATGATTATTTAACAGGAATGGATTGATAAATTGTTATTTCAAGGGAACGAAATAGACATTATAATAACTGTAAAATGCAAAAATATGGCTTTGAGAATGTTAAATGCGATAATTCTAAGTCTTGAATGACTAGGAGAAGTCAGAAATGAGAGAAAATGATGAGTAAAGAATAGATTAATGAATGGAAATATCCTTTTTTCAAATTAAGACAATTCAAATCCAGTGTTATTGGTGATTGCATAACGGAGTTTATCACGAAGAACGCTTTTCTTTTGGTAATTAGGCAATTTCAATAAATTGAAACAGGTTGATGATGATGGTAGTCTATTAACTGGACCTTTCCGACGTAGAGTGAAAAACCCACGAAGAACTGATCCAACGGTATCACCGACATCTTGATCTTCACTTACTTCAACACATCGGATTGAAAATTGTGGTTTTAAATGAGTGAAACCTAATAAAGGTGGCTTAGAACAGCTAGTTACAAACTTAAGTAGCAATCGGTGCTCTTCAGGTTTGAAATCTTTCTCTAAGATATCCCAAAACCAGTTAATAACCTTGTGATTATTGTGAAAACCGCCATAATATTTTGTATTACGTCGCAAATCAGTTAAATCAATGGGGTTATTATCCCCTGAAATCAATCGTTGAAATTCTGGGGTTGAGAACATGGTTAACCAATCAGGATTAACTATACATCTGAAACCTTTGATGAAAGCAGCAGTCTGGTCACGAATTTGTCGATGAACACGAAAATGTGCCATCAAATGAATGTAGCTAATTTTATTCTCATTATTAACCGTCGTAATCCTTCCACCTGGCATCAACTCATGAGAAACTATTTTACCCATACAATCTTCATCGACAGAGAAGGTTAAGTCAAGTTCAGCAACATCGCCATCATAATGTTTAACGTAGGTTAAATTTTTGTATAATTCTGGATCCAATGAGGGTAACTCGTCGATTGAAGAATAAAGAGCATTTTGTTGTTGATGAAGAACTTGACTGAGAAAGAATGACGCAAAAGGGACATCTGCAACTATCCCTTCATAAACAGCTTTTCCTAACATTCTTCCAACAAATTCAAATAATGATAGATGATTCTCGTGAATGTATGAGGTTGGAGATGGATATAAACGTTGTTCACTTGTTACTTTGAATAAATTCAATGATGGATCGAACACTTTTTTGATCGTTTCTTCTAAAAATTCTTTGAAAACTCCATCTTGATCTATTCCAGCTTCATCTAATCCTTGTTCATTGATAAATTTTACTCGAATGATGCCCTTTAAAGCGTGAGGTGGTAAAAGTACTAATTGTTGATAACCATCTTCAACAATACGTGATCGATGAATAGTAATTAATGTAGACAGAGAAGATGCACATGCAGATTCTGTTATTCCTAGTACGGTTTTTTCATTGTTGACTTGTTTACGAAATAAAACAACCCTTTCTTTGTGTGGAATTATGTGGGGAACTTTCATCATCAATATTTGTGCCGATTTTTTACCATTCTCCAGATCTTTCAAGAAATTGGCAACTTTTATTTCTCTGCAAGATAAAAATTAAATTTTAGAAATAAATCCAAAAATGGAATCATTAAATAAATTATCTTACTTAATCAACCAATGATCTGAAGGAGCAAAACTTCGTCTAGAGTCTCGTTTGTAGAGAACCATTAAGAGTGAATGAGTTGAATTTAACAAAAGTGATATGCCTTTAAAATCTGAAATGAGGAAATAGTGAAAATTAAGATGATAATAAAAGAAAATTATTAAAAAATATTACCTATTAAATTACTTGCAATAATCTTGTATACAAAGTTATTAAGGAAGGAAGATATGGAAAGTAATTCTTGTAAACTGAATGGTTTTTGATCCTCATAAAATTCCTTCTCATCTAATATTCTGTAATGAAAAAAATAAAGACAATGTTAATTATTGTTAATAGTTGAAGAGAGATTTAAAGGTAAATAATATGCTTACGCTATAAGATGAGTAGCACAATCACAGAAAAGTATTAACAATTGAAATTCAAAAGCACTAGCTTTGGGACTGACAGTTAAAAGGTCGAGAAATACATTTAAACCGTTCCGAGCTCCGAAAGAAGAGATAAATTTCCATAAATTTGGTAGAATCAAATCTTGATAACAAAGTCCGGTGAGAATATCCATTTTCACTTGAGATAATGTTTCTAATGCTGAAACATACATAGAACATATTAATGAGATCACAGTAACTTCGGGTGAAACAAGTTCACGACAATCTTTGGAAACTGAATATGAGCTGGATAAGCGAGAATTAGTTGCCTTGTTGACAGCTTGAGAAGCTCTGTCAATTACTCGCCGAAAGAAATTTGATCGGCCAAAAAATGTTGCTGAGGAATAAGAGTCAGAATCATTTGAGTCGTAGCAGTTCTCGTTATAGATGAGACTTTGTTTTCGAGATGAACGCTGGTTTTTGGTCGCTTCAAACAATGGCTCAAACATTATATTGATCATTTTGACGCTCCAGAGGTATTGAAGTTGCTTTTTAACATAAACAAAAGACTCATGAAGACTAAAAATTGAGAGAAAGAAAATTTGAATGTTTATAATTTACACAACAGTAATATTAAAACTTGGGATTTTAAACGAGAAAGTAGCCTCTTACCCTGAATCAACATTTTGAGCGAAATACCCTAAAATCGGATGCCAATGTGTAAGACTTGATTGTTTACTTGAAACATATTTTTGACAGCCTTCGAGCAATTTGGCAACGATAATCTGTAAAATAGAATGAAGGAGAAGATATAGAAAAGCGATAGATTGATAGAAGTTGACATATTTATTTTCACCTATTCATTATACTCACCACAAAATCCATCAATAACTCTTTAAGCAAATCTTGATCTAGGTAGCCTAGATTGATTAAATTAGCAAGTAGACAAAGACCGTAGTTAGCCTCAAGAGATTCAGAAAGCTGATTGGAGGTAGACTCGTTATTCAAAAAATGAATGCATTTGGAGAAAACTTTGTGATTTTGTAAAGCTTGAGTGGTATCAGGACAAAGATTTTGGAGATGGTAAATGAGTCCAGGAGTCGATAAGATATGAACCAGGAAAAATTTAATAGATGCTTCATTGAATTGACAGTTTATCATATGTCTCAAAGAGAGAGTTAAAACTGCAGTGAGGGATGGCTTATTCAGGGACGGTTTACTTTTACAAAGGCCTTTGTTTAGAATACTTTGGAGATTCAGGTAACAACCTTTGGCGACTAGGTGATTTAAAATATTGGAACATAATTGATTCATTACTGGACGTAGAGCGGAATAATTTTTGTTGGTCGATTGTTGTAAGATAGGCCATGATGAAGGAGAAGTAAAAGTTACCATCATGTTGAGGAACAACATAATAGATCGGAATTCACTTGTTTTCTCCGGGCGTAAAGTGGAAATTAAAGAAGAACAATGAAGAAGGATGGCTTTCATTTGATGAATCCATGGAACAGTATAATTGCGGTCGAAAGCAACTATGACATAAGCTACGTTCTGCCCATCTTCAGATCCATCATTTTCAGCGTCTGAGTTGAACATTGTTGCGATTATGTATCGACACATTTTCTCGAGTAAATGCAACTCTCGTTTCACATTTGTGACCCAAAGTAATTTATTAAAAGCACGAAAGGCTTCTATGGGCTCGATAAATGGAGGTTTTTCTTCCCCATCCTTCCAGTCTTTGATTTTTTCATTGAAATCTGAGATGAATTCTTTGGTCAATTTTCGGCGGGTTAAAAAGCCTCTGAAGTATTTCTGTGTGATAAGATTGCATACAATAATTAATTTTAAGTAAAAGCATACAAGTAATAACAGATGACAAAAATTACAAAGGATTACCTGAATAATTATTGCACTTGCATGGATTTTCTTCTCTTTTTCACGACTCAGTCGAGCAGCCTTTGTAGCCTCAATAAACTCCTCTTTGAGATTAACCATCTTTACATCTCTGTCTCTACGATAATGCCATTAGAATTCAAAGAATCTGAAATCGCAAGAAAAAAGAAGAATGTTATTGTTTAAAAAATACTCTTCTTCTGTCAGTCGGTTTTAGTCAATATGGATGAAGTTTTGAGTTAGACAAAACGGATGACAGTTATCAGACAGTTGAGAACGGATGGATATACATACCTTGGAGAAATATTAAACGACACAATAGAAAATTAGATGAAATAGATGAGTGATTGGTAAAACTACAATATGTGAGAACAAATATGAACACAAATGACTTGATAGGATGAATGGATGAAACCGGAGGAAAGTCACAAAAAAGGTTAAACAGTTTAATATATATTCGGAGGAAACAGAAGCGTAATCATTCACTAATTAATAGACTACAACTACATTAAACTACAATGACAAGTAGCCCGACTAAATTAATTAAAAATAAATGAAGACTTTACCTCTTCTTCTGACTGTAGATGAAAATTTTTTGTTTATTTCATTATTAAGGCTGTACTAAAAATTTGAAGCGCTCATTTTAAAGGATGAAAACAGTATTGATTGCCTTGTGACTCCTAATTTTTACTAACCGATTTTGTTTGGAAATAAAGGGTGTTTCAGGCAAGCTGTCACAAATGCTCAAAGCTAAATGAGCTTTATTGGTCAAAGATAAGAAAGGTTTAGATAACAAAAAACATTAAACAACACCATCTATGACCATTTAAATTAATTTCAATTTTAAACTATGGTAATTTAAATTAATTCATAATTAAGGTTCATAGGTGGTGTTGTTTAATGTTTTTTGTTATCTAAACCTTTCTTATCTTTGACCAATAAAGCTCATTTAGCTTTAAGCATTTGTGACAGCTTGCCTGAAACACCCTTTAATTAAATTAATATCGAAGCGATAAAGTGACTTGAATGTATTAACAATAAACGCATTTGTCTAATGAGGTCTGCATCGCTAAATTGAACGCAATGTCAAAACTCTCCACGATCTTTCAAATGTTTATTGTCATCGATTTCTACTAAAAATTCATTTGATATTCTTTGAAATTAACGTTGAAGCTCAGTTTACATATTTTGATGTAAAAGCAATCCAATTAAATCGATAATCTAAAAATAATGACTTTGAGGGATTGCACTTCATGATCTATGCAGTATAATTAACAGATTTACTTTACTCATTTATTTCAAATAGGATGTAAAATTATAAATTTAGTCTACTTATTTTGACCTAAATCTTAATGAATAGAGTTAATTGATGATTTTCAAATTTCACAGCAATTGTGATCCATTTAGCTAATGTTTACTTAACAAAATTAATGTTTTTAAAGTTAGTTTCCTATCAATATGACGGAGTATTTCAACAATTTACAAAACGATCAAGTTAGATATAAAATCAGAGGATTGACAGAACAATTTGATCCGTAAAAGGTCAGCTTTATTTGAAGGAAAAACAATATCAGGAAAGGAAAAAGAAAACAACAGCAAAATCCAAAATTGGATCAATTGCTATGTTACATGTTTTGTATTTTATGTAATGAATGATAAAAATATATATATATATTCAATATAATCTTAATTCACAATATAATCCACAATAGAATATAATAGTCATAATAATAATAATCAATATAGTAGTCATAATAATAATTATAATAGTGATGATGATAAAAGCAATAATAATTCATAATAAAGCAAATTTATGATAATCCATTTGTTTTTTTCTATCATATTAATAAGTTTTCTGGTTTTGACTTTTTTTCATATCTTAAGCAGAGTCTCCATCACCTCCTTCATCTCCACGTATGAAGAGTTTTTCTCATTTCCCTGTTTTTCAAGTTTTTTTGTGATGAAACTCAATACGATTTCGCATTCATAACGAAAATTTATAAATCGATGGTTCTTTTTATCAGAAATAGTTGAATGGATGTTGCTTGTTCAGTCGCTATTTTGCGCAACAATGCTTATGATTCCAATTGTAAGTGTAAAAGGGTGAGAAGGAAGCAAAGTTTGATGATGATAAAAATAAAGAGACAGCATAAAGAAAGGGAGATTTTTCAGCTCTTTTCTTTTCTTTCAATATTTCTGTTTTTTCCTCTTTGTTCTTTACAGTTTTTTTTTTCAATCCTGGGCAAAATGGATAATTGTTGGTCAGCATTATCATTATAATATCAGTGAATTTTGTGAAGCAATAAAATACTAATAGCACGAGTCTTGGTTAAAAGTTGATTAGTTTCAAGGGTTCTCTTGCAGTTTGACTTTGGTCATCAATACATCAATAGATTGTGAATGATACAGGCAAGGATAACGGCAAGGACTGAAACCAATGAAATGATAACAATTGCACATTTTTGTTCACTACGAATGATTCGAGTTTCTCCATCAATTTTGTTATTCAATGATTCCTGTTGGCGGAAGGCTGCTTGCTCTTGATTTTGGTTGAAATGCTGTTGCTTTTGTGACGACTCTCTGGAGGAAAGGAAGAAGAAAATAAAAGAATGTTAAATATAAGTAAATTGTTGATGAATGACGATAAAACAATTTAAAAAGATAAACTTACAAACTCAATTGGACTTGTTGATTAGAGTTTTGGGCTCTTGATCGTTGACGCTTGTTAACAGGTTGGTGTTCAGGTGTAACTAAAGTTAACACATTACTGACCAATTGATGATTATTTTCAGATAATCTCACCCTAAATGAATACTGTTCTGAAGGAGTTAAATGCGAAACTCTGCAAGAAGCTTGAGTTCCTTGATAGACGATTCTTGTAGTTGGTGTTACTGTTCCATTTTTGGCATTTGACTTCATCATTTCAACCATGTAATGTCGAGTTTCACTAATTAAAGAGCCATATGAAGATGATGGCGTGTGATGATGGCTATGATGATTATTATGATGGCCTTGCTCGTTGATCCATTTTAACTTGACACTGGTTGCGGTCAATGAGGTATAAGTTAAACAAAATACTTGAATTTGAGGCAATAAATGCTTAGGTGAACGTTGGGGTGAGTTTTTAGGTTTATCTCCAGAATCTCCGCCATAGATCATAATACCATTTGTTTTTGAGCTTTTTTCATCTCTCAATGAAGAATCGTCGTCTTCCTCCTCATTATCATCTCCATCGTGATCATCTTCAGCACAATTCACGGTCTTTTCATCACCATTTTCATTTTTATCATGAGTTGCAGAACTATCACTAATATCTTCTTTAATTGCTTCAATAGCGGCAACATTATTAACATAACCATTACAGGTTGTTGCTCTTGTTGTTGACCGATGCTGAGAATCAATTTTATCATCACTTTTGCTCTTTTGCTCTAAAAATGCATCACCAGATCTATTAGACTCCTTATTAGATGTAGCGATAATATCTTTATCCTCATCAATATCTTTTTTGACTGTTAATGATTCTTTATCAATATTATCAGCTAATCTTACATTGGAATCATCATTTACAACGAAATTTTCATCACTTTGAAGTTCTGACTGTTGAACTTGGCCAACATCACATTGATCAATGCTATCTATCTTTTTCTTTGCATCTTGCCCTTTTACACAAATATCGTTGGCATCAGTATCAGTATCGTCTTCTTCTTCCAATTTATCACCATTTTCTTGTACTTCACTATGATCAATAAATTTTGTTATATTTAATTTCGTTGATGACTTTTCATTTGGCCTTGTTTCACTAATATTTTCTTTAGTTTCATTCTCTATTACGACTAAAGTATTTTCATCATTAATCTTCGTATCGACATCATTGACTATTACAGAAGTTGGCATAGCTCGGAGAGAAGTTGAGACTTGTGATTGCTGTTGACCACGAGAGAGATTCCGTCCAGTTGATTTATTAGTTTTAGAATCAGTTTCAGTTAAAGTTGATTCTTTTGTTTCTTTCCTACTCTTGGAGTCTAGTGATGAATTTAGTCCAAGAGTTGAGGAAACGACACAATTATCAGATCTAAGAGGAGACTCAGGTACTGATACAGTTGCCACCGGGTCATTGTTAGACTCTTTGCCATCTTCTTCATTACCTAAATCACAACCTTTCTTCAGTAATGAAGCTGCCTCCACTGGTATACTGATAATAGGTACAGTAGTTGTCGATGGTCCTGTTGCCAGGGTAACATTAATCGGTATAATTGCAGGAATAGGAGCTTGTAAAGGTTTACAGTGACTCAATCGATTTAATGGAATCTTGATTGGTGACGATTCTTTCGAGTTGCTTGCTGAACTGGCACCACTGCTGTTCTTTCCAATCTCGTTATCTAAAGTGTAATTGCTACCATTAGGCGTATTGATTATGTTTGATTTTTTCCGTTGAGGTGTATTCTCTTTTGACTTATTACTTTCCTTTTCCTCTTTTGACTTTTCATCTCTTCTCACTTTTCTGGACACATGATCATTTTTAGGCGAATTATTTGACGACTGTGTTTTGGTACTAAGGGTAGTTGAACCTTTAGCATTTAATGAACCATTTTTAATCGGTGAGGAAGGAAAACCAATGAGTAATCCATTGGAAGTGGAGTTTGTATTACGATTAACCAAAACTCCTGAAGATGAATTATCTTTATGATGATGAGATGATTTATTTTTTTCACTGTCAACCAACTTATCATTTGCACCATGGGTAAAAATATGATGATGGTGATGGTGGTGATGATGATGACTTGAAGTGGACGATGATGAATTAGTAACAGTGTTGTGCTTGCTGTTAAAATTGTATGAACCACTTGTTACTGAATTGTTGCTATTACTGAATAGGAGACATTCAATTTTAGTTGATTGTTGCTGTTGATGTTTCGTTGATTGTTCTGTGGAAGAGATAAGCTCAGGTACTGAAGTAGTCAATTTAGTAGCCACATTGCTTCCATTGGTCCTCAAATGGGTAACAGGAAATGTTATGGCCCCGGTCCTAGAGACTGATCCCGTTTCAGAAACTGTTACCGTTAATGTTTGATTTTTCCCATTGATTGTTCTAATAGAGTTTTGACCTGGAATATTTGTGGTTGAACTTGTAATGGTTGATGTTGCTGTTGTGGTCGTTGTTGCGGTTGTTAAAGTAGATGTTACCGTTGCGATTGATAATACCCCGGAAGAAGATAGCTTAGTGGTTACTCCATTAACAGTTGGATTACTGTGTGAGTTTGTGTGTGAATTAATTGTAGGAGATGTGCCCGTTGTGGTTGTAGTAATTGTTGTCGTGGTGATACTAGTATTGTTATTAATTGTTGCTGTTGACGTAGTAGTCGTGGTCGTTGTGCTGGTGGTTGTTGCTTGTAATAAAGTTGATGGCGATCTCTTGGTATAAGAGTAATTACGATTAGGTAATCGCCGTCTAATTGTGGTGGTTGGTGATGCTGGAAAGGTCATGTCAATATTGTAAGAGTTTACTTTGGAGTTTGTCCGGGAAAAGGGAAGACGTCGCGTTGAGTCAACATGAGTTAAACCCATTTCCCACAGATTGCTATGGTGAATAGGCGGAGGTGGTGGTGGAGGTGGCGGAGGCGTAGGAAGTGGATTTGGTGATGGCAAAGAAGAGCTGTGAAAAAGAAAGGAAAAGAAAGAAACAAAAATTAGATTAAATATTCAATGTAGGTTATAGGTTTGATGATAATTTAGAGAGCAGGAAAAATGTGAAAGGTGAAAGGTTGTTGAGATGTGAGACTTTGCTCTTGCTCATTCATGAAAATCTTCATCTCTTTCATTAACTTACTGGTTACTCGATAAAAATAACAAAACGTAAGAACAAATATTGTACTAAATATCATGTTTAGTTACACAATTATTGATATCAAAATGATCGCCGATCCATCGTCATGACAATCGGGATGACATTAGCTTGAATGATGATGGAAACGTGAATACATCAAAACAAACATAGTTGATGTTGATTGTGATCATGATAATGAGAAGAGATATTTTTTAAAAAAAACATCTAATCTAATCAATCAATTACAACAAACAAACAAGCACAATATGAAAAATCAATAGGAACATGATTTGATTGAACTTCAAGTGAAGCTTTTTTTTTATTTATTTACTCCTTTCTTGACTTGTCAAGAGCTGTCAAAAAAATAATAACAATATGTAACACTAATGAGAATAAAATTGATCAGCAAACTTAAATGTGTAAATGTTGATTATAATAAGCATCAACATTAGCCGGTATATTTCAATTATACTCTTAACAATATAAAATTGCAATTTTCCTCAAATTTTAAAGTAATTTTCAAACTGTAGTCTAATAAAGATTTAATGTTGATATCAACCAATGTGTTTATTAAATATCATGTAGTATCATATTTATATAAACAGTTGAATCTAATAAATATGGTTGGGAAAAGTTCAGTTTAAACTGTACGTGGCAACATAAAAAAAGTCAAAATCGTTTAACCTTTTTTTTCAGATTTAGAGTTTATTCTGATAACGACAATTGCATTACCAAAACTAGCGTGACAACAGTCAGGAGCAGCAGAAAAAAAACGGAAACTCAACTTTCTCAATTTACAGCAAACCTCACAATTGAAACAACATCAACATCTACAGCAACGTCAACAAGTGAATGAGCAGAAGAGTGAAAAAGGCAACCAGAATAAGAACAAAAGGTTTCATAGAGCGAGAAGTTTGCATCATTTTTATTTGCTGCTTCCGCTGTTGTGTATTGTTGACGATTGAAGGATGAGAATCATCATGATGGTGGTGATATTAAAGGATAAGGTGACCACGATGATGATAGTGATGATGGGTATCATCACAACCATCTATCAACAAAAAAAAGTTCAAGAATTTTTTTCTTCATTTCTTCTTCTTCTTCTTCAATTTCTTTCTTTTCATTATTCTTGAGAGCAACTTTTTTGTGATTCTCAAATTTACTTTAACCATGATAGTTTTATAATAACATGAATTTTGATTCAGATATGATATAATGTACGGGAGAAAAGGTTGATTGGTAAATATCAATATCTCGCCAAGAAAATGATAAACTCTTTGATTGTCCAGATCAGTTTTCATTTGTTTAGATTATGAAAAATAATATGGAAAATAATATTTACCTGTTTCTAGATAACTTGATTCATCAAGTTGTGACTAACAATATTCAGGAATTTTCATTATTTCTCTTTTAATGTGCAATAATTATGATACTTTTCCTTTCAAATATCAATTTTAAGCGTTCATTGGTGAGTCAGTGAGATTTTTAAGAAACATTTTCATGTTTAGATTGATGTAGGAGAAAGTACTGCATCATGATGATCGTTTTAATAACCATCATCACCATTATAATCATCATCACAAATATCATTATTATTATCAACACCATCATTGTCATAGTTTTTCTTGAATAAGAGAGTCAACAAAAAATCATGGTTAACCAATTTTTCACTTTTTTCAGAGTTTGGAACCAACAATAACAAGAAACCTTGATTGATGAAAAGGTCAACCATAAACTCAATTGGAAGCAAATTTGTAAGTAAACAAACAAACTGACAACCAGGTTCAACCGGCTCAATCAAACATTGCCTTGTAAGACTTCAAATATGAGAGTTGATAATTTCAGTCATCAACTAGTCTCATGATTGTTGAAAAGTGTACATGATAGTGATCCTGATCATCATGAAGTTGCTGATGATGCTGGACAGCAAAATTGTGTTTTTTTCATAGTGAAAGACACTTGAAGATGAAATAAGATTGAAATGAAAATGTCAGGCCTTTCGTCTATACATTGAAATGAATTTAAATTTGAATATAAACTAACCAAGGTTTTAATTCATTCAAAATGTCTGTTTCCTTGGTTTACTAATTTTCCCTCTCTTTTATATCATTCTGGGGCCAACTCAGTTTCTCAGTATTGTTATTTGTTCCTTAAAATGAAAACAAACTTAATCACAAAAAATTAAATTTCAGTGAATGAAAACAAGATAGTAATCAAGAAAAGACTAACCTTGTTAGTCTCAATTTTTTTCTGGTTCTTCAGCTTCTTTGAATCAGTCTTTTCTTGCTCAAGCTCATGATTAAACCTGACTATTATGATTATGATTATTGTTATTATTAAAACTATTATTGACAGCAACACAATTTTAATAGTTTGTATTAAATAAATATTTTCATCTAACTTCCTTTTTTCAGTCCTTATCGAAAACTATCAATTTCCTAACGACATAGCAAACGATGAAGCTATTGATTGTGAGAAATTGTTACATCTTATGTGATTGCTCATAACATAGCTTAACAATTAGTTTTAAGATGTGAAAATAAATTACTACAACCTGACATTTTGGAAAAGTTATAAAAAAATTGGTGAGAAAATGAATCAGAGCAAACAGAGATGTGAAAGATCATTAGGATGATGATGATCATAATGAAAATCATAAGGAAAAATGAATAAAAAAGGATGAATAAAGTTTGAAAAACTATATGCTTATATGAAAAGATAATAGATGAAATGGTAGGTTTGAATTAAAGATGAATAAATATAACAATAGATTTGAAAATAAATATAATGTTGACGATTTTTACGATGATGATGACGGAGATGTAATGGTGAGGTTGACAGCCATGTTGATGAAGCAGAGTAAAAGGTTTTCTTGTTTTGTTATCATTATCGAGTAACCAAACAAATAATAAATTGTTATAAAAAAAATGGATAAAACAATATGGTTGATTCTGTACCTGAGTAAATCCCTTGAAAAGAAGTTAGAAGTACTGCAGTAACAACAGCAACAACAATATGGATAAGCTTGTTGTTGTGGTACCAATGTTGCTGCCGGAGGAGTTGTGTTACTTGTGTTGGTGCCATTGTTGTTTAAAGCAGATAATATAATATGTCTCAGCGTTCCATTTTCATCCACAATTTGTTGCACCATGTGACCAGGAGGAACCTTCAGGGGGAGAAGAGGAAAGAGCAGAGGAAAATGTATACACATTAAGTGGAGATGGAGGAAAGAGGAGAGAGGAGAGAGAGAGAAAAGAAGAAAAGGGATGAGAGAAGGAAGAGAAAAATAAACCAATAATATATTAGTCAATTATATTGCATGGAAACATGTTTAAAATGGAGTTAATTCATTGAAATAATAACAATCTTTGGCTTCTCTTCTGGAAGACATCCAAGATCAACATTGGTCTAACTGGTAATCTGGTTTGGGCTGTTTCGGGTTAAAACAGAGATTCTTAGAGATTCTAATTTACCTGAACAGGCATCGGTACTGGAGGGAATGAGTGCTGAGAAATCATAGTAACTGTGGCTGGTCCTCGAAGCACTGTTTCATTGCCATCAAATAATTGTATCGACACAGATTCACCTGGGTTCACATGTAAATCAACAAAATGAGGTGGTCCAGACAAGCCAACAGCAGTTGTTGAGCTGTTTAACATGATGTTGATGGTGGAAGATGATGATGATAAAAGTAACTAGTAAAAAAAAATATGTCTCAAGTCTATATGGTAACACCAATATGGTTAACTTCACAGCAATAAATATTCACTATAATAGACGTAGTTCCGCTGTTTTATACAATTAATTAGGACAATTGACCACTACATTCAAAAATTAATTGAAACACGTATACGTTTACAGATATTTCCATCCGTTTTCACCTCCCTCTCTCTCTCTCTCCAGCTACAGTAAAGACTCTCTACTGTCATTTGTTCCGATTTTTAAAATAATCGATCCACCAAATCGATGCTAAATGTCAGTTGATAATCGATGTAAACCACTATTTATAGTGAATAAATCGCTTCAAATTAACTTACAATCTGGTTTATGATAACATTCAAGACGAAGTTTCTCGAAAAATATCGTCTAATGAATTTAATCTAATAAAAATATAACCATTTACATAAAAAGTTATCACCTGTTTAAAAATTATAAGTAATTTGACAGCCAATCTGTAACTAAAGGCTGACCTTTCACCTATGAGGTTTAATTGCAATTTTACTTATCTTTCTCAATCTTCAATTTTAATAGTAAACTTGCAATAAGCAGATCAAAACTGTGAATTTATCAAACATTTTATGAAAAATTTGTGTCTTTTTTTCAACTTTTAGTGATTATAATTGATAAATTGACAGATAATGTCATCCATATTGATCTTTAATGACTTTTTATAATTGAAACAGATGACTTTATTTATCCCTACTTTGTTTAAATGTCACTGTAAAAGGTGACATTCATTGAAGATCAAAGGTTATCATGATTCAATTTTCCAGAAATTAGAGTTTTAAATTACAATCTGAATTGAATTTGAATTGAAATTAAATCTAATTTATTGAAAACTGCCATCTATTGTTGAAAAGGAGTAAACGCTTTCTTTTATCTTTTTATCACAGTAGATGGAGCTCCTTGTTCAATCTTAATTCAAATTTGTCAGTTACAGTTAAAATTTAAATTTACAGTTAATTAGAATCAACAAATTATGTTTTCTTTGTTATGTGAATAAAATTTGAATACGCTGAGCATCCAATTAATTCATCAGTTATAAATAGTTTCTCTTATTTGTGTTTGAAACAATTAAAGCAATTCAGATTCACTCTACATCCTCCAATTGAAACCAACAAAACATATGTAAACAAATAAATCAAAACTAAATTAAATTAACCCTTTTTTAAAATTGACACAGAAGGAGCTAACATTTGAAAACCTGATCATTGTATTGAGCATTTATGTTAAGATATCGGCCTCCTGTAATACTGTGAAAGATAAATAAACCATTTTTGCGTTTTATTGAATCAACTGTTTTTGTGTCTAAACAATTGGGAGTTTTACAAATCTTGACAATGACATTTGATAGCTGCTGGTTTACGCATTTCAAAAGACTATCAACTATCACTGTTCATTATTTATTTTGTTACAGTTATTAATTTGATTCTTTTTTTCTCTGGTTTGTAATCGATAAATTGTAACCAGCAGGCTATCATTAATTGCATTTGATGCACAGTTTTGATTCAGTTTTCTTAGCTATTTTAATTTTGGTAAAGCAAATTTATCTGGACGCTTAATTGCCAGTGATTCAGGGGTTTTGAAAAATTGGTTTAAAATTGTGAATTTTTAAGCATTTATAAAAAATAATACGTTTAATAGTTACAATTTTCCCTCAGATGTAAAATATATTTGTTTTTATTTGCAAATATTGATAAATTATAAATTAGTTTCGATTCAATTTTGCGTAAATATATCAGAATCTCTTTCTTAAAATGATTTTTAATAGATGATAGATTTGATTTCAACGTACAAAAAGATGATAGCACACAATAATTAAAAATAATAAATTAAGTTGTAATTAAAATATCGTTAACGATCACGATAAACTGGAGCGGCTTGTTTACTGTGATTAGAGTCTTCAACTGATGATACTAAATCCAATTTTTTAGATTTATTATCAGTCTCAGTTGATGGCAATGGCGATGATAATAAAGAAGATGAAGATTTAGATGATGCTGAGTATTGGTCGAAACTTGCATTGTTTATGTGATTATTTGGTTCATTGGTATTTTTTGATGATGAACCAGTGTATGGATTTTCCTTGTTTCTGCTAATTTGATTGAAAAGTCCTCTTAAGCCTGTTTTGAAAGTTGAATAAATTTCAGATGAGGTTCCTCTTGAGGGTCTATTCAATACATTTTCATCTGAATTTTTATCTCTTGGATAACGACTATTAATTGTTGGTCCGTTCAATCGCCCATAATCATTCAAAGGAAATGAAGGTTTGGTTTGTGTATCCATTGTTTCCTTACTTAAACCATAAGGAAGTTTATTAATGTAGACTGGTTCATCTTTTGGTTCATATTTATTAGTATTTTTAATTCGATCCGAATGCGAATCACTAACAACTGAATACCAATCATGATCATGGTCAGGATGAGAAGAAGGAGATGGACGATGTTCATTTCTATTGATTGGGTAATGGTGATGCTCATGAGAGTCACGTTCGTTTGATCCTGATTCTCTAGAATCATAAATAACTTGAGGTAAATCAGAATCATGACCAGAGCTATCCTTGTTTGTCTCTGGTTTTGGTGGGTAAGCAGCAGGTCTTTTCCGTTGTACAGGAGTACCATGAATTTCCGATGAATATGGAGGTGGTGGTAATGATGGAGATGAAGCTGGTTGAGGAGGAGGTAAGGGAAGTAAATCAGAGTAAGGTTGGTTCTTTAGTCTTGTAGGTTCGAAGGGAGGAAGAGAAGATGTGAAATAAGATGGTGATTTATCACGATAATCTTGAGATTCATGAGAAGATGGTGAAGATGATGGAGCATCTATTTGATAGATACTTGAATGAACAGGGGGTGATGATGAAGGTGGAGCTGGTAACTGAGTTTCATGGGAACTATCGTAGTTAGTAGATCTTGGAGGAGGCAATGGTAATTCAGTAGCTAGATAACCAGCAGAAGGATCTCGATAGCTGTTATAAGATGTTAATGATGATGGGGGCAATGGTAGTTGACTTGGTGAATCTTTATAATTGCTGTTGAAAGGTTTGTTTCTCGAATACATTGATGAGGTGTGCTTTGACATTGGTTCATGGTGATAACGCGCTCTTGGATAAATTGGTTCATTTTTAGTAACTTCTTCTTTCTTTATATCTTCATCGTGTTTAGTCCATCTTGTTGGAGATCGGAAATGAGTGCCTTCCTTGCTTCTATCAGCATCTTCTTCCTTTTTGATTGGTAATGGATAATGAGGTTTACTGTAGGCAGGAGGGTGATAAATGTGATCCAATTCATAAGGAACTTTCATTGATTTCAATTGTTGAGCTCTTTCTTTTTCTTTTTTAATTGGATCATATTGAGAGTAAGGAATAGTATTTGGCACATTATGATTAGGTTTACCAATTGAATCATAATTATTTACTTCAGATGATGATTCAAATGATTTACCATCGCTTGGTTTTAGGGGTGAAAATGAGTTGATAGTAGGTCGATGACCAGTTCGATAGAGTTCCTCAGATATTGAATTGGCTTCTTCAGAGGAAGATTTAAACCCATGATTTGGCTTCAATGGAGGTGAATAATGCGAATCAGATGATAAAGGTAAAGACGGTTTACTCTCAATAGCAGGTGAATTCATTAACTGGTTCGGATACAATGATGGACGATTCTGATTAGCTCTATGCTCATCTGACTCTTTAGAAGAAGGAATAATTCGTTTATAAAGATATTCTGGAACATGTTTATCACCATATTTTTTAGGCTCAGAATGTCGAGGTTTTGCTTCATTGTCCAATTTAGTTGGTGCCAGTCGAGATGATTCTTTCTCCAGTGAATTAAATGATCCATCGTGAATGGGTGCTAATGTACTTGTCTCCAATTCATTGCCTAGATAAGGTTTGGTTACCATTGAAATTGATGGTGAGTTGTAACCTTTAATTCCTGGTTCATTCGATGACATTTTAACCCGAAATCCTTTATCATCCGCAATATATTCAACTTTACGATAGATTCCGTTGGCATCAACATATCCATAAGATCCTACTTTAGCTCCACTTCCGTCCGAATGTTCATGTCGATGTTGCATATTGCCTTGTCCATCTTCAATTTCATATCCAAATTGATAGGGTTTCTTAACTTTATCACCATTTAACTATTGATCAAAAACAGAAAGTAAATAATGTTTAAATTAAGTAACATTGCATGTTGATTAACATAGATATTAGATGTTTGCTTGCCATGAAATTAACCACTAAACTGGACCTGATTACATTCATTATCATTAAAAAAGCCAAATAATTGCTCTTCATTTCCTTCCTTGGCTAATATATTTTAACCAAACCAACTAATTTACCCGTTTTAGGTATTTTCTTAATTACAGTTAATTGATGTCCCGTCATCAAGGTTAATTGAAAAATAGGTCCAATTAAGCTAATTGTTTGTTTTACTTCTGTTAACAGTTGTTGACCTCAAAATGATGGCAAAGACAATTAACCAATTTTAATTCATAAACAAAGTTACATTTATAAAATATAAATAATAATTATAAATGTACATTTTTAGATGTTAATACAATAGAAAGTAAATTAAAGAGTTAACCAGAAATTTCAACAAGATTAGGTTAATCAACTCAATTGAGTTCATCATTAACCATATCTAACAACTTGTTCAACTGTTCAAATCAATTGTTGAAATTGAATTTAGTCTCTAACAATCAAATAAATTGTTGAGTTTAAATTTTTCCCTAAGGGAAAATTGTTAATCAATCAACAAAATTAGCTGTAATATATTAGTTTTTTTGATTAGTTTGTTACTTCCATGGTTAAGTGTGAAATCCTTTTGCAATTAATCAAGTTACCTTCCGGATTAGACCAACCGTGAAATTAATTAATTCAATCAAAAATTGTGAAGAAGATGATTACCAATGAAGAGAGAAAAAAATATTGAGAAAAATTTGTGATTTATTTTGACCTGGAATGTTTACATTCACTTTTGATTGTTAATTTCAATTTAATCGGGAAAATGTTTTTAATTGAAATCACTTTTCTGATTGAAATCATCAATTCGATTGGGAGAAATTAAAATTTTACTTCAAATATGCATTTAAAATGAAATATAAATCACTTATAAATATCACAATCAATCGATTAAACTGTTGAATCAATGAAATATTCATCTTCCAATTTAGCTGAAAAATTGGAGTAAAATTCAAGTCAATTTCAATGAAATTGTTTCACTTAAATCACTGATTTACCCACTGAATATTAATATTAGTAAATTGTGAACAAAGGTTGAACTATTAATCTATTTAATTAATTGTTTGGGTCAAGTTAAGAAGCTCCAATGAATAATCAATTACAACTCATAATTGTCAACTTTCTCATATTAAATAATCATTTTACCCATGAAAAGAAAGGTAAAGAAATGAATTCACACGCTGATTTATCAGCTGAGAACAATCAAATTTTAATTTGTTAACCAGCAAATTGTAAATAAATTTACTCCCATTGATTATCTCAGTTAATGAACTTTCTTTTGTCTTACACTTTGCTAATGAACTTGTCCTTATGAACCTGTTCACAATGATTAATAAATTAATGTCCCAAAGTCAGTGAATCAATCAATTGGCCATAAGTTGTCTAATTAGATGTTAACATAGCAAATTAATGCAACTTGAAGCTAATTATTGCTATTCTTTGATTACAATCAGACGATAATTTTTGTTCAAGTTTAACCAGTTGAATCTTAGATGGTAAATCATGTAAAATGATTTAATTGTCATCAAGATTTGAAGTCACCTTAAAATGAGAGACAAAAAACAGCCTCAACAATTTATCTATTGGCAGACTATTCAATGAGATAGTTCAATGTTTTACTGATTGTTAATGAACTTCAATTGATTTGGCTCAATTCACTTAACTCGTCATAATTAAACAATGTAGCCTTTATTTAAACCCAATCAGATTCAATGATTAAGTAACCAAATTGCTATTCTAAGTGTGCGACTCTAAATTCAATTTAATGGTTGAAACGGAAGAGACTTTTCTGGTTAAAATTGATCAACAGAGACAGCAATTAAAATACAAAAAAACACTTGATTGGCAATCTAATAATCAAATAATGAAGCAAAAAATTAAATCCAATTCAATGTTGACCAGAATCATGGAAAGTGTGGTTTAAGCAGAGCGTTTCAAATTGATTTATTTCATCTAATTAACTACTATTATCAAGTTAAACCAAGGTTGATTGTGAAAATATGATTAACAATACGAACAAATAATTTAGTAATTTGAAGGATAAACTCAACCATCCAATGATTTGGTCACTTTCAACTAATAACATTAATACTTTTTTTGTAGTCCATTTTGGTTCGGCTGGACAGATACACTTGAAAATAACAAAATATTAAATTAATAGTTGGGTGAAACAACAATTTGTAAATGAAATCAAATTGAATGGGAATAGACAATGAGTTTCAACTTTCTGCTTTGATAGTTTTCAAGTTGAAGTAAAATTCACAAGAAAGTTCAATATTGATTTAATTGTTTTAATGGTTAATGAATGAACCAACAATTGGTCAATGTTGATTGTCACATATGTTAATCTATTTGTTTCATTAATCAACTTTTCTCTCACACTAGTTTACATTTGATTCTTGATTAACATTTACAATTAAACCTTTTGCAATTGTAATATTTGCTCTGATTTTTTGGTTCCTAATATCGACTAAACTAAACTACAATTACATTTTTCAAGTCTATTAACCAAGTCTATTGCTAATCAAGAAAATACAAATCATGTTCAATATGAGTTTGGATTTAACCGTAAGATTAACTCTGAAAATTAGATTAACGGCAGAAAGTTTCCATTAAAATGGTTAAACCAATTTAATGTTTGATTTACCAGAAAAATTGTTACCAGTTTTGATTGGCAGTTATTAAACTCAATGATTGAGAGTTGTTTTCATACAAATTATGGTGTTGATTGGTCAGCTTCAATTGAGAATGATTAAGTGATGATTAGAGATGATTAAAGGATAGGATTGAAATTGTTGGCCCGTTCAGTGCTTTACAATTGTTTACCTTTTCGCAAATTTATAGCTAATCAACCGATTTAACCGTATTTGTTTGTTGAGCTTTTTGTTTTCATTTGGTAACTTATATTATTGATTAAAGTTCAATAACAAATTGTTGGACATTTATACAATTATCAAGTTGCTTTGTTTACTTGAATTTGTTGATAATAAATTCAGGAAGAAAGGTAAAGTTAATTCAGTTGATTCACCTTTTTTCTGTGCTTATAATCAACCTTTTGTTTTCACCTTTTTTCAAATTCATTGTTTTAACAATTCAAGTAATTAATTTTGTATCCATATTGATCAATCTAATCAAGTGTAATCAATCAGAATGTAAGCTTAAATAATGAAGGGAATGTTAATTATTTTTCCACTTCTTGTGCTTCACTTGATTGTTGTTCCATTAAAAAATGGATTGTGTGATTAAGCAAAGGGTAATCTCATTCTTGAATTCATCTATCAATCCTGACTAATATTTTGGTTATTGATTGTTCAACTTGTATTGATTTCAACTCTTCTTGTTATGGTTGTTTGAATTGGCTGGGAAGGAAATCTCAAATTAGTCTAATCGTTTGCAATAATCCAATATTTTGGTGTCATAATTATGGTTAATATAAAGATTAACCTTGACTATTGGTCAAGTAGGTCAATCGAGACGGTCAATAATGTTGTTGATTGTGGACTAATTGAGTTATCTAAAAAAAGTGGACAACAGATTATCAAATCTTTCAACCATAAGGTGGTCACAATAAAATGAAATGTAAAATAACAAAATAAAAATCAATGATAAATCTTAATTTCCTTTCATCTAGATGTCTGTAACTATTTTTGATAAACATTTTGATTTCCTAAAAATTATACAATTCCGTTTGATCTACCTGATAGAAACGACCCTGAATGGTTCTGCATAAATCAGAAATTGATCTGACTTTGATTAAACGGTTATAAGCTGTTACGTGAAAGATAATGCAATGTTAAGATATAGTGGAGTGACAATATCATGGCAAGCTTTAATGTTATCAAAATATCTACCAATTTAAATAATCAAATTAAACACTTACCTTTTCATCGGAAGACAATTTATCACCCTTTAATTGCTTACCAAGCACAGGGTTAATCACTAGTTGAATAGAGATTATCGAAATGAAAGTTATCCAATTCATTTTTGGGTTACAAAGAAACAGTAATTTCTTTGACAAAATTTCTGGTTAAATCTCTTGGTAACAGGCACAACTACGATGAATCAAGTGTCGGGTTAAAATGGGTTAAGTTGAAAAAGTATGGAAAGCTGGAACAATCAACTGATTAGTTAAACTTAATTAAGAAATGAAAAGAGACCATTGAAGGACTGTAAAACAAATAAGATTGATACAAGACAATTTGTGTCCAGTTAATAAGTGATGTCTAACCTGGCAATGTAAGACATTTTGATTGTTGAGCTGAGAGTTTAGTTTTGTAACTTGAGTCACTGTGAGGGAGAAAGTGAGACTAAAGAAGAGAAAGTAGGAGTCGAAGGCGGGAAATTCATATAAGGTGAGGGACATGCAACAGATAGGTTAATACAAATCAGCTGAGTATCCGGTTAGTCTTTATAACTGTTTTTGTATGAATGGCTTTAATTTTGTTTGTCTATCATAATATAATAATAAATAATATATCTTTTTTTGTATTAATTTTATCATTTGTTTGTGCCAATATTTAGTCTTTTATTAACTGTTAACTTTCTCACTTTCACGACTTGGTGTGGCTTATCTGAATCTCACACGCGACTGTTTACCCTCTTCATCTTTCATCTTGTTGGTTGGTTGACTTTTTTTCATTTTAATCACTCTTGTTAATCAATGTTAACATCAACCTTCTTCTTAATTTTGCTGTTATAATCTTTTGTTTTGTAGCTTTTTAAAGTCATTTTGTCTTATAATCCTTTTTTTTCTTCTCTTTTTTAGCGTTGCTTCTTCAAAATTCAGGTCCATCTTCACCTTTAATCTGGCTGTTTATTTTTATTTGTAAACCTGATTCCCAAAGACATCAAGAAAGAAAAGGAAATCTTTTAGTGAAAAGAATGGATTCCATTATCAGTTGTCGTTCTGTATCTTCCTGAGGTCACAAAACCGTCATCATTATCATCATCATCTTCGTCTATCATTTCATTGTCTAACTTTTTACGTGATCAAGATTGAGATTAGCGTTTTGGTGTGTTTATCACAACATTCAAGGGAAAACTATTTTAAGCCTCTTCTTTCTCATAGGAATGATAGATGATGGTTTAAAGAGTGTTGACCGAGAATTCAGTACGAAGTGCTAATTAATAATGAAAGTTATTAAACATTAAGCGCGAAAGTAAATAAATTTGTCGTTTCCAGAAAACAATTAAATTATATTTATTATTTAAAATTGTGAAATGCATAACAATTCCGATCTCAAAATAATCTGTTTTGAATATTTGTCAATTTAAGGTGCAAGGATTTTAACCGTAAGCTTGTAAGCTACGAACAAAGCGGATTAAATGGTCGATTTAGCTTACTACCTGATCTTAATCCGGTCTAAATTGGCTTATGACAAGCTACAAATTTAAAAACAGATCTTTTGGTCAATATCTTCTTATATTTTACATGACTTACAGAACCATTAAGAAAAGCATTAACAGTTTTCATAAACTCCGATTATCTCATTAGATGATTGAATTTTCAACAAAACTCAAACTTTCGCGCTAGAAGCTGAAACTGATACAGTAAATTCATTGGCTTCTGAATCGTATTCGTCATGACCAACTTCAACATTTTCAGAACAACTTTCTCGATTGTCAAAATATTCAGTTTCGCACATCTCAATCATTATTAGCAATTGAGTTTTCTTTCGTATTATTATTGTTCATCGGTTCAGATTCATCATAATCTTCTAGATTCATTTCAACGATTCTGATATTAGGTCCGTTCCCCACACTAATCCTTTGGAGAAACAAAAACTTGAAAATTTTTTACAACTTCGGGCCAAAAATAAGCTTTTAGTTTTTCTTTAAATTTTAATTTAAAGTCAATTTTGAGGTGTAAAGTTCAAGTTTTTTGATTAATCAAATGCCATCATATCAGTACAAAGGTCTAAGTAGTTTAAGTTATTCAGTTAATTGAATCTGTACTCCGTCTTGGTAATGGGTCAACAGCAAAAGTCAAATAAGCAAATAGACAAAATAGCAAATCGGCTTATAAAATTAATGCAAACAATTGAAAGGTTTAATGCCAAAATCGGTTTAAACCGAGTTAGTTTGGGTACACAAAGGGCACTCATTGAACAAGTTGAAAAATTTTATGATCGATGATTCTCGGTAAAATCACGCTCAAATTGAAAATTCGATAGATTTTTGCAGTTATGGGCAAATAAAGCGAAAAAGTGTCTGATTATCAGTTTAATCGATAAAATGAGCTTCAACTCTTCGATAAATGCATGAAAAGTGTGAATTTAATCGGTATTAACTATTAGTCATTTTGTCCTTTTGCTCATTCTCTTTGCTATTTTAGTGACAAATGTTCAGTAAAATTCAACCATTGGTAACGCTTGATCACAGTCAAGATTGACATGATGCTGTTAGACAATTATTTCTAATAGTTGAAACGCTAGATTTATCTGATAAAGATTCACTTTAAAAGTCGAGAATCATGACAAAGAAGGTCGCATTTCGAAGGATAAGAAACAAGTTGTTTTCAATTTCGGTTGTAAACGGTTTCCTTCCAATTGAGCATCTGAAAGTAATACAAAAATCAATTCTTCAAGATCTAATTTTTCAATAACCTCTCTCTAATTTTATCTTACAATTTTGTTAATTACAATTGTTTGAATAACAATAGCTAAAGACTTTCAGAGATAATTACAGACGAACCTCGATTTTTTGTCAATGAAGTAAAGAACAGCTCCATCTAGCTGCATTATAAATGATTATGAAACTCAATAAGTTTATTAAACACATTTAAGCTTTTTTTGTTTGTTTGTTATTTTCAGTCGATGGTTCTTTTTTGTAAAAAATCGAGGATCTAATGTACTTACTTTTTTAGATAAGTTAATTAATATTTTAGGATTGGAAACTCATCCGCACAAGGGAAACTCTGGGAAAATTTTGAGAGGATTAGATACATGCATTCAAATAACTCGCTAGATGGAAGCACTTTAATCCCCTTAGGTGGCGCATGCAGCGTTTAAAAATAAAAATAGCCGTATACTTAATGCGATTATTGTTAAACCAATTTTTGTAATTTAATTGACCCATCTCTTGACCTCTGTTTTTTTTTCATTTCAGTTTAATTTTTACCACAGTACATCGTACATCTCTAATAACATCATGCCTAACATCGAACTACAAAGCAGTGAGGGAGGTGATGAAAATATTAGTGACCCAGCTGAACCAGATTTATCATCAGATGAGAGTGATGGTGAAGATGGTCCTAAGAGAAAAAGTAAACAAATTTCTGATGATGAAGAAGACAAAGATGATCAAAATGAAGGTTCCGATCATGGAGATTCAGCGGAAAGTGATAAAAATATTAGTGACCCAGCTGTACCAGATTTGTCTTATGAAAGTGACGGTGAAGATGGCCCTACAAAGAAAAAACAAATCTCTGATGATGAAGAAGATAAAGAAGAACAAAATGAAGGTTCTGATCCTGGAGATTTAGAGGAAAGTGATAAAAATATTAGTGACCCAGCTATACCAGATGAAACATCCTTTGAAAGTGATGGTGAAGATGCCCCTACCAAGAAAAGAAAACGAATTTCTGATGACGAAGAAGATAAAGATGAACAAAATGAAGGGTCCGATCACGGAGATGCAGAGGAAGGTGATAAAAGCATTAGTGACCCAGCTATACCAGATTTATCATCAGATGAAAGTGATGGGGAAGAGGGTCCTAAGAAAAAACGAAAACTAATTTCCGATGATGAAGAAGATAAAGATGAACAAAATGAAGGGTCCGATCACGGAGATGCAGAGGAAGGTGATAAAAATATTAGTGAACCAGCTGTACCAGATTTATCATCAGATGAAAGTGATGGTGAAGGTGGCATTAGGAAAAAAAGAAAACAAATTTCTGACGACGAAGAAGATAAAGATGAAGAACCCAGAGAGGAATCTGGTCAAGCTGATGGTGATGAGGAAGGAAACAAAACAAACGATCCAGCAGTTCCAGATTTGTCTACTGACGACGAAAGCGACGATGAAGATAAAAGAAGGAGTAAAGTCTCGTAAGTTTGAATCATTTTTTCTTTATTTTGTGATTATAGAATACATGTTGTTTTTAATATTTACAGGGATGATTTCGTTTATGACTTTGATCTTATGATGGCTAAAAAGAAGGAAGAAAGTTACCATCGAAGGAAGAGGAAAAATATAGACATTATCAACGATAACGATGACATCATTGCTGATTTAGTTACACAGATGAAACAATCAGCAGACGTAAGTACTCTATTTTTTTAAAGAAAAACTGTACTCTAATGTCTTTTATCTCTTTCCAGGACGATTTTGAGCTTAACAAAAATAGGAAAGCAGCTACCTGTAAACTAAAACTATTGCCAATTGTGGAACCACAGTTGCGGAAAATTGATCTTAGAGAAGCATTTCTGGATGCTGGAGTTCTTGGGGTTATTACAGATTGGCTCACTCCATTACCTGATAGAAGTTTACCAAATTTACAAGTGAGAGAAACAATGCTCAAGCTACTCGGAGAAGTAAGTATTGACACCCCATATTCATTAACTTTATATAATTAACCAATTTTTTTCTATTTTCTTTAAGTTTAATATAATGGACGTTGAAAGATTAAAAGCTAGTGGAATTGGTAAAGCTGTCATGTATCTTTATAAGCACCCTAAAGAATCCAAAGAGAACAAGAGACGCGCTGGCGTTTTGATCTCTTCCTGGTCTCGACCCATATTCAGCTTGGATTCTGATTTCCATACAATGTCAAAAGAAGAAAGAGAACAGCGAGATTTCGATCATATGACAAAACTCTCTGAAAATAAAAGAGTTCGAGTTGAACCCCCCACTACCCCATCTTCAAGTCGTAAAAGCCAACAAGAGCCAGAAAAGTAAGTAGCATTAGATTTTTAACTTTAAATTCTGTGCAAACAATTTCTAATTAATCTTTCTTTTTTCTTTACTTTATCTTTCAGAACTTTGAGGCCTGGTGACAAAGGTTGGATTCCCAGAGCTCGTGTACCAGCTCCATCAACCCGTGACTATGTTGTTCGACCCAAATCAAACGTAGATTCAGATATGACAAAATCTGGTAGCAAGAAGGCCGTCACTCGACTAGATAAGCATCTTCGCAATTTCCGAGAAAAGAAGAAATTAATGAAAACACAAAGAGCTGTAGCCATTAGCATTGAAGGACGCAGGATGAGCCTTTAATATTTAATTAAATCGTCTATTATCCCTCTATTTTTCTCTTTTATCATTTTCTTTCTCCCAACTCTATCTCGTATTGAAGATTCATTATTTTCTTTATTATATAAGTTGACCTTACAAAAGGTTTATATCCTTCTATCCAGCTTATTGTTCCCTAATCATTTATTTTTTAAATCCTTCACTTGAAGATCTATTCTGATAATGTATGAAATTAAGTATCTATGATGCAATAAATGATTGGATAAGTTAATACCATGGTTTATTATTTATAATTGTGATTAGCACTTTGCTTATATTTTGGAAAAATTTGATATGACAATGGCAAACATTGATATGAACAAAGAAATGTCAATAGCATAAATGTTTAATTATGACAAGAGAGCCAATATAATTAAACCGTCGGTTTCTCGTTTAAATGACATAGAAATGTTATTTCAATCAATAATCATGAACAACGTTTAATCGGCTTCTCTGATACTTTAATACAGATTCGACCCTGTGGACCAGTTTGAGAGCTATCCAAACCAACCTCTTTAGATGTAAATCGCTGAAATATGTTACTAGAACAAGGTTTAGTTTCAAATCGACATCCATGGAGCGAAGCAGCAAAAGTCATTATGGAAAAATGTGATGAACAAAATTCAAGTCCATCACAGCCTGGTTGATCATTCCAAGAATCAGGGAAATTAATAAAATAATCTGAATCTCCCGTTGGAGTCAAAGCTCCTGTTTTTGTGTTCCCCGCAAAACGTTGTCCTAAAACAGGAACAGGAGCTACAAAAGTTGAATGAATCACATCTACAATCTTAGCATCTCCTTTACCAGATATCTTTTTATTAGAAAAATAAAATGGTATCGCGTCAGGATCTAGGACTGTTGATAAAATGACAGAAAAACACAAAAGTTATCAAGATAAGATAATAGCTCAATAATTTGAAAAATGTCCAAATTCTTACCCACTGCTTTTCCAACGGTTAAATTGTACTTTTCCTTGATCCAATCAGCAGCAAAATGGATTGTATTACCTCCAAGGCCATGACCAACAAGAGTAATATTATCTGGATTAATGGAACGGTTGTTAACGATGAAATCAATTGAATTACCAATTATTCGACCAACTGCTTCAGAGTTAGCAGCTGCAAGAAATTTGTTATATCTAGTAACAGGAATATCAAATAACAAGGACGGATTGGCACCAAGATCCCACCGAACCAGAACGATTTGATCATAATGTTTCAACAGACCATCAACTAATTCCATGTTAAACAGTTCTGTATGCTCAGATCTGTATCCCGGTATTACGTAAGCAACCGATGAATTCGGAGATATACCAAAGAGATTGAAAAACTCGTATGAATTGTTGTATCTCATCACCTTAAACTCAACACCAAGTTCATCGGGAGGTTGAGGACAGGCGGCCACCGGTGGTAAACCTAAATACGCTTGCAATTTGAAGGGTTGAAAACATCCGACATCATCATAACAAACTGGCTTCATACATGGCTGGAAAATTCTGTTATTCAGATAAGCAGAATAATCTTGTCCGAAAATTGGTGAAACTAAAGCAGCAAGAGAAAACAGAAAGAACGATAACCTAGCGAATTTAACCATTTTGGATCTTTTGATAACAATTATTGTCACCCTGAAGGATTTTCTCAACTGAATCAAATTGTTCCATGTAGAAGTTGAAGTAAAATTGTAATCAAGTTAATTAGATAACCCTCATAATGTTGGCTGTCTATGGTTACAAGATGATGGGCCTATTTCCTATTAGCCAGTATTGTTGACACAATAATTGCACAACTAATCATCATTAACATCACAATCATGAATCCTAAATTTATTTCAGTGTTTATTGATCCAATTTTCAATCTCAATCATCGTTGGAATAAATAATTAACTCTTAGTTTGCTCATTTTTTGCTTGTAATATAAATAAACTTGGTCTGTAAAAACTTGCAAATGTTGCAATTTTAGATTAGATTCATCTACTCGGAGATGGAAAAATTCAATGTTTCGTGCAAAATATTAAAGTTGCGAAAAATTTTACTGTTTATTTATTTTCACTTGAAGTTATTCCAACTCCTCTAAACAATTATTTGTTAATCTAATAATTGTAAGTATTAGTATCAAATATTTGAATTTTTGTAAATTCAATCAAATCAACTTCCAATGTATTATCAATACTGCTTTGACATGAATATACGGTAACCAGTTATTTTCGGTCTGGTTAGTGGTTAACATCTCTAGATTTACAGTCGATCAAGTTTAAACTGTTAAACTCAGAATATTCAATTTTTCTCAGAATATTTTTATCAAGATGGCTGAGTAACCAGAAATCGTCGAGTCAAATTAAATGGTACCGCTTGATCAATATCATGAAAAACTGTGTTAAGATAAACACAGTGGGTAAAGCAACATTGAATAAAATATCGAAATTTTGTGATGAACCTTTTGATAACCGTAGTCGAATATTTCATCAGAGGTTCAATTTGATTCAGATCCTTGTAATTATGTTCAGTAAACACAATAATACGTCTTTAATTATGCGGTTGCATCGAAAAAACTTTGAATGATGTTATATACTTCATTAGGAGTGAACTTGACATATTTTTCAATATTCTTTGAAAAACTCAGGTTGCTGTACCTGTAAAAGAGAAAAATATAAATCAGATATTATATGGTTTCGATTGAAATAGATGAGATATTACTTATTAAAAAATTGTGCATATCTTGGAACAATGAAATTGGCGTTATCCTCTTTCAGGCTTTCACGAAGTTCAGCATCAGGAATCGCGTAAGCTTTTTGTATTCTTCGTAGCTCTTCAATTTCCTTATTGAAGCCCTGAGAAAATAATGAAGATAAAAACAGAAATCAATTTTATTGCATGTGAATTTTAACACAAGGAACTTACAGAAAACTTGTCTTTAATCATTTGGCGGTCTTTCTCCTTCAGTTTCATGTTGGCCATTTCAATGGATTCAGGTGAAGGCGCTTTGTTATCAATTTCAATAATAAAATGTAACACTCTACTCCAACTTTGAGAATAGATTCTTTTGTTTTCGATAATTTGTTTTTCATAGACTTTTTCAATTTCTTTGTTGTATAATTCCAAAATTTTGGAAAGGGATGACTTACGTAAAGTCTAAAGTGTAATTAGACAGAAAACGAAAATAGCAGTTTAGTAGATAAAAGTTACAGATTGACAAAAATGAAATGAAAACTCACCTTAAGTATGTAATGAATATTGTTAAGTTTAAAAATAGCTTTCAAATATTGATCAGCATAACAATCACTTTTCAGTTGTAGATTCAAAGCTAATGTCTGTAAAACTCGACTAATAAATTGAGCAAAAGCCAACTTATTTTTGTCAGATGATCTTTCGTATGATTGCATATCTGTTACTGTTATAACTCTGGACAATATATCCAAATAATTTGAAAGCTGGACAAGAAATATCATAACATTACTAGTTAGCTCATGCACAGTTCCATCTCGAGGTACTTTGGTATCAACGTCATTACGAATGTACTCAATAAATTCTTCTAATGCTTTGTTCAATGTTGTTTGAAGAGTTACCACAAGTCCTTGAAATTTAGTTTGAACATCAGTGCTGCAACCATCAGAGGTACAACCATCAAAAAGTAGATCAAAGTTGTGTCTCATCGAGGCTTGATGTCGCAGGATTGGGAATAGATTGAGAGCTGAAGTGAAATCATGTTTAGCTGTACATTTCTTGACTCGACCTGCAATACTTTCTCCTTCATTAACAACAAAATCTAAAGCTGGTTGAACTAGACGACTGAATATTACTTTTTGACATTTGATCGGTATTACTCCTTCCATTAATCCTTCCATTAATTCCAATTCTGCTTTCATCAGACGATATAAAGCTGTAACGCTAGTTAAATAACATTCAATTTCTCTTTCACTGGTTGCAAGTTCACATAAGTCGTGAGGAACTGAATGGTAAGATCGTCCTCCAAGCATTTCGGTCGGAATAACATCTTGTAGCTTCTTTCTCAATGCCTGTTGAATACTTTTAGGATTTCGACGTAAAGGTAAATTATCTCGCAATGGGGTTAAACTTTTTCTAGGCGGTGCAGGTGATCCATGGATACCACTGAAACCACCCGAGGAAGATTTCTGAGATAGCTTAAAATCACGTAAAGATTTTTCGACAACTTCACACCGCAAAGAAGAATAAGCAGCAATGAATTCACCCTCCATATTATCAACAAGCCATTCACTTAACAGCCTCAACTGAGCTCTGTCTTTTTCTGTGAAAAGAAAAATTATGAATAAATTTATTTATACTTTTGACATTCATGTAATAACATACCGGGTATATTTTCTGGCAATGGTTTTGGCGTTTCTGTAGAACTATCTTCTTCGTGAACCAATAAATAAATAATGTTAGGCGGTACTGGACGACTATGATTTGATATCAATAAACGAAATTTTTTCAAGAGTAGAGCTGCTCCTTTTTTGTGAAGGCTTGTCTGGAAAATGCAAAAAGAGGAATAATAGCCTTATAAACTGGGATAATGATGTGTAGACTAGACAAATATTCAAACTTACAACATTCATAAGCTCTGGACTTTCAGGATTATTCTTTTCAAAATAGTTGATTGCACTTTTAAGTTTATTCATATTTTCGAGATAATCTGGAATGGGCATTGAATCAGGACCAGTGGCAATTATTGGCTCCAAATCATTAGCGACAGTATAAAATGGTATAACATAATCGAAACTTTGTAGAGCTTTAATGAGATTTTCTTGTCTCTGTTGTAAATTACCAGTCTCTTTGTAGACAGGTCCAATGGTCTCTTCCAATTTGGACAATTTTTCATCAAAATTAGATAAGATAGAAACCATTGTTTTGGTCAGTTTGTTGCTTTTAGTTAACATCTCTTTAAAAGACTCTAAATTTCGAGTCTCTTTAATTAACTTATCTCTTGTTTTTTCCATAATTTAAACCAATTAACAAAGAAATAAGTGAACAATTAATGAAAATAGGTAAAATTAACAATTAAGATAAAAAAGTAGGCAGTTTTCAAAATACAGTTTTGTCATTTCTATTTACATCAAAGCTGCGAGGTGAATAGACACTTGGCTATTTTCCCTACAGAAACTGTAAAACAGCTTTTCCTAAAAAATCCAAATTGAAAATTTTCAATTGCCTTTTCACTTATTATTAATATTAATAACATCCGAACTATCAATTGAACTGGAAAATGCAAATCTTTATATGAAAATTTATTCTTCATTTATGTTAAGGTAAATTATTCAATGATGCAATTAACAGCTAGCTCAAGTTGATAATAAGTTTAAACAATTTTAAACAGATATTTTGAAAAGCGATCATAAAGCGACAATAATTATATTTATTATCTTCTTCCGAATCCTCAACACTTTGTGATAACTCAACAATTGATAATCTTGTCCTTTTAAAATTATCTTTATTCTAAGTAGTTACCTTGCAATGTCAGTTTAGTTAATCTGGTTTGAAATCGTTCGAGTTATGGTGACCCCAGCTCTAGCCGCACAGATTGCGTTAAGCAAGGACCATGAAATTTTCACATTTAAATATTTCTTAACCTTTCTTAATTCAGTGATTTCATTAGCTGCGTTTATCTTTTTCCTAGTCATAGTTTTCGATGAAGATAAAAAAGGCCAACAATATTTCAACTTCAGTTATATTGGAGGCGATGCAACTTCAGTAGCGGCTTATTACCTACTCTACGGGGCAATTGGGATTTACGGATCGTTGACTTTAAACCCAAACCTGATTAAGACTTACATGGCTATTAATGGTATCTCCATAGGTGTCAGGCTTGCAACGGCAGCAATGAGAGCTCAATTAAGATTGGAACCACAACTTTGGAGTTTTGCTTTTTTATTTCAAGAAGCATTGGTTATCTTAGTGTCACTTCCAGTATTGTCCAGCGCCGAAGCAAAAGCCAGAAGAAGGTGATTGATAACTCATAATTTAACGTTTTTCAACCTACCACAAAAAAGGAAAAGTTTTATTTCTCAAAATAAGTGCATTTTCTTGTCACCCATCAAAAGTTCAATAAAATGAGTTTCATAAAAAAATCTGCTTCCATAATTGTAAGAAAGGAAATTCAATTTTGACCTTTATTTTCTCGAAAATTTCTCATCAGAGAAATCAATAAATCACTCAAATGCTTCATAAACCAACAGAGTCTAAATTTGAAAGAAATTAATTTTTACCCGTTTTTGCTCATTTGTGTCTTTTTAGCAACTACAAAAATTGATAAGCAAATAGTGAATATCGAAATCATAGTTATTCTGAGCAAAGCGAAGACTAACACGCTATGCACGCTTCATTGTTATCAACAGCAAGTCTAATTATTTTGATATTTAAAGGCCAAAAGTAGGTGTTTACGACGAAAACAGTTATCGATTGTAACTTTTCTCACTTGTCAGATAAATGTTAGTTTATGTTATTTGGGTTGTGAAGGAAGATGGCAGCATTTTCATTTATTTATTTTTTGTTTACATTTATGTTCACTCTATTTAGGTAATCTTGTTGTCAAACATCGACTTTTATTTAAGTGTTAATCAAGTTTAAGGATTTTAATTAATTTTGTTGCAAAAAACTGTGTTCCCATGTGGTCAATAATAAGTCAAGATGAGAGACCAACAAATAAATCAAGCTAGTTTAACTCCTACAGGGGTTTCATTAATTCACAATGACCTCCAGTTACAGTTAAACAACCATCAGCTTCACCTACAAAGGAATAATCTCACTTTGGGTGTTGATAATAATGATATAAATGGAGGACCCAATTGTATCTCTGGTATTTTCAATGGTTTAAGTGTTAATTCTATCCTTGATACTAATACTGGTGTACATGAAAACGGTGATGATGTTGATGATGATGATGATAACAGCGAAGGAATTATCCAACTTGGTGAGCCTGGACCTGGAACTGATGACCATCAAATTAATGAGAATATTCACCGAGAACGATTTCTTCTAAGTACAACTTCTTATTCCACTGAGGCTAGAGATGCTTTCAGAAGAGAATTGAAATATTATTTTATGAATCCAATAGACAAATGGAGAAGCAAGAAGAAATTCCCGTGGAAATTACTATTACAATTGACTAAACTTATAATCGTTACTATTCAAATTTACTTTTTCGGTACTCAAATGTCTCGTTTCAAGACACACCAAGCTAATATGGAGATTACTTTAAGAGAACTACTTCTCTCTGATTGGGACCCTGTTAGAGAGGTTATGACTTATCCTCCATCAGCAGGACCGTTTGCATGTTATACGAAAAGTGATTTATTTCGAAATATTGACTATGCTATAAGGTCTTTTTCCAACATAACCAACACTGGTGTTGGCTCGTTTTCTTATGATTCAGCAGCCCCTGATAAAGTATCACCCATTTATGTTAATATTTTAAGATTTGCCAAAGGAGAAGCGGATCCATTCAATTTTTCATACAACTTCAATAATGAAAATACAATGGATCGCTATCTCATTGATCTTAACTATACTGCTGGTGACATCGAATGGAATCATTTCTCTATAAAAAAGTTTCTCGCCTCTCAATCGTATGCAATAAATTTTGATAGTCTAATCCAGATTCAAATTATAACATCTTTACGGACAATCTATTTAAATGCGTTGGACTCTTACAATCGTCCGCAGTGCTACGTTGTAGAAATTGCTATAACATTCGATAATTCTCTTCATGCTGGTCAATTGTTAATGAGTCTGGAAGCTAAACGTAGTTATAGGCCTTGCGTTGGAAACTTGGAAGGCCACACAGTTTCGTCGCGCTCTGTTATCGACGTGGTTACTATACTTGTTATTATTTTAAGTTTTTTGTCTGCAATTCTTTGTTTGCGTTCACTGATCAAAGGCATATTGCTTCGCCGACGAACAATAGACTTTTTCGAACGTCATTACGACATTTCACTAGGATTTTGTGATAAAAGTGATTTCATCGATCTGTGGATTTACATGATATTCATAAATGATATTCTTCTCATCATTGGCTCAATAATTAAGCTTTATGGTGGACCAGTTGATCATAGTCAAACACCGAATAGCAATTATTCAGTTCTTTTTGGCGTTGGTATCCTATTGACATGGATTGGTGTTCTCCGATACATTAGTTTCTTCGATAAATTCAATGTTGTAATTTTGACAGTTAAAAAGGCGTTCCCTGATATAATTAAATTTTTCCTTTGTGCCATGCTTTTATATGTTGGCTTTTGTCTTTGCGGTTGGATTGTTCTTGGGCCTCACCATCTTAAATTTCGAACACCCAGTGAAACATCTGAATGTCTCTTCTCCCTTTTGAATGGTGATGATATGTATGCAACTTTTGCCACTTTATCCACAAGAGATCCGGTTATTTGGTGGTTCAGTCGAATCTACCTTTATTCATTTATCTCACTATTTATCTACGTTGTCCTCAGTCTGTTTATCTCAATTATCATGGACGCATGGGACATTATCAAAAACTACAATCCTGATGATATGACTGAAATGCATGTAAGTATCATTAAAACGCAATTTCAGCTAAAACAATCTCCCTCTTGATGTAAAAAACCATTAATTTAACAATGATTAAGCACTTATGGTAAATATTGCTTGCCATTTTTGCTAGTAAATAGATTAGTTCAAAACATTTCTCACCATTTAATCGTGTTAAGATGTGACCTTAGGATTTACCTTGCATTTCATACTAATTTTCTTGTAGTCTTATCATCATCTATTTAACCTATTTCAACCGCTAATTGATGTATATTTATTGATTATCTTTTCCTTTATTGCAGAGATTTATCGCCGAATGTAATGATGATGTTTGTGATGAAATATTGCAAGAGGAATCGAAAAAGTCTCTTCTTCGAAAAGTCAAATCATTTTTCAAACTCAACCCTGAAGATACGAATCCATTACTCTTCTAATTTTCGCCTTGTGTCATGTTAATCTGTCATATCTTGTTAATTCTGTTATCCATGCTGTCATTCATAGTCACTCACTAACAAAAATCAATTGCCATCAATTATCAGAGGTGATCTGTTTTGGCTTTCAGGAAGAAAATCAAGCAAATGGAGAAAAGGTGCATCACGTTGTTCAAATTATCAATATTCACCCCCAAATGACAATTATTTTTGACTAAAAGTACATATTATCTCACCATCTTTACTTCAGTGTTGCTCTCTTCCAATCCAATTGATAACTTCTGATCAAAAAAGCAAAAGTCAACATCGCTATATTTTGATCATCACCAATTCCTAACACATTGTTGACAAACTCAATGTCCTTATTAAAAATAACAACTTAGGAGAGGAACTTTAATCATATATTGATTAATCAACCAACAAATTAAAACCACATCTATTATAAATACATACAAACAAACTGTTATATATAAATATAAATATTATTTATAAGAAAAAAAATATTTACATATGTATATGCAACTCTTTAGCTATATTTGAATGAAAACCTAAGTTTTCAACTCTCACATTAACATCCTCATAAAAATTATTGCTCTAATTAATTATTAGAAAGTCAAAAACCATAAATTGTAAAACCAAAGCATTGTTGATTATAACTAATAAATAACATTTTACCATCTAATGAATTATAAATATTTACCAGTCACTCAGCTATTCACATTTGGATATTGACGGAATCTGGTTCGCTGATAAGTTAAATCAAAGTTTAATTTTTGATTTGAGTTTTCAAATTTTTTCAAGCTTAGGAATGATAACAATTAGATATTTGTAACACTCAGGTTGAAAATAGTTTCCTATCACCAATGTGATGATTTAATCAATTTATTTCCTAATCACATTGACTGACTACGGGCGTTAACGAGAAATTGAATGCAAGCCATCAGCATTTGATGATCCATTTACCCGAGAATTAACATAATAATTATTAGAACTGGAACTGAACACGATTAAAAAAGATTGTCAGATTTAATCAAATCACAGAAAAAGGGTGATTTTAATTTATTAGAAAATCCGTAGGAAAATGTTACATTAATCTAACCTTTGTTTTAAATTTTCAAACAAATTGTGAGTTAAGTTTATATCAAGTTAGTGAAGTACTCTTCTAGTTTATAAATTGATACAGATTCTGGAAATGTTATCTTGATCAAATAACTATAATGATTTTAGATATCGCCAAAAGTGAATCTAACAGAGTTTCATCAGCATCATCGTGTTCCTTTGAGTTATTCAATTACAGTAGCTACTTGACTGGTAGCATTGAAATCAGTAAATTAATCTTAAACAATGATTGTTCTGTTCAAAGTAACATTGAAAATGATATAATATCAATGTCTGTACCATCGCCACCCAAACCAGAGACAACGTCAAGTGAACTGACAAGGCCATGTCCAAAAGAAATACGAAAACAGTTGAATGATGAGTTGACGTATTTCTTCAAGAATCCTATGGACAAATGGAGGACAACCAGAGCATTTCCATGGAAGTTGTTTCTCCAATTTGCTAAATTAATTGTGGTTACCATTCACATAATCTCAATTGGATTTGAAATGTCTTCTTTTATCAATAAAGATGTTGCTATGGAAGCAACACTGCGATCCCTCGTTTTTCAAGACTGGAACACTAACCGGGAATTGAATGTTTACCCTCCTCCTCAAGGACCGTACGCTGTTTATACCAAAGCCAATTTTTATGGTAATCTTAATTTCGTAATTAAATCACTGGCAACCTTGCGAGATGAAGGAATCAATTTATTTGCCTATGACTCTAGTCAACGGGATCAAGTTTCGCCAATGACCTTACACATTCACCAATACTCATCTTTAAAATTGGATCCCTTTTCATTCAATTATGACATTAATCCTCGTGTTGTCCACCGAAAGATACCAATCAAATTGGATTTACCTGCTGGGGACACTGGATGGGATAATTTTGATCTTCGTACTTATTTGCAATCCCATAATGAGACCCTTAACTTTAATCAAATGATTGAGCTTAAATTGGTCACTTTTCTGAGAACCATATTTTTCCATTCGCTGACCTCTTACTATTATTCACCTGCTTGTTATACTGTTAAGGTTGAGATTACCTATGACAATAGTGCTCACAGTGGCCAAATCAAAATGTCTCTTGCTACTGAAAGCTTTCGCCAAAAATGCTATGGAAATTTATCAACCTCTGAGACAACAATTCTCAATACGTATACATTGGTTACTTGGATTGTCCTGTTAGTCTCGACGATATCGCTGTTTTTGTGCTGTCGCTCATTGAAATTTGCATGGAAATTGTACTCAGATGTATCTCTAGTTGCCAAAAAATATTACAGAACCAAATTGACTGGCGATGAAGCTTGGTTATTTTTTGATACAGGGTTAGCCATCATCATGGTCAACGATATAGTATTCATCTTGGCCTCAATAATCAAATTAAGTAATGTCATTAAGCTTAATGAAGATGTCACTTCAGCCAATCGATTCTCGCTGCTTTACGGCTTTGGTATACTTTTGACTTGGTGTAATCTCCTCCGTTATCTGAATCTATTTGAAAGATTCAACATTGTTACAAGAACAATTCAAAGAGCAGCTGTCGATATATTTAAATTTACCCTGGTCGCCTTAATAATATTCACGTAAATAATTGCATATCAATTTCAGAATCTGTCAAAAATAGTTACACTCTATTGATTTTTATTGTTTATTTCAGAGGTTATTGTTTTTCGGGTTGGATTGTTCTTGGGCCTTATCATTTAAAGTTCACTACACTCAGTAAAGCAAGTGAATGTTTATTCTCATTACTAAATGCTGATGATATGTTTGCCACCTTTGAATCACTCAGAATAGCTCCTGGTATCAACGGCCTGATCATTTGGTGGTTTAGTCGACTCTATATTTATTCATTTGTTAGTTTATTCATTTACTTCATTCTCAATTTGTTTATAACAATAATCATTGAAGCACGTGATAGTATACAGAATCCTCGCAATGACATACATCAGAGAGATCAACAGTCATTTTTGAAGGTAATCTTAAAATGATCATCAAATGTATTATTTGATGTGTGAGTTAAATCAACAGTCTCTTATCATAATCTTATCAACATGTGAAATAAACTATAACCTGACATCATGTGATAATTTTATACTCATCATTTTCTTTGTTTCTTTCACCTAGAAATTCATGAGTGAACCAGATGAATAACAAAGATACTTTCGTTGAAGTATAGAGCCAAATGTTGGAAACCAAAACGATCATCAAATTAACCTTGGAAAAGATCACAACAGTTTTAAAAAGCTAACAGTGTCCAAGGGTATTGAGTGTAGAGCCAAAAATGGAAACTTCCTAGATCTTCTCTGATCTGATTTGTTATTGCTGAGTCAATTTTCATAAACAGAGGCAAACTGGAATTGCTTTTGATGCAGAGTTATTCATATTTTTTATAATGTAATTATTATATGATGTAAATCAGAAACTATCAAAATTATTCGGATTATTTATAATTAAATTTGCCAGTTACATTAACTGTTTATTTCACTGTTAATGTTGTATTTGAACTTATTGTGAACCTTTCACAAGACTGAGAAATCTTCTTACAACTAGGCTTATTGACCTTCGGGAGATTAAATCACAAGTTGATGTAACGAGATTGAAAGATAAATGGTCTTTTTATGAATTTTTTCATCAGGGACACAAATAAAAGAGAGTTAATTTTAGAACCGTATGGAAAGTTCCAAGTCACATCATGTCATGGGAATAATACGCAACTAAATTTCTAGGTTGTTTACCATGGAACCAATGGACAATTCAGTAAACAACTTTTAAGTGATAATCGTTGCTTGATACAACTGTATACCAGTTGGCATTGTCAACAGAGCATATAAATCAGTTGATTTTGGACTGGAAAATTTTTATGAGCTATTGTGAGTTATTTTTATAATATTTCTCTCAACACAATCTTCAATCACTTTAATTTGTTCACAAATCAACGGTCGAGAAGGTAAATCTTTTATGAAATCTTGAAATTCTTGGGTTCCTCCACCAACACCAAAATAATAACTTTTTGCTGCAAAGTAGGCGGCACCATTTGGAGATAAACAATTTAGTAAAATATCAGTTAATTTGCTGTAATTATCCGTATTATAGATGGTTTCACAGCTGAAAATATGGTCATATTTTTTATCATTTGGAAAGTTTGACCAGTCACCAGAAATTAGTTTAATCCGTCCCTGAGCTTTGTGCCAAATTTCATTGAAACTTTCATTATTTTCTTTAAGATTAATCAAAATATTGGGTAAAGTATAATATTTTAAGACGTTATGATTGAAATCTTGAAAATCAACATTACTACCAGTTAATTTAAGTAAGTAAATACCAACAATCCCGCTTCCACAACCAAGCTACAAAAAAAGAAAGTACGTGTAGTTAGTAAACTTGTACTGACAAGGTGAACAAAACGAGTTATCTGATCTCAATGAAAGAGGCAACTTACATCTAAACAGTCGACTGGTCCAGTTAATTTTAAATCATTTTCAATGAACTCAATCATGTCCCTTGAACACTCCCAAACTTTGAAACCCCCTTCATAAACTCCTGGTGTCAAATCACTAGGCGAATTAAGTCCGATTTGTTTATTATCATCGCCATGTCCATGCGACTCCGATACAGTTGAAGCACTATTCAACAACTCAGAACAAGTTGTATTCAGAATGGTACTAAATTTACAATTCCCAATCTTGTGAGATTTAAATTTTTCAACAAGATCAAGTTTGCAGATGAGACCATTGAGAAAAATCTGAAAAAGAAACAACAAATCTTAAGTCTTCACAAATAAAAAACAATTGAATTTAATATAATTGAATAAATAACTAAATTGAATACTACCTTATCAATACACTGAACACCCATCAATAAGTTGACAATTGTTGATTAATGCAAATAAAACAAATAAAAGTTCTTATAAAAACCGGACAAAAGCTCAGCACATGTGAGATGAACATATGTTTCTGTTGCGTCAGTTTAAGGGAGGATCTCTTAATTACTTAACTAATCACAAGTGAATGTTGGGTTGAAATATTCATTATAATTTTCCTGTGACCGATAGGTTGAGATTGAAATCGGCAATAAATACAAGACATGATCTAATCTAATTTGAATTGAATTATTTTAGATTATCCTGAACAAAGGTTAAGCTGAAGGAACGAGGTTTCCTGCAAGGTCATCTCAAGTTTGTGAATGTGTTCAGAATTAAATTAATTGACTGATTATAAGTTGATATTGTCGATGATTATAATTGTGATATTAATGAAAGAAAGAAAGAAAAATCAATAAAAGAGTAAAACTGATTGAAAAATGCTTTCGCCTCAACACCAAACGAAAGTTACATTCTTTCAATAAAATATCATGATGAAATTTCCTCTCCTTTGGATCCTTTTTCTTCATCACTGACCACTTCCTTTTTTATGGCTAATCAACCTTGACCCATCATTACTATCATCCGTCAAATAGCTCCAGAAAAATCCAGCGTTACCTGATGAACTTGAAACAAGAAGCGAACACAAATGATAAACTAACAAGATTATCTGATATGAATATTATCGTCATTAACTGATTTTTTTGATAAATTTACGTTCAAAAAAGTATAATAATCATCGCCATTAACATTGTAATGTTAAAAGGCAATTCATGAATGTAAGCAGTTTATGCAAAAATACGGAAAGTTAATAACAAACCCGTTGGGTAAACAGTTAACAGTGAAAGCAAAAAGTGAAAACAAATTTCCCGATTAAAATTAAATGACCTCTTTTTTTAACCATTTTAACTTTGAAATTTGATAATGAAACTGGTCATGATTACAATTACGAAAGGTTTATAAATGTTTACAAACTCCATAACAGAGGTTGAAATTTAATTATCTTTTCATATTTTGATCAAAATAAAACAGCTCAACACATGACCATTAGTTGATTATTGAATTGTAATCCATATTAAAGTGTAACTATTTCACAATCAAATAACCACTAAATTGTTAACTAGTTCAAATAATGAGTAAATAAAAAGATAAATTGTGTTTTTAAATGGAAGCTCATTTTAAAAGAAACAATATCTTTGAATATTCAATTCCGATCAATATCAATATCCTAATATTAGATAATAGATCAGTATCTATTATGTATCCATATGAATGGCGCGAGTTAACTTGACCTCTTGGTAAATTGTTGTTATTCAATTGCAGGTAATTTTTTCAAAAATTTCAACTTAATTTATCCATGTTTATATGTTCAATTGGTGAAATTTTCCCATAGATTGTCTTAATTGTTGTGTTTTTTGCTATTGGCCTTGTATGAGTTGGTAATTTTTTTCATTTATCAAATGTTTACCGTAAAACCGTACATCTTCTGCCTCTAGGACATCTTAATTATTATGGTTAATGTCGTTTTGGTTATCTATTTTAGTCGTTATTATTTTATCTATTATGCAGATTGCTTCAAATTGTTGACAACTTAATATTCAAAGATGAAAAAGTAAAAGCAACTTTAAGGCCTTTGGGTGGTCAACAAGTTTAACCAGTGATGTCAATGCTCGGTGCTTATATTTGTTGGGTTGAATGTTGGCAATCTATGAAAAGCTGAGGCCAAAAATTATGGAATTATATGAGCTGATTTAATAGCTAAACATGATCGTGATCACAACACAAGTTCAAGAATATGAAACTTGCGGAGAAGGAGGAGAATGAATTAAAGGAAGAAATGATTAATAGGAGGGAACAAAAACCATCACCAGGATAAATTTCACTTTTCCTTACCTGAATATGTATGGGAAAAGCCGTTAAAACAACATTGACCATTACTATTACCGCCAAGTATAAGATGATGATGTTTCAGTTGTTCAAAACTCAGAGTTTATTCAGTTGTTGACTGTGCAACATCAAATACCCATTGACAATAACCAATCTCATTTATTTGGATTTTTAATTATTTATTCAACTTTATTCAAGTTTACAAAAATGTCTTCCGTTGAAGTTCAATCCGTTAACCCAACTTTGGATGTCTCATCTTCCTATGCATCTAACAACCAATCTTCATCAAAACATACCAATAAGAGTAAACCTCTTGTTGACAAGATTCGTTCGATTATCATGGAAATGTACTCAGATGATCCAGAGCTCTTTGATCCTATTGATATTGAAAGAGTTAAAGTTGATGATTGGTACATCAAACGATTCCTTTTGGCCCAAGATCGTAACGTCAAATCAGCTTCCAATATGTTGGTTGGTTCTCTTAAATGGCGTAAATCTTATGGAGTTAATCATCTTGATTTGCGATCATTTCCAAGTGAAATTTATCGTCTCGGAGCCTTCTTTGTTTATGAACACGATAAAGAGGGTCATGAAGTTCTTTATGTTCGTGCCAATTTGTTCCGTCGTTCAAAAGATCTAAGACCCATTTTGGTCCAATATGGAGTTGCCATTGGATGTCAAGTTGAAAAGGCTTCAAAAAATGGCGTTGTCTGTGTTATTGACTTCAAAAATTTAAGCTTAGCTCATGTTGACTTGGAAATTATGCGAATCATTATAAGCACAATTGTAAACCACTTTCCACTTTTCGTCCAGCGTTTCTTTGTGTGCAATATACCTTCAGTACTTCAAATGATCTCTTCACTTGTGATTAATTTAATTCCATCTTCCGGGCGAAACAGGTTAACCTTTGTTGATAATAAAGAGCTCACAAAATACATTGACTCCGACAAGATCCCTGAATGCCTCGGAGGTAGCTGCAAAAAACCATTTAAAGGCTCAGGAGTGGTTCCAAATGGCTGTCCAAATTTCCTTGAATTTTCCAAAACAATCGGTTGGACTAACCAACAATATCGTTCAATTTATAAAACGTTCAAATCCATCTTTGAAAGCGAAGGAATCGAGCCAATGCCAGAACCAGTTGACTAATTGAAATAGCCTCAACAATAATTTTACTCAAATTTATTTCCAACTAAAATTCAAATAAAATATAGAGACAAAATGTCTTGATGTATAAATCAGAATCTGAATATTGTAATTACGATTCTTGATTTTCTGTACCAAATCAATGTATTGATAGCTTTTAATTTGTGTTTTTTACTCATTCATACCATTTATTTAGACAAAGTTTGAGATAAAACAAATTTGTCTAAAATTTTCTGCTCATATTTAATTGTCAAGCATTTCAAGTTGAAGGATTCTTACAGTTTGTGTTTCTTTAATTTATTTAGATCCTTTTTGGATTCTAATTTTGCTTAAAAAATAGTTTGTACAAATAATTTATAAACCTTTGTATTATGAATTGTATCAATTATCATGAAACTCTAATTTTGTGTCTATTTTTTGTTCTTTTATTCAGACTCGGGATGTTCAAAGTTTACCGTTCTGCCTTTTATTTAGTCCAAAATCAAGGTTTCCCATTAAAATCACCAAACTTGAACATGATTTATGTTGTAGGTGAAGTAAAAACAACAAGATGAGATCAATAAAATATGAGATAATATGGGATTTTATTGGAATGAAAAGTCTATCTATGTATTGCCTTTGTATTCATTCAATCTATCTTTCAAAAAGCAAGTTGTTGATGAAGAGATACGAATTAAATCAGAGTTGATCAAAAATGAAAACAATTTTAAAGTTAAAATAAAAAACAAAGTATTCAAATATAATATTCAATACACGGTGATCGGAAAGTTTCTGGTGTGTGGGGTGGAGCCTTTTCTGCGTAGAAGAGTATCGGTGAATAAAACAGCAAATCAATAAGTGTCTTTGCGCGTAGAAGGGGAAAAAGCCCCTCACACCAGAAACTTTCCGATCACCCTGTATACTATCTATCATACTTTATTTTTATTTCATCAAGAGCTTGATGATAGCGTATCGTTGAATAAGTAGAGAATTAAGAAAAACATTTGATCAATTTTTAATGAATATAAATTCCAGATAAATCAGAATCGAATGTAACAACCATTAGCTTTACATGTCAGAACAACGTTTGGCTACGAATCAAAGACACAGTTTCTCGTTCAGCGTTATTTCCTTCGAATGTTGATTATTTTTGTGTTTTGAAGCTGAAAAGTGTTTTTACAATCAACTTTTGTTCACAGTTCACCTGTTGTTGGCCTGAGTTTGCCAAATGTGCCATTCATGGTTTGTTCCGCTGATGAGTTATCGAATCATCGAAAGTTGGTCTTCCTCATCTCTTCTCGTTTTTGTTGTTATTCCTGGTTGATATCGAGCCAACAGATACAGAAATTAAATCCTTGTTGTTGGGCTTTGATCCATGGAATCGGTCAAACAAAATCTAAAAAGTCATGAATTATAATACGGATGGATTTTACCTTTTTTACACAAAATCATTAGAAAAACTAAACTTGAATCTAGAACATTTGTATCATAATATAGATGATGATGATGTTTGATGTAACTCAACAGGTTCTGAAAGGTTTTGAACTGAAGATTTATGGACAAATGACTCGATAATTTGGCTCAATATTAAAAAATCAAATGCGATCTTGATGTCTGCAACGAAAATTGAAAATTGAGTTTTGAATTGGAACAGACTTTTGCTAAATAATTTTTGCTATGAGAAGAAAACTTGATTGACTCAATTAGATACTTTAATTATTTTTGTTGTTTGAATGATAAGAACAGGTTAAATTTGTGTTGAGATCATTAAAGATATTACAAGATTTGTCCTGTTTCAAGGTATCCATTAGATTCCTGTGCTTAAGAACCAGATTAACCAAATTGTAAAAAAGTAAATTTATCTAAATTGTTAACATTTTATTTTATATCAAAATGAAGTGAAATATAATTAAAACAAATTAATGAAATGGTGGTGAAGATGATGATGATATGTTGGCAATAGAAATAATTACTTGAAAACAAATGGCATCCAAATTAAATTGAAAAACAACAATTTAAAGTTATCAATTTGATTGAGTGATTGGCGTTGATGATGATAGAAATGATGATGAAGAAGAAAATCCGAATTATTCCGAAAATTCAATGAGTGCCTTTAAATCTATATTTGGCTTTGATGGTTTGTGTATTGATATATCATTTAACCCTTTACTAGATATTAAATAATGGTTATGGGAAGAAAGGAGAAGAAAAAAGATGATTATTGATGAAGATGAATCATGAGATGAACATTAATTAAACCTTTGCAAGGAATGGACCAGGCAGGGAAATACCAATGAGCAGCGAAACTTGATTGGTGTGAAAATGCGCTCGCGATCACCTGGATTAGGCATGAGACAGACAGCATTTTGGTAACAAAAAACACAGTTAAGCGAAGCAAAGCGACCAACAAAACAACATTGTGGCAAATGTACAAGATTGTGTTCAAAAATGCAAGCAAGTGCCGACTTAATTGGCAATGGATTAGCAGGGAAAAATTACAATAATAACAATGAAAGCAACATTACATCTATGGTACAAATAAATCAATTATTAGGCACAAATGTTGATGTAAAAACGGACAAATCATGACAATGATGGAGCTAAAGTTTTCTCAATGGGAATCATCTGATCATATTGAACTGGAGTTGATCTGATTGAACGAATGGCTTTGGTATGGAAAACTTGTCCTGGAATTGTTAGGACAGTTATTAATTCAGTAACATCACCGGAATCTCCGGTAATATGGATGGTTAAGGATGTTGTTACCACGGGTGGTTGAGTGGTAACAAAGATGGGTTGAGATGGAGCTAAGGAAACAGGTACTAGTGAGGTTGTCACTGAGGTGGTTTCAAGGGTTGAACTTAATGTTAAGGTGGACAAAAGAGTTTTGCCGTGAAGAGCGAGGGAAACTACTTTGGTTGAGGTTAATGTTGTGGTTCCAGTTATTGTTGCAGTAACCTGACTGAAGGATAGTTGACCACCACCACCAATGACACCTCCATGAGGATAGGGTAATCCCGTTTGTAGATATGGTGATGCACCTGAAGGTCCACCGATTCCAGCGGCTGCTGCAGCTGGATCATTATGGACTCCAGAGGGTGGGAAAGAATACCCTGGGTAAGCGTGGTGGATTGTGGGATGAATGGTTTTATCTGAGGTTACGAATGTGGTTAAAACCTGAGTATCAGTTAAAGTATCGGTTCGAGTGGAAAACCCAATTCTTATTGGAACCAATTTAACTTCTAACAATGTTGTTGTGGTAATTAAAGTTTCTCTCACTTTGGTTGGATCGATTGTTGATGAATCAAATATTGTCAAAGTTTCAGCTGTATTAGTTGGATTTAACCTCAACTGATATTCATTTGGGTTAATTACGGATTTATTGAAAGCTGTTGTTGTTATAGTTGCGTATGATGTTAAGAACCCATGTCGAATGGGCAAAGTTTTAACGACAGATACAAGTGATGTTATAGTAATGGCAGTTTTAGATGCATCTGGAATGGATAAGTTTGGTGATTCAGTTATGGAAGAGGCAAAAATCAAAGATGGACTTGGTGTGTAAGCAGGTAAAACTATTGCCGGTGGTCGACTTGGTTCTGGATTGTTCAAAATAATTCGTCTTGTTTTACCTGTTCCACGATTTCTGGATGAAACAGCGAAATGATTGCGACCACGAGTTGATGGTTCAACGTAAACATTTTCTTCAATAATTGGATCTTCAACTGGTTCTTCTGTGTCATAAGCTCGAGCAACTGGAGGGTCATTTACAATGTAACTAGGTGTTACAGGTTGTCCTCTATTACCACCACGATTTCGTGATGATCGTCCATTAGCTGGTTGAGCTTCAACTTGTGATCTTTTGGGTGTTTGATAGCGAGCAACTAAAGCACGTTCAGATTGAGTTGTTCGTGGGGTAACACCCAAAGTATCACTTAAATCACCGGAATTTGATCTTGAAGACGGGTTTGAAGATGAGCGACGACGCCCTGATTGTGATGATGATTGACGATTAGAAGACCGGCGACCGGGTGAAGCCGTTACACCATTTGAATTGTACGTTCGATCGGATAAAGTTTCATGCAAATTTTGAAAAGGTTGAAGAACCTCAACTGGTCTAGAGGCTGGTTGTGTTTGAGCTTGAGGAGCAGGATAGTTATCCTGACGATTAGCACCAATTGGATCATTAGCAGCAAATCGACCTCGAGAGTGTGGTATCAGAGCAGGCTGTGATTTTGGTGTAATTGGAGCTGAAGTTCCGTAATTTGTATATGGATCATAATCATTGGTGAATGAAGACGAAGTGGGAGAGGATGAAGATGAACGACTTGATGCTCCAACTCGTTGTCCAAATACTCCTTTGTACCGACCCTGAGGAGCTGCTGCTGGTACTGGAGTAGGAATGGCAGCTGGTGCCGCAACTGGTTGGACTGGCTGTGCTGAATAGGGATCAACGTAACCTGAATACCTACCATTGTATCTAGCACTTTGATCTGATCCATAATCTGTATCATCATTGTTACTCGATGGTTGAGCAGGAGCCTCATAATCGTAGTAACGGCTTTTTTCTCGAGTGGGTCTGTGTCGACTTGACCTGCCAGTTCGACTGTTTGGATGTTCCACAGCATCTTCATGGTGGACATCTTCATTTGCTACTGAATCGTATTCGTCATGACCAACTTCAACCTTTTCAGAACAACCTTCTCGATTGTCAAAACATTCAGCTTCATGTAGTTCATCATCATTATTAGCAATTGAATTTTTATTCGCATTATTATTGTCCACCGGTTCAGATTCATCTTGATCTTCTAGATTCGTTTCAACAATCAATGAATTTAAGGAAGCATCTACAACTGGAGTTGCAGTTACTGTTTTGGTAACTGTTTGGGTATGAATGGATGTTGTCGATTGATTTACCAATTCGTTTGCATTTGAGTTATTTAAATTTGATGAGCGCTTTCGACTTGGGAAAACAATGAATGGACGAGTTGAAGTTGAAGATCCCGAAAAACTTACCGTTGATTGATTGGTTGCAGTTGGCTCAACAACTGATGAAGTAGCTCTAGTAAATTGAGCACTAAAACCAGAAATCATTGTTGAGTAAATTTCAGAAGTATGCAAAGTTGTGATATCATTGTTAATTTCAGTAGAAATCAAAACTGAAATCGGTGTCTGAGTTAATTCAATCTTTGAATTGGTTGATACTGAAGGAGCAATTAGGTTTGATGTAACCTGCCCGAAATGAGCATAAACTCCATTGATAAAGGTTCCATGTACTTGTGTTTTGAACAATGTTGTTGTACCTAAATTAATCTCACTTCGAACCGATTCTGATATTAGTCCAATAGGTAAACTGGATGAAGCAGGGTCAATCTGATAAGATGATGATGAGGAAGGTAACAAGGAAGTTTGGGTTTTGGCTAAATGAGCATAAATGGTTCCAATGTAGGTACCATAAATTTGGGTGGTGTAAAGGGTTGTTTGACCATTTTGTACAACAGAGGAAACATGAGAGGAAATGATACCCACTTTGGATGATGGATTTACGCCAATCGAGTCCAGGGAAGGAGTTGGATCTTCAGGTGAGGAGGGAATAGAAACGAGCACAGAGACAGGTGAAGACGATGAAGACATTGGAAACGATGACGAGGATGATAATGGTGGCGCTATGGAAGCATTTGCGGGCGCGAAAGCAAAGGTATTGGAGGTATTGGTTGAATCCAAGGAAGTTGCAATGGAATGGGAAGCAGAAGCGCTGATCAAAATGTACGTACCCATTTCTTCAATTGGTTTTACTGTTTTTGATGATGATTCATCCTCCGTTTCTATTGGTTCATCAGAGTATTCTGGTTTCATTGAATCATCATTAGTTTCATTATCCTTCATTTTTGATACAATTTGTCCACTTGGTATTTCGAAAGCCATCGGATCTAAATTACTCTCTTCCATAATTAAATCGTCTCCGTCATTGGTTGATCGTTTGGCTCGCAGTCCGATTGATGGCCTTAATCCAAATCCAGTTCGAGTAGGTAAGACTCTGTCTGTGATTACTGTAGAGAAAATTTGCTCACGACTGCGAACAACAGGAAGTCCACCAACCAATTCGGTTGTAAAGTGAGTGAAAGTTGTATAATAAGTAACAGGAGTTGGAGCCAGGCCAGGTTCATCAACATGAGAGACACGGTGGCGATTAAAATCACGAGGAAAATGGTCAGAGGCAAAAGGTCGATCTAAAATAACTGTTGGTTCAATGATTGGCTTTTTAGTGATCACAACGACTGGTTTACGGGTTAAATGTGATCCATCTCTAGGATCTAATGAAATGTCCCTTGCAGCTGCACCTCGTAAACGTGTTCGACGAATAATCAATGGTTTTCTTGTCACTGATGGATTAATCAATGTATTTCGACGTATTTCTGTAACAGTTTCTCGTCTAGTCTCAGTTCGAATCGGCTTAGTTTGATCAAAATATGTTGTTAAATAAGTTAATGATGTCTCATAAGTCAAGAGAGGATCAGTTTCGTGAGTTCGGTGAATGTTTACTGTACTGACAACCTCTACTTGATTAGTCCCATAATCATATCTAGATGGTGGTGAAATTGAAGATGATAAAGTTGTTACTTCAGCATTACCATTGTTATTGTTTCTAGGTAAATCAAGAGAAATGGATTCTCGTTCTGGTATTGAATCAATCTGTCGAGTTGGAAGAACTTGATCATTAGCTAATCGAGTAACACTCGCTCTAACATCAATATTACTCAAAATGGTTGATCCACCGGTGGGTAGTAATATTGTCGTGTAGTGTGTTGTTGTGGTGTAAAATGTAACTGGTTTATCGTGAGCATGTTGTGGTCGATTTTCATTTGATGCGACTTCAAGTTCATCTAAAACTGGAGCTCGGCGATTCAATTGTAATCCAGTTGAAATGTTTTTCTCATTAATAGGTGACGATAAGTTTGGTAACGATGAGGATGAAGCAGAAGGTAAACTCAACTTTATTGTATCGGTGACAACATTGGATACAACTTGTGTTCGAGTGACTGTTGATCGAGATATACCTTGACCCAAAGTTGTGAAATATGTATAAGTTGTATATCTAGTAATAGGAACCTTAAGACCAGCTAAAAGGCTGCTTATGTCAATTGAGGTCATATCTTTGATCTCAGGAACAACAGGAAGTTCAGGTGTTTTGGACGATGAAAGGTGAACATCATTTAATGATGACGATGATTCGAAAGACTTTAAATTGGCAAAAGAAGAGTCTATTAGACTTGGATTTTCAGTAGGAAATGGTTGATCAAATGTGACTGACGGTGAAAGTAAATTGTTGTTAATTACTGTTGAAGACAATGTTGATGATAATGATGGTTTAATTGATGAAACTGATCGTTGACCGAATGCTTGAGGACTGATGACACTTGTGATTGTCTCAAAACGACTTGAAACTGTTGGTTTTCCTTGATTATAAGTAGTAGTAAAGTAAGTGAATGTAATTAATTCTGTGCGAGCTGATTTGCTTTGTTTAATTGAGTTTCTCAAGCTTCCTGTTGGTCGAACAATCTCTTTAGGAATTGTAGCGACATTTGTTATTGTCTTTTTGCTGGTTGAGACAACAGTTGAACCTGATCGTACGTGTGTTGTGTAAAATGTATAAGTTGTATAACGAGTTAAAGCTGCACTAGGCTTGATTAGGGAAGGTGCAATTACAGCAGATGAAGTTTCATCCATATTGTTGTCACCAGAGGCAACGTTAGTTATTGTTTCAAATCGCGATACAATTGACTTTGATCCTCCTCGAAGGTAGGTTGTAAAGTAGGTAAAAGTTGTGTAGTAGGTTCGGGCAGGAGCAATAGATTTACGAGAAACTGTATCAGTTGAGGAAGCTTCTAGTTTGACTAAACTTGAAGACGGTAAAAGAGGTGTTGATGATGGAATTGAAGATATTGAAGATGATGAAGATGATGAAGGTTGAACAGTAGATTGTGGTTGGTTTAGTGAAAGAGATTGAGTGGGTACGATTGAGTTTATAGTGATTGGATTCACCTTTTCTCCTGGTTTTGACACATGACTAACTATTTCTTCTCTGGTTTTAATTGTTTGTGAGCCCCCGTTGACAAGTGTTGAATAATAAGTATAAGTTGTGTAAAAAGTGACCGGAGGAAGCACCTTTGAACTGGAAGTGGGTACAATCTTTGATGTTTGCTTGGTAGCTGATTGAGTATTTGTTACGATTTCTTTGTGGGAGGAAACTAACATTGAACCATCCTTGAAGTAAGTGGTGAAATAGGTGTAAGTTGTAACATGAGCCCGAATAGGTGTAAAGGTCAAAGCTGAAGTTGATGAAGAATATGGTGAAGAAAATTCAGATGATGATGCTCTAATAGTTTCATCTAAACTTTCAGTTGACTCAAATTGTCTGGATGAACTAGTTGTTTCTGGTTCAATCATAGAAGAAGAAAGTCCGATCGATGACGATGACGGTAAAGATGATGGTTCTAAAGTGTTTGGCTTCTCGGCCATAGTATTGAAGGTTGCCGTAGAGCTCGAATCAATTGAGCTAGCCGCTGATGGTAAAATAAATCCACTTGTGATTGTAATTTGGTGTGAAGGTTTAATTGAATCTGGTTTTGGTGAGATACGATTTGGAACCGATTGGACGGAAGATGCCGATGATGAGGATGAAACAGAAAATGATGATGATGATGAGGGTTGAAGTAAAGGCTTGTTCGATGGTTGAATGAATGACATTAAATTTGAAGGTTCTAATGTTACCTCTTGTTTAGGATAAATACGTGATTTACTTTCCAAAATATGAGCATAAGTTCCTTTAATATACGTTCCAATTACTAATGTTGTCCATTCGGTTAAACTGTGATTAGCTGAAATTGTACCAGTAAAAGAAGAAAGTAAACCAGTTGGTTGAACACTTGTCGGTTTGAATGCCAATAAACTTGCTGATTGACGATTAACAGATTGATAGGTTACGCTTGGCGATAAACCAGATTGAATGATACTTTGTCTAGAATTGAGTTTAGTGTCTTTTGATGAAGCAATTGGATTGAAATTGATTGATTCATATTTACCAGATTTTAGTTTGAAAATCGATTCACTTGTCTCAACTATCGAGGGTTGAGTTGCTGTTGGTCCAATTTTAGGACGTATTTTTGATCCCAATCGTGATCTTAGTTTTAAATTATCACGTAAATTGATTGAAGAAGCTAAAATAGAACTCATATGAAGGGATGAGGTAGATGAAACAATTGATGATGCAGTTGTAGGTTGAATTAACCCTGAAGAAGTTGATTTCCATTTACGTTTATCATTTTTAGCTGCAAGTTGTTGAGTATTAGGAGTAAATATGACCAGTGATCCATTAATTGTTGTAGTGAAATCAATAAATCCAAAGATTGTTGTGGTACCAATCAGCCCAGAGGCTTTGGTTTGGGTGTTGATAGGGTCGACTCGTAGTTTCAAAGTAGGTCTTTCATAAACTGGAACTGATTTGCTAACTAAGCTAACACTTTCAAGTGGAGGTGTAATCTGGTATTTACTTGAGGCAGGAGTCTCTGAATCGACCGCAAGTTCATTCAAGCTATCAATGACAGTTCGTGTTGGAAGGTTAACATGACTTGGTGTAATTGATGAAACTGTTGGCCCAGACGAGTGAAATTGATTACCAACTATTTTAGCACTAACATCAGAATTTTCTAATCCGTAAGCCACAAACTGCTCATTTGGTTCTGATAATGCACGGTTTGTACCAGATTGATGAGGCACATGTTTAGCTTTAGATGATTGTTTAGCTTCAGAATCATTTACTTCAACAGCAGTTGACTGTTTAACGACAATGTTTTTAAGTTTACTGTCAAGTGAAGTTTCAACGGCCACAGATAATTTCAACAAATCAACTAGCTCATCTTTATTTAGATCTGAGCCTTCAGAAGAGTCCATTCGACGTGATTTATCTTGATTTAATAAAAGTCCGTTCGATCCGGTTGTTTGATCAAATTTAACCTTATTTGCATCACTAATCATTATTGTGGTATACTTGAGATTATTATTGGCATCAGCGTTTCCCAATAATAAATCACGAGATGAAATCATTTTATTCAATGTACTTGGTAAATTAATAGTTAATCCAAATTGATCTAGATTAACACCTACTTCGCCAGGTTTGATTCGTCTATTTCCATTGCGAACCTTTCCATTGGAATTATCAAATTCGTTTATCGTAATTGTTACCTCAGTATTCTCAGTTCCATTGCTAACAGTTAACAAATTGTATTTAGTTCCATTTATAGAGACGAAACCAGTATACAATTTAACTTTATTGGTGCTTTTAGAGAGTGGAGCTCGACTTGTCGTAACTAAAAATCTTGTTTGTTCGATGTTTCTTGTAATGAATGGTGAAGGTGACTCTGTAGTTACTTTAGCATCTTCATCTTTTTCAGTTGTAGGTGCCACTGAAGCTGATAATCTTGATGTCTTGACCAGGAGTCTCGTTGAAGTTGGTGTTGTAACTGGAGTCGATTCTTGAGCAGCTCCTGGCAATAAAGTTCCAGTTATTTCAATGACAGATCTACTTCCAGCTGGCACAATGGAAGAATATTGAGGTAAAGCGATAACGGAAGATGCCACTGCAGGTCGAAAAGGTCGGAGTTGCTCATAAGGAACAAATGTACCGGTTACTTCAACAAAAACATCGTCCGTCGTTGATGCTGGAGCTATTAATGGTGATGAGATTGATGGTAATGATGATGAAGAAAGAGGTGAAGCTTCCGTAGATGACTGTGTAAATGCACTGGTTGGTGCGCTTACATTGGACACGACTACTGAGACTAGATTAGACGTTGCAAGTTTATCATTATTACCAGCATTTTTTTCAGCCCCGCCAACAGCCAACTCTGTGATGGAAAAAAAGCAAATTTGATTGGAATTTTATTTTTTAGATAAAGTCGTGAGTTATTTACCTGTAGTATCATAACGGCACAAATTTGTATCAGCATGACCTTCGTCTGAGCCATCGATACAGTCTTTTATACCATCATTTACTCGTGACTTATCGAGGCAAACCGGTAAACCGCATAAACATTTATGCTGATTGTTAAGACAGTCTTCATCTGATCCATCATAACAGTCCTTGAAACCATTATGCAGTCTATCAATTGGTATAATTTGTCCTGATTTACATTTAAATTCTTTGGAATCACAATCTATAAATCAGTAATCATAAGATAAATATAAGATGAATTATTTAAAATAGCTGTAAATTATAAGAATAAGGAAAATTATACAACACAAACGATAATGTTTCCAATTTCTTTAGAGCTCATTGAACAAACATTTGAATTATTAATACATTAGATGAAAGAACTCATTTAACTGTAACAATTTGAATAATTATTCATACAATGAATTATTTAAAATCAAAAGTAAAAAAAGCTTCAAAAGTCGCAAAAGAGACGAACAACCCTTTGCTTGGACCCGTTACATAATTACTAAATTTAGTTGTAATTGTTCCAATATTTTCAATACAATATTTGAAAGTTGATCGAATCAAAAATTGACAATTCAACACAATCTTTAAATTTTATATTCCCTTACAATAATTCATCAGATCGATCATACATTTAACTTTATCATATTCATACTCAAGGTCCGAGTGACCTGCTGTGCCTTTTTCCCAGCTTTCAAGGTAACATAATAAATAAACAGAAAAGATAATCTAATCTAATCTTCTAAATATTTCAATTTCAGATCAAATGAACTTACCAGATTTCAAGACTGGTGTTTCCACACTAGTGTTGCACTGATACTATCGATAAGAGTGATATTTCACTGAGCAAATTGTATCGATACTTTGAAAAATGATATCAACGTTGTTAGATTAACTATCTGAATCTGACCTTTATATTTGTAATCTGAGTTTCTAATAATTTTTGATATAATTAAACAGTTAACTTACCTAATAGAAGCGATGAAAAAACTATGAAAACAATGTAAAGTAACATTGCTGTTTATGCACTACACGGTCAAGTAAAGACGAAGACAACCAATTGAAGATGTATTTTGTCGTCCTAATTGAAAGCAGATCATTGAATTATAATTTAACCACTTTTGGCATAATATTGATTTACTTAGAGGGATAAAAGCAAGAATGAGAATGAAAGAGAGAGAAAGAAAGCCAAAATGATGATAAGGAGGAGATTGAAGATGTTGATGTTGATAGGTTGGTGGAGAGAGAAATCGTGAAATGAAGGGAGAGAGGTTTGACCGGTACATCGACGAGCGATCTTGTTACTCTAAACAATTATCTACCAAAACCAGTTTAAACAAACACAACATTACATGAAATCAAAAAGGAAGTTTTCCGTTATGACCGCCATGACCGATTTTGATGAAAAATTCATATATAGGGTGGGGGGAGTGACAAAAATTCATTGATAAAATGTGAACTTCGGCAAATGACCTAATGACCTTATAATATTTTTGTGCATTTCTCTTTCCGATAAATGACAATTTCAAGTATATTTCACTGATTTGCCCAACTCAACATTTGGTAAAATATCAATTGTTGGTCTCTTCTGTGATTATACGAAATTTCATCAAAATCGTTCATGGGTGTCATATCGTTATACAGATCATTTAATCGACTCATCTTGCAGGGTTAGGAGAAAATTATTTAATATTATTCTTTTATTTTCAATTGTTTTACCACCAATTTCGGAATTGATTGACCAGAAAATGAAGTTTCATTGAATTGAAGAAAACTGTTCCAATCTTTTGGTTAATGGATGATGACTTGAGATGAGTGTAAATGATTTGCTTATGTAGATCAACTATTGAAGATAAATTGCTAATTACAGGTTAAAGAAAAGAGGTTTTATTAGTAACCTTTATTTAATTGCACTTGAATTTGATTAATTCTGTAGCAGCTCTTAATTGTTCGGTTTTTTCTGTTTCTACAAAAGCAAAATATGAAGCAAACTCACCTTGATTATTTTTAAACATAACAAGAGGAAAATCAAACAAATTGATGAAATATTTGGGTGAAAAGAGTATTCAAATGTTTATTAAAACCCAAATTTAGAACTTTAAGTTTTCGTTTCAATCTAATTGAGTTAAAAATATGAAATCATTAAGCGATTTATTAGAGGTAAAAGCAGCTTTTAAGGCGCCCCTTTATTGGGTTGTTCCGTTTGAAACCGGCTATTTTTGAACTAAAACTACTTTTTGACCAGAGATCGCTCAGCCTTCAATCTTACACCCTTTTGTGGCTTTAATACAGTAGTTTCACATGTGTTTCAATCAAAATTTTATCGATATGCCTATTAGAGGTGAATTGGTTTATTCAAGGACCAGGTTCATTTAAATTAGAGAGTTTTTTGAATATTTGCTTCCCTTGATGACTGGTTTTCTGACTAAACTCATGGTTATCTACAAAAATCAATTCGCCACTATGTTTTGAGCCTAATGCAAATGAAAAAGTTGTGTATAAACTGTAACATGGTGGCCATGGTCTATGGGCGATTTCCAATTTTATTCAGATTCTATTGGTAATTGTTCGAAGGTTTAAGAAAAGTAACTTAAATGATGAAAATTCTTGAAATTGAAACTTTCATGTAAGTAGGTGCGAATGGAATATTGTCTTTTGTTATGTTAAAGAAAACTTAGTCCTTAGACCTGAATTCTCAAGCTAACTCAGCCTCACAAGAAGGAAATTGATAAAATAAGAAACTTAAGGGCCGATTTCAAACGGAACAACCTAATAATTTTTCTTGTTTCTGCTCTTCAGTGAAGAGTCTTTTAAACCAGAAGACGCTAAGTTTATGCTGCCATCTATAAGATTGTTTTCCGTTTTCAAGGTTAATTGTCAATTTGGTAAAGTTTTTATGCCATAATGCGCTTTCAATACCGCTTCAGTTCTCGCCTTTTGGGATGCTCCTTTGATCTGAACCAGTGATAACCAGAGCCAGATCACGCAAGTATGTTGGGTAAATTCTTTAGCCTTGCACCCAGGCCATCACAAAGTCTATATGAAATAGCTAAGTGAATCAAACTTTGTTAGTGGGCTTTGAAATTTCCTGGACTAACATTTTTCGTGAAAAAAATTTCTGAAAAATCTGCTAACAATTAAATGCAATTTTGTGACTGATGATCATCAGCTTACTTAATCAATGAATTTGCTTGGCTGTTTTAAAGATGGTGAAGTTGAAGGTAATTAATGTGAAATATGCCAAATACAATATGTACAATATGTATATGGAATAAAGTTTCACTGGAAGTAAGTGACGAGCCATGGACGAAGGTTATAAGGTAATCGAGAAGACATTAGACTAGGAATTATTTCGATTATAAAGCACAAGTAAATGATTATCAATGTAATCACTAAATGTTGATTGTTGATCAGAGGGAAGTCATCGGGTGAAGCAACAGCATCGAAAGGAATGTTTTTTTGCAATAAATTCAGACGAATGGTTAACCAATGAGTGGCTGTAATCCGGATAGGATAAATTGACCACAAACGGATAGTTCCATAAATAGGAAACAGGTGAAGTGAGTCGGGCTCAGCACAAACCTTCATGATAATAACCATTATTAAAGCATTAAACATGAAACCTTAACCTTTATCAAACCTGAAAGCAAAGGTTAACGTAATAATTGGATGAACGGAAGACAAAATAAATTTTCAAATATCAAATCAAAACAATAACTTTTCAGCTCAATTCGTAAGACTTAAATCAGGCAAAGGATAAATCAAAGAAGGGAAACCAGATTTTACAATAAGATGAAAACAATAAAACTATTTGCCAGAAGTGATCTTGATGCTTGGTCACTTCGGAATCGTTGTTCACCTTCACTTCATATCCATCAAAGTGTAATCATATCGATGATATTATTGATGATATAGATGACTGTCTCTGTCTCTTTCCCTCTCTAATCAAATGATTGAATTTTTTCTAAAGATCTTATTAGCCTTAAGGTGAATTGAAATAAAAGAGAAAGTAAAAGATGAAAATGAATGACAGTTTTACATTAATCTGATCTCCAAGCAACTTGAAACTCAATTCTTATGCTGCTGACCAACTTCCGATACAACAATCATGAGGATAGTTAAGCGTTGATCCAATTAGTAGTCGTATTATCGATTCATGCTTTATACTCGATGAACTAAATAAATCAATAGTCAATCAGTTTAATGATCAATCAATTGCAACATTAAGCTAAGAGTTGGCTAACAATGTTTTCAATAAGACTATCAATATTGATGTTGGTTTCAGTTTTTTCTCATAAATGTCCATATATTTGTCCTCTCTAATACCTCAGAATGGTCATAAATGTAAGATAATCACTTACATTACTAATTACTTACCTTCAGCAAGTTAAAAATAATCACTAAAGGCTTGCAACAGGTATGAAAAAAGCCTTTATTTACAATATTGGATCAATTCACAATTCAATTCAAATCTCTGATTGCAACGAGTAGCTAAATGAATAGAAGTGGCAGTTAAAAAAACATTGGTTACCAGAAATTATGATGTTTACAATCATCTGGATTAATTAAACCCTATCATTTAATCTCGTCGGTATGAGATGTGATATTAATTTAAACTTATAAGAGAGACTAAAGTGTTACTTTTTTCTGTTCATTCCTAAACGGGTTTCTGGTCATTTTTTGTGTTCACTTGCATAATAAATCAAGCTAACCATGGATTTCAACTTTAGAGCTCAGACGGTTACCAGTAAATTACTGACAGTAATTGATTAAAGCAAAAGCAAACATTTTACAGTTTTTAGTAAAAACTTTTTACTTTCAGGTTGGAAAAGGGAACCCCATCTGGTGTCGCACAAAAGAAGCCACACTCATAGCGGTACATTCCAATCAAAAATCACAGTTATAAAATGCCGAAAATTTGACAAAATCAAGAGTCCCTCTTTTGATTTCGACGCCAACTTTTTAAATTTTTGTGGCGTTTTTTATTTTAAACCAAATTCAGTCAATTTAAGTGAAAAAATAAGTTTTCCATTCATAGGAAGAAGATAAGATGAATAAGTGATAATTTCATAATTTTATCAAAGTAGTAGAAATACACAAGATAGGACATGCACAGGATAAGACAACTTATTGAAAACAGATCGATACCTATGAACATTTCGATACTGCTTGATCTTATTTATAAATTAATTGAGTTATATTTTTAATTTAATTGAATTTTCAATTATTTTTTACTGACAGTCAAATTAGATTTTTTCACCTTTTGACACCTATTGTTGTCAACTGCAACAATGACTTTTGACTTTTGTCACTCGCACCCAAACTTAAATTAGATTTATTTATAGGTCAATTTAATAAGGAAATAGAGATGGACAAAGGGGTGGACAATTAAGAATCGTCCAAATCATGAAAAATATACGACAGTTTATCACCATCACCAACAAGATCAACTTCGTGTTTAAATTACAGTTAAATTTTCGTTAGTTAATATTAGTTAAAAAGAGAAATCAGTGACTAGACAGAGAAATTAGTGAAATCAGTGACATAATTCCAACGGAATCTACCACTTAAAATAACCTCAACTATATAAACACACCAAGTTACCAAAATCACCTCAAAAAAAGTAAGTAAAATTTTATTCACCATGGTTTAGAGATGAGTTTTGGTTTCTTTTTTCTCTTTCCCTTTGCTCATGCAACTATTCAATTCTTATTCAAAGAAATCTCTGAAACTTTAATTTATCAGCATTTTGTTTTTCCCAATTGAATTAAAATGAACTAAGTTTCCATGTTGTTTGCTTTTAAATGAAAAAGTGCAACAGTAAAATCAATTTAATAGTAATAATCAAACAAAACCAAACATGATTTGGGACTAATTTCACCGCATTTTCACCTGAATATATAAAAGTTCAATTCTGATTCTTGCCAGGCAATGGAACAAGATGAAGAGGAAAAGGTTACATTAAGATGAAAATGAAGATATAATGAAAAGCTCTTGAGTCGTTTGTATATTTATACATATAATAAAATTGAAGCAGAAAAAGCGAGAAAATTTTGATCGACTTTCCATGTAATTTCAATCAAATGGCTCTTTCAATGTCTAAATCAACATCACAATTGATAAATTACTTTGCCAGTTGCATTTAATAATTTATTCAGAGAAAAATGTAAAATGAAAAAATTGATTTTCTTTTCGTTTCTTTTTTCATTTTCCCTGTCTTTTGTTTTACGCTTGAAAGTTTATTAATAAACAGACGGGTTTCCTTTGCAATCAAGAGACCAAGCATGATTCAATCAATCAGAAAAAGCAAGTTAATTAACAGATTATCATGATAATAGATCCAGTTATCCTTTTGGTTGGCAGAGTAGCGCTAACATTGAAAGCTACAGTTAAATGGGAAAGATAAAAGATACTCCTCAAAAATATTAATGATTATATCAATAACAGTTTAACAATTTTACATCATTTATTTCACATAGAAATCTTCTCTTTTGTAAGATAAAAATAACATAAAAATAAAAATACATAAAAACATACATAACATAAAAATGTTCATCTAAATGAACATTGAAAATTTGCCTATTTTAATAACTTGTTACCATTTGAATAATCATATTATTAATTACAAAACAAAAAAATACACTATGTTTAAATTCAAAATTCATTTATTGAACACAAAAATTTTGAGAAGTGTTACATATGAAAGGAAAAATTAGTCCTTTGATTTTGGTCGCCCCTTGTTTTGCTTCCTTCCATCTTCCCTAGGTGTGTATTTGGCTGGAGCGGGACAGTTTGGCCCACAAAACTTTCCATGTATGTGACCAGGAGCTCCAACAACATTACATCTTTTTTCATGTTTATTAATATTAGACTTATCGTCAGTTCCGATTCCGCACCACCGACAGCTAAATTTTCACTCAATTTTCTCAAAGTTGTTGGTGCTTTTAGCACTTTCGTATTTCCTCCAAGTCGCACGATTGAATGGCCGTAATTTGGGTCTCTAAAATTTTTCCATCACCTAAGTGCAGATCACTCATTTTCACCCATGTTGGGGACCATTCGGTTAAACAATAAACGTTGTCAGCAGTCCTTGGTCCAGGCCCATACATACAATCAATCACCTTATTTATGGGGTATTCGCCATCGCAAACCCGAGCTGATTCGTTACTATTCACTGTATAACACGTTTAGTTGAAAACACAAATGTACAAGAGAGCAAAAAAATAGATATTTCAATGTTAACTACAATGGTTAGCGTCATTAAATAAACTGAGGACAGTTTCTTTGTTTTGTAGTGGCGGGTAATGTTGCTACCCAACGAGGACTCACTGAGCCTCGTCTCTCACATGGGCTCTTATTTTTAAGTCGGTTGTGCTTTGACTGCTTTTCTTGTACTGTAATCTTGTTTACTTGAATATCGTTTGATTAAACCTTTAAGTTTGTTTTAATTCATTTGGTGATTACTTTATTATTTTTCTTGGTGTAACAATATTATTGATCAGTATCTTTTATCTTTCCCATTTAACTGTAGCTTTCTCTGCCAACCAAAAGGATAACTGGATCTATTATCATGATAATCTGTTAATTAACTTGCTTTTTCTGATTGATTGAATCATGCTTGGTCTCTTGATTGCAAAGGAAACCCGTCTGTTTATTAATAAACTTTCAAGCGTAAAACAAAAGACAGGGAAAATGAAAAAAGAAACGAAAAGAAAATCAATTTTTTCATTTTACATTTTTCTCTGAATAAATTATTAAATGCAACTGGCAAAGTAATTTATCAATTGTGATGTTGATTTAGACATTGAAAGAGCCATTTGATTGAAATTACATGGAAAGTCGATCAAAATTTTCTCGCTTTTTCTGCTTCAATTTTATTATATGTATAAATATACAAACGACTCAAGAGCTTTTCATTATATCTTCATTTTCATCTTAATGTAACCTTTTCCTCTTCATCTTGTTCCATTGCCTGGCAAGAATCAGAATTGAACTTTTATATATTCAGGTGAAAATGCGGTGAAATTAGTCCCAAATCATGTTTGGTTTTGTTTGATTATTACTATTAAATTGATTTTACTGTTGCACTTTTTCATTTAAAAGCAAACAACATGGAAACTTAGTTCATTTTAATTCAATTGGGAAAAACAAAATGCTGATAAATTAAAGTTTCAGAGATTTCTTTGAATAAGAATTGAATAGTTGCATGAGCAAAGGGAAAGAGAAAAAAGAAACCAAAACTCATCTCTAAACCATGGTGAATAAAATTTTACTTACTTTTTTTGAGGTGATTTTGGTAACTTGGTGTGTTTATATAGTTGAGGTTATTTTAAGTGGTAGATTCCGTTGGAATTATGTCACTGATTTCACTAATTTCTCTGTCTAGTCACTGATTTCTCTTTTTAACTAATATTAACTAACGAAAATTTAACTGTAATTTAAACACGAAGTTGATCTTGTTGGTGATGGTGATAAACTGTCGTATATTTTTCATGATTTGGACGATTCTTAATTGTCCACCCCTTTGTCCATCTCTATTTCCTTATTAAATTGACCTATAAATAAATCTAATTTAAGTTTGGGTGCGAGTGACAAAAGTCAAAAGTCATTGTTGCAGTTGACAACAATAGGTGTCAAAAGGTGAAAAAATCTAATTTGACTGTCAGTAAAAAATAATTGAAAATTCAATTAAATTAAAAATATAACTCAATTAATTTATAAATAAGATCAAGCAGTATCGAAATGTTCATAGGTATCGATCTGTTTTCAATAAGTTGTCTTATCCTGTGCATGTCCTATCTTGTGTATTTCTACTACTACTATCAATTCAAATCGAATTAATTATAATTTTCACTAGATGCCGCTTAGTAACCTTCGACTACTTGTTGACTAACCAATGGTTAGTATGGGTTGTAAAATAAGTCCGTGTGAGAGAAAAAATCATTCCCCTGAAGCATTAAACCCATTTGCAATATATTCGAGATTCCCCATAATAATATTGTACAGGGCATTTCAGCTAATTTTACCGTTTTAAATTGGTTATATCTTTGCTCCTGAGTGAACTTGAGGTGTGATATTTTGTTCATGGAAATTTGGGCGATACTCAATTGTCATATTTCAAGGTCAAGGAGAATTTTTATATTGTTTGATGCTAGTGACATGTTCATAACTTATTCTGGTCAAATGATATGAGTGTTTACGCATTTATGTGTCGATCAATTGGTTTTGAGAAAAATGCATTTATCTTTCCAACGGTGCGAGATACCAACTCGTAGCAAGCAACAAACAATATAAAAATTCTCGCGCTCTCAGACAATGACCTCCAAATATCAGTCAGAGGTCAAAAAACGCAATGACCTTGAATCACCTTGACCTTGAAATATGACAATTGAGTATCGCCCAAATTTCCATAAACAAAATATCACACCTCAAGTTCACTCAGGAGCAAAGATATAACCAATTTACAACGGTAAAATTAGCTGAAATGCCCTGTACTCTCCGATATACTCTTCGGTACACTAGTTTCACCTATAAGGCAATCTTTGATAAGCACTGTCTACTATACTATTACTAATACCAGTGATATAATTAAGCATCTTACGTATAGTAGATGGCACAAAAATTAACTTATCCGTGAAACTAATGTATATAGTCAAACATGTTTAATTAATCAAAATAACTATCAAGATTTGTATTAATTGTCAAAAAATATTACAAATTAACATCACCAAGCTATAATATTAAGTTGAATTTACCAAAATATTAAATTGATGAAGTTCTTCATTTGCATGTAAACAAAGGGGTTGAGGGGTCATTGATTAATTTAGTCACACTTTACTGTACATTTATACTGATGAAGAATTCCTTAGGAAATCGAATGCTTACCGCCATTTCCCTTTCACTCACAGGTCTAACATCGTTCTCTATCTTTCTATGCCCTAACTAAACTCTGTTGGCGTGAATTGCGGAATTCTGCATATTGTCGTGACCATAGTCATTCAAGATGTCAGAATCGGTAAGTACAGATTTCTGAGAATAACATTGTTTATATTATTCGTATGTTATTTTATTTTATATTCACACAGTATCAAGAAGTCGAAGAACAGAAGATTCGGGATAAAATAAAATCTTTGACTGATGATATGCCGGTAAACACCCTTTTAAGCTTTAATATTGATGGCAAAGAAGTTTTAATTCGAAGGTGACCATGTCTCACAAAACTATGAAGAACTTTTGATCTGAAAAGTGAATTATCATCTTTTCAATTAATCTATAACATGTAACAATGTTTGACTACCAATAATTAAACATATTTAGACAAAAATTTATGAATATATTTTATGAATATTGATGGCTGGTCATCTGAAAATAGTCCGGAATAAGACTCTTTATATTATATAATCAGGACTGTGCGTTTTTTCTGTTTCAACGCTATTGTGTTACAGCGGATTTTCGATTCCACAATTTTTGTGTTAAAAGTACGTTACTTGTTTTTCTTCATGATCTTCTGATAGGTGAGGTACATGTGAATTGGTGCAAGTTGTTTGTATTGGGGAAAAATTGCATTTTTTGGGATAGGTGAGGAAGAGTTGAACCCCCCAATTCAAATATTAGATTAGTGGCAAGCCAATTTGGCAGAGGAAACTATGAAAATTTAGATCTTTTATCGGACAAAAAGTCATAAATGAACTTGAATGAACTCGGCTTTATTGCCTTTGTTGAAAATTTATGCTGATATTTTATAGTGAAATTTTCACCTTCTTGGTTCTACTAGTTCTTCACCATTTCAACGTTACTTGAAACTTATTTTGCATTCATTATTCATCGGTGAAAGATATTTGGGCAGTATATGTTGTCAGCTATATTTAACCTATGAACCAAGTAACATAATATCTTATATATTTATCGGAGCGTAGTGAAACGAAGTGAAGATTTAACTCAGATATGCCTTTTCGAAAATCCACTTTTTGTTTTACTGTGTACAAGATATCTAACGAATAAAACATCATAGAAAGATGATATTTGTTAATAAGACAGAAAATATTGAGACGGTGAAACGATCAACTTTTCAAGGTTCATTGACGGTCATTTTTCTGGATTTCATTTCGACCTTAAGAGGTCATTTGAAGGTTGTTTGAAATTTTTCGATGATCCTCATGAATATTTATCATTATTTCACCAATAGTAATCAGAATTTGACCCGAAAAGGGGCAAAAAGTCTGAAACTCATACCAAAGCAAATTTTTGTAACTATGATATCTCCTAAACGAATGAGGTCTCGAACTTGATATTCGTAATATGCCCGCTTAAGAACATGCTGTAAGCCTGAAAATTAAATAACGATCATCAAAGAAAGGTTTTCGGATTTTGACCTATGACTTTCATAATCCAGTATGCTTGAACAAACGACGAAGCATTAGCAAATTTTAAAGCTTGCATGAGGTTTCACAAGTTATTTTGTGATTTAATATCTCTTGTGAACAAGATTTCAGATGCAAGAGAAGTTAATGAATCATGGTCTATACTGGATGGTTAAGGAGTGAAACTAAGATACAATTTTGTACTTTTTCGATGTTAGATTTCGTTTCTTGTTAAATCTAAAAAACAATACGGTAGATTCAATTGCTTGCTAACGCCAGATCGTCTGACCTAGTAGTACTAAAATCCAAGCTTTGTTTAATAGCAAACAAATCTAATCTTATGTATGTTTATCAGAATTTAATCAAGAATTCATTTCACATTCAATAAGCATTGTAATTATCAAGAAAATTGGTAATCAAAAAAACGTAACTCAGACGGAATATTTTCTTAAGACTGCATAACATTGAATGAACCAAAATACAGCGAAAAGTATGATCAAATCTAACAAATTGAGTTTTTCAGTATCAATTGTTACACCGATAGATGAACAAAAGAATTGAATCCGCTATGTAAAAAGTTTTATTATTTATAAAAAATAAAGTACTTGTAAATTTGAAGTACTTATGCAATAGCCATTGACTTCGTGGTGTTTGGTTCGACAATTGTTTTTCCATTCTGAATATTGCTACTGCTTGCAACAGCATTTAATATTTTAATAGGATTAATCGAAATGTCTTTTGCTTACAAAATTGATTTTTGTAATCAATTTCATACAAATAATTAGTTTATTCCTATTTGGTTCGATAGTATCTGAAGAGGGCTGCGATACTATTGAGACAAAGATTCTTCGATGAAAACACAATAGGAGGCGCACTAGTATCGAATCCTCGTGTTAAATCGCCTTTTTCTCAAAATTTAAATTTAATTTTCAGTTAATTCTATTCTAAATTTTAATCATCATAAGTTATTTCATATCTGGTATCTTGTCAAATTTATCATTCGCTCAAGCCTTGGTGAGTAAAAAAATAATAAGTATTAAATTATTTAATCAATTTTAGCATTCATTTCTTATTTCAGGAATATTATAAGAATAAGAAAAAGGTGAGTTTTAAATACATTTTACTTTATCCAATTAACAAGACTTAAGACATAGACAAAATTTAAGCAGGACAAAGTATTGCCCAAGCTACTGTCGAACCAAACTGCATATGAAAGAGAGACAAGCTAATTTATATTATTATTTATTTATATATTCAGAATCCGAAGGAAAATTTGGAGACGAATAATACTGACAAAAACGATCCAGATGTAAGTATTTCCATCAACAGTTTTGCTTAAATTACTTATAGAATTCAATTTCATCTAATTGTTTCTATTCCTTTTCCAGAATTCAAATGCTGAAATCCAGGATAAACCGCGATTGGTTATCTGCAAAAATCAATTGCAGGCAAAGTTTCCATGCAAACTCAAACATATGGCTATAATTGACAATGTGATGCATGCATGTTTTTCATACGGCGCTTATTATGAAGATAAAACTGAGATGTTGGATCTTAACAAAGACAATTATCCACTACTCGAACCAGTGGCAGATGTTCCCTTGGCAACTGATCTAAGAAAAGACTCCGCCAAAGATAAGAGCAAGAAAGATTGACAGTGCCCTTATTGTGGTTATTGCTCCACAAAATTCAATCAAAAAGTATTGAAAAATATAATATATTGAATGTAGCTACTGGTAGAATAAATATTATTATTTATAAAAAATAATTTTGATAATAATCTTGTGAAGATATTAATTAAGATAGAGATAATAATTAATGAAGATATATAATGATAAGTATTCTACTTACAATTAGTAAGTTGTGTTGATACTCGGTTTAAATTGAATTAGCTGTTGTTGCAAGCAGTAGCAACATTCGGAATGGAAAATGTACATAATGTAAGTAATGTACTCCGAAACTATTGTCGCACCAAACACACCAACTGAAGTCAATTGGCTATTACATATACCGAAAGCTTTGGGGTCATCCCATTCGTCATCAAAATCACGATCACTGAATTCAAGGTCATTAAAATTAATTAGATAAATCATTTTCAATAAAGATATTGCATCTGTTGATCCCAATTTATTTATACACTAGAGTACCCGGTTAACGCAATTTTTTTTTGTTAGTCTCCATCTAGTGACATAATCTTAAATATGAGGGATATTATAACGTTAAACTGTAAACATGAGTAAATTAACGTTATCAAGTAAATTAAATATAGTGAAGCAAATTGAAAGCGGTGAAAAACAGTTACTGATTGCTAACAACAACGAAGTAAGTCCATCAACAATCTCAAGAATAAAGAAAAATAAAGAAAATATAAAAATAGAATCAAAAATTGATGGTCAACGAAAACGTCTAGTGGTTCAAAAACAAAAATAAGAGATGAAGCTATTCATAAATTTGTCAACGATTGCAATGAGAAAGGATTTCCAGTGAACCACAGAATAATTAAATCAAAAGCAATTTCAATTGCTAGTCGTGAAGGTGAAGTGTTCAAAGCAAGTAACCATTGGTTTTCAAATGTGAAGAGGAGAACAAGTTTGAGCTACCTGAAAGCAAAAGGAGAAGCAAAGTCAGTTAATCAAGAGCAAGTTGATAAATGGTTTTTTGATGACTTGCCTGAAATAATTAAACAGCATCCAGGTTATCAAATTTGGAACTGTGATGAAACAGGTCTTGAGTATCGCAATATTGATCAAAGATCATATTTTGTCAAAGATGCTAACAAACAAGGAATTAAACAAAACAAAGAAAGAATAACAATTTTGTTGTGTTGCAGTTATGATGGTCAGAAAAAAAATCCATTGATAATTGGTAAAAGTAAAAAACCAAGATGTCTATCCTCTATTCTTTATAATACAAAACAATTTAATATTGACTATCGAGCCAGCAAGAAAGCTTCGATGACAAGTCATCTATTTGTTGAGTGGATTGATGAGTGGAATGAAGAACTGAAAGTAAAGAATGAAAAAATATTATTATTTAATGACAATTGTCCAGCACATAAAGTTGACGGTAAAACATGGAGCAACATAAAGCTTATTTACTTACCAGTAAATACAACAAGTAAATGTCAACCACTGGACGCTGGTATTATAGCCAACTTAAAACATCATTATTACTCCGAGTTGAACATATTCATGGCCTCACTCATGTCAACCGATGAAACCATTGAAAATATAATTAAAACAATTACACTCAAAGAAACAATTGATTGGATTAGTGAAGCTTGGGAAAAAGTCAGTCAAAAAACAATAACAAACTGCTTCACCAGATGTAGATTTTTCAAACTTAATTAAAAAAACATAGATGGAGACTGTGAAAATTGCTTTAAACGGGACACAAAAAAATTGCGTTAACCGGGTACTCTAGTGTATCTTGTTCCCAAGAAACAGTTTATACATCATCGTAGACATATGCTTCAGTCGAAGTGTTTTGTTGATTTATTCTTAAAAATGATTAACAATGTATGAAATGGATAAAAATATAAAATAGCTCAGAATGAATTTGCTGAATGTGATTTGCTAAAAATTTAGCAAAAATAGGGAAAATAGCAAAGATGGAAACCATGACGACTGTGTTGCACGGAACGCAGACGTCACCGAACGTGACGGAATTTGAATGGCGTTTATCAAAATTTAATTTTTTCGTGAAACTAGTGTATATTTTTTGAACACCATACATCACTAGTCACATTTATAATAAATTTATAGAAGTGGTCAAACATTGGTGGGCACAATAGACAACAATAAATAAAAGTTAGGAAAAGTATAACAGCGACAGAGTTATATCGATCCTCTATTGAATATTTTCAGCACCTTCAGGTGATAAATTAACAGAGTTGGAAGGAAAATTTCTGATACTTAATAAGCATCTCAATCACGATCATGTCCTAAGGGCATATCAGCGACTTTATATGGGGATTCCCTTTGCACATTGAACTTCAATGTACTATTAATTAAGTTTATAGCCAAAGAGGTAAATGATCCTTGATTCCATCCATCGCTAACTTTTCATCGCTCAGTATTATGACTCTCAACACTTGATTCATTAGCGAATTGTCAAATAGTACCAATAACCGTGCTAGCTTATTGAAATGACGATGACTGTGACTAATCCAATGACTAATCCATCCAAGCAGCAAGTGTTTCAATGGAAAGATTGTGGTGATAAAAAAGGTTGCTTGTGATTTCACTGAAAATGAAATTTAAAAGATATTAAATTGATAATATTTCTAATAATCATTTGATAAGATAAAACAGACTAAGGTATCAAGGTTTACCATTTCATGGTTTAATTGCCTCTTTGATAGGAAGACTGCTCAAGGAAACAAGATCAGGTTTGTCGAGCTTACAGTTGCTAGATTAATCGATGGAGATAAACATATGCAGGTAAACAAATGCATGCTGTTTATTGAATTGATGGTTTGATATTCCACAATCTAAATCTTTTAATGAAACTGTCCAGCCCATGTGATAATGTAGTTTGCAGTTTGGTGTAAAATAAAAAGTGTAACCTTCAATTTGTATCTTTATTTACTATCGTATTTGAAACAACAATAACTTTCCATCAATTATTGGAGATAATGTTCTTGGTAATCACCACCATTGTCAATCCTGTCACTTTCCTGAGAAATATCGAGTTCCTCCGAATGGTTGAATAGCTGAAAAAAACAAAATATAACAAATGAGAATTGAAAAAGCAAATGGAAAGCAATGAAATATGTAAAATAATCTATCTGGACAAACATCTACAAACCTCTGAGTTAATAATCGTTATTTTTTGGTTCATTTGCTCATTAAAACTTTGAAAGTCATGAATCACGATGATTTGAATTTATGAAAAATTTAACTTCAACTAATGAAACAAAGTCCATACAACTGGTTTGAATTGAAAGAAGACAGAGTAATTTGAATACAAAGTGTATGTACCACACAGACTGAATATGTATTATGATTCCATCAGCAGCTAAACACAAATAAATTCAACAGATTATCGAAATTTCTTGAATAACAATTGTTGATACCAAATCTCGAAACAGTCCTGTGGAAATAAGTGAAACTGATAACCAATTTTTTCTTTTAGCTCAACTCAATTCAAAAAGTCTAACTCTTTGTATCAATCTGTTTACATTTTTAATTGAGCCGCGATTTTCAATTTTTTTAAAATCTAATCGCAGATTTGATTAGACTAGGATATTATGGGTTTAAATATCTTATAATACATTAGACAGGACTAATTAATTTTGTTTCCAACTTTATTCTTAAAATATCATCTAAAAGATTAAAAATAAGAAAAGAGTAATGAAATTATTGACAAGAAAATCTAAAATTAATACTGTTTAGGATATCAGGAATATTCATTTTAAATGTATTAAATTGGTCGAGAAGTTTTGGACGAAATCATTGTATCATTTAATCAATGAAATGATCGCAATCAGCTTCCATTGCTTCATGAAAGGTTAGGTCATCCAAAGATTTCATTCCTCTTACAATTTTTCTGACTATGAGGCCAAAATGCATTCCAACACCGCTTCGGTTCTCGCCTTTTCTGCCCAAAATGGGATACTCCTTTAACACATAAACTTTAACATCTATTGAAAGTATTAAAAGTTGGTGGAGTTAATTAATAAAGTAAATGTAATGTAATTTAAGGATCAATGTAATTTTGTGACTGATGATCATCAGTTTGCTTAATCAATGAATTTGCTTGACTGTTTTGAAGATTGTGAAGTTGAAGGTAAATTAATGTTAAATATGCCAAATATATGGAATAAAGTTTCACTCAAAGTAATTATGACAACCCAAGAATACAATGTACGAGAAAAATTGTAATTTGTCGTGAAAAGGTAACCAATGACGCTTAATCCAATAGCATTAATAAAAACGTTAATCCAATGGATTTTACTTTTATTGATTCCATCCAGCATCAAACTTTTTTCCCCTGGAGCCGTTAAAATGTGGTAGAACATGCGAAAGATCACTTTGAGAGCATCAAACATGGGTAAAAACGTATATGGTTCCTTGGATTCCAGTTCATATCCCAATGAGTAGGCTGTCACAATGATTGAAGTGTAAACAGCGTGGAGAATAGTCTCTGTGGAATCCTTTTTCATCAGCAATTTAAACACAGGTACAGCCAGGTCAACCAAACGAGCCCAAAAGATAAGATTGTGCACATACATGTAATAAACTTTGGTCAATGGAGTTTCCAGGGTAGCATCTTCACCGTACATGGCATATCTCCAGGGTGGAAAGCAATAAACGAAAATACAAAAGCCAGCCGAATACGCACCAAACATGAGTCCATTGAAGACAACTAGCCATGGACGAAGGTTATAAGGTAATCGAGAAGACATTAGACTAGGAATTATTTTGATTATAAAGCACAAGTAAATGATTATCAATGTAATCACTAAATTTTGGTTGTTGATCAGAGGGAAGTCATCGGGTGAAGCAACAGCATCAAAAGGAATGTTTTTTGCAATAAATTCAGATGAATGGTTAACCAATGATTGGCTGTAATCCGGATAGGATAAATTGACCACAAACGGATAGTTCCATAAGTAGGAAACGGGTGAAGTGAGGTTATCGGGTTCAGCACAAACCATCATTATTAAACGAAAAAACCTTTACCTTTATCTAAACCTAAAAGCAAAGGTTAACAAATATGTGAATGGACAGTACAATTTTCAAATGTAAAACCAAAACAATAACTTTTTCAGCACAATTTGTAAGTCCTCGAGTAAACGGGCAAAAAAAGTATCCTAAATCAGGCGAAGGATAAAGCAAAAAAAGTGAAACCAGATTTTTCAATAAGTTTAACAATAAGATGAAAACAATAAAACTATTTGCCAGCAGTGGTCATGTTGCTTGGTCACTTCGGAATCGTTGTTCACCTTCACTTCGTTAACATCAAAGGGTAATGATATCGATGATATTACTGATGATAATGATGATTGTAATGGGAATGACTATGTTTCAAAAGTGACTGGTTTTAACGGACCAAGGGTATTAACTTGAATTTCATTTCCTAAGATTGCTAGTGAGAGTAAAGAGCTGAAGGGGTGAAGAAAGGGTCGACAGAATAATCATCATTCTTCTTTCTCTTTCTAGTCTTCAGTCTGTGCCTCTGTCTCTTTCCCTCTCTAATCAAATGATTGAATTTTTATTTTCTAAACATTTTATTAGCCTTAAGGTGAATTAAAATAAAAAGAAAGTAAAAGATGAAAATGAATGACAGTTTTATATTAATCTGATCTCCAAGCAACTTGGAATTCAATTTATTACTGAATCCAAGCAAATTCCAGTCAATTAAGGATCAACGGTCAAAATGGTTCTTATGCTGTTGACCAATCATGAGGGTAGTTTATGCGTTGATCCAATTAGTAGCCTTGTTTACAAGTAACCACTTGTAACCACCACAATGACCATTGATTTTACCTGTGATTTCATTGATTTATCCTTTATGCTCGATGAACTAAATAAATCAATAGTCAATCAGTTTAATGCTCAATCGATTGCAACTTTGAGCTAAGAGTTGGCTAACAATGTTTTTAATACGACTATCAATATTGATATTTGTTTAAGTTTAGTCTTCATAAATGTCCATATATTTGTCCACTCCAATACATCAGAATGGTCATAAATGTAAGTGATTAGCTTACATTTAGCAAGTGTTTTGTCAGTCAAAAAATAATTGCTAGAGGCTTTTCAAAAGGTATGAAAAGAGCCTTTAATCACAATATTGAATTAGTCAAATTCAATTTGGATTGGGAAATAATATAAGGATTGAAGTGAATTAATTAAATTGGAAATTTAATTCAAATCTCCTTGATTACTATGAGTAGCTGATTCTATTTATATCTTCATCTCAATGAAATTACAGCAATTATTAACACATATCGGGCAATTTGAGTCACATCCAAAGCAAATGTATAGAAGTGGTCAGTCAAAAAAACACTGGTTACCAGAAGTTATGATGTTTACAATCGTCTGGATTAATTAAACCCTATTATTTACAATCAATCCACAAATGACGGATCTATTTTAAACAGGCTTGGGTTGGTATCACATTATGATGAGAAGGTCACATCTAATCACCTTAGTGTAACACTGATTTGACTATTATTGGAATCTTTATTCATCTTAACCCGATTTGTAACACTTGATTCATCCAATTTAATAATGCTTTGTTCAGCTGAACAATAAGATAGCAATCTTTCGATTCAGAGAGATGATTAATTGACTAGAGATTGATTATCCAAAATATTTACTGGATTGGTTATGGTTACGATTCTAACCATTATTGCGAGTTAATTTGGTGGAACTTTTTATCTCTTTATCTTTGCTCTTAACCATTAACCTTGTGATTTTATTGATTGGATTGAAGTGAAATCACAATTTCCTGATGATTAAAAGTTGTTGTCCCTTCACTTTTGCACTGATCATAATCTGTAAACTGGAACATAGTCTAAGCAACCAGGTCTTCCACCCTTAACATCAGCTTCTCTTCCTTCCTTTCTGGTGAAAACATAACCATGTTAAACCACATTAAACATGTCCATCACAATTTAAAAACAATGCCACAATAGCCAAAAGAGTTATCAAAAAATTACAATTTATAAATAGAATTAAAAATTTCATTCTACAAACAAAAGCATTTGAAAGATTCTCAGCCGCCATTTCCCACTGTTTTATTAATACATTAACGATGACCATCATTATTGTCATTGTCACTGAAGTTATCAATAAGTTGATTCCAGGTCATAGTTGGCCACAATTGATTGTTTATTTAATTGTTATCCGTTGTTTAGTTGAATAAGACATCCTCATAAAGAAATGATAATAAAGGCTGTCATGGAATAAAGATCAATATGAAAAACGGTAAGAAGAGGAGCAAGTTCAATAGCTTCTCACAGGATTGAAATTCAAGAAGGTATTAAAAAAGGGAATATTATTTATCAGGAAAGGATGTTGATCTGAATAGGTCAAAAGATCAATTTATCACACATCGATGGATTCACAAGTTAATAGTTGGCACTGTAATGTCAAACAAAATAAAAAAGCACCAATTCCTCGGTAATTAAAATAAACCAGAAAACTCAAATTCTTGTTACAACAGCCATTAAAGGAAAAACTTTTTCTATTTAGTCTGGTCCTGGTTAATAGCGTAGAAATGTAAAGATTTGGTGAGAAATAAATGGCAATTTATGATTGGTTAAAAAAAAGCTTTTCTTATCTTTGGGTTTCTTTAGGTTGAACAATTTGTCATCATTGGGATTATGCAGCAGCGCTTTCAACCGTTGTAAAGAAAATTAATAAAGCCTAGGAAAAGGTCTGTTAGATAACAAGGAAGATGGCAATGAGAAACCTATTATCATCAACACCATGGTGAGTCGCATTTCTCATGTTTTATCATCATTTTTTTCAATCTCAAATCAACTCTTCTATTTATCTCTTTCATTTTTCAATGTGAAACCTTTTTTCTGACCTCGTTTGGTGTTAACTGAATAGGATAACAATAAACAACAACAACAAAACCGAGAGGAAAATAAGGCGTCAACGTGGTTTATTACTAGCTATTCAATTAATGAACTTCTCATCATTCTCATTATCAATATCATCTTTCTTGTCTCTCTCATTGCTCTCTTTTCTGTCTCTCCCTCTCTCTCTCTCTCTCTATTTTAGGTAATGAAAGTCAACCGGTTAATTCAACTACATCATGAAACAAGATTAACATCAACAGTGACCTTCGCTAAACTTGATCATCATCTTAGTCAATCTGCATTTGCCCTCTCACGTGTTTGGGTCAACCAGCAACCTTGATATCAGTTGGTAATGACGATTAGTTAATCGGCAACTATTGATGAGAGAGGCCAATCAACACTTATACCATAGTTACTCTCTCCTTCTGTCTATTTCTCTGTTTCTCTCTTTTGTCTTTCCTCTCTTTCAATGTGTTCATGTGAATTTATCAGCTCATCACAACTCTACATCAGGCAAACGGTAAATACATCAAGTGAGAACAGAGCAACAAACCAAAACAATGTTCCCTTTAGACTACAGTTTAATCATCAAGATGGATCAATCACTATTAATTACTGATTTTTATATTTCATCGTCCTGTGATTTCCCATTAATAACTTTAGTGAATTCAATCAAACAACTCATGTAACACAACTTTATTGATTTAATGCCAAAAATATGAAACTTCTTTGGATTAATCGTTGAAAATCTGATACCTACGTTATTATTGAATCAATGATTGACCCTTCAACAATAATCCAATTGTTTTACCTTTTCATTTACGGACTCGTTTTAATTTGTTTTTATTAATTGTTCTTTTTAAAGGTAAATACATCAAAGTTTAACTGTCAGTGATATGGAACAAGTTTATGTCATCAAATTGAAAGAGTTACCCCAACCACCAGCCTCGACAACAAGTACAACAACAATTGACGGGACAACAATCAATGGAATTAAAGTCAACTCGCCATTTGAAGGAAAAGACCTCAACCGTCAATCTTTATTTGGTCTTTCTATTTTCCAACTAATTCTTGGCCTGTTGTCAATAATTTTTTCATTGGTTGGTGCAACTAGAGATTGGACACATTCATTTGGTGTTTTCTCAGGATTAGTCTACATTGTAACCTCTGCAGCAGGTATATTAGCCTCAGAAGGACCAGTTTCATATATAGAACCTTCAGCATCTACGTCTTTTTCATGGGTCAGCTTCTCTAGATCATCATCTTTCATATGGATCACCTTGGGTGGACAATTTATCACTTTAATCATCTCGACACTTTTCACTTGGTTAACTATGTTTGGTGTTATCTGTTCATTTAATACGACAATCAACCTTCAAACATCTTTAATTACTGCCAACGGTCTTCAATTCATATTGTCGTTGTTCTCCTCTTTTATACTTTGTCGTATCCTCAATCCAGACTTTTTAACGGAGTATCTTCCAAGCTGGCCAGACAAACCCAAAGTTTCTTCCAAAATCATTGTCAAAACCTCAATCTACCCAGGAGTATTAAAGAGTGACAATTTTTCTCGTCTTCTAGGCCCTAATTGTATTGTTTCATTGGTGCCTCCAAATAATAACAATTTAAACCGGCAAGCGGCTATTGGTGGCATGCAACCAATTCAAGTACATGATCAAGCTACAGAAACTGAGCCTGACAGTCTATTAGATGAAATGAATATGCTTTCATCGACTCCGAAATATTTTTCAAAATCAACATCATCCATATCATCAGTTTCAACAGCTTCAATTTCAGCTGAACGTTTTTCTCCTGAAATAGACATAGAAATTTTGCCAACTTCTGAGTTTGAAGCCACTGTCGAGACAGCTATTGAACAAAAAGTCGAGCCTGATGTTGAACCTGATCTTAAAATTGTGCCTTCACCAGAAGCTGAAATAGATTCCGGATCAGAAAAAATAATCTCGAGTTCGTCACCATCTACAGAATCAGATTCAGAGCAAGACTCATATTCAAATGCAGATTTAAATGAGCACTTGAAATGCCAATCATTACGATCAAATAATCTTCATCATACAATCGCAGCAACAGCCACAACCGCAATCCATTGATCTGGATGGAGACACACAGAGTGATGATCCATTGGCCAGACCTAAGTGACAAACCAAATGTTGAATTTTAAACATAATCAAATTAGCATACAAAATAGACTAACCCTGAAAATGTTGGATATTTTACTTGAACAAGAGCAAAGTAACGGATCTCTAATCATTTGACAATGAAAATCCAAGTGACAATGATTATGGATGAATTGTGGTTAATTTGAAATTGCCGATTCATGGAAAGCCTTGAGAGTGATGAAAATTAATGTAATCATGGTTAGTTCCTAAGTGAGAAAACAAACTTTAATAACATGAATTGTACATAATTTTACGGTTGCGTCTCAAGATCGACATTTCGTTGTTTACTGAAAGTACCAAAAAATATGGGTGGTAATTAAGGAAAAATTCATATCAACATGGTCACCATCAAATCATTACTTAATGTTGTTCAACTTAAGCTCCTCAAAACTCTTTGATTATTCAACAAGCTGTTAATTTTATTTAAGAAACTCATCCAACATCATCCAGATTCATCCTGTTAAACAGAAAACGTTATATTTCCATATCTTCTCATATTATTTACATATTCATTTGTAATTTGTATATCTGTGATCAAAATTTGAAACTTCATCTTTAAATAAGTTCCATCGGCTATTATTATTGACAATTTTACATGCAAATTAAAGATACAAATGCACAAATTAAGTGACCATCTAAGTGTTTTTAAATATGCCAGTTAATTTATTCAACTATCATTTCAAATTGTAACCTTGTCTAAATGATTATCTCTCGTAGTCAATTAGATTCACCTGATGTCTAGTTGTAAATTGTCGTAAATTGCATCCATTAAAGTCATGTAATAAATCATTTATTACTCAAACAAGTACAAGATTTATAAATAAGATTAACCGTTGAGAATTGGGATTTGGTGAAGAGAAACAAAAATTGGTGTCAATCTCACAATAAAACAACCTGAAATAAGCTTACGATAATCATCAACTAATCAGTAATAATCTGGTAAAGATAAGTATCACTACAAGTATCATGATAGGGCTGATTTAATTATTAAACTACAATTTATGTTAACCCAAACCAACATAAACATTTCAATATAAAGTAATCTCAGCCAAACCCTGTAAAAACATGACTTCAATTACAGCATTTGAATAAATTGAATTTCACTCGACTGCCCAATGTGGTAACATGTCAAGTCGCTTAAATCATCGATTTACTTAAATCAAGATGAACCTGAAAATTTCAATATCGAAGGGTTGAAAAAAAATGAAATAAATTTAGCCTAAAAACAAGTTAACCTTTAAAATTGCTACAAATCTGGTTGACCCACAGAATAGATATTGAAATTGAACTGTTTTCAATAAATTAACAGCTTTTTCATGCTTAACTCATTGATTGACCGAGTCTTAATTTAGATGCAACTTGACGTTATATTGATGATGATGGACTGATGTTTATCAGGATAATAGTCCATTCATGTATTTGGGTCAGTTTCACTTGAGCCTTTTAATTGAGTACAACAGGAGATGGAAAAAGTGAGCATTGAAAAATAATCATTTACTTTAATTGTATCAGATTTACTTGAAACTGGACTTGTCCTTTAAACCTTATTTAAATCTTAATCTCAATTTGGTTATAAAAGATTTACAGATTTTTCAGTTTCTAAAACAATTTGGATGTTCATTTTTTTCACATATTAAATATCAGTTTAACGGGTTATTTGACCTGAACACGGATCAAATGAATTATCGTTATGATCATAAACAATTTGATCAAATTTATTGGTAAAAAATTTAAAGATGAAACTGAGAAATACAAATAAACAGGATTTAACAGCTAAAACCTGAAATGCAGAGATTTTAAGGTTGAATTCACTGTTATCTGAATAATTGATTTGTTTATTGATGGATTCGGTGTTACTTCAAAGCTAATTGTTAATCGATAACTGTAACTTGATTAGTCGTAAATTAACTTGCAAATTAATAATTCAAACATTTGTTGCTTTAGTGTTTACCTTTTTCATGTATTGACTTTTATTGTATTACCAATTTAATAACATATTACATGGATAACATTGCCGTTCTGTGATTGTTTGATTGTTTACAGGTACAGTAACTGCTGGTCTACAATAAAAGTTAACAATTAAGAGACAGAAAAATTTAAATCTACTTTAAATTTTATAAATCATAATATAAATGACTGTATTATCAAAAAAGGGTGAAGAATGAAGAGGAAAGCCTGAAATTGAATGGCTTGTTGCTTCTTATAAATTTGATTAATTTATGATAACAATACAATTAAATTGTAATTCTGTTAACTAATTTAACATGAATTTATCTCTATTTAACTGTAAGTTAATCAAAAGATGAATTTAATTTTCCATTTAATTAAATTTCAATGTAAATGTTTGTGCTTTGAAAAATAAACATGAGCTAACAAGGAACTTGAAGATAACTCTTTGCAGCGTTTCATTAGATTCATCATTGACTGAGCATCATTATTAATGTAAATAATAATAATTATAATGATAATAAACTATGTAAATATTGTTTTTTAAAGGCTTGATCAAATTAACGATTAATTAATGATGAAAAATGTTAATTAAGCTTTTGTTGTTACTTTTTTCGTTTGCATTCAGGATTCAACTTTGCCTGCCTCAATGACTGAAAAAACCATTGACGGCGAGGAAAGTTTGAGGACAATAGTAATCAATTATTTTAAGTAATTAGTATTCATTAATAATATTTGATTTTTGTCTACAAATAGACGTAATTAAGGTTTGGTATCTATTGCTATAAGTTTTGGTGGTTGTCTTTGATTTGTTGTCGTTTTTTGGTTTCTTCATGATGATAGATTATCAAATTGTGGAGATCATTTTTGGGGCTTTTTTGCATTTTAGGGCATCACTTTGGACCTAATGATAACTTTCAATGTTACTTTTGTCCTTTGATTCTTTCCGTTGTTTCCTTTTCCAGGGGTTATAATATTTCTAATTATAAGAATAATGAACGATCATTAATGTTATCATAATTATAATAGATGAAGGTTTAAGTCAGGTTTAAGCTTTGGATTCCCGGGAAGACGCCAATGAGGCAAAATTAAGAGCTGATGTTTTAATGGTTTCATCATAAGTCGGTGGTCTTTCATTTTCTTCTTGAATCATCTCTTCCTTTTTGTTATCATCAGCTAAAAGCTCCTTGTCACCTTTCAATGAGTTATTTAAGATGAAAAAAGGCGCTGTTGATTCGTTATTTTCTGCCTTCTCTTGAGTGCTGGGTTGCTTTTTCGTCCGATCAACGGACCAACATAGGCCATCACTAAAGGTAACAATGGATAAGACTACGATTGCCAAAAGAAGAGCCATCAAAAGCCTTAGATCTTTGACTATGGTTTGACTTGTATCGGTAACCCAACGAGCAAAGGATTGACTTTGATCTGTTTGGTAGTTAATGCGATTTGTTGGGACAATGTTGGCTGGTGAAGCTGATAATTTAATTTGTTTATTTGCTGAAAAATGTGACGATGACGATGGTAAAGAAGATGAGGAAGATGTTGATGCGGATGAGACAGATGGGAAAGCAATTACATGGAATGTACCTAGAAAAGTTGAAAGATGAAAAGTGAAGTTAGTAAATTGTTCATTTGAAAAGAAAGATTACTTTAAAAATTGATTTACTTTGTTCATGAATCGGATTAATTGCCAAATTGGAATGTGAAAGACTTGGGTTAACTGTGAGGTGGGGTCGAGCTCGGACCAGGAAGATTTGTCTGCCATTGGAACCATTGCCAAACATTAAAGTATAACTTGATCGACTTTTAATCCAGTTAGTCGATGAAGTAATCTGGTCAGTCAGCTGTTTGTAAATGTCATTCAAAAAGTGAAATGGCCAAGTAAATTCATGATGTGGAGATTCAACGGTTTCCTCAAATGGCGACCTAATGAAGAGCAAAATTTTTAGATCAGTAAAAGGTAAACAAAAGGGAAAAACTGAAACCATAATTTCCATCAACATTACAAGAAATTAATAATTTAATTCTGGTTAATATCAACCTTTTTATTCACCATTTTATAGCATTTTTTCATGCAAACATGAATCTTTAAAATCTGGTAAAAATGATTTTATTTCTGGTTTTTTTAATCTGAATCGACTGTATCTTCAATTTTACCATTCGTTAACTACAATTGAGTGAAACAATGAACCATTTAATAAGTAAAAATTGACTATTTCTGCTAAATTGTAATCAATCAACCAGTTTGATTATTTACAGGTTAAACAAGTAACCAATGACAATTTAGTTTTATTTTAAACATTTTCCAGAACTTGATTAAACTGAGAATTCAATGTTTTTTATTTCAACAATTAGGTGTAATGACGATGAAAACGTCAGAAATAGAGTTGATAATAATGGTGATTGTGATGGTAAACAGAATTTTCAACTCAACCGTGATTATCTTTAAATAAAGGATAACCCGTTGATTGGACACAACGGTCAAAGAACTGTTTGGCTAATTGAATCAATTGACTACTTTCCTTTTGTATTGTTATAACCTTTAACAATTAAAATGTCTCAATTAGTCGGTAAAGTAAGAGTAAAAGTGATTCACAATCAACTCAATCTTACATTGTTTCTCACTTTCAATCAAACCTTTCTCAACACTTCACCTTAGCTGAATTATTTTCTTAATTTGATTCCCAATCTTGAAACTCATTGAATTATCTTGTTCTATTGATTAAAATAAACCCAAATTAACGTTGAAAAACTGAAGATGAGTGAAGATACAATCAAAATGAATGGAAGATGGTTAAATTGTTGACTTTATTTATGGATTCAGGACTTGATCTTAAACAAAGTAAAGACTGATTGATCAATTAACTGGTTCATTGTTTCAATTAATAACACAACGATTGACAGATTGATTAGCATGAGAAATAAGTTGAAATGTTGATAGCTATTCCAATGAAACAACAATTGAATGTAATGATTAAAGTAACGCCCAGGAATAAATTAGTGGTTGGTTAAGTGTTGGATCTCAATGGTAACAAAAGTTAACCCATCAAAGGATCACAATTTAAGCCTCACTTTATGACAAACATAAGACTCGAAAAATCAATTATATTGATTAAATCAATGGCTGAATGAAAATTTGATAAAATTTTGACAGAAAAATTGAAATTCATTGAAAAAGAGTTGATCGATCATGATTTTGCTACAGATTGTCAGGACACCTTTACAAGACAGAAATATCAGAAAATCAAATTTAATGCTAATTTTGTTTTCAAGTTTAACCATTTGATTGTCAGCTTCAACTTGAATCTAATCTATTAACACCTTTTATAAGCATTAAAGTTGAACAAGCTTTTATGATACAATGTTGACAAGGTTAAATTGAATTGCTTCAGAAGTGTTTATACACAATTAATATGATGTGAATCATCTCATTATGTATCACTAACATGGTATCCTTATGCAATTTTTCATCCACATCATGAATTTACTTCTTTTTTGCCTGGTTTTCTCTTATTTTTTGCTGCTCATTCTGTCAAAAAAACTTGAACTCTAAGCTGAAACCAAGCAAAACAGAGTCAATTGAAAAACTCATCTAAAGGCGTAACGAGTAACACTTGAATTCCATGAATAAAAGGAGTAAACAATTTGATAATTGTATTGTTATTAATTTTTTACCATCAATCATCTTTTATCACCAACAAGAAGTAACAAAATCATGAAATCAAGGGCCTCATAAGGCTGCTAATCAATTGGACTTTTGGGTTGATTCAGTACAATGAATGAAAATATGTAAAACTGAATAAGCCATCTAAATTTCAACTCTCAACTCGATTATCAAAAACAGATGACCATTCAATGACATGAATCGACTCCAATATGTCCTGAAAACTCAATAAGTCTTGAAGTCTAAGCTTTTGAGAATGATTCCTAGATTTCATGAAACAAGATTTTTTCGTCATGGAAAAATAGCTGAACTGAATTTAAATATAATGATACAGAATCTAGAAGAAACAGCATGAAATGGAAATGAATTAATCGTAAAAATGGAAAACTTGATTCACTGTGAATTTAACATCACGATAAAATCTGAGAATATTTTTGACTCAATTCTTTATTTGATTTTCCTTGGAATCATTTTTTTCTATGAATGATTAATATTTTAATTAGCATCATTTGCCTGCTTCTTAGGATTTTACAGTTCGGTTAGATTGATTATGCTTTAATGGTTAATGAAAATGTTTGGTTGACAGGTTAAATACATTATTATAAATGATGGTTCATGATAAATACTTACATTCCAAGATGGTGGATCCATTGTTCAGCTGAACTGAGTAATTGATGTTCAGAATTACTGTGTCCAGTCTTGGCACTGGTTATCATTTCAATTGACTTCCTACAGCCGCTTGAGCATGCTTTCCTCAATTGTGTCTCATTGTAAGCTTCATTACAAGCTAAAAGGAAAGGAAGACAAGTGGACATTAGTGATGGACAGATAATCAATTGATTCGAGCAAATATTTTACATGGCCAATGATAATATACACTTGCATTGAGAAACATTGCTTTGCGTGATAAAATCATGCAACTTGCAATTATTACAATATAATATATATTTATGAGTTTTATGGTTAGGAAAACATTCGAGGTCGTTCAATTGATTGGTCAACTAAACATGGCAAAAACAACTCAATATTTGAATAAAATAATCAAAAGTGTTCATCATTTATGCCTAAAATGAATGAAATCTCAATAATCAAGTTCTTGTTTTGCTTCACAAATTCAATTGAACAACAAAGCATTTGAAATGTTCATCCATTTAGACTGAGCTTAAATTTTTGTGTCAATATTATCAATTGATTTGAATGTCAGTAATTCAGTTTGTCTTAGCCAATTATTGAACATAAGTTTGAAAGATATCTTTCAATTTTGAAAACATTACAACGCAATAAACATTAACCTTAAGAATTGAATTTACTCAAGTTAATTGTAAGTTATTACGATAATTGATTTCACTTATTTCTTGGTTATCATCTTTCATTAGACATATGAATCAGATAATGTTTTATTTGGTTAGATTTGTTTCAACTTAGTTGAGGGTGAAACATGAGAGTAATATCTGAATGACAGATTGCAAATTGAGTAAATTAAATTATGAAATGTGAGTAGAGGAAAGGATTGTAATAAAATGACTAAAATTATCTCACCAAAAGGATTGAAGAGTGAAATAAATTAAAAAGTTATGAATTTAATGGAATCAACAAAATGAATTGTTGGAAGATGTTCAATAAATCTGTTGACAGATTCATTGTTTTCCAACTTATATCAACATTGGTTGAGTGATTCAAGCATAGATATTGAACAATATTAAAGTGGAACAAAAACAAAAGATCAACAACCTTGACTCTGAATGAAACAGGGAAACTCTGAATATTTCATGAACATTACAAAATAAAGGAAAAGAAGGAAAAACATTGTCAATTGAATGTTACATTTCAATCAGTAGACGGTTTAATCTTATTCATTTGTAGATATAAAAAGGTTTGAATAATATTCAATTTCAAGTAAAACATCTGTCTTCATCATTGATTAACCTAGTTTAACAGAAGAATGCAAAAAAATCAATAATAATTATAATGGCGATGATAGAGATGAATGAAATTGTTTGGAAGAAGAAAAAAATGTTCTGCTTTTATTATGATTTTAGATGTTTTTTGTATGATTAAACCTCTCCTCATCATCATGAACCCTTTAACATCAATTGTATTTTAAATGTTCATAAAAATATCTTTATTGGTAAAGAGAGGAAAGAGTTGGATTTGCGACAAAAGTACACTTTGCTATTCAGTGATGACAATCATTTTGTTTACAGTTAACAGCAAATTGTCTGCAAACATTAGAATAGGAAAAGTTAATCGTGTTAAATCAGTGTATTCAATCAACTGTGATTAACAAAAGGTTGCAGGAAAGTAATTAGAGACTTGCAAGAGGAGAAACAATCCTTTCTCAGATTATCGTTTTACGGAAAGAAAGACGATCATGAAGATCATTTAGTATTATGAGTCAAGTCATACTGAACGATATTTCAACAAAATGATCAACTCGATGGTTGATTTAATTTTATAATTCAATAATTTACACTTTATAACAACATAATCATATTAGGTGTGATTTGGAGTAGATTCAGGTTGAGATTCAATTATTTTCAACATAAAATTTGATCATATATCTGATTGTTGCATTTAATGATTGGTAACAGTTAACAATATAGAGGAAGACAATCATTTAATAAAAAATCATGTCAACATTATTAATTTGATTGCAATTGAAAAATTGAATAATTCATCGACAATTTTATGTTTATTTATATTGAACCAGATTGGGTTATCAAATTGAATCACACCTTAAAGATGTTGAGTTTCAATCATTTGCTTTGAATTGTGTTTACAACATTTCATGTTTCATTCAACAACAAGATCAAATTAACAATGTTGAAAGGGAAAATTGCATTTCTATTAATAATCAACTATGGCAATCAATCAACATTTAGTAAATTGTTTGACAATGGGCTGTTTTTAACCAATTAATTGTTTAGTTAAATGTTGATCGATATTTTTTTCAATTCAGTTGAAGACGAGCTAAATTCAAGTTGATTTATTAATAGTTTATCGTTGGGAATTGTGAATTGAAATAAAATCAGCTGCGATGTTTTTATTGTTCAGTTGGTTTTGTTGAACAATTTCCTGATCTGATCAAATACAGTTGACTAGTCGTTTAAAGCAAGGAAAGTTATCGATTGAAGATGTCAACCTTTTGGGTCTTGGAATGAAATGCTGACCAGATTCTGTGCATCATTTCAATCATTTGGAAAATAATTTGGTGAATAAATCTTCACACGTTTGATGGTAGATTAACCAATTCATGAAGTGATTGAGTTAATTTTAATCACTTAATAACGAACTGCTATGAGGATAATTGATAACTGCTAGGTTTGATTATTAAATAAACTGAACATTATTGTGAAGCTTGTAAAGCTAATACAAGTGAAAATTAATAGATTAAATGATTTTCCTGTTTAATAGTGATGCTTTTTTATGTAAATCCTGTTATGAAAGCATTCTTTTGTATGGTTTTGTTTTTCAATCTTTTTGTTCATTTAGTTCATCTCAATGTGTATAATCAAAGGTGAAAATAAAAGATTTTCCTGAAAATTTTGTATCCAATTCAAGTTTACATGAAAATACAATGAGGCAAAGATGATGAAAGAGTTGGTAACGGAAGTTAACGTTAGCGTCAATTAGAACATTTTGAGGTTATTATTTAAGGTCAAAAAACGAGAATGAATGATAAACAATCTGAAAATGTGAGTCTTCACTTAGAACTGATTCCTTTTGAATTGGTCACTTTTACCAAATGTAAAAGTATCTCTTCGCGCGGATTTAAGCTTCTTCAAATTCAACCTTTTTAAACCATTGGTTTCAACAAAATTTTTACGATTCGAAGCGTTTCTAAAACAATTTTTGAGACAGTTTAAGCAGTTCACCCAAAACAAAGGACCTGAAGCTATGGGCTTGTTCAATCGCAGGATTAGAAATTGGTGACCAATTCAAAAGGAATCAGTTGAATATTGGAAAATAGAGAAAGTGTGTTCAGAATCATTGAAAAACAGAGATATTGTTGAGATGCTTTTCAAATTGCAGGATAAATTGTATGTTTGCATTTTTATCGATAAACACCAATATAAACTGACCTAAACTATGATTTTTTACATGCAATGCAAACGAATGTAATCGATAAACATATGAGAAGAAAAATCTGAGTCAAATTATTGATTGGAGGGATTAGGGTGAAAGTGGAAGTGGAAGGAGATGAGGATTGATAATTGGTGGATAATGGGAAGAGTGGCATTTGTTGATTACTTACTATTAAGACATGATTTTTGAGTTGCATCAAGCGATTGTGGTTTAGCGAGAATTTGAATTAATGAAAAAAATCGACATCCACGGGCACAAGAGGTCCATTCTTTAAGTGAATGGTATTGATCCCCACAAAATGATGAACAAGATGAGTCAAGTTGGTGAACTGGAATTGCAGAGATTAAATGTTGATTTGCAAAAAATGAGAGAATCAAGGATAATCCCAATGATTTGGTTATTATATTAGTGGATAATTTAATCGTAGAAGGCTTAAAAGTCATTATTGGAGACTGGATAAAAACGAGGGACAAAAGTGAAATGATGCTTGGATCACAAGCAATGGAGGCAAACAGCAATGTCTTGAGTTGTAAATGAAGGAGGAAAAATGCAAAGACAAAATAAGCAAAATGAACACAAAATGTAAATTTACAAGATAAATGAATAGATTTGGATGAGATCAATAACCAAAAGCATTGTCAAACCATTCAACAAAGCATTTACAATTTGATTTGATTCACTCTTGGCTTACCTAAAAAACAACAACCAAAACAGTCAGACAAACACAGTCTATTGAAACACCTTAAAATGTAGCACTGCCATCTATTGCCATTTACGAACAAAACTTGTATAAAATTACTCAAGTAACTCAATGTTTATTGAATATCATTATTAATAAATAAAAGTGTTTGTCAAATAAAATATAAAAACGCCTTAATCATTGACTGTCGCTTTAATTCAATTTTTTCATTTCGATTTCTCCTGCATCTAAATTAAGCACTTTGAAATAAATTAATTTCATCAGTTAAAAATAAAACTTCAGATAAATTGAACTCTTTTACATCAATTTTGAACCACAATTATTTCACGTAGTTTTACCTAAACAATAATTTATTGCTGCGATCCAATATTGCGATGATATGATTTCAATTGCTTAAGCTTGAGTCTATTTCAACTGGTCTCTTTGGCAAAAATCACAACTTTACTTTCATTTGCTCGAGTCATTCGTCGTCAATCTATATATTTTTGAACTGTACACGCAGATTAATTACGATTGCATTGGTTTCAATGAGACTATTAACGCGGTTGTTACTAATAAGACACAATTATCACATTTAAGCACAAATTGAAACAAATGGGCAAAAGCGGGTGAAAATAATCTCCCTCGAACTTAGACTCAGCTGGTTTGTAGGCACATCAAATTTGAGTCCATTAATGCAATTGAAAAGTTTCTCTGCTCAATGGTTATCGAGAAAATCGAACTAAAAGTTGAAACTTGGATCGCTTTTTGTGTGATAATGGAAGCAGATTTTTCCATGAAAACTCATTTTACTGATGTAACTTTTTACGCTCAACCAGAAAATGTACCTATTTGAGAAATAACATTTCCTTTTTCTTTGAAACAGATCAAGTTCGATTTTAAGTTAAACCGAACGTCTTCTATGAGCGCAAGAATTAGAGAGTCGAAACTTATTATATGTCCATAAAAATTGTTTGTACATATAATGGATTGAATTATTCTATCAATTTATCAATAGTTTTCTTGTTTCTGCCATTGGTACCAAAACTTTGAGCTTCCATTATCACACAAAAAGCGGTTGAAGTTTCAATCTTGAACTCGATTTTCTCGCGAACCATTGAGCAGAGAAACTTTTAATCGCTTTAATGGACTCAGATTTTATGCCCCTACAGAGTCTAAGTTTGAAAAAAGTTAATTTTATCCGTTTTTGATCATTTGTTTTGCAGTATTAGAGTCAATTTGTGCATAAATGTGACAATTGTGTTGATTGTGTCTTTTTAGTTACCACTTGATGAAACTTATGAGTTTACAAGACTTAAATGTTGGTAAATAAACAAATGCGAAAACTTTAATGGAACAAAACATTATGTAATTGTGTCTTTTCAGTAACAACCTATCAACGCAATGGTACTTTCCAACCCATTTATTGATTCCATTTCAGTGTCTACTCGATGAGTTGACGTATACACTGAAATACTCTTAAGATCTCATTATGCTTATTCAATTTCGTCCAATGTTCATAAACTAAGGAAAACAATAATGTTGAAACGGTTGAATGGTCAGATTGACCAAATGTTAGTGAATCAATATATTATGCCGAATGAAATAAAGCCACATTAAACACTTAATGAAATTTGTTGTACATGAATATTTCAATTGAAATTGATTCACATGCATAATTTTTTCAAATTCAGTCTTAATTTCCGTGGTGTATTTGATTGTTCATAATTGAGATTATCCAAACACTTAAACATTCACCGAGCAGAACAAGCATACAAATCGGAATCATTAATAAGTAGCTCGTGAAAAATTGGATGTAATTTTCACTGTCTAGTTGATTAAAACGATACAAATCAGGTTTGAATCCAATTGTAGTTTTATGTAAACAGCCCAGTCTAAAGAGGTCCATAACCTTTTCAACTTGATATTTCCACTTCCATTGCAAATAAGTGTCGAGGTTGCTCTCGAATTGTCTTACATGTAAATCATAAATAGTTTTTAAGGCATCAGGAGGCAGATTTGAGTTGAACACGGAAAACAACAAGTAAACCGGGAATGAGGCACCAGATGAATACCATTCTGGCATCGGGTAATTAGGTTCGATTGCACAATAACATATTCGAATTTGCTCAATCTCTTGCGGAGATGCGATGAAAACTAATTCCTCTACCTTTTTCTCTCGTCTTATAAAAACAAAATTGAAATCATCCAATGGTTTGGCGCTAATTCGTCTTAAAATCTCCCGCTTATCCCGAGGAGAAGCGTAATCAATCATGGCCGGACATAAAGGTTCTTGCAGCAAATATGGGGCCCTGTCAGAACTCGCGATATCGGCCAGTGTATTAATCTTTTTACTGGGTGCCTTAGAAGCAAGATCAGTAGTAAAGGAACCAGAATAAAGAGTTCCTATGAAGAAGATTGCTATTGTGATTGACATCCAAATACAACGTAGAGTAAATGGACAGAGAAGGTCTAATTGCGATGATCCTTGGCGGAGAATTGCACAGATCAAAGGCCATATGAGTGGAGGTGAGTTGCTTTTGTTGAGAAACTTTGATTTGAAGAACCACAGAAGGAAAGGTATTGAGAGAAGGAAGAGAAATAGGAAAGTCAAGAGCACGATTGCGTCTGAAGTGAAAATGGATAAAGATTTGAGGACATCTTCACGGATTGTGCCGATTTCGGGTAAAGCTGATGCTATTTTACAAGATACATCGCTGTGCACTGGTCCTGGTGCGATTCCATCCATTGAACCAGAAAGAGTTGCGAATGGATAAGGTTTATCAAAGAAATCAATTTCACCACGTTGAATTAACCCAAGCAGGTCAGTGCAGTTGCCATTGGAATCACAATTTCCATAACTAGGGAAATCAACGACAATGGGAGTGTTATTAATCGAATCGTAGAGTCGCAGCTCTTCATTCAAGAAGTCAGCAACCCAACCATCAAATTTCTTTCGCTTAGGATCATAAACTCCAAGTGGAGGCCAAGTAATGAAACCGATTTTAAACTGATGATTTTTATTCATAACAACTTAGGATTATGTCGATTCAATCAGCTTAAATTGATGATGATAAACGACGAAGAACAACTTTTGTGTGTTGAGAAAATATTTGAGAAGAATAATGTAAGAAGCTTTCAAGAAATCATTGTGAGTTGTTTTTTTGTTTCATTGTAGTTGGCCTTAAATCAGAAAACAAAACGATGAAAGTTTTCAGCTTTTGATTAACTGTTTTTCAATATTTGAATTACGATTCTTATGAAATTGTATTAGTACAATATTACTTATTGAAAATTGAATATTCATAAAGAGCAAAATAAATATAAATGCATAACCATAGCAAATAATATAATTTATCGCCAAATCTATCATAATAAAGATGAAATTGGTTATATTTTTTGGTAAATGTCTGAAATCTCATTTTCTGTTTCTCATTCTCATCAATCTGTTATATTTATTTTGCTCTTTATGAATATTCAATTTTCAATAAGTAATCTTGAATCAATACAATTATTTTTCTTATGTATTTCATAAGAATTGTAATCCAAATATTGAAAAACAGTTAATCAAAAGTTTATCGTTTTGTTTTCCGATTTAAGACCACTCTAATGCGATGAAACAATAATTTCTTTGTACCTTGAATAATTTCTGGTATATCTTGAATGTCTCTTTCAAATAGATGACAATTTTGCTTATAAATGGTGTTGATGCTGGTTGTAATTTAACAAAACTCGAGTTATCTCGATTAGATGAGCTTATGTACAAAATCATGTAATGCTCAAAAATTGACTGACCATATTACATATCATTAGTTAAGACCGAAGGAGCGCCCAGGTTTGGTCAGACAAGTCGAGAGTTTAAACGAAGTTGGAACGCTGTTCGGCCCAATAGTGACAAAATTTTCAAGGAAAATGAATTTTTGGATTGATTGAGCCTTTATTAAAAACAATTGAAACTAATTGCAATCACTAATTAAATAATTTAGATCTAAAATTAATATCCTTTTCGTGCAATTTTCATGCAGAACTTTCTGATTTGAATAACATGAAATACGATGTAATAACAAATTTATCAACATGCTATCCCAGGAAATTTTCAAATTCAAAGTAAAATGAACAGAGAATGTAAATTTACAAGATAAATTAATAGATTTGGATGAGATCAATAACCAAAACCATTTTCAATTTGATTTGATTCACTCTTGGTTTACCTAAAAACAACCTAAAAACACCTTCACCCAAAATATCGCACTACCATCTATTGGAGTAAAAGAAAAAGACTTGTCTAAATTACTCGAGTAAATTAGTATTTATTGAATATTGTTAATAAGTTACATTGTTTGTCTAAAATATAAAAACGCCTTAATCATTTTGATTGCAGATTTACTTCAATTGTTTTCCTTTCGATTTCTCTTTTAGACCCAATTGCTTGACAATTTTCCAATAGCAATCTAACTCGCATTAAAAATGTGTTCATCAAGAGTTATCATGTTAAAATAAATAAGTACAAATGTATTAGTTGAGTTCACTCTTTTACAATGAAAACAAAAATTCAAGATTGTAATTTATTAAACAATTAATTATTAGACAATGTATCTGAATTAATTTCCATCAGTTCAAAAGATACGATTCCAGTTAAAGGTAAACTTTTAATAATTTCAGAATAAAACACTTTTCAACTGTCGATGATAACTATCATCCATTTCATAATCATCATTGTCTCGAAATGGCATCTACCAATCCCAAAATGTTTGAACAGTTCGATCGTTGAATTCAATATCTTTTCATAAATTTTGAACGACAAACATTCTAGATGCTTTACAATTCAAGCCAATGGTCTATTGTGACCTCAAAATATCAACAAGAATCTGTTGACTGAAAGGCACTCTTAGTGATTTATGCCACGGCAAGAGTCCTGTGACGCTAGCTTCGTGAATACAATTGATTATTTTAGTCAAAGAAACCGGTAAGTATCAATGTTATTGTTTGTGGACTATCATCATCCAACAGTGCACGAAGTTTCTTATCGTGTCATTTGTCAATTACCGCAATCACCGTTAATATGAACTGGATCATGCTGGATTGGAATCTGTTGAAGTAAAACATTGATTCAAGTAATAAATGGATTATGTTTTTTTGGTGAGAAAAGATTCAACCTTGATAGTTTGATGATATTAATACATAAATGATGGTGATATAAATGATACTGAAACAGCTCAACAGATACCCGGCAATATAATTTTCAAAACATGGCAGTGGCAATAAATAAACTTAAATCTGATTCAATGTCACAACTGATAATGCTTTCGTCAAAAAACAATTACATTATTACCTCGATATCCTCAGTAATTTTAACATTCCTTGTATCAATGAAATGTCTATCTTTGATGAAATCACACGGCAAGTTAACGTAACCTTTTGACTAATCGAAGTGAAATCTGTGTTAGTAATATCTCTCCGTTTACAACACAAAACAATCTGCCGTTCATGATCAAGTTATGATTCAAAGGGATATAATGTCAATAAATAACCTTGCAATTGAGATCATATCAAAAACGAAGCTTTACTCCTTTTACGAGCCATTAAGCAGTTAGATAAAAAAGAGTCCTCAATTCCGTGTGACCTACACAACAAATTGATTATTTGTTTCATCCCCACTCTTGATTAAAACAATATATTTAATTTCCATCGTCTTAAAATCTTTTTGTAAGTTGATCAACACTTTCACCAAAAAATAATTTCAATTTCATGCATAAACCAGCCTAATTGATCACATAAATAATGATGTATCCGTAAATCCAGTGAAACGCAGTTTAAAGTAAATGTTTACATTATAAATTTCATCTCTCTTGGTTATTCAACGGTAATCTTGCCAAAAAAAATCCAAAAATTGGCGACTTTAAGGTTATTGGCATTACCTGATGATCCAATTGTTTGCCACATTAAAGCACTTGCTAACACCTTATCAACTCTCAGATCCCAACGTGTAAAGGCATTGAATGAAAAGATAAATTACTATTAAACAATATTTGTAAAGGCAAACTTGAACAAAAGATGAAAAATAATTCCATGTTCCGCAGGATTCAAAGATATCGATAACACCCTAAAGAATCGATGATATCGTTTCAAAAAGTATCGATATTGATATCGCCCATCTCTAATTGCGACTGGAGGGTGGATATTCATGGCTGAGCCACTCAGCCATATCATAACTTGGCGCTTGCGTAGTTTGATATTTAGTAAATGGTATTATATGTGATGTATTGTGATTGTGTTGTTAGATTTTGTTGCACTGCTATTAACTAATCACAACGTTTTAATCCATTATTGTATTTATATTATATTATTTTTCTGTTTTACTATAATCTGGTTTCAGTGTTTGTAATGGCAACCCGTGGAGGTGTCCAAAGAGTAAATGGATCTACACAAGGAAAAATCTTTCAATATAAATTGGTACTTCTGGGAGAATCTGCTGTTGGTAAATCAAGCTTAGTTTTACGTTTTGTTAAGGGTCAATTCCATGAGTATCAAGAAAGCACCATTGGAGGTAATACACATTCTATTTTTTTAATCTGTGCTTTAAATTTTAATTTCCTCCTTCTCTGGTAACTTTATTCTCCATCTTAGCTCATCTTTCCTTTAAAAATCTCTCAGCCTCCACTTTTCAATCATCTCTCTCTCCGTCCTCCTATCTTTCCCTTCCTCTTTCTACTACTCTCTCTTTTTTTCATTTAACTGTCTTTTTCACTTGCTATCTTTTATTTCATCTCTCTCTCCCCTTAGTTGATTTCTCCCTTATTTGTTTTTTTATTGGACTTTCCATTCTTTATTCTGCCATCTTTTCTGGTTCTATTTTACTCATTACTCTTTTTATCTTGCTTTAGCTGCATTCCTAACCCAAACTCTATGTCTGGATGACACAACTGTCAAATTCGAGATCTGGGACACTGCTGGTCAAGAAAGGTACCAAAGCTTAGCTCCTATGTATTATAGAGGCGCTCAAGCAGCTATTGTCGTCTATGATATAACAAATCAGGTAAATTATCTTTCATTCAACCTTGTATGTCCTGCTTCTATTCATTGGTTTTCATTATTTTTATTTATTGTTGCTGGGCAGGATACATTCAACCGAGCAAAGACGTGGGTTAAGGAACTGCAACGTCAAGCAAGCCCTAATATCGTGATAGCTTTGGCTGGTAACAAGTCTGATTTGGCTAGAAAGCGAGCCGTTGAGATGGAACAGGCTCAAGTCTATGCTGAAGAAAACAATCTTCTTTTCATGGAGACATCAGCCAAAACAGCTATGAATGTGAATGAAATCTTTTTGGAGATAGCTAAAAAGCTACCAAAAAGTGATCAAAGCAGTGCCGGAGGTGGATCAGGATCGGGTAGACCTGGAGTTGATTTGACTCAATCCAGTCAAAACACAAGCAGTGGATGTTGCAAATCCTAAGAAAAAAGTTTAGGAAAAGAAGATCCTATTTGTGTAACTTGTGAACAGAATCCTTTTCTGATTTTGTTTTCTCTTTCCTTCTCTTTCTCCTTTTCTTCCCTTATTCCTGTTTGATTTTTCACTTTTCTGTCTCCGTTTAACTTTTCATCGCATACAAAAATCCATATTAATATAAATTAAATAATAATTCCGGTAAAAAAAGAATCCATTTGTCTATCATTTTGGTTGAAATGGTCATCGTAAAAGACCAACAAACTTTCAGTTTATTTTTCTATTTTGAAAGTCTAACACCAAAAAGAAACAAATATAAGGAAACGAACAAATTTGCTTTAAAACTCTTCAGTTCAGTTTGATTATTATCATAAAACACAATTAATGATAGTCATGGTCTTCCTTATAAAAACGTAAACCACAATAACCACAAGAATGATCGCCAGGTTGATCTAGATTAATGAAAACTCGAGGGTGTCCAAGTGGTCCTCCTCCTCCATCACAGGTAGTTACTCTTGTTTTGCAAGCTATTGGTGCTACTTCGGCCACCAAATCAATAGCGAAATGAGGATTTACTTTCTTCTCTTTACCAACAAATCGAGCCATTCGAAAATCATCGGATTCCCATTTTTGACCAGTATGACCAGCTACATCAATTATTTCAAAAGAATGTTCAGGTTGATCTTTTTTTTCAGGAGTTTTGGAACCAGGTGGAACAATTTGACCTCCTTGACTAGACACACTTCTCACAGAAGTCAACGATACCAGCCTGGCGAGGATCGGTCTACTATTTATCAATAAATTAGACATAGTGAAGGCCAGAACTTAACGAAACAAACGATTAGGTAAACAAATACAATTTGAGGTGACTTTACTAGCAAGTTGTCATGGGCTGTTCATTCGTAACCAAGTGGTTTATTAGAGGGAAAATCAAAAATCTGAACCTATTTTTAAATTTTTACATTCTCTTTAGATGGCAGCACTTTGACATTTCACTGTAAATTTAAAAATATTTGCATCACACGGAGTTTGGTTCTTTATTTGAGACTGTCTTCTCTGTTTCTTTGAGATTTCATTTAATTGTTTCTTTATTCTAAATCGTGCTTTCGTTTATCTACTTTAATTATTGAGTAAATCAAAGAAATCGAGAATTGTCATTGTACCTTTTCACTTTCATCTCAATTCGTCGGAATTCAACAGTTTAGGTAAGCTATTATGCTCAAGCTATTTCCATGAAAAAGCTAGAATTTCTTTTTATCGAGTTACTACTCAAACATAATGCTATAAATCCCTGTGCAAATGCATTTAAAATGCAATCAAATTTTACAATTGTTTTCTCTTTTCACCAACAGATAATGTTACCATTGAATTTATTGAAAAAATCCCAAAATCATCCTATGGTTAGTATTGCAAATTCACTATTCTTTATCTATTTATTCTAGCTGTTTTGGCTTTCAAACGAATTGACTCATACAAGTGCAAAGTTTCCTTTACTAATCGCCTTATCATTTTACATTTCCATTTTTGAAACTTTAGCTAGTAGAATTGAAGAATGGTGAAACATTCAACGGACTTCTGGTTTCATGTGATAACTGGATGAATATCAACTTACGCGAAGTGATCTGTACTTCTAGAGATGGTGACAAATTTTGGAAGATAAGTGAATGTTATATCAAAGGTACGACAATTAAATATCTTCGAATCCCTGATGAGGTCATCGATCAAGTCAAAGAGGAAATGAACACTAAACAACCGAGACGTGATTTAAAACGAGGCCCACCTCCAAGTGGTGGTAGAGCTAAATTTCAAAAATGAGTAATTCCAAAACTAGAAGCTAAATTACAGCCAGTTCAAACATAACAATATTTATAAATATAAAAATAAATGTATTGTATATGAATTATTATTAATATTGCATATACTTTTGTTTTAATTCACACTATTTGCTTATTTTAAATTTTATTTTATGAGCGCCACATTAGATTTTGTCGGATCACATTTTTTACTTTCTCTCTCTCTGCCATTCTTTTTATTATTATAATTATTTATTTATATGAAATTAAATTTTGTCAACCATCTCTGATGATTGAGATAAGGAGAAGAGAAACAATAGATGAAAGGGACAGAAAATAAGGAGGAGGAATAGGGAAGAAAACATCAGAGGTTTTTTGGCTGAGAGATTGTTTCCCCGGCTCTTCTTATCTCTTTCTCCTTCTCTACCATCACTTAGAATTTGAAAAGATTATCATAAGATTTTAGATCAGTATAATTAAGATTTTTTTTGTTGAATGATGAGAGAAAGAAAACAGTAAATAAGATTTGAGAGGCAAGAGAAAAGAGAAAGAGGGAGAAATGAAGCAACAGAATAGTCATTGACAATAAAGGATATATCTCCTAGAAAGAAGCAAAAATAAAATTAAGCTACTGATTTTAATGGGATAATCGGCCATTTCAACGACATTCCCAGACTTTAATCGTTTGATCTACCGATCCAGTGATGACGAATGGAGAGGTTTGATGGAAATCTGTATTTTGACATCCATGAGCAAAAGATTCAATCCAAATATTCCGATGAAGGTACATGAAAGAAAGAAAGAAAATATTAATAAACAAGAATTAATAAACACAAATGCAGAATGAATTTACTTCTTCCATAAATGATTAATATTTAATGTTGAAGTGCAAAAGATGTTGATAGTTGATTTTAAGCAAATAAATAAGATTTTTTGGATGGATAATGCAAATAAATTTGATAAGCTGATAAGTCAAGGATAGAATTTTAAAATAAACTGTAAATGATTTATCAGTGAAATAACCACACAATTGCTAAAACAAGCATCCAATATTTGCACTAATTTTGAGCCGGTTTGTTGATGAATTATAATTGAAAATTCAATAACCTGAATCAAATTATTGTTAACATTTTCTCTCCTATCTCGGATTAATATTATAAATGGTAGCTTACCGACAGTAGTGCAGAAATGGTTATGTGCTTCTAATGTTTTAGAGCACCTTTTATTCACTATATCCCAAACTCGGACAGTTTTATCATCAGAACTGCTAATTATATATTTGCCCCCAGGATGCCAAACGACACCTCGAACCCAGTTATCGTGACCAATTAGAGTGAATAAACATATTCCAATAGTTACATCCCACACTCTGATGGTTTTATCTCGAGAGCCACTAACCAGGAATGGTCCTGTTCGATTATTTCGAGAATTCTAAACAATAAGAAAATAACTTTATTAGATTTTATTTTCAATTAAAAGCAACCAAATAATCAATTGAGTGCACTAAAGTACACATAAGTTGAATATGAATTAAGTTCACTTCTATAGAATATGTCAGCTTAATATAGAACTAATAAAACAGCAATTTAATAAGAAAAAATCATAAATATGAGAAGAAGGAAGAAAAGGAAATCGAAGTGACTAGTTAGTTGAATGTAGTCAACAATCCGATTAAGCAAAAACTAAAAGCAACCTTTTGTTTACTTACATCATTACCCGCTGCTTCGCAGACGATTGTGAATGCTGATTCAGGAGCCCAGGCTATACATTCTACTGTGTGATCATGGTCTTTAAGGACTACTTTGTGCTCATTTGTCCCTAATTTATGCTCATTCACACTCGTATTCCAAATAATTATGGTCTGTTAAATCCATATGCGTATTCATGACGATCAACATACGGATATTCAAATTTGTAGAGCCATTATTTGTTTGATGTGTCCATAGTTAACCAGTACCGGGTGTGAGAAGATGAAAGAAAAGAAGAAAAAGAAACAAAAAATTAGCACAAATATTTAAGGTGAAAGTAAATCGTGCGTTAAAGCAAGAGTCAATTCATTTTGGTTTCGGAAAAATTGAAAATAAATAGAGAATTGTTTTATAGTAACATTTTTTTATCACTTCTCACAGTTTGTTTACGAATCAGTAACAAAAAAAGAGGGTAAGCTGATCAGAACAAATCGTACTGCAATTGAAAAACATCAACATTGTAAGATTTAACAATATGAAAAAAGGATAGGAAGTGAATTGTTTTCTCGATTTATATTTAAAATAATATTATTAGATTAAGGAAGAAGGTGTTGATGATTTTGATGTTAATTTGATCGCTCAATGTTTGACTTGATGAATAAAACTAATTTTTTTCAACACTTTGATAAATGAAAATGATTCACGAAAGATTAACAAGTGATAATGTTGATTCAACAAAAACTAAGTAGAAATAGATTCATATTTGTCACCAATTTAGGTGCAATGGAATGGTTTTAAAACTCAAGTTTTGATAAAGCAAATCTTTCAAGGTTATCAAACATTAAAATAATTTGTCATCGCATTTATTTTAAAATTTGACAATCAGAAAGCCTTAAAATGTAAATAAAACTAAAATAGAAAGATGATGTTCATGAATCACACTAATAATGCAATCTTTGTGTATATGGATGACTATATTGAGAAAATTAATAACTGTGAGGTTTATCAACAAATGCCATGAATAGAATGATTCATGCGAATAAAACTTTTACATAAAAACCAGCATATGAACAAAAAAGAGGAAAGAAATAAGCGAAAAAGGCTTACATGATCTTTAGAACAGCTGGCAATTAGTGTACCATCTTTATTAACTCGGACCATCCTCACCCAATCACGATGACCAGCATAAGTTCTTACACAATAGCCAGTAGCTACTTCCCACTTTTTAATTGTTTTATCTCTTGAACAAGAAATAATATGATCACCAGTTGGCATAAATGTAACCGATGAAACATTGTGATCGTGCCCATGAAGAGTTCTTAAACACTCATAAGATTGGAAGTCCCATAATTTAATAGCCATATCAGCTGAACAGGAGGCCAATAGTTTACCGGTTGCATCAAATGCAATATCTTGGACACTGTCAGTGTGGCCTTTAAGGGTTCTTTCATAATCACCAGTTTCATAGTCCCATACTTTAATAGTTGCATCTTCACTGGCAGAAACTAACAAGCTAAAAACAGGGTGAAATATAACCCTTGTAATGGTTGAACGATGACCACAGAGAGTAAATTTTTCTGGTGGTCGAGGTATCCATTCTGTTGGAGATCTTCTCTCTCTTGTTGGTGCTCCTCCAATGTATTCTTTTTCTGCTTCTGATAATTTTGCCTCCAAGTCCATCACTTTTTTCTGTAAACGTATCACAGAAGTCCATTTTTTCTCCAATAATCCACTGTACTTTTTATCAATCTCACTGGGCTTTAGTCATATGATAGTTGCCAAACATCAAAGGTGAAGATAAAGGAGTAAGTAAACAAAGAAAAAGAAGTCAATATTAAAAGTCAAAAAATCTCTGGAAAAGTAAAACTAAAAAACGTTTGTAAATAACAGTAAAATTTAAAGATTACTAGTAAACTAGTAAAAATTAACGGCAACACTAACTACTAGTGTGCAAATGTAATCACTTTAACAAGCTAAAATGATGAACCGCAATTTACCATTTGAGCCTCTCTTTTGAATATTTCCAATGCTCCATTGAATCCTTGTGAGAACAGATAATCAGCAATTGCATGGTTCCTGGAACAACCAGAAAAAGGTAAAAGATTGATAAAACAGGATGAGAATCAAGAAGACAGTAGTTAATTAGCAGTTTGATTGAAGGGAAGAAGTAAAATTAAGGTAGACACACAAAATGGTACATAAGTTATGTAAGGGAGAGGAATAAAAATCACAACAGAAATGTTGATGACTCTAAATAAATACAAATACACAGGCAAAGAAAGATTCAGATAGATTTAAGAGAGAATGAGTAAGAGAGAGAAAGAGAAATAAGAGAGAGAAATTAAGACAAGGGATACAGAATGTGTCCGATTATTTACTTACAATTCATCCTTCTGACGAGTTGTGAGGACCATTTTCATCGCCTTCCGACGTAAGAGGTAATTACGATTGAATTTCAATTAGATTACAGAAATAAACAATACCTCAATACTCATTAAGACAATCTTCAGTAATAATAAATATCACCAGCAATATTTTTCAATAAAGTCAACACCAGACAGAAAAAGATGCAACATCAAGCTGGAGAGCTGGTGCCATCTACAGTCACATAAAAGTTTCATTATTTTTTATTTTGTTTCATTTATTTTCTGTATCAACTGCAATCGTGAGCAACAACAATTTTAATTCATCAGCTATCATCGTAACATATAAATCGTAATTGTTGAAATTCTGACATCCAGCCATTATTGTTCAGTTGTTTTCTGTTTCTTCTCTGTGTAACCATTGACGATTGAATCAATCCAGAAAGAGTTTATTTGTGCATCAATTCAAAAGTTTGACATTTCAATCTTTTTTTGTAAGTTATGTTGATTCAAACTTTAGCTTATCTCTTTGAATTACACTAATCCAATTTGTTTAACTCTGAGATTAAATTTGTTCCAAATATTTAAGTATTTCTTTAAAAGTCTCACCTTTAACTCTATGTGGATTAGTTTAAAAGATTTGTGGGCAGATTTATAAGATTTAAGTTTGGAGACGAAAAGCTGTTGATTGTCAAGTTGTAAACTGATCAACCGATTGGATTCAAATTTCAGAGAATCTTGATTTAAATGCTAACAAAGAGTTTTGAATATCTTCATTGATCAACCATGAATTATGAATATTAATCAAAGTAAGTTTTTTCACACAGTTGTCTCACAACAAAAGATATCGCGTTTTAGAGCAAAATAAATAATGAGAAAGCTTGATTTCAAAGCATGAAATTTTTATTGACTTAACTCGGGTTTTAATCGAATTTCATCTCTGCAGAATTATAAAGTGACCTGGCATTAAGGATAGGAAATGAGGCAATACACAAAAAAGTGCACAACCAATATCCAAGTGTAACAGAAAATAACAAAAAAATCGTAAAACAGTTTTTTTGAGGTTGATTTAAAGTAGAGTAACAAACTATTTAATCTGTTGGGTTTGGAAGGAGATAAAAGACTTGATGGGCAGAAGAAGGGTCAAGATGTGAACGGTCATATCAAGGGATCAGTCCAGTTTACTTCTTGAGGTAAGTGTAAGCAGCTGGGTATCCAGCATAGCCGGTGTAAACAGGGGCGGCTGCGTATCCATAACCGTAAGCAGCTCCATAGCCATAAGCTGGTGCAGCGTAGTATTGACTGTAGGCGACTTCAGCAGCAGCGGCGAAGAGGGCGATGACAAGGAGGGCAATCTACGAGAAAACAAGAATCAATGAGCAATTGGAATCATGATGGCAAAGGCAGAAAGTAAAAGATCACAATGAACAATGAAACTGAATACTTACGATGGCTTTCATTTTGAGGTTTAAGTGAGGTTGGTGTGTTAACACAAGAGTAAGATTTGCAAGTTGAGTTGATTGGAAACGATTTGAAACTGATGATTTGAACACTCAAACCGTCGACTTTATATACCAAAATTTGAGGCTGTTCACAATCGAAACATAGCATTTGGTTAACACCTTTTTTTCATTCTTCTCTTACCACCAACCTTATCATCAAGCATCATCCCATGCTTATTTCAGGCTCCCCATTGCCTTGTCCAGGGCTGGTCAGAATCGATTAAATTTTGCTTTTATTTCTTCAAGAATGAAAGCCTAATCATTCAGATAAACGCCTTTACACATTGAAACTCACACACACATCAACGTCATCATGAAATCCTATTAAAAGCCAACTCACAAATCTACCTCATTATTGCTATTAGCATAATCTTATATAACAATTTCCTTTGTGAAAATAAAAGTGATGCTGATTTTTAATTTTCATTTTCTGATGCTCAAGGTTTTCTTTCGTAGTTTCGGGTTTTTTGCATCTTCTTTGTTCATTTCATTCTGATTATCATGATGATGATCATCTTGAAATAAACAATGAAAATAATTGAAATTAAAAACTGGAAAAGGCCTAAAATTGAAAGGCACGCATCAATTTTCTTATTAGATGGATTACAGTTGATAACAATGTTTACTATTTATCATTGAGAATCATGTTTTACAGCATAAGGAAAACAATCATCAGGTAATCTTTCCATGAAAACATCAACAAATTTTTAGATTAAATTGGTCTCATTTTTTTTGTTGATTAACCTTGCAAAGGCGATTATTTATTTTTTTTGTAAATTTTCTGGTTACATTCCCCTTTTATTTTTGGCGCTCTCAAGGTATCATATTGAAATCACATGGCAATTGGTGTACCTCATTCACCTTGGGATGAGTCTTCATTTTAGATGTATCATTAACATTGTATTAATCAAAATTATTGATCGTTTTAAGGCCTAAAAATGGTCATCAAAATAACTTTACCTTCAAATAGTGAAATTTGCGTCAGTAGGTTGTCACAACCCAACCGTCCAACGGTTAATCAATTTGTCTTCAACCTTTTGCTGCTAATTATCAGTATCAAATTACATTTATTGGAAAGCAATTGATTATGGCAACTTTAGATGCTTTCAAGTGTTCCAGGATTAATTACTGTAGTTAACAACCGACTTTCATTTTTTGAGCAATAGATCGAATTGGTAACGATGGTTTGATTGCTACAAAAAATAGTCTTTTACAAACCTCTAAACCTACAGTTTTAATACAATAACCATAGTGTATTTGATTATTGTGAAGGTTTAACTGCTGATAAAATCATCCTGTTTTGATGAAAAAGGTCAATTATTAATATTGTTGAGCAATTGACTACCAAACTTCAGTTGATCCACCCGAACAACAGCAAAAATAACAAGTTAATCCTGTTAGAGTTTATAGCCTTCATGGATAATCTTGTTGATCATTCTATCTGAATCAGATTGATTTAGACAATTGAATGGCAATTGTTTCTCAAGACTGTTTAAGTACATTTTTTGGTCCTAATAAATGTCAGCTGACTCTAGTCAGTGTAATGTTTGTATTTGCATCAGTGTACCAATTTGATTACCTACATAATTAAAATAAACGTGTAGGTAGAGAGAGCAGTTAATTTGATCTTATAGACATCATGAGATTAAATTAAAATAAAACTAAAAAGCTGATTCTCAAGGTTGGTTAATTCAGTTGTTCTCAGAATCGATCAGAGAAAGTTAAATATCTTCCTTTATTCGCCTGTTGATTAAAGATTAAAATCAACGGGATTCCCTTAATTTCTTTTTATTTTTTAATCACAAATTTCATCTATTTTACCCTAAATGTTCAAAATTTAGTGCATTGGGTAAGATGAATGCAAAGTACCTCCAATAATAATGACCAACTGGACCAAATGGAAGAAATCTCACAATAACTTCTCTATCAGTCGTTAAAGGGTGAATTCTGGACAATATAATAGCGATAATTAATGGCTTTGAGTTTGATTTCGCTTGACCACAAATAAAGAAACAACTAAAGATTTGAATGGGAAAAGACAATCAAAAATGAATTGATATCAGCACAAATTGATTATTGCATTGAATTATAACAATGCAACTTCAATTTTGAATAAGTCTCAACAATCGCCTTTGATTAATTAGAACTGGCCAATATCATTGAACAAGTCAGTTCGGATTTTGATTGTCAGTCTTGATTATGTTTGATTCGGATTAACTGGATAAATATTGACATCCAAATGACATCAAAGTGACAATCTTTTCAGTCCTTAATTGCACTTTTGTGTAAGAGTTGTCAACTGTTCGAGCTTTTTGATTTATCGGTGAATTTAAATTATTGTGGAAGAAAGAATCAGAATTAAACAATTATTTAGATGAATGGCAATGAATACGAGATGAATTAGTTTTGAATTGCTTTCATAAATTAAGCATTTTCAATAGTCTCTTTGTTGCTCGGTTGATGATCGACTTTAAGATGACTTTCATTAACAATTGATCATTTGTTGTTTTCAATGATTTGTAAATTGACTGGGAAAACATTACGCTAAAAACAGTTAAATAGAGCAGTTGAATAACGTTAAAATTTAAATATAATCCGTAATAATTTAATAAGAATAAATTGCTCTAAATCTTAAAGCCTTCATTTATTTTTTGGTTTGGTTTGTACAGTTATTCTTGATACTCTGTGTGTTGCAAATTAAGAACAGAAATACCTGGATAAAGTTCATTTTTGTGGATTCATTTTAAGTATAAATCTAATAAAAATAACAGACTTGAGCACAATTCAGATGTAAAGGAAAAAATTAAGAGTAATAATCAAAAGGCCGAAAAAATGTAACATTTGATAAACTGACGATCCTTACCTTCAATTATTTTCAGACATTTTACAAAATAATCTTTGAGAGGAAAGTCGATTTCTGCTGAAGATCTTGTTTTGGATATGAATCTCAATATGTTACAGGAAAGGTTAAAATGCAGTCATGATAAACTCTGGAAAATTTTATTTTGAAGTTTGTAAAACAAATGATTTCTCATAACTATTTGTTTTTGTCTATTTATACCAAGAACGATATATTACGATATAATATGATTTTAAAAAGACTTGGAATCACTCCAAATTTTGATTTACGCGTTTCAGTTGAAACTTTTGATTGATAAGTTCTTTCGATAAAAGACAAATCTGATATGACTTTTCAGAGGAAAACTCAAGAATATTGAATGCTAGAAATAAGTCTCTGTATATTATTCGAAGAAAATTGTTTTCAATTTTAACCACAATCAACTATATGTCGTTGCTTAAGAACATGGTATTAATACATACATGTATCTCACGATATATATACGGGTAGGTCAAACTTTGTGGCTTTATACCTCGAAAAATACGAGCCAGGTTGCGGTCACTTTTATTTTATATTAATTAGCTTTATCAGGAATTTGAAGGTTTCTGAAAGACAGGGTATTCAGAAGCGACACAAAGCAGTTTACAATGGGATTATAAAATTTAATGGAAACTTGTCAAAAATTTATAGTTGTATTTTTGAAAATCGTCTTATAGCGTTAATTGTAAAGGGGTGAGGGCCTTTTGAGCACCTATATCATTCATTCCCATAAAAATCTATTTGAATGCGAATTTTCAGATCAATAAAAAATCCGTTCTAAAGATATGGCCGTTTACTTTTTGACCTACTCATTTGAACACCTTGTACTTGGGATGGATTGTACCCACAATGATGTACCAGACAATGAAAATAACTTGTGCGTCTCGACAACTTTAAACCTAGTTTATTCGCTTTATCGTAAAATTCATTAGGATGATAAAATGTGAAATATAACGTTATAAAATGTTTTGTGTCAATTCAGATTTAAACTCAAGGAGTTAAATCAAGTTTCGAGTTTTGTTGAAATTTACTCTAACGCCATCTATTGTATCAAATTTTGTTTATTGCTAAATTATTCTTGTTGCTAACATTTCAATAGAGTAAATTGACACTTATTTTGATAAGAAACAGCGACGACTATTATATTGGCAAAGTAAGACGAAAGTACTGTAAAGTCTAGTAAATTATCCTAGCACTATTATTACTAGGGCTAGAGATTAAATTGTCTAGGTGAGCTTCAATTCATTTGGATATAAGGATAACGACGATATCGAATTTATGCTTTTATAATTGTTTTAAGCTTACCCAGATTGCACAACGATAATTTTAAGTGCTCAAGGTTATTCAAGGTCAATTCTTCATTGACCTCTTATTGACATTGAAAGGTCATTTTCTGAAATTGCAAAATTTTTCTGACCCGATATTCTTAGTTGTATGTTCATAACTTATACCATAGGGAAGCTGGACATGAATTTTTCCTGATCAACTAAATGTTAAGGGATCAACCATATCCTTTACCCAGTATGAGTTATGAAACTAAGTTTGTAACTAAGACTATCGGGTCAGAAAAATTTTGCAATTTCAGAAAATGACCTTTCAATATCAATTAGAGGTCAATAAAGAATTGACCTTGAATAACCTTGAGCACTTGAAATTATCGTTTTGCAATCTGACTAAGCTTATGATTCAAGTCTGAAGTCTGTAGCACTAACCGTTCGTGAGTTATGCATGCATGAAGGCGTAAAATGAAGAAAAACGCCCGGTATTCCGTTTCTCACAATGCACCATGGCTTTCCAATTCTTTAAAAAAAGGTATTTTACGAATTAACTGTTTACTGATGTGGTGTTTGTTGAGCGATTCACAATTGGAAGTTGGTCATCAGTTTCTGATGAAGACATAACGTTGGTTGTTCGTTGCTCAAGCGTTTCAGTTTCAGATGAAGTCATAACAAATGTTGACATTGGAATTGATTCGGATTCTGCAGCTTGAAAGACTTAGCCAAGAGAGAAAAGATAGACAAAGAAAGCAGAAGTTGATTCAGCAAGATTAAATCAAAGGAGATGCCAAAAGCCAAAAGCCAATAAAAAATTATCAAAAGACTGATGCCTATGTGAAAGCCAAAGAAATTGACCCAAAGATGATCAAGAAATATTAAATCACAAGAGAAAGTCAGAGAAATCCCGACAGCTAAGAACCCGGAAGGCCAAACCAGAAAACCAGAAAGATTGAAAAGATTACGCCAAGAGACTGGAGAAAGAGTTAGCAACTAGAGACAGGAAAACTAGAGACAGGAAGACACGGAAGACTGCCCAAATGTAAATATAGCTGGAAGAAAAAGAGATCGAAGACTTTCCAATAATGGTAAAGCTTTAAACTTCTTAACCATGAGAATCGTGAACCATAAATCATGGGAACAGAGGTCAGTTAGATCAAATGTGCAGAGCCTATCTACGATCAAAATCATTTGTTGAATGCAGCCAAGAGATCTTAAACAAATTTTATGCAACATGGTATTTTAAATTTACCGAACAATGTTAGAAATCACACAAATGATAACTCACAAGTTCTTGGAAACCCGGATACAAATTTTCAATATAATTATTGTATTGTGACGTAATTGTCAAATAATAATGGCATAGAGATAGACTATATTGAAATCTATCACGAATTCAAGAAAAATCATCAAGTTTATCATAGTGAAGGATCCAAATACCGTCGAGGATCTTGCTGTTTCATACAAACATGAATTTAATTTATTTTATGCAATGGTTAAATTTTTCATGAGGTCACATCAAGAAATTCATGAAGAAATATATGCTGATGTTAACGATCTACAAGTTCTTGATTGTACGTTTATTTGTCGAGGCGGCATTCAACCTACAGTAACTCAATTGCGTTCACATTGGTTAAAAATACAGGGCATTTCAGCTAATTTTTCTGTTGCAAAACAGTTATTACTCTGCACTAGGTGACCTTGAGGTTAGATATTTTATTTATGAAAATTCCAGCGATACTCAATTTTCATATTTCAAGGTCAAGGTCATTCGAGGTCATTCATTGCGTTATTTGACCTCTAACTGATATTTGGAGTTCATTTTCTAAGAGTGTAAAAATTTGCAGATTGGTTGATGTTTGATTCAAATTAGCATCTTATACCGTTGGAAAGATAAATGAATTTCTCTTAAAATCAATTGATCAGCATAACAATTTGTAATCACTCATATCTTTTGACCAGTATAAGTTATGAACATGCCACTAGCATCAACCAAACTGAAAATTTTTGCTTTCTCAGAAAATGACCTCCAAATGGTAGTTAGAGGTCTAGGTAAAAGTCAGTGAACTTTATCTTGCAATTTTGATCCACGATCTTGATTGATTCATGTTGGTTCATCAAGAAACTTCTTAGATTACAAAAAATCTCAACCCGGGCTCCTTTAGTTTATTGTCAATTCTCATTAAAAAGCCTTAGACTCACAAAGAAAATGCCGAAATGAAAAACACCTGCGAAGTATTGAATTAACAAATGATCCAAACATAATAAATAAATTTTTCAACGCCTCCTTACTTTCATAAAAACATAAGATTCAATTATTGTATTCAAAAATTGCATCGCGTTTACACAGCTTTCAATTTAAAGCAAAATGAAACTAATCCGAAAGCTTTCTGCCAATGATTCCGATAAATTTAAAGTATAGAGAAAATCAAAAATTACTAATGAAAATATTGTAATAAAATGTTAATATTGTTTCATCTTGGTTTGCTATTTAATCAATAGTAGTAGCTCTTTTTTGTTGGCTTTTTCATAGAAATAAATATTGATTCTCGTTAAAAAAGTGGAACGAGATTAAAAATTGAAGTTATTCAAAAAAAATCAATCAGTCATGATGGTGATTACAATGAGCTTGAAAAATGATCACAACCTATAGGAATTTTGATTATTATCATCCAAAAATCCCATATTTATCCTCGCATTAACTAAAATTGGAGGTGAATGGGATGGAACTGTTGTATTATTAACTGGTAAAGCAGTTTGATTTGATGAATAATTTGATGATATTGGTTTAGATGATTCGACGTTTAAATGTTGCTCATGTAAATGATTATTGGAACCATTCATCTCAAGAGTGTCAACTTCATCTCTGGCACTTCCAGAATCTTCAATATTTTCCGTAATCGTAAAAATTTCATAAACTGTAGGCCTTTTATCATTATGATTGGGATCGTCGATTCTCCTTAAAATAGTATTAGTTGGTGATGCGTAATTAGATATATAATCTTTATTTTCAATCCAGGATGGAAATTCCGATTGTTTCAATGGACCTGAATTGGAAGGAGAGGATCCATTTGAATTCATTGCTCCGACTGGATCAGTAGTACTTTTCCTTCTCCAAGGTAAAGTCGCTTCAGTGGTTGTAGTAGGTGAATAAATTGACTTTATCTCTATTTTTTCTTCATCTCGATTATTTGGTCGAGCAACAAAAATGATTCCTCCGTCATCAGGACTGTTTAAAATAGACGGGAAACTCGCAGCTCTACCTACTTAAACGAATAATATGAAAGAAAAAAATTAGTACAAACAAAAATACTGGACTGATGCTTGTGCAAAAGACGATTAAGATGAATTACCGAATCTTGAATTGATGCTTAGATGGTTCGGTCTTTGGTTTAAATGTTCATCAGTGGTTCGATTATTATGATTATTAGTTGAGCTATTATTGCTATTAGTTTTCTTCTTGTTCCGACGCCGATGACGAGTTTGATTGACTAAATGGCGAACCTCTAATTTAGCTTGATGCTGGAAAGTTGATTGAGGCGAAACATCAGCTAAGTCCGTTTTGCTGTATTTACGATACTGTAATAAAAATAAATAAATTAGTTTTTACAGCAAGATTTAAACGAATTGTTTAAACAATGAATGAATATTTAAGTCAACAGAAAGTTAAAGGAATAGAAATTAAAATTGCTCTCAATTTGATCATAATTGTCAATCTGGAAGATTACTAACAAAAAGTGCAATTTAAAAATACAATAAAAGGATAATACAAATGAATATTTTACCCTTTTGACTGGTTTAAAGACATTATCACTAAGAATATGGTGGACCTCGAAATCAACGAGATCACGTTTAGATGGATTATATTCAATGTTTCCAACATCAAAATTGAAATTGGTTGATACATTATGATCCATTGGAAGATTGGTGAAATAGTTAGGCTTAAGGTGTCCTGAGTCAGTTTGTTCATTGGATGAAGAAAGATTAGCTTGCGTGTAGGAACGAAATAATGAGGATAATGATTTAGTTGTCGGTAGATTATTATTGTTTAAATACAACGAAGGCACACTCGACTCTTTCACCATATTAATTGCATCCTGCATATTCAGCCGAGAAATTGTTTCAAATATTTTACGGGATGAAGCAGATCTATCATGAGATTCACGAAGAAGCCAATGTTTGAGATATTGATTGTCAAAATGACGGAATCTAGATGAAAAGAGAAGAGATTGTGAATTAAAATACAGGAAACAAATTATGCTCTTATATTAATTGTATCTAACTTACTTGTCTCTTATTTTGTAATTACCGACCATCATTCCAGAAATATCTTCAATTCCAGCCATTAAGTGGTCCATGAGCTATTCATTAAGCATAACAAGATTCAATCAATTTATTCAAATGTACATTAGTATATTTTATTTACCCTTTCGTGAACTCTTTCATTCATTGTCTTCTCATATTTATTGCTCCTTGGTACTTTCAATATCTTCACCAGTGGACCAACAGTCATGCCTGAAACAATATTGATTGATTAATGTTGAGTTGCATTAAAACGGAATGATTAACAATCTTTAAAAATTGGCAATAAAGTACGATTTACAGTTTGATATCAAATATTTTCTAGATCACGAAGAGTTTGACATTAAAAAGTCATGATCTTGTTTGTTTCATGGTTTTGATACTTTATTTTGAAACTTCATTGATTAGTTAACTAGTAAATTGTATAATCGTAGCTTCGTAAATATTTATTGCTATTCTAATAGTTCCGTTTGCTTGATTTAAGTGACTTCTGAGTATAAAAGTAACAATAGTAATTTTGAAAAGACTTCCTAATCAAATGAAAGCCTTAGATTGACCCATTTTCATGCCATTTTTACCAATCAACGGATTTAGATTACCTTAACGAGATAATTAGTTTAGGCAAACATTTACTCTTTCCACTTTCAATTACTTGTTTACAATTTACATGTAACTATCTAAATAAAGTTAAATAACAATGAGAACAATGATTTATCAAATGACTATTTTTTACTGACTTATTGCTATTTAAAGGTGAATCAAACACCAAAGTATGAATTTAATAATAAGAAAGTTAATGTTTTTAGTGAAATAGAAATGTTCAGATTCACCTTAAATTGAAACAATTCACGGTTCATTGAATAATTACTTTTCTCTTCTACCTGTTATGCTTTTGATTATCGCTAAAGAAATGAAAAAACACCTTATTTGCTGACAGTCTCTATTTAAGACCGATTATGTTTGACAAAATCAATATTTTGATCATATTTCATTTCAATTGAACTGAACTTAAACTGAATAATAAAGAAGTTAACTGGCTCAGAATCTAGTGATTGTAATGATTAAACCGTTCACCAATAAATGCCAATCCAGATTGTGACCAAACAATCAAGCTTACCTTGCAAGAAAACGGTGAAATAAACAAGAGCAATCACGGTAGTAACCATCATTCGTTTGGTTGGAACTAACTTTTCATTGATTAATAAAACCAATGCAAAAGCAACTGCACCTCTTAACCCTCCATAAGCCATGATGAATTGCTCCATTCCACTTAAACGGTGTAAACGAAATCTGTTTGCGATACTTGTGAATATTATAACACCTAATTGTTGGGAGAAGACAAAGCTGGATTATTAAATTGAATGTGATTATCACCAATTGTAAAATCGTTTCATTAGAGATCCAATTGATAGCTTCGATTATCAAGAATTGTTTTTCTTTAACATTTTGATAATCACAATAAATTGTCCTCATTAACAAACAATTTCACTAATTGCTAATTGTTTAAATCATTATTGATAAAGCATGAAGTTTAAAGTATGCTTTCATCGTTTCCCTGAGATGAGGAGAAGTGATTTGCGATCAACTTTGAAACAGTTCAATATCATTTTACAACAATAATGGTTAAATGTTTACCTAAAGCTCTGAACACTAAACAAGCTCCGATTGTCGAAAGGACAAATGCTGTATTCCAATTATGGCTATCAGTAACAGTACAGACTCCAAGAAATAAAAATATCACCGATTCTGATGCATTGGCCAACATTTTCATAGCATATTTCAATGTAGTCTGGGAAGTTTGGCTAACGTTTTCCGTTACATAATTTTTCATTGTCATCCCCGAGAAGGTTAACCTATTAAGCAAAGACAAAAAAGTGAAATAATATAAATTAAATGTTCATTTTGATCGAGTAATATCAAGCTTCTGACTTTTGATGATCTTCAGCTATGGGTCAACTCCTGGTCATAGGGAACTGTTAACTTACGCCAAAATTCCTGAAAGGTGGAACATTTCAGCTGATAAATAGGCCAGATAGGACATCACAAAGACGAAAATTGGCTCAATTATTTTTACATGGTGGGTAAACCTTGAGACAAAAGCAGCACCGATGCCCCAAAAAACTCCAATTAAGGTTCCTCCCAGAGCGATGACAAAAAAAGAGGTTATCCCACTGATATAATCAATTGGTAATAAGTTATCTGCTCCCATTTCAATGTAACCTTCAAACATTTTGTAAAGAACCTGTTATTATCCGGTAAATCAGCATCATGGTTGTTCAATAAGGAGATTGAGCCATAGAGACATGGGATTAGAAAAAAACAAAAAAATGAAAGAGTTATAAGAAATATATTCGTATATATGTTATTGTTTTACTTATTTTTCAATGACTCAATCTTTCTTTAGGCTTATTGAGATTTAAAGACGCATAATATCGCTTTACATTTTAGTTTAATTACCAATTGAGTCATTTTATTGATTAATTAATCTTTTTTACGTTTCAGCTGTTAATAAATTTTACTCCTTTAACCTTCGACTATTGTATTATGAAAGTGTTTTATTATTGTTTCAACTTTAGATCGTCGAGTTATTTTAGTCTCTTCAAGTTTTATATCATTGAATCTAACAGATAACATTATCGATTGATATTGACTGATGGTAATTATTTTCATTATGATGATGATAATGATAAAAATAATACTCGATTAGACTGGACATGGATGTGGAATGATATTCTATTGAAATGATAATTTCATAGTCTCATGAAATCTAAAGTCAATATACATGTAGTAATCATACACTTCATACATATCATCAGTTTTGTAACAACCTTTTCAACCTTAAAGTTGGTCAATTTAATTTGCATCAACTAATAACCATTAGATCAACCTAGAAAAATATTCATTAATTTCATTGACAAAATGATTACAGAACTAAAATTTGATCTGATTCACTCAAATGAATTCAATTCCGCTTCTGAGATTTTACATGTCCATTATTCACATAAATTATACACCATTTACTATGAAAATTACCCTTTAAATCCCTGACATATTAAAATCTTATCACAAGATGACAGTTTATGGGTTATTTGTGAAGCCTGAAGAGTCAATCGATTGAAAGGTTTATTCTAGTGATTTTTTACATCCACAGATCTATTCCGTCACTGGATTTTACTCACCACTGTGACTCCGTCATTAAGCAACGATTCGCCAAAGACTAGGATATAAAGGACATCATTGACATGAATCTCTTCGAAAACAGCTAAAACAGCAACCGGATCAACGGCCGAAACTATTGTACTAAATAGCAGAGCATCTAATAATGGTAGACTGACTCCAAAAAAGCCTGAAGTTGCGACCCAATAAAGTACTGCTCCAATGGTGAGAGTGTTCCAGATGGTTCCGAGAACGGCATACATTAATATGGAATTTAGATTATCGAAGAAAAGTCTATTTGGCATGTGATAACCAGCATCCATAACAATCGGTGGTAACATGTAAAAAAAGAAGACATCTGGAGTAAGGAGGGACTGATTGGTGGACACTCCACCGTAATAAAATACCAGGCCAATTAAAACGCCAAGCACCATTAAAACGACGCTCTCTGGGCATATTGAGGATAATTTTGGAGTTAAATTGAAGCCTGAAATGAAAAATAAAACAAGGGTTATTACAAATTGCTCTAATGGGCAAAAAATCTTGTCGGCAACAACTACATTGTAATCATTGTTATTCAATTTCTTATTGAAATATTTTCTATTAATAAAATTGATTAACAATTGTAAGTCATTCAATGAAGAGGAAAACGACAATCAATGAATCATTGTTTCAATTAACAGGATTGTCAACATTACTCTTTTTTCAACTGAAAGATCGATTAACTATTTGATTTATATCTAATTGATTTTGGTTAAACGTATGGAAGGCGTAACTAAGGAGTGGTTCCTGAAAAATTACACAAATTTTGAAACAAATTCAAATTTGTTAAGTTTCCTCGAATGAAGGATTCTATCACTCAAATCAACGAAAATTCAATGCACTTTTCAGATAAATAATATAATTTTTGTCAATCAAAATACTTTATTAAATAGCAAAAAGTGTCTTGAATTCAATGCTTAGTGCAATTCAATAGTTCAGTTTTGTCAAATCCGAACCAAGCTATGGACCAAACATGAACCAAGTGACGTTTACAATTGGTTTTAGAAACTCAGAACTCCTCGATTAGCGGTTTAAACGCTATTAAAAGCATAGCAGAATTTCAAGTTTAAGCAAACCAAGCTCAGGTCGAATAGGCGCTAAAATAGTTAAAAGCGTCTGCTTAAAATTGAGAGATTGACTGGAAATGGTCTTTTCGGTCAAAACTAAAGATTGGCCAGATTAGATATGCTTATACTATTTATTAATAGATCAACCTAAATTGTGACTCTCTGGTAATGTGAATGCTGACAATTAGCTATTCAAAGGATGGATTGTTTGATTAGTTGTCATGATTGATTGGTAATGAGATTGAATTGAAAGTTGTTCACCAAAACCGTTTAAATTGTTAGCGGTGAAAAAATTGTTAACAATCCAAAGTTCTTGAAAGTGAAAGGAAATATGATTAAGCTGTTTGAATTTTAAAACAGTTAAACACGAAAATTAATGGACCATAATATCAACAATTTATCGATTAATAAGATAAACAACTTCCGTACCAATTGTTTTAAGTTTATTTTCACCTTTCAAACAGTTAAATCAACCTAGAAACAATTGAATTACATGAAGGCAAAGGCAATCCTGTAAACAGTTTTCAATCTATTAATATTTTTCCTTTCAACATTGGGAATTAACCAAGTTTCTGTTATTGCTGTTTAACCAAAATTTGCAGATTGAGATGTTAATAAAGTTGATTGATTTAGAGGCTAATACAATAAATAATCAGTTAACTCAGTTAACAATTGAGTTGTAAAACAGTGTTTAAAACACCCTTGTTAACAGGTTGACAAGAGTGACTTTAATTGTTGTTTGTTGTGTGTTTACTGTTGTCGAGATGAGACTTAAATTGTTGCCACTCAAATGATTGAGAGAAGATGCAGTTTAACCTCAAAAATAAATCACTTGAGTAAATCTAATTTAGGTTTACAGTTATCGTAATCTGTATTGTTTCAAATGATTATTAACCAGAATGGTTAGCTGGTAATCCTTTCAAAGCTGAGTAACCAGATTTAAGGATTCATAATCACATCAGGAAACATTCATTAAAATCAATTGTTTCAAGGAAGTAGTGATCATCTGATTCAAATTATATCAATGAAAGGAATTAAAGGGATTAAAAGATTGACATGAGTTGTTTTACACTTGAACATATTCCTATTAATCTGAACCTTGATCAATGATATCAATGTCAACAAGCAACAGATAGTTTCTCTGTAATTAAACAGCTATTAACTTGATTTTGAATGATCAAACAAAGATCAAAGTTGCTTGACAAATTAATGTAAAAATAATTATGATCGCTACAACAATCCAAAAAAACCTAATAATGATGAATATATTTTTAACTTTTTGTTTCACTTCATAATTCTGGTTTAAACATTAAAAATGAAAAATGAAAGAACCAGAATGAACACAAAATAACCCAAAACAGGTTCATTTTGATGCAAGTTAATGATAAAACTTAATAGAATATTATGTCAACCATTTTGTCACTATTCATATAAAGTCAAAAATCATTTCAATTTAGTAATTGTCTGCATCAGATAACTAACAATACTGAGTAAATTGCTATTTAATGATAAAAATAATATTGGTAAACAATGGAAAGGTAACGGGAAAAATTCCCTGAGATCAAAACTGACAACTGAAATAAGAAAAGTATTAACTTGGAAATGAGCGAGATGTCCATTAAGATGATAGCCATAATTGACCAGTTTTTGGATTCAGATAAATTAGTGGAATCGAGCCTTAATTACATTGGCCTAATCTGCAGAATTGCCTCAAAAAATGAATAAACATTATAAACATGGAGAAAGAATGAAGAATAATCAATCAAACAATTTGTCAACACAAATTGTTCAAGGTTGAAATTTAAATTCGATATTTGTAAATGTTCAATATCTTCAAGGTTTCAACAATTTGTTGGATATTAAAAGCTGAATTTTCAAAATTTAGTGAATTCGACTAATTTTCATCCTTTCAAAGAGTTTAAAACCAACAATCAGACTGATTACATATATTACTGATAACAATTACTTGGGACTCACCTATTTTAGCGACACCAACAATTATAATCCATAGACATATAATATAAGGTTGTGACACTTTTTCAAAATCAAATTTAGCTATTGCATAGCGTTTGGTTGAATTATTGTTGGTACCAATGGCTGCTGCTGATAATACCTCAGCATCCAACTCTAAACTTTGTTTTATTGATTGAAAAGGATCGCCAATTATTGAACTTGGGACACCTGATCCGGAAGCAGCGAGATAAAGGCTAATTATAATTAGTGGTACACAAAGTTTGTACATGATTTTGTTGATTATCAATAGAACAGAACAAAACACAAATCACTTTTTGATTTCTCTTTCAGAACATCCTGTGTTTGATTTTGTATTTCATTAGGTGACACTCGATATTTTGCTTTTCAAATGCTGATTGTCGTTACGATTATGCTTTTGATTATGTGATTGTGATTATGAATTTTTATGATTACACAATGAGTTTATGACAAGCGATGTTGAACAATAGTCTTTTCATTTTCGGCTTTTGAGTAATGGTGCTGTCCAGTGTCCATGCATAAAGAAGTCCAATTAGAGTTGTCAATGGATTTTTAACTTGAGTAGCGACCAGGTTTGGTTAAAGCTTTTGACCGTAAATTGAATGAATCTGTATTGAACATAAGAAAATGGAAAGGATGAAAAAAAGTATATTTCATGAGTAAATGAAAATAATTTGTTATCAATAAACAGAAACTAAATGGTAATCAATATTGTTAATGAAGGTAGTGTTACATGAAATCTAGAAATTTAAATTGTGCAGATCAATTAAAGAATGACTCTTGATGTAAACTGATTTCTGATAATTTGATAGCTTTCGATTTTAAAATGACTTTGCTGATTCTGGATTTCAATTGAAATTATTGGAGACATTGATTGACTTGTGTATTTCTTTGGTTGCTGAATTTCTTGACGTATTTAGCAATGAAAAGAAAAGATCAGGCAAGCTTTCTCGACAGTTTTAGCTTCTCATCAACTCTGATTTGCAATTAAACTTGTCCAAATTTCTGAAGCAACACAGCAATAAACCTTGTATTTTTAAACTGATAGTAACTTGAAAATAACGATGATCTAAATTAAATGAGCATCTATTTATCCCCATTATTTTCAACACAATCGTCATCATTGTGATTAGGGTTTTACGGCTAAAAATGGTTATATTTTTAACCATTATAATAACGGTACAATACAATACTTTTTTTGACACTTTGCCTGATCTTGTCACATCATGTTTTTACCGCTAAAGGGTGATAGAAGAAAAGCAACAAAAGATCAACTTTACCTTTTGTTTATTGTTTAATCCGTAACTTGTTGATTTAAAATGATTAAGTATGATGACCAAATTTTCAGGTTGATATTTTAATCAGCGGCAATAGTAGGAACATTAATACTGGCTAAGGAACAATTTGATTTGTACTTGTGGGTAGTAAATAAATAATTATATCATGTCATGTTGGCTTTCTCCATTGTCCATCCAACAATGATCCATTGAAGCAGAGGAGTGATACAATTGTAAGGTAACACCAATAAATAGCACTAAATAAATATTACATTAAAACTTGGTAAAACAGGTAAAATGGACCAGAAATAATAATCCGTTCAATGAAAAAACATGGTTAAAGATTGGCAGAAAAATGAAAGTAACACAAGAGACATTTTAAGTTGAAATGAGAAAAGAGAAAGACGGTTGAAATAAAAATGTCGCTGTTAAGTAGACTGTTAGGCGGGAAACAATGGCCAACGTTTGTGATGATGAAGAGTTGAAAATGAATTGAAGGCGAAACTGTCAGAGTTTAAGTTTTACTCTTGGAAGAAAGGGAAAGAAATGAAGACAGAGATGATTAAGAGAAGATTTGTGTTGCCCTTAAACTTGATTATTAATACTGTATTAGTTGATTCTGTTTTTCCCAGTTAAAAGGGTTTCTCTTAACACTTTCAATTGTTAACTGGTAATACGGTTTGTTGGATTGTTAACCAAATGATATTTCATTAGGTTATGAGTTTAGTGTTGATGAAGAGAGTAGGAAAGAGGTGGAAGAGGGTGGAAGGTGGGCTTCAGTTATACTGAAGGAGGGATATCAGGAAAATAAGTGAGCAGAATCATTGAACGAAGGTAACAGTTTTCATGACTAAAGTCAACTTAAAATGTATGACAATCAATCGTCTTATTGTGTTTCTGTATTGTTTGTCTGTTAATGCTGATTGTCCAAATGTCCCTTTACATGGCTTTCCCAACTTGACCAAATTGATATTTATTTGAATCATCATTTGTCATTTCCGTTAATGAAAAATTGATTATGACAATCAGCAATGATTTATTCATGCTAACAGGTTATTAATTTTCAAATCTGCGAAAATATAATAAGTTCAGAGGGAATCTTAACTGCTCAGAAAAGCGAGTTTTAAATAATGTCTTCAAATGGCAATGTTATGAGCATTTTTATTCAATTCATTGAGAAATTATTGAAAGCTCATTTAAACACAATTATCATTCAGACTTATCAAGATTTCGTTAATATAATAATAATTTGTTAAAATACATTGTAATCACAATCAGAATCTTTATGCAACGCAGTTAAATCATCTTACAAATGTTACAATTGGTACAGTAAGAGCAGTAGTGAGACCAGAAAACCAGAAAACCAGAAAATGAGAAATCTTATTGAAAATGTATTTACTTGCTATAGACACTGGAAAAATTGCGACTAATCATATTTACAGATTAATTAACAGCTCGATTAAATCATTTGACTCAATATTTGTTAATCAATTGATTTCTGGTTGAGTTAATTGTTGAGAGACTGTTGAATCTCAATAGACCTTACTTTCTAGTTGTTCAATGTTTACAAATAAAACCATGTAAATCATTCTCTAACCTTTTTTACTGAACAATTTATTGAACCATTTTTCCTTTCATCAATATTTCTTGATTGTCACTATTAATCAACTGGTTAACTTAATAGTCGATACTCATTGAAGTTTACCTTTTGTTTGATTTTAAGCTTCATTCAAGCCATTCAATTGCAATAACAATTATGATTACAATAGCGGCTACAATTGATCATAATTCATATGATAGCTTTTCAACACCTTGACATCAATTAATCATTTTGTCCTAAATTGTAAATTTTAACTCTTTCAATAATTTAATTTCAAAAGGTAAGTAAAGGAAGAGGAAGTTAATCAATTGAGCAAAGGCTAAAGTTAGAAGTCATTTGATTAATGTTAACAATTGCCATTACAATCAATGACAACATTTGTAAATCACTAAAGACTCCAATGATTTGGAAGAGCTAATTGTTTGCAATTACAAATTTGCTTTTTAATTGAGTTGACAAAAGTTAAACTTGAAAGTTCAATGGTGATGATAATTAATCAGTTGATTCAACTTCTAACTTTCAGATAATTAAACTTCCCAATCAATTTGATCGATCATTCAATTCAACATTTAATTGTAGTTTTTGTTGAAACTATTTTTTAATTTTGCTTGAAAAAAACGATAATTTAAGCTTTAAATTCAAGAAGATTTTTTTGCTACACTTTTAATTATTTAATTTGACCCTTCAATATGTTTGCCAATCGAGTTAATTAACTCCAACTGGCAAACAATCAGTAAGTGATTAACAGATAATTGATGAATCTTTTGAATCTTTCATTGGAATGGTTTACATTTTAAATGTTAGTCTGACTTGGAAGTTAATTTAAATTTAATTTGAGATGCTAATTGTTCAATTATCAAATTGCATTCACAGTGATATTTTGTTGGATCCAATAATTTTTTTCAACAATTTTTACGAAATTAAAATTTTCTTTTTGTTTTTGGGTTTATTAAACTTGGGTGCGTCTCTTATCATCAAATCAGTCTTAATCAATTCAGGATTATCTTCATCATCATGAGCATAATCATGAACATCATGTATACACATCACCATGATGATCATCATAATTCTGTTATTGGATTATTGATTGATCAAAGATGACGTTAACGCCCAAGAGACTGCAATTTTACCTGAAAATTGAGTTTCCCATTTAAGATGATTACGTTATTATTGCAGTTAAATATTTAATTTTACAAGATTGACTATCAATCTAATTGAGATGATAATTAACTAATTAAGTATTAAATAAGAATTGTAACCGAAAAAATGGTTTTCTCAAGTTACATTGAAAGTCTGTATTGGAAACCCAGAATTACATTGAACAGTGAAAATATTTGGGTTTAGATCAGTTTACTTTTCAATGGTTTATCCCAATAGTGATCAGAGTTAATTGTAGCTCTTAAATGTTACAATTTAGTGTTTAATTTTTTCATTCAGTGATATCTAAATTGGATTATTTAATTGTAAAGTGTTTGGTTCCTGAGAAGCTTATGTGGAGTTGAAATCAATTTACATGATTTATTTATGATTATTTTTTTGCTTCTTCCCTAAGCTGACTAATAACTTTTTAATAATGAATAATAATACCAATTAAATGATAATAACAATAATGATACAGAAGAAATAGCCTTAAACAGGTCAAATGAGTTTTTATTTGACCAACTGACTGGTCAACAAGTGGTAACAGGTCAAAATTAGGTAACGATATGGTCAATAAGATAACGAGGTTAACTCAAATTATTGTTACATTTTTGAAGGTCTTTACTATGGTCACTTTGATGTTCAAAACATTAGATGAAACCAGTGACAGTAACCAAAATAACCAGGATTTTAAAACCAGATTTGGATTAGTCAGCTGTTGATTTATAATTAAGGCAAAGTGAGGCAACCAAGGTAAAGGTTGGTAACTGGAATCAAGATACTCTGATGTTAAACTGAACTTTAACCAGATTAACCAGAATAAAATGTACCTATTAATAATTTTGGTACAAGGTTGTCGATGTAACCAGCACCTTTCTTTACTTTCACTATCTTTATCCTTAGGATTTACTAAATCTCTTTATGTTCATCACAAGTCTGTATTTGTAACAAATTCAAGAAACTGATTAACTTTCATAATTTATCGACTTTAATATTAACTCTTCCTTTTTCCCTTGTAATACATTTGCTTTGTTAGTTGATGAATGAAGTTTGATTTAACATAAACTTGTTCAAAATGTGTTGTCCAAGAAAAAGTAACCAGAATATTCCAGGTTTTGTTTAATGCTACAAGTGTAAGGTTAGATTAGGTTAGGTCAATGGTTATAAGGGCGAAGAAGAACCAGAATTTGATTTGTTGGTCAAAATCTGGTTTTGAATTGTTTAACTGGTAAATGATTAAATAGCTAGAGTGACAGTTTTGATGCTCTTCATTATTTTTTTGCTTGAGTTAAGATTTACCAGATTTACCAGAAAAAGATATGAATGATTCTTGTGTCATCTCATTCATGAATAGTAATAGTAAAACTAACCTTGAAGATTCATTGAAATTTTCTCAATCATTTATTATCTTTGATTGTTTCAAACAGATTCTGACATTTGTTGGAAACAATTTAAGCTCATGTTTATCTATCCATAATATGACATGTCATATCTCTCTCTATGACAATAAGACAGATTATTTCAACTGAAAACGGAACCAGAAAAAACCTTTCTTCTTCTTACAAATTCTTGTTAGCAAATCTTCTTGTGCTAAGACAAAATCACATTCATCTGGTTGTTGAATAAGTTAATCATGGATAACAATTGGTGGATTATGATTGTAATTGCTGGGAGATTTTATCAATACTTTTAATGGTTTATGGAAAATAATAATACATTAAGATTTACTTGATTACTCTCAACTCTTTCCGTTCGCATATTTTTTGTTGTCTTATCATTTTGCATATTCATCACCAATATTTGATTCACTATTTTTGAGGACAACAATTAAAAGATCAATGATATTGTTCATTATTGTTTTATTTACAAGGTTAACTTCATCTTATCTCAACTCTTTGTTTGCTGGTTTTGACAACAATTTTCAATTATAACAATAATTAAGTGAAATTTCCTTCAAATCTACATCAGATTTAAATCGTTGATGCTTTAACCACTGAACAACTATTCAATTTCATGCCAACTTTCACTGTTTCATGTAAAATCGTTTGTCTTGTTGATGAGACATTAACAAGTCTTCATTACATCTTTGTATTGCTTGTGATTTTAATCATCTTTTCATTTAGAAATCACATTTAACTGATTATGTGGTACAATTGTGATTCAGTCCATTGTGGTCAACAGTGACCACAAATTTACTGGTACATATAAAGTCACAGCTTTTGCTTTTGGCTATTTTTGGGTAAAATGATTCTAAAATTTTCCTTTTAATTATTCTCAGCGTATGACTAATGAATGTAGTCGGAGATGTAATCACTCGAGCTCAGCTTACATGGAGGCAAAAAGGGTTCTCATTGATACTCTGACAATAATTTATGTATTTATAATGATCCTGGTAATGATGATAATAATAACAGTAAGAACATTAAATGTGATTGTCGACTCTAAACAAAATAATTGAGTCTAATTCATGGTTCATTGGTTACCTCCAAGTTAATGTATTGTTATAATATCATTAGCAATCAACTTCACTTATGAAAATATTTCTCATAACGATATGTTTAATTTGATAAGTTTCAGTGTTTTTTAAATTAATTCAATTATAACTTGGTACTTTCAATACTTCAAGGTTTACATTGAATTGAAATTATCTCATTGATCACAATCAACCTTAGTGCCTTTGTTTGGCTGGAGTACCAAATAAGACAAGACAAGACCTAAGCTAACCTCGATCAACTCAAATTTGGGTAAAGTCATTTTACCAACCATAATGGTAGCTGTAACAATTGACCACGATTAAACAATTTAAAATGTTCACCTTCGGTTAAAATTTAATCAGTATAAAAGAGAGTTAAATATCAGAAGTGACGAAGATGAGGCTTCCTATGGCTTTCCTTGGTAGGTCCTGGAGGGCATAGATTAATGTACATTGTCAATTGGTTATGTACTTTACAAGGATGAAAATTAACAATGATCGGTTAAATGTTCAACAATTATTCCTGAAAATGATCCAAGAAATGGGGTAATTGCTCAAATCGTCGGTGAAATAGATTGAGATTGAAATCAAATCCAACTGCAACTCTTAAATCACGGTATTGACTGATTTTCTCGTATATATGGTCACCCCAAAGAAACTGAATATCGCGGTTAAAGAAGCGAGACAATCGTCTTATTGATTCTTCTGATTGTTTAGTTATATGGAGACAGCCTCGGACATCAAGCAACTCCAGTTGAGGTAATTCAGAGACTATATCCCAAATATCATGATCATGTAAACCCATATTATCACGGATGGCCAATTGTTTTAGGTTCAGGAAACGGTAGATTAATGGAAACACAGGATCTTCCGGCCAATATTCATCCTGAAGATTGATTGAAAGCAAAAAATGAAACGCAATAAATAAATGAAATTAAAAATATAAAACCCAGGACATCCATTTGCAATGTACATTGGTAATAATTCAAGCTCTAAATGATTAGTATGGAATTTAATCTGACTAAACCTTTCCTTAAACGACATTAAATTGTGATATCGATGAAAATTCAATCATCAAAAGTAACAAAATAAAAATCTGATAAATTCGCAAAGTTGTAGCTAAAGATTCTCTCAACACGAGCTAATTTTTTCTGGTTCAATCACAGATGTTGTCTTGGGTTTCATTTTAGGTTTAGGAATTGGACAAGCAGCTTTTAAATAAATGTTTTTACCGAATATTGAAGGACCATATTAATTAGATAGATATTATTTGTATTGTCCATATCGCCTTCTACCACGAATCGATCCAGGTCTTCAAATCTTAAGTAAAGGCTTTCAAGCTTGGGACACATTCTAATTACTCTGTCTAAATCAGCGATACTTTTAAAATCGAGTCTTTTGAATCCAAGTTCCAGGATGACCAAATTTTGGAAAGGTTCCTCAAACTGTTGAAGAAAATTTTCACCTAAAATGATGCAAAAATTTTAAACAAAAATTGAAATTAAAATTTGCAAAAGCAATCAGAATCTTATTCAGAGGCATACTGAAAACTGTAAGGAACGTAAAGCTTTTTTTAACCGATTTCCTATCATTTTTCAATCAGTGTTTGTTTCAAAATTACCGACAAAATCGTGAATATGGAGTCTCTCTAGGTGCAAGTGTTGTGATACAATTGCCAATGTCCGTTCATTTGAGTAGCGTATATACAGTTGTTTTAAACACGAGCAAAGAGGAGCCATTGCTTCAGCAACACAATTAGTTGACAACATTTCAATATCACCAAGACAATCATCAATTGAACCAGGTATTCGTCTATCATAACGTATTCCTTTGATATTTCTATTGTCTTTGGCTATGGTTCCAAGAGTTTCAGGGTCCATTTTGTATGGATCAATGATTTCTAGAATCTAGAATAAATTGAAACAAGAAAAACTATTGAAAAAAGTAATCAATAAAATGTAATATAAGTTAATATTCAATGGCAATTACCCTGAGATTTGGTAAATAAGGTACCAAATATTTAAGCGCGTAGCTAGCCATAACGCCTTGTCGATAGTACAAGATATCATTACCAATATTTTCTGGTTCTGGTTGGTTAAAAGAGGAATTCAAAAGCGGATATTGATAAGTTTAATTGTTCAATATGATGACAATTAGTTGCAATCTTGCTTACCTCCATTGTAATCATAAACTCCAATCAGATATTTCACCCAAGACATCCTTTGGAAAGCAATTTGTTCCCATAGTAAGCAAACTAGAATCACAAGAGTTTTCATTCGAATGTTGAACAAATTATTTTTTCATCTATCATTATTGATTAAGACAATCAAGATAAATTATAATTCAGTTCTTACCTTTAGAGACGCTGATGTAGTCTTCAACCCAAGGCAATTTCATAAAAATCAAATGTAATACTTCAACTGGAAGACTGTTTATATTGATCATTATGAATACAGCTGATACTTGTCTTGTTAATGTCTGTTCTGGAGCTGGTTAACAAACTAGGTAAGAGTAATTTGGATAGTTGATTGGTTGAATAAAAAACTGAATTAAAACCTGCAAAATGAACAATTAGTTGCAAAGTGTACACGAGAAAACAATTTTAAATAAAACATAAACACTTTCTTCCTTGTTTTTTGGACTCACTTGATAGTTCAACTTGGTAGATAATTTTGGATCCTTGCCTATCCCAAGAATAACTATTTTGTGAGCACCAAAGATTCACTTATCCACTCATAATATAGAAGGTTTTAAATCTCCATTCAAATCAAGTTCATGAGAATCTTGATCTATTTTGATCGGGCGAAATTATAAAACAATAAGTTTCAAAGCGATTGACGATTAATATTTTGAGTCTGTTGAGTTCTGAATCTTTTTGATGAGCCATTTCTCAGAAAATTATTGCTGGTGGTTAACATGGTTATAAAATTTTGATAAATCATTCCATAATTTTAGATAGGAATAGAGGTTTTTTGTATTATTTACATTTTTTATTGTTTTGTTTTCACAATTTATTTTAACTCGTAGTTGTGAATAGTTTGATTCATTGTCATTAGATGGAGTTGATGTTTGTTTACTTTTCAAACCGTTAAGCTGCATGTTTTGGCGACAAAGTTGCGATTATAATTTAAGATGTGAAACTAATTAAGTATATTTATATTTCTAATTAAAGGACCAATACAACTTTCTCAATGATTACGAGTTGACCTGGAACAATTTGAAACAAAAGCTTGAAACTCGTTATCTCTGTTACCATTGCTTATGGCTATAAGTTTCCAACTGTTTCAATGGATTTGAATCGTTTTGTTTCTGCTCTACTCGATCAATTATATTTGCCAAACAGTTTCGAAGATATACAAACGAGCTTTACTGTAATTAAGTTTTGATTAATCAACATCAATTCATTGTACTCAAAGCTATGTTTAGTTTTTAATCGGAGTGAACCTTTACATTTGGTGATTATTTTCTCATTTTTTTACTTTTCCGATTTATTTGCAAATCAAAGGTTAAAAACTATTTTTTTTGTTTTCAGGTTTGCGTCATAGGAAAACAACAAATGGCTCCTGATAACCACAGCTGACGAAACTCATTACCTGTCTTCATGTTATTCCGTTTCATATTCTGCTGGATGATGCAAGTTCAAATATTCATATTTGAGTCAACCAAGTACCTGTAATAACCAATAATCTGAAATTCAAGCTAATCCTGACTTTTACTCAGCCCATTGAAAGTATGTGAAGTATGTCATCAATTAACAGCAATCCTTTGATAATCATATAGTTCATTTGATTGATTAAATTATGTGAATATGTCAAAGGTGTTAATTGTCATAACACTTGACAACTAAATGGCTGTTTTTTGCAATAAAATTGGCAAATTTATCCGAAAACAGAGAGGATAAAATCAATGATAAAAAAGGATTTAGGCGTAAATTGCTTCATTTTGGTCAACTGGATTCAAATTACAATCAGTTCAATCATAGACTTCAACAACTTGAAATAGGCGTATAAAAGGAAGTCATCAAGTCCAATCTCTCTCTCTGGTTGTGTTTTGGTGCAGTTTAAGTTTACAGGTTAATCCTCCTGGCTGTATGTCCATGAATGATTATCTAGTGGAAATAAATTCAATGGGTTCGTTATAACAATACTAGAAATCAACATTAATTATCAACAATAAACTATCATCATTTTTACAACACGATAATTTTATACTTAATATGTTCATGTGATCAATGGTTTTCCAATTTTCAATGGCATAATGTTCCAGTTCTCATAGCTGTGACTCTTCGTTCTTCACCTTCAACTAATTGTTAACCTTTTTTTAATTTACGTTATAATTGTTTTTGTAATTATATCTCATAGACAACCTAATATTTTGTTAATCATAATCATAATTTTAAAATTTTAACTCTTATTCAATTTGTGAAACTCAACCTATTTTGCTTGTGCTACTGTTTAACAAAGACCTAACAAAGTGCAAGAAAGTGTGGGAAATCTTCTGCTTCGCCATTTTTCAACAAAGAGTTTATTTGTTTACAATGTGGTTGCCAACCAATCTTAAATTAAATTGTATAATTTCAACCTTATTAATATATTTAATAGTTTATTGTGACTGTCGAACAGCAAATAATTTAAAGATCGAGAAAACTGAAACAAATATTGGACTCAATGGATTATGGCCGTCGAGAAGACCATCAATTCATTACATGCCTCTATCATCAGCTGCTCTTAGCCCCATGGTATTAAGTAAGTTTTTTTATTGATTATTTATTCAACTTTATTTGAGATTTCGTTGTTTTTAGACCATTTCATCGATGTTGTGATCCTATTTATTCAATTAGCTTGCTATGGTTTGTTGATACATCATGAGTATAACAGCAATTTATTTTCATTTTACTAAATTATGTGCTATGAACATCTGACCAGCAAAACCCTGCGAATTTTCACCTTTTATTCCTAGCCAGAATTGATTCTGTAGGTAACAATAGTTAGCTTAGTTTACCCATAACAACATCAGTTCAATTGAACATATTTGAGGTTAACTATTCTACTGATTATCACAATTTCATCAGGAATTTACCATCATGAAATCAATGCAATTGTGTCTCAATACATAAAAAATCTGATGTTGATAATCTATTGTTATTCATAAGACAAATAGCGTGATGTTTTGAGTTAAATATTTCATTATATTATTCACAATCAGAGACTAGGTTAATTATCAAATAAGTATGATGCTGATAAAATAATCAATTATAAAGGATATTTATGAATGAAGATGTTCAATCTTATCCTCGATGTTTCCAAAAGATAAATTCATGATCAAAATCCTAAGCTTTGATGGTTTTGTGTGAGATCTTGGTCAATAGATTTAAATTTCAAAAAATTTTATGATGCTTTAAGTTTGAAAATTTTTAATAATTATCTTACCACGATTAAATTTATAACAAATTTTATTTTTCATATGAATAATTAGTTCCTGGAGATGGAGGAAGCCAATTGGAAGCTAAAATTGACAAACCAGACGTTGTTCATTATTTTTGCCAGAAGAAATCCCCTGATTATTTTAGCTTGTGGTTAAATCTTGCTGATTTGGTTCCTTTTGTTGTCGACTGTTGGGTCGATAATATGAGGCTAGTTTACGACAATGTTACTCGTAAAACGTCAAATTCTCCTGGTGTCGATATACGCGTTCCTGGGTTCGGTAATACAACCAGCGTTGAATATGTTGATCCTAGTCAAGTTTCTGTTTCTGGTTACTACAATCAATTGGTAAAAGTCATGCTGGAAATGGGATATTCCCGTGGTAATACTATTTTAGGTGCTCCATACGATTTTAGGAAAGCTCCGAGTAAGATTGAAATTTCCGATTCTATCAACACACATCTCTAATTATTATCTCAACTTTATTTTGCCATTTACAGATGAAATGGAGGACTTTTACAATCAATTTAAAACTATGATTGAAAGTAGCTACACTAAGCTAGGGAAAAAATTGGTACTCGTTTGTCACTCAATGGGATGTCCGATAACATTATATTTTTTGAACAACCAAAAACAAGACTGGAAAGATCGCCATATTCGTTGTCTGATCAGTCTTGCTGGAGCCTGGGGAGGAGCAGTTAAATCATTGAAAGCTTTCACTTCGGGTGATAATTTAGGAGTCATTGTTTTACCTGCATTAAAAGTTCGTAAAGATGAGCAAACATTTCCTAGTTTAGCCTATCTTATGCCAACGGACAAATTTTGGCCACACGATGAGGTTATCATGTCGACAACCGAGTTGAATGTTACAACTAGCAATTACAAAGAATTTTTTGATCTTGTTCAAAATACTGATGGATATGAAATGTGGAGAGATGTTCGTAATCTGACTTATGAACTCAAACCTCCTGGTGTTGAAGTTCACTGTCTCCATGGAACTGGTATCGAGACCATGGAATACCTAGATTATCGAAATGTAAAATTTCCTGATCATCAGCCAAAAATAACATTTGGACCAGGTGATGGTACTGTTAATGAAAGGAGTCTTAAAGGTTGCCTACGTTGGCAAACTCAACAGACACAACCAGTTTTTTATAAAAATTTCACCAAAGTTGATCATATGTCCATTTTAGCGGATCCATTGGTCATTGCTTACATTAGAACAGTTGTTACTGCAGAATAAGCCAATTTTCAGTTCTATCCTTCGACCATTGATGGAACCGATGATGAAAACGGAAAGGGAGCTCAATAACCATCTTCAAAATTCACATTTCCCTTATAAAATAATAAATTAAATTGCAATTTTATAATGAAATCTCCAAACAATCGATTTTGAAAGTGTACAAAACGAGTAACATTGCAAGAACAGATAACTCAAGATAATTCAAGCTTTTGAAGCAAAATTAGAATTTGAAAAGGCAATTGTAAAATTTGATCACATCACTAATGAAACACTGTAAAATACACTTAAAATCAATCCAAAGTCACTTTGAATTGACTGTATTCTGATCATGAAATCACTGATTGGTTCATGGCAATACAGTCCGACGTTCAAATGAATTATACTTTTGCTATCTAATTTTCAAATCCCGAGTGATACATTGTATTACTCCAATCAATGCATAAATAGCTTTTGTTTCTGGAAAGTCACAATAATTTATAACATAATAACTGTAAAATTAATTTGAATAATAGTTTGCCATAGAAAGATTAAATTTTTTACGCTTTTTTTGTTAAACATTTTGCGTATTGTAGCAATTAAAAGCTGTTATGTTGCGGATTCTTCCACTGATTAATCATAATCTAAATAGTTAAATAAAGATACAATTCTAAAGCTCATTAGTGAAAAGCAATGGATAATAAACTTAATGGCAAATTGAACTTAAAATTGGTGTATTAATACATCAAGAAACTGATGAATTGGCATAAAGCACAGCATGAATTGTTCAAGCCAAAGAAATACGATTAACTTTTGATTTCAGTCAACTTGTTTAAGTGGAATCGCGTTAGCAAATTGGTCTTTGAATAATTCTTTTGATCTCAATCAGTGAAAACTAGAGCTTGATATGCAGCAAAGAAATTAAATATTGAAAAATAAAAACAACAAAAATTAACCAAGTCTGCACATTTTGAAAATTATCCTTATAATAACTGTTAATAGTAAGATGCGAATCGTTATTGTTGTATTTTCCTCTCTGCATAACATGGTATTGAACCTTGTGATTGCACCAGTTACATTTACATTTGCATTGTAAAATTGTTAATCAGCTTCATGATAATCTTAATCCATCTTTTATCTTCGGTTATTAACTCGATCAAGTTGATTGAAGTCAAAGTCAATCTTTTGAATCAGTTGTTTGAGCTATAATTGTGTTTGCTTTTTTCACTTTTACCAGAGAAGTTCGGTGCTCGATGAGGATCACAAGTAATTTATGTTGGATTTAAGGAAATGATGTAAATGATTTTGTCACACTTTAGTGAGGTACATTTAACTGATTGATCTGACCTGCAATGAAAATGATAAAGTATTATCTCTATGGTAGTAAAAAGAGGATGTTGATCTTACCGTTTATTTTTAAACTCTTATGTTTTCTCCAGCTTCATCTTCTTGCGAATGATTTAAGGAGGTTTTGATTGTTGGAACAACCTCATCTTCATATTTTTCATCTCCACTTCATCCTCACTCCATCTTGTTCTCTCTCTTTCAATCCACAAATGAAAGAGAGATAAAGATAAACCAGTGTAAGTGATGAGGAAAGGGAAAAAAAGATAGCGAAGAAAATACGTATTTTTCCTTCTCTCTTTCTCTACCTCTTTCACTATCCCTTCGACATCCTCTCTTCTTTTACACTTTTTCATCCCTTCGCTCCCACTTAATTGTCTACGCTAAACGGATCTTCAATCTGAAGAGTGATAACATCACAAGGAATAGAGATAATCGCTGAAACAACCAGAATCAACACCAGGAAACTTTTCAACAGTAATCAACTGAACATCAACAAGTCCATTTGAAAATTTCCATCACATTTTAACTTTGCCTTGGTGTATATCAACTTGCCATATTACAATAATCACCAGCAACTGCAGATCGACTAATTAGCTTCATTAAACCATCAAGAATCAACATTTCAAGCAGCAAAAGAGTTTGCATAAGTTGCAGAAGATAGAAGCAAACGATTGAGTCAAGAAAAGCCAATTGGAAGTGGTTACCAGGGTTGGTTTTGATGGTCTACCAGAATGAAGACGAGTGTATAAAAACCATTTAAATAAATTAAAGTGATTAACTGGACCAGTTGGGTGCAGATTTTGGTAACCAAACGATTCACAATAAACAAAAGGAAACTGAAGACAACAATAAAACCATGCGACTTCTGTGAGTAAAATATGTAATTTTTTTATCGATTACAAAAACAGATTTGTCTTCCCCTCTTTTTGTACCCTCTTTTCCTCGGTTCCTTTCTCTCTCGTTTGCTTTCTGTGGCTCTTCACCATTTTAACAGTTCCAAGGTCTACTTACCTCTGAATATAAATTGTATCTTTTTATCTGTGTCTCTGGGTCGACCTTTACCCTTGATGCCCTCGAATGTGTTTTAATATGTTCCTATTTAGTTTAACCTCTACACGGTTAGCTAATATTAGTAGTTTCAGTTATCTTCATCTTAACCACCATCTACACCAACAGACATTATCAAAGATTAAATATGCACCATCAGTATTATCCAGTATTATTTTAATATCATTTTATCACCATCATCTTCATAGTATCTAATTGTTAACTAAATATCTGTGTTTATTATTGCTATTTCATTTATGTAAGTGTTTCCCATTTTTCTTTGCTACCTCGTTTACCTATTTCATCCTTTTCTTGGTTGGCTTTTTTTCTCGATGTAAATATTGGTTATGTACTGTTGCTTGATTACAATCACTGTACATGTTTTTGATCAAATAGTAGTGTTTTTTGCTTGGATCCTTGCTTTCGATTGGATGTTTTCTTGTTACGATTCAGTGTACCTTCAACATCTGGAATACTCATTTTCGCCCAATATTATGGTGATGTGTTAGCATGGGAATCGCCCTTTCATTATTGTTAACCTTTAGGCTCAAAAGTATATCGATTAATTCATCATATTGGATCTGAACAATCAAATCATTGGAAATATCACTGTTTTTGTATTCTCATCTCCTTGAATGAGTTTCCATTTTATTCTCTCATTGAAGCTCCATTTACCTTATTCATAACAATCTTTTTTAATATGTGATAAATTATTTCCTTGAAAGATTTATTTATACAGTTCCATTTGTTCAATTATGTGATTTATTCTGATTACCTAAACAAGTTTTCAATTGTGTTAGCAACATAGATGTTTACAATTTTGTCCAGGCTGCTCATAGATTACTGTTCGTCTTCATCAATGTGAAGCTTCCATTAGGGTGTCAACTACTTTCATTAGCATTTGGACTATCCTTTATTTTGTTTTGTCTCTCGAATTATTTCATGTTTTCGTTTATTTTAATTTTGTGTTTTGCAAAATATAGCTAGACCTCCAATTCATTTGATAGTTCAATAAGAGATATGCTACAACGAATAAGCCATCGAACAGCAATCAAAAATTCCAGGTTCTATCTTATTTACTTGTCAACTTAATTGAATCAACTAAAGACCGTCAATACCTTCAATGCATTTGGTATAATCAAGATAAAGGTTGATCTACGTAAATATTTGCTCCATCAGTTGGTTCCGGTTGTCACAAGTCAATTTGTGATTGTATTAATATCTTGTTTTACAGCCAGTTTAATTGGCTAAGTGACAGAAAGATGTCTCCAAACAAATGGTAAAAATTAATTAGATTGGTGATAAAAAATTCGGGTTAACTTCTGCTTTGTCCCTAACACACCTACACTGTTTACCACCATAATAGAGAGCAATAATCTTGATGTTTCCTTGTTCCAGCTCAAATCACTATGATATGACTATCATGTTCAATTTTGATTCATACAGTTTCAATTGATAATCACATTTATATCAAAAAGTTCCAGTCTATTCTCATAAATATTGATCAAGATTAATTTGACTGCCTAAGCATACTATTTATGGATGTTATTCAACCGGTTCACTGTGTTAATCGTCTCAATCAAATTAATTTTTCTATTGATTGTTGAATGCATGAATTGAAGTTGAGCTTTTTTTCACAATTTCATAAACTGCGTCTAGATTTTTTTTCCTTATAATTTTAAACACAACATTTTAACGAGCTAATTGTAATGGCTTTATGTTTCAATATTAACCTTTTGTTTTCTTCTTTTTATTCCCATAGAAACAAATATAACTCCACCTCAGATATCCACAGGAAAACATCAAGCGAGCGACAACAGCTGACACCAAAAGTTGAAATTAGTCCACCAGTAATCAAGCAACATGAGCAACCCCACAAAAAGGCTACTCTGATTGAAGGCAAACCATTGACTAATTTATGTTCCCCTGTTAATCATTCAAATTCAATCAAACCAAATCCAGTATCGGTTATGGCGAGTAACCATAACAATGTTGAAAACCAGCAGAACAATATAAACACCGCTGTTAACGCCACTACCAACAGTAACAATAAAATTGGTACAACCAGTCAACAGCAAGCACCAGTTTTATTAGCACTCAATGGAAACAACAATAACAATAATTCAGCTGCAACTACAACTCAAGAGGATTTATTACAGCCAGGACATGTCGTTAAAGGTATTACCACTGTTAACTGATTTTATCTTCATTTTAACAGTAATTTATCATGGCAATAATAATCTCACATTGATTTTACTTTATATGATTATCTAATTGTTATTACGTGTTTCACTAGTTTACAGTAGTTTCTCAATGTGTTATAAGTGTGGTATGGTTTCCATTATCAATATGCCATTGATTTTTGTGGCATCCGATATTGTTATTCACAAATATCTATCTGTTTCCATATTGATTTCATTTCTAATATTTGATTCTTTTTTATCCTTTTTTCAAACAACAGAGAGATGGAGAGTCGTCAAAAGGATTGGCGGCGGTGGATTCGGTGAAATTTACGAGGCCATAGACTTAGTTACACGGGAACATGTTGCAATGAAATTGGAATCAGCTCAACAACAGAAGCAAGTTTTGAAAATGGAAGTTGCTGTTCTCAAGAAATTACAAGGTAAACATTTGTTTATTTCTTGTTCATCAAACTACGATTTTTTTCCTCTTTCTGTTGCCTCTGTCTTTTCCTCCACCTTCCTCCCTTCCTTCAACAATAATGCAAATCTCGTGGTTTCTTTATTTTTCTCAGTGATTTACTGTATCTGATGTGATGTGAATCATTTTAGCTTTCATTTACTATGAGCAAAGTGCAAAGTAACTAAATTTTTGTTTTGTTTCAATGCAAAACTTCGACTCATTCTTCACCAACAACGTAATCCAACTCATGGCAATCCTTGATTTCAAACATGTTTATATGTTTTATTTTTCATCTCAAGACTTACTTGTTTTTCACACATTTTCATGTTGATTATTATTCAAAATTTTCTGTTTTATTAACATTTCCATCGTAATTTTTCCATGAAAAAAGAAACCTGCCTCTGAAGCAAACCTTGTTTATTAACAGTCTCCTTCACCCGATCAGATGAATCTTTCATTGCCATGGACATGATGTTGGCTTCAGTAGTAATCGTAAAAAAATGAAATAAAATAAAATAAGAGCATCTCAAAGTAGACTATTTCATCTGAGCTGAGAAAATTATCATTTCCAAGATGTTTGGATGAAATCCATCAGTTGAGAGAATCCTTTCCGCTCTTACAAACACTTGTGTATTTTTGCATCTTTATTTGTCAAAGTAAACCCTTTCCTCGAATTTCTTTCATTTCGTTTAATAACAAGTAATTGTTCTAATTCATGAACTAGAGTAAATACGTAGTAACATTATATGTTTATGATTGATTAACTTCAGATATTTTTTTCTTCAATTCATTTTCCCTGTCGACATTGATCATCATGTTATTAACATCTATTGTTTGCTCTCAATGATTCTAGAACCATTCAATTACAGATCTTAATACACCTATTTATTATTAAATTATTATTTCTCAGAATTACTTTAATATTGAGTTTAAATTTTGTATCAAATTCAAATTAGACTCAATGTTATTCCCAACTTACCGGATCGATAATCCAAAGTCTCTTCATTTCTCTTCATGTCCTCCTTTTCATTTCCCTCATTTTATCCCTTTCACCACCAACATTATCATCCCTCTTTCATTCAACTCCCTGTGACTTATTCACTTGAACAGGAACATTCGAAGTCCTGACCTTGAGACATTTTTTTCCTTCTTTCCATTCTCTATGAACCAGAAGATGATGAAAAATGAATGTTGAACAATGAAGCTAAAAAACAAGGAAAAATGAGGAACCACCTTGAATAGCTCATACATCAGTATCATGAAATGAACAGTCCTTCAATTACATCAGATCAATATTGTGATGATTAAATAAACCCTTTCATAAACCAAGAAATCATTCATTGATACTTTGATGAAACAAAGATGCCTTTGATTAAATTTCAATTTGCAATTCAGTTAATGTTATTATTCACAATTAATCTTAATATCTATTTTGTTCACCATAATTTACATAAACAACAAAATAAGCCTCTTAATTATCTTCCTTGTTTTCAAGCAACTATGAAATCTTTTCAAATTATAATGATATTATCAGCGATTCCATGTTTTTTCACATGTTTTTCCTTCTTCCCATTTCACTCATTTTTACTTCCTTATGAAGTTTTTTTCTGCCTTTCTGAGTTCACCAACATTTCTGGCAATGGATCAAGAAAAACACTTGGAAAAAGTCTCAGAATCGGACAAATGATCATTTTTCTTCTCCTTCAGTTGAGCATCATCGTGATGAGGAAGATGATGATTTGAAATTGAAGAGGTTGTCTAGCAGATAAATGTCTGTTTTCATCTCTACTAAACATGTGATTCAGTTAATCCTTTCAAAGTTAATCCATGAAATATGCTTTGATTTATTCATTCAAATCAATAGCTATATCTAAATACATTATATAATCATTAGTTGGTTCATTTGATTCAGCAAAAGTATCACTTTTTTCAATATATTACTCTAAATTTATTGCTTTATTTTTCTTAATGTCAAGGATAATTTTCAATGTTGCTATCATTTACTCATTTTGTACTCGTCTTAATCATATTAGTAACTAAACATTATTTGATTCATGGTTATCTTAGTGCCAAAGTTTCAATTCTTGAGCTTTACTTTCATCTATTTACGATGTTATAAATGTATTGCATGATTTTCATGTCAATCCATTTGATTTATTTGATTTGCTTAAGATTATTTAAAAGCTTTTTATAAATTAAACAAGCAGTTCAATTTACATTCATTACTATTGATGATTTCATGAAAATTGTCACTATTTAAGTAAATCTTATTTAGTATGATCAACCTTAATCAAACATGTATTCTGTAATCAAGTTTATTGTTTAATTTGATATTTGATATTCTGTTATGATTAATTACTTTGTATTCTTGATCGACAAAACAATCATGCGATTAAAACATCAAAAGTCATTCAGTTATTGATGGTTGATTTTAGTTGAGATGCAAGCTTTTAATGTTTCACTTTTATTTCTGGTTTATATTTATGATCAATTGATTGTTGTTTACAATAATCCACTATTATGGTAAACTTGCAATCGTAATTATCATCATTAATATTATTCATACTTTGTCGTTCACAAGCTATTGACTCATTTTCAAGAGTACTTTAGGGCTGTTCATGAGTTTGATGTTGATTATGTTTTCAATGAGTTTCAGATCAATCAAACCAATCTAGAACAAACTTAATCAAAAAATGAGCGTAAATTGGGCGGATATCTTATTTTCATAATATATTAGATTAAATTAAATTGCAATATGTTGACCAAATTTTTAGTTTGTCTTTGTTATTGATCTCTTGACCCTTTTTCATTGAAATATGTCTTTTTGACACTTTATTTTTATGAAGCTACTGCTAAAGCCTTGCTTATTTAAATAGCTTATTTTTTCTGTGAAGCTAAAAATTTACTTATATGTTATTTCATCACAAATTCAGCTTTATATATTCTTTATATTCGTATAAATTAAATTCTCTATTTTTTCTTTCAGGCAAGGAACATGTTTGTCGTTTCATTGGATGTGGCAGAAATGATCGTTTCAATTATGTTGTTATGCAGTTGCAAGGTAAAAATTTAGCTGAGCTAAGACGTAGCTGTTGTTCATCTCGAGGTGGATCATCATCAGCAGCTTTCAGCTTATCAACAACCTTACGCCTTGGTTTACAAATATTGAGATCTATTGAGGCAATCCATAAAGTTGGCTTTTTACATCGAGATATAAAACCATCAAATTTTGCCATTGGACGACATAATCATAATAATCGAATTGTTTATATGCTTGACTTTGGTTTAGCTCGTCAATACATAGTTGCCTCTTCATCATCAACTACAACAGCCAATAGCACCGCAAATAACAACAATAATACTAGTACTAACACTAATAATAACAATGCCAACAATGCTAGTAATAACGGTAGCATTACTAGTAGCAGTTCAAAATCAATTGAACCGGCTAAATTTGAAGTTCGTCCGCCACGAGCTGCAGCTGGATTCAGAGGAACAGTCCGATATGCTTCATTGAATGCCCATAAAAACAAGGAAATGGGTAGACATGATGATCTCTGGTCGTTATTATACATGATTGTGGAATTTGTCAACGGATTTCTTCCCTGGAGAAAAATAAAAGATAAAGAGCAAGTTGGTCAAATGAAGGAACGTTATGATCATAGACTACTTCTGAAGCATCTTCCGCCTGATTTTAAACAATTCCTAGAACATATTCAAGGTTTATCTTATTATGATGCTCCCGATTATGATTTTTTGGCTGCTATATTCGAGAAATGCATGAAACGCCGAGGTATCAAAGAATCTGATCCTTATGATTGGGAGATTCAGGCCCAAGAAAAGGAGCTGAAAGCAGCTCAAGCTTTACTTGCAACTCCGATTACTGGTACTTCTGTACCAGCAGTGACTTCAACTCAACAACAACAAGCCCAATCTGTAAATCCACTTCAGCAAGCAGCCACATCAACTGGCCCTGGTAAAGTTTACCAAGCAATTGCTACCAATTCAGTTACTGGCTATTTCAGTGAAAATACTCAAAACAAAGATACCAACAATCAAATTGGTAACTTGACGCAAACCAATGCCAACAATAATAATATTAATTCCAATGCGCCTGTTAATAATAATAGTAATAGTAATAATGTTAATTTCAATACTAACAATGTCAATAATGCTGACAGAAGTGGTGCTCCTTCTCCCGTGCTTTACCAAGACGGAAAACCTGAAAATACAAATATTCACGATTCTGGCCAAGTAACCGGCTCTGGACAGCAAGCATCAGTTCCTTCAAATTTTCCATTGGTTAATAAACCATCTACTTGTAGTGCTACTAATGTTAATTCAGGAGAAACACACGATAATGTCCACTCTAAAGTACTTAAATCTAAGTCAACCACTGCTGTTACCAATACCTCTTCTGGTGGTATCGCTGGTAACAACAATGGGTCTAACCAAGGAGTGACAGGTAAACCACAGGCTGTTGTAAGACGTAGTAATTCAAACAGAGTCCAGTCAACAAAATGTACTCAACCGCAGCAATCTACAATCAATCAACAATCAAATTCATCTGTTGTATCAGCTGCTGCCGCAGCAGCCGCCGCCGCTGCTGCTGCTGCTGCCGCAGACAACAGTCGTCGACAAACAATGTTTGATATAAGTGTTACTCAATTTGCGGTCGCTGATGATATTAGTGCGCTTGGCTTGACTGGACAAACTGGAGCTACTCAAGGAAATGCTAATGGTGCTAATTACAAGCAACTTGGTGGTGTTACTTTAATGTCACGTTGGGGAATGTCATTCGATGAAGAAAGTGAAGGTGGTGATGGTGGAGTTGATGATGAGGAAGCTAATGTTCAACTCATGAGAAGTTCTTTCAATGATAGATCGCTCAATCATCCTGAATCTTATTCTGGCAAAATCATCGGAAATTCGTCTTCTCAGGTAATACTCTAACGAAATTTGTTGCTCATTTCAATGAGCAACTCAATCTTGCAATCTTTTCAAAAAACTTTCATTCTCAACAAGAGTGTGAGGTTTTACCGTAATAATAAACACCTCGAAAAACACTGAATTTGAAATGGGATACACTGGATAACATTGATTCAGATGATAGCTTTAATTAATGAGTTACCACAAAGCTTGTCAATCATGTGTCAATTTTTGTTTTATTTCATGCATGTTTAAAACAAACACAAGCTTTTCACCCAAAAAAGACTCAACTTTCATTACTTTTCTTCCTTATTTTTTCCCCAATAACCAGGGTAATAGGAAATTGGCAAGCTTCAGTTATGAATTATCATGCAAATTCCTTTAATCAAACATCATTTATCATCTGATGTAATACTAATTGTATTTGTACATCAAAATGGGTCAAAAGAGCTACTCAAATTTTTGAGTCAAGTAGATTCAAGTATGCTATAATTGTATTTAAATACAAAAGTAATTGAGGATTCAAATGACTATGAATTCACAGATTAAAGTTAATCTTGTTTCACTTCAACTAAACTCATTATTGTAATAATTGTCAAATATCTATTAATTTTTTTTCTCTCTTTTCTCCAGAATGTCGCTGCTTCATCGCCAATTATTCCTCCTTCACCTTCACCTCCAATCATGGTTACCTTCCAAGGGCGATATCAACATCAATACTCGTCTCCACCTCCACCACCCCTTACAACCTCCTCATCCCTTCAACCAATCTCAGCTATTCCTGTAAATACCATGTCACCCTCATTATCCACCCAATTGTTGCCTAATATCACAAACAAAGAGACTAGTCAACAACCATTGGAACCAATTGCTCCAAATGATCAGGTGAAAGATGGAGGCAAAAATCTGGTTAACCAAAATCTAAAATCTAGTCAACCTAGTAATCAAAAGGATCCCTTGATTTTTGATAAACACAATTCAGACTCACCTAAATCACAAGGTATGAAAATTGAAACTCACTCTATTTTTAGTAACTCAGTTAATGATTTACTGTAAATGGATTTACCTGATTACACTCAATGAATTTCATGTATTTTTGTTGCTCATCTAAAGTTCAAGGTTAACCCATTATTTTCTTGGATTTCTCTTAAATCTTCTCCATCTTTTCAGCAATTTATAGCTGAAAATAAACTTGTCACCCTTTTTTGCATTCTTAGCCTTGTCAGTAAATTACTTAAACAACTTTTGATTAGTTTATGACAATTCACTTGGTTACAATTCATTTGACTCAGACTCATCCATATGTTTCTTCATTGAACTTGAACCTTGGTAAAAAGTATTACAAAATACAGTTTTATGAATCAACAATTAAATATAACTTGCTGCGCCAAAATTGTCTTGATTTTCAAATAAGTTTTATAGCACGCGTTGTTTTTTTCAATAATCAATTATAGTCATCATGAAAGGTGATCTTTATTGATAGTTTTCAGTCATTAATGGATTTAACCAAAACAAATAACAGATAACCTTGAAAAAGTCTAGTTTTTTGGAAGCCAAACCATGAAAAGTGATAAAATCAATCAACGTCTTTCAATGAATGAGCAAAAATTGACTGTTATACATTGAGTGATCAATTAACAACCCTTTTCGTTTAAATATTGATGATTCCAAAAATATTGCAAGTAAAGTTATTATCAATAACTAATTAACTCTTTGTTTCTTCAATCGATCAGCAGAATCTCCTGAAGGTGAAACATCAATAGATACTCAACCACCGCCACCGCCATCACCACCTCATCAACAAGTATCACTCAATTTAGCTCCATCTCCACCAAATATATCGCCACCTCCAGCTATGAAGCAACTCAAAAGTCCATTTTCACCTACCAAAGAAACTCATGATTCTCATCATCATCATCCTCATTTTTATCACCATTCATCTCATCATTCAACTAGTCCACATGGATCGCCTCGCTCAACATATCCAGAAAGCAAGGAAATCATTGGTCATGATAATGGTCAAACCTCAAATGATGCAGTTAAAATAAATAAACGGGATAAACGAGAGAGTATAAGACGACGCCGAGAATCTCGTTTAAAACCGATCTCTAGACGATCTTATTCCGATCCAGAGCATTTCATTGGAATGAATAAAGGTTCTTCAGGTCGAGTTTCTTCAGGCCACGGTTTAATGGCTGGATCATGTTCAAATGAAAACATTGAAGGTTTTAGTTTCCTAACTCGAACCTGGTCATGTCCCATTATCGGATGTACCATTAGATCAAGCATTAGTCCACCAATTAAGCAACAATTAAGTTGCAATAGTTTTAATCAAGAAGAGATAATCTACAATGTAGACATTACTCGAAACATTGCCATTGTTTGTGGTGGTAAAAGTGATACACAGTTAAACAAATCATCTCAAATTTTATCTTCTTTCATTTCAACCTCACTTCCAAACATTCACCTTTCCTTGGACGAAGATAAAATACCATTGACTCCACCACCTCATTTATCATCATTTCAACCAACACAACTTTCAGAATCATCTCAACCCAATGGGACAACATTAAAACCAATTACAGCATGTTCCTCATCATCTATTTCATCAGTCTCAAATAAACCTCCTCTGGCCATGTCTACCTTTCTCGATGAACGTATCAAGGAGTCATCCATACATCCCTCAATATTGTCATCACCTTCAGAATTATCCTCATCAGTGCTTCCCAAAATGATTTCTATCAATAACCTGGCCTTTGCTTTAGGCTTAGAGTCAGGTGATTGTGCTCAAGTAAAGGATTCCAGAAAGATTATTACCAAAACTGAAGGCAATAAAAGTGATGAAATTGAATTGATCATTGAACAAGTTGAGGAGATTGAAATTGTTGAAGAGGAAGAGGAAGCCGAGGCAGAAGACGAAGAAGAGGATGAAGAAGAAAAAAACTCAAAAGGTGCTAAGGAACCAAGTGGAGTGGGAAAAGAGGAAATTGTACTAGAAGGGCTTGAAGAAGTCGATGAAGATGATGACGAGGATGATGAGGAAGAGGAAGAAGTTGAAATTGTTGAATTGGTTGAATATACGGAGAAGAGATTTTCGGTTGATTGTCCCAATCAAGAAGATGATAAAACAAAAGAGAAAGGAGCTTCCTCAATTCATCCCAATGAAGATATTGTTTCTAAAGACTGTACCTCTCACGCTGTTGGTGTCGCTGTTGAAACTGTTGATGTTATTGATAATGGTGATGATTATGGACAAAACAAATCTAGTCTAAATGTGATTAAAACCCCTTGCTCCTCGTCTCTTGTTACTGGTGAGGATAATGGGAATAGTTGTGATCCTAATGATATAAATGATGAAGTCTGTGGTAATCATAAGCGTAACACATTACATGAAGTGCCCTCATTTCCATATAGACGTCGACGAAGAAGACCCGAAGTGGTTAACGGTGATGATAGTAATAATAATAATAGTAATAGTAATAATGATAATAATTTTACTAATAATACAGTCAATACTCTTCCATCGGTTGTTGCATCTTCTCACGATTATATTGTTCCAACAACCAGGTAAACAACTTACCATGAAAAAAAAACAAAATTGGTTCAAGGGTTACGATCAAGTGAAATGAGTATCAATTTACTTGATTATATTTTAACAATACTTACTTCGGTCTTGGTTGGTAGCTTTGGTTGCCTCAAATGTTCACTATCTTAACCCTTCTATCGATTTCCTTTTCCCATTTTTCGTACCAAATTTTACTAATTTTGTTTCTCTTTTTGGTTATTTCTCTTTTTTGTCAACTCTTCTCTTCCCTTTTCCTCCTTTTTTCTTCACAGGCGAAGAAGATATCGACCTTTGTCTGCACAAGACTTTCAAGACGATGATAATTGAGATTATTATATAGTCTCAATGTATTATTTTTTGCTTCTCTCATTTTAATTGAGAACGAGAAAAAAAAGAGAAATCATCAAATTTAAAAGAATCAAGAATATTAAGTTTTCTCTCATCATCAAATCTCATTCTCTTCCTTTATCTCTTTCTTTCTCTTTCTCTTTTTTGAATCCTCAAGAAAAAGAAGTCAAAGGCTTGATTGTGTCAACTTCTGATTGACATAAACATGGATCACCTTGTAATTAATCGGGAATAATCAGCGACTGAACATCATTTGAAGACTCATCAACATACAAATCAACCTTAAATCTCTCAACTTACTTACCAAAGAAATTTATCGATATGGAGTTCACGAATCCATTTAGAAGACGATGGCCTTTATTTTAACAATTTCAATAATTCAAGCCAAATGGCTTTTAATTTTATTCATTGAGCTGAAAATATTGATCTGCAATTACAATGGACATTGTTCATCTTTACTAATTTCTGGTCTCAGGATTTGTGTTTCTTTCCTGTTTATCGTTTCTTTTTCCTGCCTAAACTTTTGTTGAACTTTTTATTTTCAAGAATCACGAATTACAAAATTTTAGTTAATTTCTGGTCAATTGTTATTTTCAATTAAACAACAATGTTGAATTAAAAATTGTTTGAAAGGCAACGTTTGATTGAATAAAGTTATCATTGCTATTTACAACATTTGATCTGTACTTCGATGAAACGGTAAATTAACATCAGCACTCAATGAGAATGGTAAATGAAACAAAAAATCAATTTTTTTAATCAATTTATTTATTGTATATTTAGGTTGTAGTAATATAATGAATGAAAAGGTATCTATTATCATAATTATTGTAGCTGTTTAGTTAATGGCAGTTTAGCTTGCAACAAGTACAATTATTGATTGTGAAAACATTTTTACAAGGAATTATAACAAATCAATCAAGAATCAAGGGACTATTTTGTTAGGGTTAACTTGATCATCTTCATCATTGTCATCTTGGTTTCAAACGTTTCAGTATTTTTTGATTTTAGAGCTCAGAAGTTTACATTCTGGCGATTATTTCAATCTTATGTATTGATAACCAGAAAAGGGGAATTAATTTGGCAATATTGTAAATGTACTCATTCATCTTACCTCAAAATTAAACTGAAAAACATCAATACTAAAATTGACTCATGATTTAGATATTTAAATATTGATTATTTATCGATTGAATGGAAAAAATAATTACAATTTATTGGTACAAAAAAACCTTTCTGATCGGTTACTCTTGATTCGAGGTAAGATTAATTTTTGCTTCACTTCGCTATTAATTTCCCCTTTTCAATGTTAATAACTAAATCTAATTGTCGACTAATAATATTCTAACTAATTGATTGATTTATACTTAAATGATACTAACATTCAAGTTATATGTGTATTGTTTATGTTTGATTGCACTACTAATATTGCTGGGTATTTAAGCTGAATTTTTACCTGTTGAGGATTGAAACATTTAAATTGGTTACATTGATTTTTCATGCTAGTAGCTGGATAAGGTTAGGTAATTGACAATCATTAGATGAAAAAGGTTTGGAGGATTCACTGATTGTGTAAGAAATTGAGATTGAAGGTGATCTTCATAAGTATACATTGTTGTGTGTAATGTATGTAAACATTAAGGATAAAAGGGTTTTTAACCAACCTGGCATTAGGTAAAAATGGATGACAATGAATATGAAAGAGGAGCAAGAATGGATGTGAATGTACTTTAACATAAACCATGAATATCATGAATAAATATGGATGAAAAGAAAAGAGATAATCTCGATTATTTTGACACATTTGACAGTTTGTTTGACTTGAGATTGGGAAAGGCTCATTTAAGGTGTGAAAGCTTTTGTTGGTAATAAATTTATTATTATAATGTTACCTAAACGATGATGGCGATACACAGATGATGTTGATTGTAAAACTTAATGAACTTTACTATTCAGAGTTCCAACTTGAACTGTCTATTTTATTTAATATCATCCGTATATATCTTACATAAGTTAAATCCTCATACATAATTCGATCGATAATCGATAAGGGTGTATTCCTTAAATCTAATACATAAAATCTAATCAACTAAAGTTTGGGTGGGTTACATATACCGGCCGCCATTCTGAACAGCCACTGTTCAGTTACAATAATAGTGTGGAATCTTGGAAAGTTAATCTGTTGTTAGTTGATTGGTCCTAATCTTTGAAGATGAATGCCATCCCTCAAGCTCTATAAGAGGAGAGTTTATCTCCGCTCCTATGGTATATGAAATTTCACCTTTAGAAGATTTGCTCCTGAGTATGATCCCACTTAAACTTTTAGGATCTTCATTTCCACACTTGCGACAGCAGTTTGGTCCAACTCCGCAGAATTCAAGTTGGTAAGTCTCTTCTTCTGTGAGGGGAGGACCAAGACAACATCCTTTGTTTTTCGTTGGATTGTCTGGTCGGAATTTTTTACAACATCCCTCATAATCGGACTTGTGGATTGGTATACAGTCGTATTCAGTGTTCCACTCTTCGCAACACCATTTGCAAATGATTACAAATTGACTATGAAGACGATTAAATGAACTATCATCTAATTCATATCTTGTGGGATATTCTTCGAAGTCCAAAGGGGGAATTGAGAGAGTAGTACGAGCAAGTTTGGAGTAGTATTCATAGAACTTGCTTATCTTTGCATCACTGGCCAGGATAAACTGTTTCTGATTATGATTTGTTGGAGTACCTCTATGGCAAGGAATTTTCGTCATGGAAGACTGTATCCAAGATTTTTCAAATCTGCTGACCGGAGAGAAAGGAACAACATCGACGAAAGCAAAATCATAAGGTTCTGGTGGATCGCTACAATCTTCAAGATAATCATACTCGGGTTCGACATGTGCATGTCTAACTTGGCATTGGGATTTGACTGACTGTGCAAATGCAGACTCATTAGCATCATGGAATGAGCCGTCGATTGCATGGTCCATACTGACAAAGAGTCCTAAAGCAGCGTAGTCCGCATTATCTGCAAATTCCTCATAAGAAATTTTCTTGAGTCCACCTTGAAAAGGACAACAGAAGGAATAGGAGGCACCTCCAATAATGCCAACATACTGGATGGTTCCGTCCCAAACTGTATTTTTGAGACCCAAGTCACTAGCATAATGTATTATATATTGCCAGAATACTATGCTTTGTCTACTTCGGTTGCAGAATGGAATGAATGCCTTGTAAGATTTGTCATTCATCTCGGGGCCTTTATTGTAAGATAAAGAGGTTTTGTTAATTGGATTTAGGATAAGGGAATTACAATGATCATTATGTTCAATAGAGTTACATTTATAGTATTACAATTTTTAGGAATAAAACTAAGGATCTAATACAATATACCAGCCGCCATTCTGAACAACCAATGTTCAGTTACAATATTATTCAGATGGTTCAATACCTAGAATATTTAGCTTAATCTTTGACTTTTGGGTTACAGGGATATCTATAGGTAATACGGTAATAACAGTTGGTTTAAAACAATATTGGTGCTGTCTGAGAAATTTAGTATCATCTAACAGAGTATGGTCTAACCTCAAGATCGCACCAACTTTACAACCAATAGTTTCCTCGATCTTTTGTCTTAAAACTGCACCGGACTCAAGTAAGGACAGGTTATTAATTTGAAATGTTTTATCTAGATATTTAATGGTAAATTTAGTGTACTTTCCATGCGGGTTATTAACACTGTTCATGGGATTGGATGTAGATGGTATTGGTACCATGGAATCACTATGTGGTCTGGCTAATTCTAATTGGATTACTTTATTTTCTAATTCTTTTATTCTTGTTTCTGATCCTGCTGTAATTTGTTTTCTGAGGGTATTTTCTAAGGTTAATTTCTTAATTTCTTCATCTTTAGATTTAAGCTCTGCTTGGTTAGAAATGAGTTCCTCCATGCAATAACTTGAATGTATTTCTTGATTCCAATTTTTGGAAGTGCATCTCGTGCAATTTTTAATATTATGGGGGCAAGTATTTGTGTGTGAATCGAACTTTTCGTTGTCTATAATTTCTCTACATGTAGGGAATCCACAATATACTTTTAATTTATTCCATTCTTCTATTGATCTAGGACCCAACTTGGGCCTCTGTATACATCTAAGTGTCTTCCTACAATTCGGACATGGTTTAAACTTTTCACCAGCCTTTTTGGTAAGATCATAAGCCCTTAAGCAGGTATTGGGACACATGCAAACTCTACAAAAGTTACAGGTATGTTCACTAGAATGATTTGAAATTAATTCTGAGCATATGATGCAAGTGAAGTCCTTGTATGCTTCTGAATCTACAAAATCTCTCATAACTTGAGGTTCAGGAGCTTGTTCCATAATGGATAATATTGCTGGATTTGGTGGTGTTGGTGGTCTATTGTACAATGCGTCAATGTCAGCGTCAGCCTCAGTGTCAGAGTCAGTGTTAGCGTCGGAAGTTGGAGGATTCCAATTGGACCAATTCAGCTCACGGTGAAATCTTCTTTGCCAGTTCGATGAATTGAAGCGAGAAGTGGATGGAAGCGGACCAGAATTTCGATTGGAAGAAGTATTTCTAACACTAATACGTCTACCTCTACCAATAGCGTGACCTTGCCAATCCATCGGATTGTAACGAGAAGTGGATGGGACTGGATCTGAATTATGACGGGAGGTGGATGGAACTGGATCTGGATTATCACGGGAGGTGGATGGAACTGGACCTGGATCTGGATCCGAACTTAGGTCAACAAATACTGGACTTTGTGGTCGTGGTCGTAGACGATCTTGGTACATGTCGAATAATCTAGATTTGGATAGAATTTATAATATAATTAGATATTTGAATAACAGCTAATGTAATCTAAATTAGATGCTAAATCCATTAGGTCTAAGTTATAATTAATATTATAGTATAACAGCAAAGAGCTCATTATTCAACTAATACAGAGAGCTCAGTGGAATCGATATAGGTGCTAACTGCGTTTTATAATCTTGGTAGTTCGAATCTGGAACCATGTTTACTGCAATAACGGGTTTTTTAATGCAAAATAATATCGTGTTGAACAACTTCGATATTATCAGTAGCATTATGCATACGGTTATGACACCCAATAAAACTGTTATTAGGCTTCTTTTAATCCAAGATAACCATGATTCATCGCGTTGAATTTCTGTTTTATGTTGTATTATCAGTTCTTCCAACAGTCCAAGATCATAGGGTTTTTCCTCGACAACCGGTCTAATATTTGTTAACTTCCAGTTAATCAAATTAGAAATAGGTGTCATTTCAAAATGTTCCAACGTGGCAAGCTCACTAAATGGATAAAGTTGACCATCGATGGAAAAGTTCTGATCCATTGAAACTTTAGTAATCTCATTCGAACACGGTCCAGTACTTCCATATTGAGTTAAATTATGGCCAACACAATAGACATAATAGTAATCATTAACAATCTTAATCTGGGGTTTCCTTATTTTGAATTTAGTTGCTTCAATACAGTTTTCCTTCTCCCAGAGTTCCACTCCTTTCGATACGTCACAATAATTGGGGAAGTGAATCAAGTATTCTTCTTTTAATTCGTCAGCTTCAATACTACACATTTCTTTTGAAGTTAAATTAACAGTGACATACTGAGGTCCTTTGTACTTCAACAAACATACTGAACCATTATTTTTCTCAAGTAACGTGAACGGGTCTGCTTTCTTAACAATCAAATCAGTGGCTATTTTTGCAACTCTAAATGTGAATTGCAAATAAGTCTCTTCTGATGTTTGATTTTCTTTCTTAATAACTCGACATTTTGCATCTGACACCTTCGTTAATAGGCATGTTTTCCCACATGGTAAAGTAACGTTGAAAAAGTCAAACGTTGAAATCGGAATGGTTTTATTCGTCTGAATGGCCTTCATAGTTTCTTGCATGACTGAGATTAATCTATTCACTTGAAAGGATATGTCAGCTGCTCGGAATGAATTCTCGTAGGCACTATGCTCTAGCTGGGCGACTCTTATCTTTAAGTCTGCTAATTCGCTTGACATATGCATCATTTTTGCTTGATGCGCCTTAAGAGCATTTGAGATTTCGGTGAGAGCATCGTTGGTAATCTGATCTACTGTTTTTGAACCTCCACTGAAGCTATTGATCAATGCACTTGTACCAACAATCATGATAGAAGAGATAAAAATCACGGCCATCAAACCACCGTCTCTTTTGTGTCTCGACGAAACTTCATTTTGACTACATAGCTTTTCAACTGTTTGCATCTTTTCTTTGATGTATTTTAAACAAGTTTGTCTTGCGATGTAGAAAATATCATTCACATGCGTATATTGAAAGCAAATCTCATCCGCTTTATTATAACATTGAGTACGATTTCCCTTTTTGATGAATTCTTTACAGCCTCGATAAGTTTTAAGTGGTTTAAGTGAAGCTCCCATAGTTAGTGGTGAACTATCCCAAATGTAACGTGGTTTAGTTTCCCACACTATTTCACAGTCTGTTGCATTATTTTGAGTGTCTTTCCAATCAATATTCACTTCGTCAAAGTAACTTTCATATTCAGGAATTTTCTTGCATGGATTTACAAGAGCAATGGTATGGTTGACTCGAATATACCCTCTCAAGTATTTATTATGAGTAGATTTCCATATTAGTGAGTCAGCAATGTTGATTGATTCACAAATATTTGTCATTAAAGGCAGGAAAAGTAAAAACAGTAAACTAGTTGATAATTTACTAGTCTTTTGACCACCAGAAGAAGATCTAGTCTCCTTAACAATATATGGTTTGATCTGGGATCCATGTACTCGTTTGGGTTCGTAACCTTCGTCCTGCTGTAAAAGATAGGTAGTTTCTCCTATCTTCTCTATAATTTTAAATGGGCCTTCATATTTTGATTCTAACTTATTGTTTCGCACTTGTTTTTCATACAATACTAGATCTCCTACATTGAAGGTCCTAAGTCTGTGTCTTTTTTCATAATTCTTAGTTTGCTTTTCCTTTGATTCATCTGAATTTATTCTTGCTAATTCTTTCACTGATGCCCATTCATTATTGATGAACTCTACATATTCAGTGAAATTGACTTCTTTATTTTCTGGGTTTAGTTTTAGATCTATTGGTAAGTTGGGTTCTCTACCATATAAAAGATAAAATGGTGAGTACTGGGTACTCTGATTTGCGGCGCTATTATAAGCTAAATTTATCAATGGCAGTATCTGAGTCCATCTCAAACGATTGGTTTCTTGACAGTAATGAGATAACATCTGAACAATCGTTCGATTCACTCTTTCTGTCAACCCGTTAGTCTGAGGATGATAGGTAGTTGACAGTTGCCATTTTGTGTTCATGAAATCTGCAATTTCTTTTATTGTGTCTGCAATAAAATTACGTCCTTGGTCACTAACGATCGTTTTAGGACAACCGTGGCGTGATAAAATGTTTTCAATTAAAAATTTTGCAGTGCTGATTGCATCCTTCTTTGCTAAAGCTTTCATCTCTACCCACCGAGTAAAATAATCAGTGGCCACAATGATGTATTCCTTTCCTGAAGAAGGAGGTAAAGGGCCAAGAATGTCAATACCAACTTTCTCAAATGGAACTGTGACATAGATTGGTTTTAATGGTGGAACTGCGTTCCCTATCCCTTTTTTATTAAGCTGGCATTCCTCACAAGAGTTAATGTATTTAGCAATATCTTTAGTCATTCTTGCCCAATAATACTTAGTCTTAAGCTTTGCATATGTCTGGTAGAGACCACAATGACCTGAAGTAGCGTCATTGTGATAAGATTGTAAAACCTTTTTGACTAAAGGTGTAGGTAAAACTGGAACCCAGTTAGTCCCTATATCTGTTACGATCTTTTTCTCAAGGATTCCATCTTTTATTCTAAAACTACGAATGATTCTATTTTTTACTCTAGGTTCTAATTTGTCAATATCATTTAGTTGTTGTATTTGGGCTTGTGTTGTTGGGTCATTTCTCTGTTCTTCAATAAGATTAATATTTTCCTCGTCCTGTTCACTAATCAAAAGAGCGAAAATATCATCGCCTTGTTCTTTATCGTCATCATCTATTTTATTGAATTGGGGATCATTGGTAGGATAACGACTTAAACAATCGGCGTCGGCATGTATTTTCCCAGATTTATAAGTTATTTTAAATTCGAAAGCTTGTAGCGTCATGGCATAACGCATTAGTCTTGGGGGTAGTTTAGTCTTGGATTTTAAGAAGCATAATGCACAATGATCAGTTACAACTTCGAATGTGATGCCTTCGAGATAATGTCTAAACTTCTCAAAAGCATATATTATAGCAAGACATTCTTTGTCTGAAATGGGATAGTTGATTTCTGCACCTCTTATTTGTCTGCTCGCAAAAGCGACAGGTTTCCATTTATTTTCGTGTTTTTGTAGTAGAATTGCTCCTAAACCTACATCAGAAGCATCAGTTCTCAACTGTGTTTCTAGCATGTGATTATAGTGCGCCAAAACAGGTGCTTTGATTAGACAATTTTTCAGGTATTCAAAAGCTTCTATTTGAGTTGGTCCCCAAATAAAAGGAACTTCTTTTTTAGTTAATTGGGTTAATGGTTGTGCTATTTTAGCAAAATCCTTGATAAATTTACGATAATAAGAGCAAAGAGCTACGAAGGCTCTAATATCCTTCAAAGTAATAGGGACAGGGAAATTTTTTACTGCTCTGATCTTCTCTGGATCAGGCTCTTGGCCAGCTGCACTAATAATATGTCCAAGATATAGAATTTTCTTCTTAAAGAAAAAGCATTTGTCTGGTTTTAAAGTCAAACCAGCTCTTCGCAAACTATCAAAGACAGCTTCTAATCGTTCTAAATGTTCTTTAATTGTTTTGCTAAAAACTATTATGTCGTCAATGTATACAAGACAACACTTGTACTTAAGTCCTCCAAGACAACAGTTCATCAGTCTTTGGAAGGTTGCGGGTGCATTACAAAGTCCAAAGGGCATTGTTACGTACTCGTACATGCCAAAACTAGTCACAAAAGCACTTTTTTGTCTGTCTTCAGGTGCAAGTTCTACTTGATGATAACCTGATCTTAGATCTAAAAGACTGAAATATTCAGAACCTTGCAAAGCATCCAGTGAAACATTTATATTTGGAATTGGATATGAGTCTTTTACAGTTATAGCATTTAATTTACGATAATCAACACACATTCTCCAATCACCTGTCTTTTTGCTCACTAGAACAACTGGTGAACACCAGGGGGAAAAAGAGTCGACTATAATACCATCTCTTAAGAGTTCGTTAATAATTTGTTTCGTTATTTCCCTTTTCTGTGCACTTTGCGAGTAGGGAGACTGTGAGATCGGGGCATGGTGACCTGTCTCAATTCGATGCATGAAAAGATTGGTTCTACCTAATTCTTGTGGTGTAACAGCGAAAACTTCTCTATAGTTATTGCATAACTGATACAATGCTTGCTCTACACCACCTGGAACATCTTTCTCAATATTTAATTCTAATTCAGGTATTTTTGATTTGTCAACAAGCGTTGTTATCGGTTCAATTTCTAATTCGACATCTTCGGTCAATTCTGGTAACTGATCTACATCAGAAGACACGAAATCATTCAAATCATTCAGTAAATCATTTAGATCCTCAGATTCAGTTGAAGTGTCCATTATTGGTTCACTGTCTGATGATTCTTCTTCGGTAGTAACTATTTCCACAACTGGTTCTGCCCTACCTATTTTTATCTTTCTATTTGCACAATCAATGTTTACTTGGGCTCTCGTCAGTAAATCTTGTCCTATTAGGACCTTGAATTTGCGTGGCAAGTTATTTACTACTTGCATCTTTGTATCTATTATAGCTATTTTTCGGCCGTCTGTAATTTTTAACTGGACTTTCACCTTTCCTAAAATTGGTAATGGCTTATTATTTGCAGCAAATGGTGTAGGACCTTTATATTTACTCACATTTAGGTTAAGTTCATGGACTAAGTCTTTAGTAATGAGAGATATTTCTGATCCTGTATCTAGCATTGAATCTACTTTGCAGCCATTAACTTTTACAAATTGTTGAATGAGATTTTGGTTGAGAAGGTGAACAACCGGATTAACAAATGTAGCTTCGTCTGATTCAATGCAATAGTCAGAGTCTACCTCTTCTTCAGATTTATCGTCTCGATAAGTGGTAATTCTTACTTGTGGAGCTTTGCCACGACCTCGACCTCTACCTCTATCTTTACTAGGTGGTCTACCTCTACGTTTGGGTGAGGGTGATCTCTCCTTTGTTTTACTCTTGTATTCAGAGCCTTTAGGTGGGTCCATTTTAACTTCAGGTTCTTTAATAGATATTGAAGGTCGATTTCTCCAATTATCAGGGTCAGCATTGTTTCTAGGGAAAGTTCGTTTTGCAAAAGTTTGATTACTAACACCTGGATTACCTGGAATAAAGTTTCTTGCCGCTGTCTGATAATTTTGATTTGCTTGTGAAATCACTCGTTGATAGTCTTGATTATATTGTGCCATGTTTGGATTATGACTAGTAGCTGGATAATTATTTAACCCTTGATTACGATTGCCATAATTATTTTGACTTATTTCGTTTTCAGACCTTTTAGCAAAATAGCATCGCTCTTCAGTATGCCCTAATCTCTTACAAATATTACATCTCTTGAGAGATTCAAATTTTTCCTTCATTTGTTGTACTTGCGTTTGCAGTTGAGTTATTTCTTTACTGGGTGCATCGAACGGTGTTGAGCAACTATGCATGGCTCGTTCAGCCAATCTAGCCGCTTCAACCAGTTCATGTAAAGTTTTCGGGTTTTGGAGAGCAATGCCGTATTTAATTTGTGGTAACAATTTCTCTTTTATCATGCTAATGATAAAAACTTCAGGTGTCTGTTCATGGATTCTTCTGCATAATTCATGAATTTCGTAAATGAAAGCGATGGCTGATTGACCAATCTTTTGTTTAGATTTGTAAAGTTCCTGTGAAAGGTAAGACCTGTAATCTGCAGGACACAAATCTGCAATCATTCTAGTTTTAAGTTCATGATAGTCTTGGGGTGTGTTTTGTGATGGCACCACCATACCGTTTTGTGTATCAGGTACACTAGCTACATTAGGGACAGGTGAAGTTATGGCATAATACCACCTTCTAGCAGTGCCCTGCAAATAAGCTGGGAGTACATTAAACATATCTGTTTTTGACCAGCCTAAAGCTGCAGCTGCAAACTCAAATGAATCGAACCAGTCAATAACATTTTCATCATCGTCACCCGAGAAGAAGTTGATATTGACTGGAACATTCGGAAAGGTAACATTAGCTGTAGTAAGGGGTGGTACTAAGTTATTAGTACGAGTTTCCTCATTACTTGTTAGGTTAGGCTGAGTCATTTTAGTATTATTTATTATGTATTTATTAATATGTTTTTAAGATTGATAGTTTTTGCTAATTTCTACTTCTAATTGTGTCGTTTGATTCGAAACATATAAGACCATAATCTATTACTGTCTTGTCAGCGTGATGATAAAACATTACTATCGGTTGATGGTTAATAAACCAAGGGTGGATTCTTAATGCAGTACTTATTGCTTTAATCTTTATATTTTGATTAGGTTTAGTCATTTAATTTATATTTTGCATGCTATGATTCATTAAATTAATGCTTTACAAAAAAGATTTTGCTTTCAATGTTTAAGGGTGTACCCTGCACTACATTAAATAGATTGTAACATTCGTGATATGTGAATTCAATTAATGGTATTTACTTTTATTATTATAATAAGGATGATTGTAATCAATGTCAAGAAACAAACTGTCGAAAGAATGAACTCTTCTAGAAACCAACGCCTTATGTAATTGATGAGGTTATTACAGAATTCAAGGAAGATTAAGTTGAAAAGATAACAATAGAAAAACCAATTCATCAATGAATAAGTAAAGCGTCTTTTGTAATTTTTATAATTTAACTATTATCAAGCACGCAAGATTGTGGATGTTTGATTAAAATATTTGATTTGTTTTGAGCACGAAATAGGTGTGAAAAGTTTTATTAAAGGAATTACTTTTTATCTGATTAAATTGTAATCCTTCTTCGTGTGAGTTTGCAATAATTCAAGATTTAGTAACAATCCTCTTATAAATTTAATTAAATGAGGTGCGGTTCTTCTGAAAGCAATCTATCTGATATTAGCTTTAACCTATTAATTTAGATGTAATTTTCTTGTGAATTTAATTTTGTTAGTCTGGGTGTATCTATTTGTAGAATTAATTTATTTAGGTAATGATCAATCTTCAAAAGTTGACTTATATGATTTTATTAGATCTAATTTATCTCCTCAAACTTGATTTATTTAGACAAGCACACAAATTATTTTTATTGATTTTTTTTTTGATTAGTTTTATATATTGTAAGTGGTATTAGGATTAGATCCAAATATTTTATCGATAATTAGCTAGAATATTGGTTAATTGTTTTTTTATATCTTAGATATTTAAAGATTATCTTCGGTTAATCGTAATTGTACAGGGCTATTCAGACTTAAATCAAGAATTCATTTAAGAAGATTTAAATAAATATATATATTCTCAATTATGCAAGACGTAAATGTAATCAATTGATAAGTTTTAGAATTAATTAAACTTGAATTAGAATTTCAGATAGCGAATTAATCGAACTGTATGAGAGATGGCGAGCTGGAAGCTCTTAAACCATGAATCGATACAGTTTAGGTATTAAGATGGAATTATTTTCAGGCAAATTAGGAATATAAACTGTGAAATGTATGAAAGATGGCGAGCTGAAAACTCTTAAACCATGAATCAATACAGTTTAGGTATTAAGATGGAATTATTTTCAGGCAAATTAGGAATATAGACTGGGAAATGTATGAAAGATGGCGAGCTGAAAACTCTTAAACCATGAATCGATACAGTTTAGGTACTAAGGTAAAATAGTTTTAGATAAATTGGGAATATAGATTAGAAATGTATGAAAGATGGCGAGCTGAAAGCTCTTAAACCATGAATCGATACAAGTTAAATTCTGAGATGCAATTATTTTGGAAAAATTAGGAATTTAGATTTGAATTGTACGAAAGATGGCGAACTTAAAAATTCTTAAACCATGAATCGGTACAATCAAAATATCTTAGAATTAATATAATTAATTATAATGATAAATAAATTAGTGCACAATACGTAATAGTAAGTAATACTACAAACTATTTTCTAATGTAATACTAAAGAAAAGAGATTTGTATACGTTTACTTACGTTTTATGTATACAATATGAGTAAGGAGACGATCGATATTTACTTTCAAACAAAGCAATTGGGGTTGATTATTGTCAAATTTTCACCTTTTCTCAATTTTAAACAGTTGACTGTTGAGGGCCGCAAACGTTGCAAGGTGAAATTATTTTAGAGTACGGTTGGTATTAATTAATGTTAGGAATGTTATGTAGACCAATATATTATTGTCAAGTTGATGAAATATGGTTGAGGAAAGTAAAATGATGATAAATTTTTGATGATTAATGCTAGGAAATAACACAAAGTTAACTTTCACTTAAACTAAACTGAACTCAAAGTCACTGTGATTGTTTAGATGGTGAATTGTTTGTTTTTTTTTTGTTGTTGCTTTCTTCAGGTAGGTTGACAGAGAAAGTCAAAGGATGAAGTCGAATTGTTAAGGATTTTAACAGGAGAGATGATGAACGAACTATTTTTAAGATAGTTGAGACACCAAAAGATGAAGATGTTGTTGAAATGTGAATCACAAGAGAAAGCGATCATATATTTTCTTTTATCAGTAAAATACAATAAAACATTAGAATTTCACAGAGTTAGTATAATTAAACTTTTACGTTTTTCACAAATTAAATTTTCTATGATATTTGATGGCAAAATATCAAATTAAATTAGATTTTTTTTTTTTATAATATTAAAGATGGAAGGTTGTAATGATGAGTTGGCTGTTGGTATCGCAGCCTCACTTCGGGCACCAAAATGTAAAACTTAATGAACTTTACTATTCAGAGTTCCAACTTGAACTGTCTATTTTATTTAATATCATCCGTATATATCTTACATAAGTTAAATCCTCATACATAATTCGATCGATAATCGATAAGGGTGTATTCCTTAAATCTAATACATAAAATCTAATCAACTAAAGTTTGGGTGGGTTACATTGATGGTTATGGCCGATGTTGAAAGAGGTAAGTTGAAGGAAATGACTTGAGGGTTTTATATTGCACATAAAGATAAGTCATGGGCAAATGAATAATCTTGAAAGTCACCGGCAACATCTAATTGAGTATCATAAGTATCACAAGTCATTGTGTTCCAGTAAGCAGCTCCAGCCATCATTAAACCCACAGCTAAATCGGAATCTTCTTGTTCTTGGTTATTCTCTTGATCAGCTGAATCAATTGGATCACGAAGAAGTGAGTTATGAAAAGCCAGAATCCATTCACTCAAATCATCTAGAGTTGGTGTTAAAAACCAGTAAAATATTATTGTGGTTGTTCCTGTTGTATAATTTTCCTCAATTAAACCAATGGCCAATAGCTGTTCTAATTGATAACCCGAAGGTAAGACCGGTATTTTAGGTACAGATTTAATTTGTTGTCCAAAAATGATTAGAGTTGACTCTTTTTCGCATCGAATCATGGTTTGACTGGAAGAGGAAGGTGATTGTATAACAAAGGTACCATGTTTATAAAGGGTTATCTTGGTTTGTTTCCAATTGGAACGAAAAATCCTTTCTGTTGATTGAATAAGAGACGAAAATCAATTAAATAAATGAGTAATCCAGATAAACAAGTAAACATTACATTAGAGTAAACATTTTGAAGTAAATTGAATCACAAGATTCAAGAATAAAGATGGATAAAGACAAAGATTAGGATAGGGAATGTGCATTAACATTAATGACCAAGAAGGGAATCGTAGTTTATAAAAGGTTTACCAGGTAAAAGGAGATAGGATGGGAAAGAGGTAAATGTTGTTCACTTACTTTTATAGCGAAGTAAATTGCCTACTTTAATTTTGGTCATTCCTTTGATTGAATTATTTCACTTTTGGTGTTGCACAAATAAAATTTGATTTGGGTTTGGTGATGAATGTAATAAGTTAAAAAATAAAATGGTTAAGAAAGGGAATGAAAATCTTTGTGGAAGGTGGATTCTTGGTGGGAGAATAGCATGAAAAATGAATATCAGGATGAGAGTGATGTTGAAAGGATGATGTGGTGCCTATTGCTGACTGAATTATACAAGTATTCTGTTGATTGCTCAGGATAAAATATCATTGGCGAAATGTAACCAGAGAGAGTGAGTGAGAGCAAGTGTCTGAAGTGAGAAAAGGATAAATGGTGGATGTCAATCGATAAAAAGGATTTGCTTTACTCTACCATTTTCATTGAAAGATGATGAGAAGATGAAAATGATGAAGAGAAAGAGTAGAGAAAGGAACAAACAGATTCATCCTCTTTTCCAATCTTTTTACGAGCTTCCTATTGTCTATCTGTGTACATAAGGCTAAATTTGCTAGGACAAAAAAACCAACACCATTCAAAGGTAATAATGAAAGAACTGATATTCTGTTTTTCTCATGAATAACTTGTACATCTTCCATTTTCTTCTCTTCGTTTTTTTCTCTCTTCTCTCATTATATCAACTATAATGGTGATAATCAAATGAAGAAATGAAATGAAATGTGAAATGAAGAAGAAGGAGAAGACAAATGAAATGAAAAGTTTGCTTAAGACTGACAATTTAACCCCATCTGAAATATGTATGCATGATAGGCATGGGAAAAAAGATGATTATCCACCATTATCATCAACTTTTATAATCAATCAAAATGAATGTGCATACAAAATAACATGGAACCAAATGAAATGAACAGTTGACTGGATGAGTTAAATGTACTTATCAGCGTCAGTTTTTTTTCTTGTCATCTTTCAGTTTCAGTAATAAACAGTCTTTGAAGTTGTCACATCAGGCAAAAGTGTAACTTTTCAAATAGATAACAATTTTGTGTCTCTTGTTGTATTTTGTTTTCTTGATAACACTTGAATGTCACACCAAAATTTATTGATAAATGGTGAAATTAGGAGAGAAGCAAGCAATCCAAATAACCCGATATTGTGACAATGGTTTCGCTAGAAAGAGATGAAATCTGATTAAGTGAATCAAGGTGATTATATTTCCTTTGACTATTTGTAATTTTGACTTTTCCTTCCTTTTGCTTTCTTTCCTCGGGCTTTGTAACAGCAAATATAACATATTCAGTAGTGAAAATGTCTCAATGAATGGAATCACTAATCCCTTGAATAGGAATGATAAACATTGACTGAGAAGTATTCATGTCAACCATTGCCACTTCATCTTTTTTCCTCCCACACGTAAATAAATCCAGTATCTTTAAGCAATATAACCAAATAATGGGGATAAATAATGATAGTAATGCGAAAAGACTGACTCCTGAAAAGGTAGAGTCTAACATGTTTGTACCAACATCACCATCGTTATCTCAATTTGAAGTGACAATTTGAGATTCAATTGTCTTTCAACAGTTTATTTCTTGAAAAACTCGATATTTTATCAAATTCCCTTCTTTCAATGATTATGGTTCCTTTGAATAGTCTTTTCCTCTCCAATCTCCATCCTTCATTTGATGTCGAATTTTCCTTTATTCTCGCGATGCTCTTCCTTTCAATTCTTTTCTCGTCTTCAGTTAAATTCTTGTGCCTTTCAACTTTTATTCCTTCACTTTTTTCCATTTTTTACATTGATTTCAACTTGATTTGAAGCTTCTTTTATCCTTTAACTCATTTCGATGAATACTTGTAATTTCTTTTGAGAATCTTCATCTTCCATATTTTCCTTCTTTTCATCAAGTTGCTACTTCTATCGGAATTTATTGACTTCCGAGGTGTATGATGTAGACAGCAGGAAATTGGCTCAAAATTAATGGATCTAAATTCGTGTAAAGAAAAAAATCAAATTATTAGAACTTGGAACAGAATTGAACTCTGATAGTTATTAAAACATTTGGGAAAATAATATTCACTTGTTCATTCAAAGTTATTATATTGACCTTTAAAATTTTGAGTCTTTCAAAAAATCAAGACTATTTTAATTGGAAATATCGTTTCAAAATTAATTTGCTTGACATAAGTTAACAAATAACAGATAGAACTTTGAACACACAGGTGTGATATTATTTGAATAAAGAAAACTTTGTCAGTTTGAATAAAACTTTATAGCGACTTACTTTCTAGATCCTGAGAGTTACACATTTTATCTGGTATTTTAGGTAACTTTGACCTTTTTCAAAACTGTACCAATTGTACAATTCAGCATTAAGATGACGTTTAGTTGACTTAAGTATCAAACGATAAGATTTTGCAATGATAACATCCAAAGCGATTCTACGAATTTACGATTGAAAGTCTTGAATATTATTGAAATCGTTATTGAAATTATTTATTTAAACAACAAATCTATCTCGAAAATATAATAATTTTCAGTAAGTTTTAAAAACTAAACAATAAACTCTTCAATCATTCAAACTGATTGGTTAAATCGCTGAAGTCATCAGCTGACAGAATTTAAACTCCTCCTAGAGACAGGTAAATTTTAAGGTACCCTAAAAAGGTAATTGTTTGTTTTTCAAGACTGATACTGTTGTATCTAGCGTGAGTTGCCGATACTCATGAATCCCGGTAGAATGATTTTCAGGTATCTTTCGAGGCGCCACCTTAGGGATTCAAGATTCATTTACTTCACTTTAATAGGCGCCATCTATCTATGATTAAGATAAACCCCACCCTGGTTAGCAAGCTCTCTCACAAGAGATAGGCAATAGAGGTAGGGAGAGATGTTGTTTTTAGTAAATTTGATGCCACAAATTCCTCTCCAATTTATCAGATTTTTTATATAATTAACAGTGATTTACTTTATTTATTAGTCTTTTAATTAATTATTTATCATTTCAGCTTACCCTGGATTAATAAGTTACATCAAAAGCGAAGGAAAAACAGTGACTTCTTCATTTGGGTTGGTTAACCCAAAAAATGGGCAATTGCCTCTCGACTGATAACTCAGAGAAAAGAACTGGTAATATGGGTAATACATGCAAAAGAGATGCAATTCATACCATGGATCCTCATCGTATGGGAAATCCTGGTTTCAGTGTTAATTTGGACGGATTTGCTGACTCAATGAATCCAATGCCCAATAATAGATCTCCATTCACCGGAGTTGGTGGTAACTGTAAAGGTATAACTAACTCTAATTCAACGAGTAGTGCTCAGAGTGGGGCTGGAGGTGGTGTTACATGTATGAAAGGTGCCAATTCAAATGATTCTGGAATCGTTAGAACTCCATCCCATCATTTGGCCTCTCACAGTGGCTCTCATGGATCCCACGGGTCAAATAACCAACAGATAGTCATTGCATTGTACAATTACAACGCCAAAGATGAAGGAGATCTGAGCTTTCGTAAAGGTGATCGTTTAATTATTTTAGACGATGGTGATCCAGATTGGTGGTTAGCCAAGCATAAAGTGTCCAGCCAGAAAGGTTATATACCCAGAAATTATGTTGTAACGGAGGCCATTGAAACTGAAGAGTAAGGCTTTATCTTTATTGATATATTTGTTTTTTTCAATACATTCAATTTTATAGCAAAAAATGATTGCCTATTTTGGCTTTGCTTTTCATTATTTTTCCATTTTATGCCAGCAAAACTGATAGCAATTCTTTATCTATTGCAGTTAATATATAGTAAAAATTAATCAAATATGATTAATAATTATCCGGAACTTACTTTGAAGATCAATTGATAACTTATAGTTCTGTGTTTGTCTAACTTTCCTCCATTATTATTATTGTCTCAGTTGAATTCTATACTTTATAAAGTTATATCTTATTGTATTTGATATGAATTTTGGGTTATTTTCTGATGAAAGATTTGTAAGCATTATTTCTTTGAATGATTTAGTTGTTTAATTTGCTTTGATTGTTTACTCTTCCACCCATAAGAAAATATCGTTCTAATTAATTGTTTTGTTTTCTTTTTTTAAGATGGTTCTTCGGTAAAATATCACGTCGTGAAGCAGAGAAGCTTATGTTAGCTGGTGACTTACCTCGTGGTACATTTTTGATAAGAAACAGTGAACAAACAGCTGGTGCTTACTCACTATCCATCAGAGATTGGGAGGCATCAAAGGGTGACCATGTAAAACATTATAAGATCAAGACTCTTGATAACGGTGGTTATTTTGTAACGACACGTAAAACCTTTCCTACTCTACAAGATTTGGTTGATTATTACTCAGAAGGAGCCAATGGATTATGTCATGCTTTAACTAAACCTTGTCCCAAAACAAAACCTAGCTATTGGCCGAACAAAAAGGATGAAATCGAGCGTAAAGATCTAGAATTTTTGCGAGAGCTTGGAGGTGGTAACTTTGGTAAAGTGTATTATGGTCTTTACAAGGGTCACACCGAAGTCGCCATCAAAACTCTTAAATCTGGGACGATGTCTCCTCAAGCTTTTCTCGAAGAAGCTGCCATCATGAGAAAGTGTAGGCATGAAAAATTAGTCCCACTTTATGGTGTCTGTTCTCAAGAAGAACCTCTGCTCATTGTAACTGAATTTATGTGCAACGGGAGTTTATTAGATTATCTTAGGAACAATAGGGAAGGCAAGAATCTTAAATTACCTGATCTCTTGGACATGGGAGCTCAAATCGCAAGTGGCATGGCCTACTTAGAAAATCAAAAGCTTATCCATCGTGATCTTGCTGCTCGCAATATCCTTGTTGGAAAAAATAAACTTGTTAAAGTAGCTGATTTCGGATTAGCAAGGGTAATAGAAGATTCAGAATATACTGCGCGACAAGGAGCCAAGTTTCCAATTAAATGGACGGCTCCCGAAGCTGCACTGTACGGTAAATTTTCGATTAAATCAGATGTTTGGTCTTACGGTATACTTCTGTACGAACTTATAACTCACGGACAAGTACCATATCCTGGTAAGTATTGTATACAATTTAATTACTTGCTTCTGTTAATTCTTTTATTATTTTATTGCGTTAGCTATTGATTGCATTGTGATAATTGAAATCTGTCTGAAAGTGATTTATAAGATTTGTTAACGCTGACAGGAAGAAAAACATTCTTTATCTTCATCTAATTGCAAGAGTCATGGTTATGATTCGCCTTACTCATCACCTCGCTGAACTTAATTCTCTTCTTGTTTTTCTATCATTTCCTTTTGCTCATCAAGCTCGAATTTTTGTGGTTCATTGAGCTCATTGAGTTCATTTAATCTTAACCAATCACTTTTCTTCTTTTTATTGAATTTTTAATTTATTATTTTCTTTTGTCTTTTCTCTTTCACAACAGGTATGCATAACAGAGAAGTCATCGAGCAAGTTGAAAGGGGCTATCGAATGCCAAGGCCAACCAACTGCGAGTGTCCAGAATCTGTTTACAGTATTATGCTGCAGTGTTGGGATCCTGAGCCTGAAAAACGACCAACTTTTGAATTCCTTTATGGCTTCTTCGATGACTTTTTTGTATCAACTGAGCCCAGTTACAGGGATGCTGAAGAATTTTAGTTAATAGAAATTATATCTTATAATAATTTGGCACAAAGATAACTAACCTAGACATGGGATTATTCCTTATAACCATAGCCGCATCATCATGATTTAAAAAGCATGGAATAATGTACTTTACATTACTCTATCATCATCACATTCCCCTCTCATTTTGTCTATTTTATTGTAAATATTTCTTTTCTTCTACACTTGTCTTTTACCTTTGAAACAAGAATTATGTCAACAGCTACTCACAAACACCTAGCAAAGGGTCTGTGTGTTGGTAAAAGATCCTGGATTTTTTTAAATCTATCATTATTCGACTCGTCCATATTTCACCACGACCATCAGAGCAAGACTCAAGAAAGTACCAACTGCCGTTTGAACAACTTTTTTTGCTCGCTGTTTCATGCTTAAGATTATCTTATACCATCCAATTCGACTTAACAAAGACTCATCAAACAAAACAATTTATTTCATCGCAAATTTTTTACCTTCCACATCAAGATCAACGCTTAAATGAAAGAACAAAAAGTAACTTTAAAAAGTCTTCCTTTTTACTTTACACCTCCATATTTTCTCATGTGCGAAAGTAAATCCGCTTTTTGTACAACTTTGTATTATTCATCGTCCTCCTCTCTCTTTACCTCTCTCGTCAAATTTTCATCTGATTTCTTTAAATTTAATAGATAATTGAAATTATCCAACGACTTTTAATGATTTCCTATTTTTATGTGTCAATACCTTTGTGAATCTCTTTTTTGTAACTTTTGGTATGTTATACTTTACACGAAACCTTTTTAATGTTGAATGAAAGCGAGAACAATCATTGAAACCAATTCAGAATCTAAATTGAAATAAGATCAAACAGGTTGCTAAATTAAATGAATTTCACACAAGTGCGTAATAAGATTATTATTCATCCATCTTACGTCTATCTTCACTTTACAACATATCATAAACATGATGTAGTAAGTTGAAAGGATTTTTTTACAACTTCTGGCTTTTTTTAACAGAATAAATAAATTTTTTCGCCTCCTTATGCCAATCTTCGTGGGTCAATTTTCTCCAGATTTACAAGTGGTTTTAGTTGATCTGCAAATTGTTTAATCTCATCAGCTAGTGGATCAGATCCAGACGGAGCAACAATGCTAACCTCAACCAAGTAAGATTGAGTGACTGTTTGAACATTACTATCAGCAAAAACTGGCTGTTGCTGACCTACCTCTGAAGTTGGAACATGGAATATTTTTGCCACAATTACCTTGAGTCTACCTTTCTTGAACATATAACCCTTACTGTAAAATTCGTAATCTTTTTTAAAACCCATCTCGGTTAGAAATTTACAGACATTATTAGAACAGGCTACATCAATACAGGATCGTACCAATGTTGCTCTAGTCTTATCACCAATTTCAGGTTGACCCAAGTATCTCAGATGCCATGGATAATCTTTACGTTCAAGGTCCTGACGTACTCGCAACATTACCGCCTGACCGGAGGGATTTTCTGTAAAAAAGAGGAAAAAAGATAATTAGATAAAGTGGTTCAAAATTAGTTAAACCCTTAATAATGAACAAAACTCACTTATAGAGTAGATATATTCACGATCGAGAAAAGTCTCTGTAGGATCATCGGCATTATCACATAAACCTTGAAGTCGATGAAGAAGCATTTCAACAGCAGAGTCATTAATGCTTCCCTGTAAAATATATTCCTGTTGAGGAATTAACTTAGGATTGGATGTCATTTTTATTCCATAAAAAATTGGTTTGACTGGAGAAATGAAAACAAAGGAGGTAAAAGGTAAAGAAAGAAGAATCAGCTGGGTGAAAACCAACTGCGCGAAAATTTAAAATTCCAGTTGCAATAATCACAATAAATTATTAAATGCACTTAACCATGAGGGTAAAATTTGAATTATGTTCAGAAACACGTATAGCTTCAATTTAATTTATTTTTAAGGCAAAATCTAGGATTTCATTATTACTTAAATCATTATTTGCAAGCTACATTATTATAAGTTTAGTTTGTTAAAATGCTCATTACAGAGGATTTCATTGGTAATTTACCTCTGTAAGGCCATCAGGCTATCTTAAGATTGTATTGGAGTGCGGTAAAGAGGTGAATTAAGTTAATTATTTAAGATTGATTGGTTAGAATTATGAGCTTTGTTTTGATTATCAGGAGAACAAGTTTTAACATGAAAGATGGCGCCAGATACATTAAAACATGAAACAAGTTTCAATCTAATTGGGCTCTATGAATTCAGCTAACAAGTGCTTAAGTGTTACCTTTAATACTCGGTGTATCTAGTAATTTAATTGAATCGTACAGTTCTCTATTTTTTGTATTTTAAAATTACAATCACCAAACATTCATTTTCCCTGTAGAAATAGGTAGTAACTTGTCTCAGGAAGTAGCATCTCTATTTCGTAGATTATTAGTTTAATTCAATTTACTTCCATATGAAAGCAATTAGAAAACTCATGAAATCCGCTAAAAATTATCTAACAGCTGATATATTTTCGGCAAACCAATAAAGTCTACCAAAAGATTAACCTAAACTAATTTAACTGAGTTTAGCTTTCTGTTTGGATATCAAATCCTGAGTATTGTAATCTTGCTAAACGAAAATATTCGTAAACTTTGCAAGATTTTTATCACATTAACTCACAATTAATTCACAATTGTCTGTGATATTAATGATGCTAAAAATTGACTGTGAAAATGATTTTGTAATTTTACTTTTTTTCAAACTTGCTTTGTCTTATCATGACTTAACCATGTTAATATTTTAAATATAATATCTTTTATTGTTTCTTAATGATTACCTTCCTTGGAGATGTCGACTTGTTAATAGTTTGTAACACGACGGTTTATCATTTACAGTATGTCAATGTCTTGTCATTCATACATGTATTCATGTTAATTATGAGACTTAATTGATTTTAATTACTAATATTTGTCTTCTCATCCTTGAATGCTCAGCTGTTTCCGATTGTTTCGAGGTTAAACTCTCATGAAAACAAATTGTTGATCCTAGAGCCTATGACAATGATGACTTTAAAATAATAATTTGAAATTCCCATGAAAATACATTTTCCCCTAATTTGGTTCAGTCAACCTTGAAATATAAGTTCTGATGGTCTTGTTTTCATCATAAATTTGATGAAAGTGAAATGTTTATAAACATTAAAAACATTAGCTCATAAATTCATTTCCAATGATAGAAGCTGTAATACAATGCAACAAATTAGAGAGTTAATAGCCTGGGCTGGATACATGTTTTCAAGTAAAAGCCAAGCATTCTGGCTCATAAGGATCAACATTAATTGTTGAAGTTACAAGATGCAATTTAATTTGGCCTAAGGTGATGTGAATTCACTGAGAAATATTCCTCGTGTAAGTTGATCAACAATCAAGGCAAGTTTTCCTTTACTTTTTCACTTTTAATTTCAATATCATTCTCTCTTATTTCATGATTATCTAAAGTTGTTTCTCTCCTTTTTTGCCAGAATTATCAAGTTCCAATCATTCTGAATAAACTTTACCCTTCACATTCAAGGCCAAGGTTCTTCTCGGTTATCCACGTTATTGACTTAATCAAGGAAAGATGATCAGTTGATTTGGATGTTGAAAAAGTCAAATGAAGAAAGCAAAGAGTTTAAAAAAAGATGTTAACCCGTTGTGAGGATCAATCCCGTCAGATCCCTTCATTGATACAGACTTTCTAATCATTTAACTCAAGCCTTGAGCAACTAATGCAATCCTCCTCTTCAATCATCATCATCATCATCTTTCTTCCCCTCTTTTCAGCAGCAAACTTCATAACAAATTAACGGACTAAACAACTTCTTCTTTTTGGTATAATCTTTTTCCTTGCTCATGAAATGATCTGCTCCGAATCCGATTTTATTTCCTGGTCTGTTCCCGAGAAAAGAAGGAGTGAAATGATGCCATGTTCCGGTAGCAATGAGAAGAAGAGGAATCAGATGATGAAGATAACGTGGATGACTTTAAAGGTAAATATTGAAGGATAATTTGATCAACAAGTTAAAAGCCGGATAATTTGATGAAAACAAAAACAGATGCTTCAACACTTTTATGTACTGTTGATAATTACCATGCTTATGTTGATTTTTTGCTCAATCAACTGACTCTAATTTTATCCTGATTGAATAGCAATAACAATTGAATTAACCCTGATTTAAATAACCATGTAATCAGTATTATTAGTTGGTAATCAGTTGACCTACTTACCAAATAATATTTACTTTTAAATATTTGTTAAGTTAACCTGTCCGATGTTTGAATATAATTAAAAATTTTCAAGGCAATGAAATAAAGGATCAACACTTGACTTTTATCATCGTCTAAATTTACTTTGAGTTTTTTTTTGTTTCGGTAAATTTTCATCTGATATAAACCATATCAAATATTATATTCTGAATATAAGATTGGAAGGAAGGAGAGTAAAAGGCAAGGAAAAGGGTAAAGAGTAGGTTAACAAGAATAATGGTTTGAAAAACAGTCTAATTACACGAATAGATGTTGATTTTTTTTCGTTTAAGGGATGACAAGGTTTGAATTTTGCAAATTTTATGCACGATTGGATGGTCACCACCGTTCAAATATTATATGTATATATATATAAATATTTTTAACGCATGCTAACAAAAATTAATAACTTTTCCAGTATAATTATTATACCTTAATTAATAATAATAATAGTAATAGATTCAAGAGCTGTTACCAATAACCTTAAAAAGATTTGTTTGACCAGAATAAGATTTGATACTTTGTAAAAAGTTTTTGGAAGCCCCAAAATGTCTTATACGGTAAAGACCAGGTTTGGTATCTAATGGAATCTCCCATGAAATGATGGCCTCAGAATGTCCTAAAATAATGTTAGTTCGTTTCCAAAAGAATTTAGTATCCAAACTTGAATCAGTACTGATTACTTGATAAGTTCCGTTTTTCTCATCGATTAATCGTTCCACAGTAAGGAAACTTTTTTCGGTCATCAGATCATTACGTGGATGTCCACTGATAAATCGTACAACAACTGTTGATCCTGGTTTGTATTCCTCTTCTGGTTGAAGTATACAGTCGCCAAAATGTTTGGAGTGAGGTGGCGTATCGAAAACAACGCCTGGACGAAGAGAGATTTGACGATTGAGAAGATTGGGTGGATCTGGACCAGGTTCAGGTGTTGTACCATTAACCAAATGCTGTGCCAATTCACTAAATTTCAAGAGATAGGCATCTAAGGTGTGAGGACCGTAAATGGTTGAGGCTCCTTCATAGCGTTGGATTTGATATTCTTCAAATGTGGCCACATAGGATGAGTATGCGTTACTAAGTCCGGCTAAAATCACATGAACTCTGAAAGATAAAAATAAAAAAAAGAATAATTAAGAAAAATTGTTACAAAATCTCGTTAAATGATTGTGGGTAATATTATGAAGAGTGAAAGTCTATTTTTTAAATGATAAAATGTTAAAAAATAATTTTGATTTGAAATGATTTTGTATTTTTCATTGAGTTTGAAGGGCTTTCAATGACATTAATCTACATTGCATTGATACACTAAATCAAGGTAATTTATGAAAGGAAAGTGAGATGAATAGTGAAGTTAAAAAAAATAAACTATGAAATTCATTTTTCCATATTAAAGTGTTATATCCGTTCTATGCGCATTATGTCTAACATTGTAAGTTATGTCCCCCTTGTAATCAAATTGAATTTTTATCAGACAATTTGAATTTCGTTGCTATAGTTTGAGTCATTGAACATCTATTAAACACTTTTGACAAAATATTATTGAAATGATATGAATGTATCATTACAGTAATGAAATAGTAGATGAATGGCTTAACCATAATAATCAAACAATGGACTTGTTTCTATTATTCTATAAGGTGACGTAAACCATAATGATCAAAACAATAATAATCATCATGGATCATTATTATTATTTTATTACCGCATTATTATTATCCTTAAATTATTAATCGTCTAAAAAGATTTCAAAGCTGATTTCGAGGTTACATAACATCAATTCTTGTTAAATCTATTTGTTATAAGTAATTTTTAATCATGATCAAGCTTCGACTTTTAACTTTCAAGCAAAACATTATTAGATGGAAACATTGATTTAATTGTTTCGAAAGGTCATCTTTTCTTCACTAGGTGAAATTGAACAAAGAAACAAAGAAGATGAATAAAACAGAAAAAGAGAAACGATCAAATTCTTAATAAACTTGACTATTGTTTTGGAGACAAAGGATAAGATATAATTTATAACTCATTAAAACCATAGAATGATTATCATATTATTTAGATTATCTAAAACTAGGTGAGTTATAATATCAAGAGCAATAGATGGAAAAACACAATTAACATTTCAATGAATCTAATTATTTTCCCTTTCACATTCTTGCTTCACTTTTTGTTAATTTTTTGTCATTCCTTTTCATAACTTTCTAACTTTAATGAAACATCACTTTCAAACTAGTGGTAATGATCATCATCATCAAACTGGTGCCTGCATAATGATATCCAAGAGAGTGATGGTGATCCAGATGAAATAACCGGTACAATCAAATTGTTACTTCCGACTATATTTGAGGTCAATGGCTAGGCTGAATGTTAAAAGTTAGGATAAAGGTAGCAAAGTTACTCCTCCTCTTACTCAATCATCAAAATCATCATTCTTTAAATTATTACTACTGTCATTACCATAACTAAATCAAAGGCATACCTCTATCATATCACACCATACCATCAGATCGAACCAGATACTGCTAATATTAAATAAATGAATAAACAAAACTACAACTGATATAGATTACGCTGATAAACGCAAACAGAAGGTGCGCGCGAAAAGGCTGTAATGTGAATGACAATAATGATACCAGTAATAATACTAATGATAATGCTAATGAATTTTAGAATAAATGGCAAATTCCTTTTACCTGGTTTTGTTTTCATCATCACGAATAATGTTACCATTCGACTGGCTCATTATTTTACCAATCATTGATCGCAATCGGCGTCCTGACATTGTGGTAAACTCACCAGGAGCTCCGGTAAGAACGATATTACCGATTTGAAGAATTTGAAGAGGCACGATTGTTGGCTGCCATGGGTAAGGGAAGTTCATTTGACCCGTGGCAAGAAGAATAGGTTTAGGTGCTTGACAATCAATCAAATCTTGGCTTGGTTTACTGATGAAATCTCTAACTAAATTCCAGAAGAGATTTGATGTAGTTGTACCTTGTTTAAAATCAAATGCGCCGGGACCATCAACAGTTCCTGCAGCAAAACTGTAACCCATTGCTGGTTTACAGGTTCGAGCAATTTTACCATCAGGCATTTCAATTTCAATGGAAGTCATATCAACATGTTGATGTACAAATTTTACAGGTCCAGAGACTGGTTCAGTAGCTCCTTCAAATAACTCAATTGCCTTTGCATATTGTCTTTCTCCAATAATTTTAGTCGATTCAAACATATCTTTCCCTGGCCCTATAGCGAAACAATTACCATTTTTACCTCCACAAGTCGAAGTTTGAATATCACAAGGAAGACCGGTATCAGCACAATGAGGTCCTTTAATATTTGGAGACACATCACCTAAATTTGTTGCGGCAAAAGCTGCTACAAATGGCCCATGTCCAGGTAAATTAATTTCACTTGCATTCATAGCATTGTTGATGTGTGATTCGGTAAGTAAAGATGCATAACCTTTATTATCACCAGATATAAGACTGTTAGTATTATTCATGGATGTTGGATGAACAGCAAACCAAGTTATCAATCCTAGAGGTCGGTCTTTGGTATCCACAAATTTTAGCAAATGCATTTCCTTGTCAGTATCATATTGATATTTACTACGCTCTTCGGCACTGTTGTTAAGATAAGCAGAAGGTGATCTGTTGATAGAGGCGTCGACGAGCATTCCTTTATTATAATAAATGTGTCCTTTTCTTATACAAGAGTGTGCTCTTTGGATACTACGAACGATACCATCCACAATAACATTAAATGATTGCCAGTTGAAACCTTGTGCGGTAATCGTGTAGAGTAAATATTGCAGGTGACCACCTGGTCCAGAATGAGTATGAGTACCCGAGATGAGAACATTTTCGGTTGTATACAGATCTCCATATTTTTCTTGTAATCGAGCAACAACTTGTGTTTTAACTGCTTGATCGACCATGCAGATATCAGCGGACACAAAAACTACTCGATTACCTGAGGTATCTTCGACAATGAAAGCTCGCGAGAAAAGACGAAAATGAATTCCACCTGAATCTTGGCCCAACTTGGCATAACCCATCATATTAACCTCAGCGGCAGGTCCAGTAACATCAGCGATTCCAACACCCAAGACATAGGTATCTCCAGTAGACTTCACTGATGTCTGGTTACAGTAGATGGCTATTGGGACAGTTAAAATAAATAAAAGAGAAATGAACGAAAGATTAATTGACGAATTCATCTTTCTTTTTGCAAACAGCTTTTAAATTAAAAGCTATTAGAAGAAGAAGTAAAAATAAAAATTACGAGTTTTCAATATATATATGTCTCTCTTTCTCGTCAATCATTAATTACAGAGATTAATTTTTTACAGTCTAATAAATAGAAAAGATTGGACAAGAGATTGATTTAGAATAGAGATAAGATCTCAAATCAGAAATCTTGATAGTCAATGTTAAAAAATAATTTGATTTGAATAGAAGTTGAGAAAAAACAAAAGCTCATGTTTTCAATAAAAGATTGTACTTTGACAGTAAGTTTCAAGAAAAACACTAGAATTGATATAAATCAGTCTAGAAATGAAACAAAACAAAATCAGGATAACACCGAGACAATAATGAGATAATAAAATTCAACTAATAATTGTTATTTCAAAGCCTTTCTCCTCCCAATTGTGATCCAACACTAGGTGATTTACCTTTCTCTGGAATATCCATTCTTTGGAACAACGATGCAATTGTCACAGTTCAATTATTGTAGCTTAATGATGATTCCCCCACTTTATTAAAGTATTAAGCCAATTTTACTAGATGATACACATGAATTTAAAACAGAATATTAAAACAAAATGAACAAAATATTAAACATTTCACCCAAATAGCAACAGAATCTTAAATAATAATATTTTATTTCAGCAATTTTCATTATTTAACCAAATCTTGACAGCTTAAGCTTTCATCATTCATTCTCTCTCATTCTCTCTTTCTACTTGCCTGTCTTTTGGTTTGTTTATATTTTGTTGATATCTTATATCTGCCATCTATCGCTAAAAAATATTAACAAAATTCAATCATTTGTTCAATTTTACAATTGTTCAATCAGTCGATGAAATTAATCATTCAAAATTGAATTCAGTGTATGTTTGCTCATTGAGTTTCGATTTTAGAATCCATGATAGTCTATTCTTAATGTTGATAAACGTATAAATAAATACCTAAGATATACATTAAAGCACAAGTTTGCTCATTTGTCTTTGGCGGTTTAATTGGATTATGGTTAGATGTGCATAGCTTGTTGTTTTGGTCCAGCTGATTAAAACTGTTAATTTAACAGTGTTAAAAGTCCTGAATCAGGACTCCTGATAAGGACGTTAATTATCATGGATAACATCGAGACAACTGCAAGTGATGAAGTAACAATCAAAAATCTCGTTAAAGAATTAGCTGAAGATTATTCAGATTTTTTCAAAGTCGATACATCTGAAGTGGTAAGTTTATGTATTTATTCCTACCTTTACTTGAAGGGAATCATTTAAATAAATTCTGATTGACTGATATTTTATTTACTTTCATCATCACCCACTTTCGCCTATGTCACCTGTTTTTAGATTAAACAATTCGATAACTCAATTGAGGAAAATTTAGTTATCTTGGAAGATTTTTGTACCACTTTGGATATGATAAGGAATAATACTGGCCGGTTGGAGCAATCTTCACTTACAATAGCTACTAAGAGCAAAGAAATGGAAGTGTTATACGAAAGTATTGATAAGCTTGAATTATTTGTTAATGTAGTTAAAGATCAAGTGAACAAAATGGAAGACGAACTAATCAAAGCTGAACAATCTTTTGCATCCAGGAGTAAAGTTAAAAAATTCATAACCTCTTTATTATTGCCCAGCATTAAAACAAAATCGCCGTCAACCTCTCCTGAAATACAACCATCATTTGGTTTCGATGAGATTTTCAGAACTCAAGATTATATCGCTAATCGACCCAACAATGTTCCTACTGATTCTGATTCCATTCATTCTTCTGAGGAAAAACCATCCACCTGTGATATCAAAAGTGAACCAAAGGGATAACTCTTGGTTAACTTTAATTATTTTTTGAAAGAAACGAGTTTAATCGATAAACAATCGATAATCTTAAACAAATTATTTGCCAATATTTTGATATTTTTTCAAATCTCAACCTAGATGATCACCATTCTAGTAATTTTGCTGATGTTTTTATTTTTATTTCCTATTCTCAATCAATTTATGTTTATTTTTGATCAAAATTATTTGTAAAACACCTTACACTTTGTATTGTGTTATCAAACCAAAGTTGTCAACAGGCAACGAAACTCATCAATTTTTCTTGAGTTTCACTCAATCACAATTACTATTGTTATACACAAAATAGACCTAAACAATGTCTAATTTTTGGTTGATAATCAAGTAAATTATACTGACTAATCTTAATTAGCAATATTCTGACTGTTGCTAACTAAAAACGTTGTTATATTAAAAAAGTCAGCTTAAAGAGTTATAATTATCACAGACTAAATGATTTAATGTTAAATTTACATCGAGATCTTAACAAATTTGCTTACCAAGGTAAATGAACAGTTTGAAAATAATAATCAAATTATTATAACATTTAATGAGTCAATGAAATAAATCTCAAGCATTTTTGCTAGTAAAGCAGAAAAGTTGATTTTCAAAAGTATCTAATAAATAGGAGTGAAATTAGCTTTATGTTAATAAACTGTAAGACGGATAGTCAATGATAGTTGATTAAGTGCTTTGGGTTTGTTGATTGCTTAGCATTGCTTTTGTTTATTTTCAATTTACTTTCAAGTCAAAAGGTCAAAGGAAAACAAAAATGAACAAAAAACCTCAACTTTTCACTTGTATGAATTGAGTTAAGCACTGAAACAATTATAAAAATAAATTAACAACAATAATCCTTTTCTTCTTGTTATAGTTTATCCTCTGATTGCTGTTACTCATCATTGTTTCCAATGTAAAGCAATTTGGACTACACAAACAAACCTATCTGTACCATTAAACAATTTATGCAATAATTCATTCCAAAAATGTAAATGCCAATGATGAGGAAAAGTCCAAATTACTGAGGAAAAAAGATTACAAGATGAAATGTTTGAATTTGCATGTTAATAGTTAATTAAATGATCCGTATAAATGAGCCCAAACTTCATTTCAAAAGCTAATGGCAGTGTAATATTAAAATATTTGTCTGTTAACAATCAGAGCTGCAGATTGAGCCTTTCTCAATCATTTGATCAACATTTAAACGATTGATTTCTGTATTTTAAACACTTAGAGTATGACATTAGATATGATTAGGAATCAGTCAAAATAATGTTTAATTTTGTATCATATTAAAAGGATAAACTAGGTTTGTCAAACGGTGTTGGTTAAATTATTAGGTATAAGAAATTTGATATTCATATTGATTTAAGGATATTAACTATAGAAATGAACAAGCCAATTAAATTATAATTTTTCGATCAAAATAATTTGTTGATTTGGCAAATTGAGATGCTTAGCATGTGTAAATTAACAACTTCATCTGGGCAAAATAAAGTATAAGTTACAGCAACCAATATGGATGGTAAAATTGTAATCAATTTTGTAGAGATTGGTAAAGAAATTAAGTTGATCATTTAATTAGCTTTATTGGAAATGTTTTTGTGGAGATTTTAAATGATGAATGAACAAATTTGAATCTTTCATTGGTCATTCTAATTCAGATGTCTTTTTAATTTCTTGGTCTTTAAGTAAATTTTCATTTCAACTGACAATTGTCAAATTGTCAAAGCAAAACATTTTAACGTTTTAGGTTTGATTATGGATGTGATTTACAGTTTGATTAATAACCAAATGGCCGTAACTAATGGTCAGCTGTGGAATGATGAACCCAATTTTGTACTGGTCAATAGATTTTATCATTGATTCTCTCTGGTTAACATACTGTTTAGTTCCTTTATATATTCAATAGCAAATCGAAGTGTTTTAATTTTAGAGAGATTTTTTTCTGGTGGATGACGGCTGAATTCATACGGAATAGCGTTTCTCAGGTGTTTAAGGGCATCATTTTGTCTGTGCATTCGGGTTCGCTCTTGTTGATTGGCTAAATCGCGTTTGCGTTCCAATTCATCTTGTGATAAATTTTTCTTCTTTGAATATTTTTTCCATATTTGGGTTCGCAATTTACGATTCTTAGTTGTTGATGTGGATGTTGGCATGTTTCGAGATGGAACCTCAGGAGATTGATAAATTGCTTCTAAGGCTGTCGAAGATGATGAACATGTTGAGGTTGGTGATGGTAATGTTGTGCTTGGAATAACTTCCATCTTTGAATATACATCAGGTAAATTAAAAGGAGGCTGATGGCGATGAAAGTAATGATGGTGATGGTAATGTGCGTGTAAATGGTGATAATGATGGTTGTTGAATGGATTCCTTAACTGTAGATTGTGGAAATTAAAGTGATTATTGTTTATTTCAATTCTTCTATCCACATTAACAGTTGCACTGACAATGTTGCTTACAATATCATCGGTTTCCAAAGCATCATAATCCTCATTGTAATCGGTACAATTGTTGTCACTAATGTTACGAAAGTTTGTCGATTGGCAATCAATTAGAGATGGATTCGGTGTTGTTGGTGTTGATAACTCTATGGATTTTGGCGATGATGAGAAGGAAGGTGAAGATAAACATGATGAAGAGGAACAAGTTAAAACATTGTTAACATCATCAATGGATCCAATTGAGGTTGAAATACTTTTAAGATCAATTGATTCTGTGGCAACACTTAATTTAGATGATGTAGTCAATGTTGTTGATGTTGATTCATAAAGATGACCGTTAATTTTATAGGATTGTTTTTTTAAATTTTCATAAGCAACGGAATCACTTCTTAATAGCCATTCAATGGAGGGTAATTGGTACGACAATTGGTACGGTAACTTGACTTCATCTTCGTTATAGTCTGCATAATTGTTGGCCTCTGTTGTCAAGTCATTTATATTGAGATAGATTACCTCTGTGTCGAGTGAATTTTTGGTTCCTGATTGAAATAAAGGAAAAAATAATTAGTTTCTAATTTACTGCTAATTTATTAACTGTTAATTTGTTAAGTAGATATTTTCTTACCTGTTTCAAGATGTTCCACATCAATTAACTTTAATGAATCGCTTTTCTCAAAGATTGTGGTCATTATACCTAAGTTTTTCAACTGTTTGCTGATCATTAAAAACTAAAAGTGAACTAAATTCACTTTTTTTCTTATAACATTAGTTAACAAATTGCTTTAGTTTACGCGCCTGCGTTTTTTCCCATCCAAGTTGCTCGTTAATATCTTATTCCTAACTTGCTGAGCCTCAAAAAAGGGTTAAGACAAACCTCCCAAGTTGAGCGTTATGATTATACAATTGTTGAACCATTGTAATAGGTCAGTTTAGGCAAGTCTCTAAGCATACAATAGAGATGGCATAATAATGGGCTTAAATTTTCTGCCAACATTAATTCACAATTTCTAGAAAGAAATTTTCTTCTGTATCGAGTGATCCTTTTAATACCAAATCAATTAGATACTTGTGACACTGGGACAACCATTTACGGGCTAACTATTCCTTGAATTATTCACTTGGGTTAAAACTATTCAATTGAATTGATACGCATTTAAATTTCGATTGCTTATTCACATTCGGTTTCGGTTGGTTGTTTAAGACGTTTTCTTTTCGCATCTTGAAGCCTCGAACTAACATATCATTGCTGCTTCACAGGTGATCCGCTTGAGCTGGATTTGTATTTGATTTAATTTTTATGAGTTATTTGTATGATTCTTTCCATTTCTTTCGGGGTTATTGGCTTTGTCCAAGTTTCTTCTCGTAAAAGATTCATTAAACAGGTTGTGAATCCAATACGAGCCTATTGCCATGCCAATACAAAATTCCTAAGAAATAAATTTTCTTACTTTTATAGTACAATCAAATATCTATAACATACAATAATTAAATTTTGACAGATGCAAACTTATTAATGCGACAATTTCAGATTCGACTGTAAGATTAAACTGTAAAAATTTCTGTACGACTTCACGATTCAGCGTAGTCTAAAATTTTATTCATTTGCATAACTAAGAAAACTATGAAAAGAAAATTAAATCACAATATAAATATCAGATTTCTTTATGGTGAGACAATTACAAATCGGAAGAAACATCAATTGTAACTTTTTCTCCGGGCTTGAAGGCTGGCATTCCAAGGTAAGGACAGCTCGCACACCGGAAAGCATCACCTAAATAGCACTGATCAATAAAAAATAAATTTTTATATCAATATTTGAATAATATCTTTAGTAAACTAAAAGTATGCTGTTATCAAAGCAAAAAGTAACATTATAAATGAAATAAGGATGAAACTCACACTTCCACAGGATGATTTAGCATTTTGAGAATTGCTTTTGATAGCTTGTACTTCCTCTTTGGCCAATTCATCAGCTAAACCACATGAGCAATTAGCACAAGCTTTTCTTTTTCCAGTGGTGCCACAAACTTTCAGACTTTCTGGATCAGGCTTTTTCAGATCACTTTCAGTCAATAAAGCATTATCGTCAATCAACTCATCGTCATCAAGCAAGTTATCAGCGGCTAACTGCCAGATTGCTTTAGAGTCCTGAACTTGCCCACTCTTGATGGAAACAGCTGAGCCAACTTCGTAATCTGGTTTTTCACAGGTGATTTCATCAAATCTCTCATTAATGTTGACAAATCCTGAAAATTTGATACTTAAAAGTAAAGATGCTGTTTGACAATCTTCTTCTTGTGATTTCTTGATAAACAGTTGTCCTTTTGGACGAGCTAATTTGATCAACTGATCCAAAACTGCATCATTCAGTTGCTTGACACTGGGTGTAACATCAATATAACCGTAGAAAATTTTGTGGAAGCTTGAAGGTTGAAGTTTATCTAAAGATATAAAGAGCAAGTAAAGTAAAGGATGTATAAGGTGAGTGGCAGAAATAATTGTATACCGAAAAAATAACAACTGACCTTTAGTTAATTGCGAAACTTTTTCAACAAATAAATTTCCTTCAGCACCGATGGTATCACGAAGATTTTCAATGATGGATTTAGAGGAATCAATCTTATCCTCACTCGAGCAAACAATCAAAATGTTATCTTTGGAAGAAACCCTGTTCTCCATAATTAAAGAAATTAGAATAGTAACTCAAATACTGAATACGAAGAGGTAAAATAAATTTTAACTTAAGTCGCAGTTAACAATAGTTTACAGTGAATATGACAGACTCTCATCTGTAAGAATAGATATAAAATCTGAGAAATATAAATCCAAGAGCGCGCTTTTTAAATATTTTTCAGAGCCACATGAATGCATTAAATCTGAACGAAATTTTATATTCAGATTATGATCAATCATTATAAAAATTAAAAAAGCATAGAAATGACATTATTGAAATTACATTGTACATCAATGATTTATCATTATAATTATACTCTAGTCTCTACAATTCATTACTTCAAGACTTGGATCAATTGGATAGAAATATCATTGACAATCCGTATACTTGGAATTTCAATTCAAAGTACGAATAGGATCGTCAATGATATGAACATACAGTAAAAGCTTGTTGTATCAATTTGAAAAGAGATGCAATGTCTAGTGGGTTTATTGAGCAACTAGTCGCAAAGAAGTGTCCATAAGGATAGTTCTGATTCAAGCTAAAGATTCTAAATCTAACAATTGTAAGTTAATTGACAGACTACCATGTGTAAGAATAGATATAAAATCTGAGAAATATAAATCCAAGAGCGCGCTTTTTAAATATTTTTCAGAGCTACATGAATGCATGAAATCTTACAAACGAATGATTGTGATTGTGAATTGTGAATCGAAATGAAATTTTATATTCAGTTTATGTTCAATCAATGTAAAAATTAAATAAAGCATAGAAATGAAAATTTTGATAATCTGAGGAGTAGATGGATCTCCCAAATTATTTCAATACATTATAATATGAACAATATCGACAACATGTTAAAGCTAAAAACAATGTTCGTTTAGTTTTGAAAAAAATTCATTGAAAAAATTTAAATTTTTGACCAAAGCTAGCTAGCTTTAACTTACACTAGCCATCTATTGGCTATAGCCACTAAAGCACGCATCTGGCTGGCTGACTAGCTAGCTTGATTTTCACTGGCTTTGGTATCAAGAATTTATAGTTTTTGATTTTGTGATAAGCTTTACTGTAAATTTTGTGAAATCGGAAGTAATTATTAAATCATAATTTGGTTTTACAATGAATATCAATGAGCTCCCAGATGATTGTTTACTAGCCATTTTTGATCACATCAATTTCGTGGGTGATTTAACAGACTGCTTTAAAGGTAATTACGCATCATTTTTTGTATTAAACAAATATATTAATTTAAATTTTTAAACCTTTGATTAATAATCACATTTTTAAGCAATCTAGATGAATACACTGGTAGCTGCATTTTAGGGTTTCAGATAACGCAATTTTTAGATGTCAGCATCTTTGTATTTTATTGTTTTAGAGACATTAATATGTAAATAATGGTCAACCTTGAAAATAATTGCATGATCTAATAGATGGCGACTATGGTAAAAATTGACCCTTTTGTTGCGTTAACTGCAGCTACCAGTGTACATGTTGTTCTTGATTAACTGAAAAGACTGAAGTTATGAATCGACTAGCTTCAAAGTATTAGTTTTGCTTTGAAACATCTTGTCATTCTAGATGTGGCTCACTGCATGATGAATATTGTCATTTATTTGCTGCAGCTTATTATTTGAATATTTTACAGAAGTCACGTTATGTTTAGTTAGTTATCTAACATTTTTTTCATTGCAGTTTGTGACAAATGGAGCTATTTAATTGCTGAGCGAACCAAAAAAGTTAAATATTTTGTGGGTAAGATTCGTATTTTATTAAAAATCTTTCAAATTGTAAATCAATTTCTGTAATTTCAAGAAATTTATATTTCTAGCTTTTTATACTCGTGAAATTGATTCTGTTTATTATTGGCCTGCTCGTAAAAACATCGATGGAAGATATTTAAGGACATTATTTCCAAATTTGCTAGTAAGTTGATATCATTAACCAAAGTAAATCTCGATTGTCAGATTACCGATATCGGTAAATCATTAAAGCTCAGTAAGTGAGCTGGACACATTTAGAAGCACCAAAATTATTTACATTATATCTTTTCAACTTAGGTTGCTCAACTAACAAGATTACATGATAAAATAAACCACAATGATTTTGTTGAATTTTACAAAAATCAAAAATCTTTGAAAGGGTTATTATTTCATGTAGGTTTCGTGGAAGAATATTTCAAGGAACTCGAAATGATTTGCTTCAAATTTTTCGATTTAAACTATGCAATACTGATTCGGCCCAGTGTGAAACAATTACACACCCCTCGCAATATCGTTAATCATGTACATGATTTCACAAATCTTGAAAGGCTTTCTATCAAGGGTTATCCAGGTGATTTTGAATATTTTTGTCATTAACTTTTATTAATTAAAATTTATCTTTCATCTTCAGATGGCCTGAACTACAATGCTCGAGGATCAGCAAAGCTTAAAATATTTGAGTGCCCTCATGAACCACTTACTGATTTTGAAGGCATTCATCATGGTTTCCACTTCATCGATTTATGTCCAAACTTACAAAGTGCATATATTGTCGTGAATTCTAATAGCTTTTTTGTAAATGAGTCATTCAAACACCAATGTTTGCGAGATTTAGTTATATATTTTACTGTAAGTATTTATTTGATTTGTAATATTATGATATATTTGCTTTTTGGAAAAATTTTGATAATTCCAATTAACTTAACTTGACGTTTCGGAATCAAAATGTTCAAATCACCACTCACAATAACAGAAGTATCATCTGTTCAAACTGTTACCATTTAATAATTATAACTTAGTAATAACTAAATGATTTTGAATTCAAAGAGAACATATTTTTATATTTGATTTTTATATTCATAGAGACTTATTGATAGAATCGACTGGAATGAATTGAAAATAGTTCTACTGAAATATCCAAATCTCAAACATCTTGCTTTGAGAAGAATGGTGATCAGACGAAATGAACATGTCGAGGGTATCGTGGACATAGAAAATGAATGTATAGAGCAATTGGTTCATATGTTACCCAATTTAGTGCTACTTGATGTTCGTGGATGTCGTGGAGTCAATCAAACCGCTGCTGATTACGTGCAACATTATTGTGAACGACATAGAAGATCAATTAAGTTTTACTTCAACGAGAATCGCCATGAAATTAAATCAGATTGGCCTCACTTATCCACAAAACGAGAAAAATTTTGTCGAGGATTTGATTTCATGAAAAATTGCTTCCTCAAATATCCGATTGAACTGCCAATCTTCTTGATTCCCAATGATTATTGAAAATGACATACTTATTAATACATTTTATCTTCTGTTTAACAATGTTACAATAATAATTAGCAAGATAAGCCACAGTTCATTATAAATTTGGAGAAATCACATAAATCCGTGAAATGGCAGTATTGAAGCAGATTATTTTAGCTACGAATACGTGGAAAAAATCAAAGACTCTCGTAATTTTAATCAAATTGGATAAACCATGTAATTTATTCTATGTTCAACAGAATGAATGAATTTTCCAATAATCTCAAATTTTGTACAAAAAATTTTTGCTTCAGTTTAATGGTTATAATTTCTAGTTTAGCCTGTGAAAAGTACATGATACATTACATGTAATATCATATATCTAGTTTTTTATTGTCGCATATCTAAATGATAAAATATTAATTGTATTCAGAATGTTGAAAATGTAAATAAATTGCCCTTATTCTGAAAAGCCAAATCAAAATCAGAATTTGGTAGAAAAGTAAAACACGAAGATTTTGTTGCATTGGTCAAAAATCAAAAATCTCTGAAAGGATTAACTGGAGGATATCATGAAACACTATTCGAGTATTGCGATAACCTCGAAATGTTATCATTCGATTTATTTAAGTCAAGCAGTCAACATAATGGTTCCAGTATAAAACAATTGTGCGAAGTTGATCATTTCGCTAGATTCCAAAAATACGCACATTGTTTCCCAAATCTTGAAAGAATTAACATGCAAAATGCTGCATCTCACTACTACGATCATCGTAGTACGATGGTCCAGTATTGGAAAAGGTCAAAATAGTTGAATTGTGCTTAGCTCCTTGGGATGGCGTAGACCTAGATTATTGCTCCAAGTTCGTGGATTCATGTCCAAATTTACTAAGTGTATATCTTGTCACTGATCCTGATTACTTGTTTGTTGATGAAACAATAAAACACGAATGTTTTGCAAGATCTAGTTAGATTCTAGTTAGATCTAGAATCGCCATGAAATCGAATCAGATTGGCCTCAGCTATCCACTAAAAAAGAAAAAATCAGTCAAGGCTTTGATTTCATGAAACATTGTTTTCTTAAAGATTTTAGTCACCTTCCATATTTCTTGATTCCTATTGATTATTGGAAACCACATACTCATCAATATTTTGGTTATTTTAACACAAAGCCCAATCCAAGAGCTTGAAATTAGTCTAAAACTTTAATCACTTTACTCTGCGATCTGTTTTTTAGTAAATTAAATCTATAGTCTAATCTAAAGAGATGTCTTTGTAAATAAATATTAGTATATTATATTTGTTACTCTTTATCTCGGAGCCCATTCGAAGAGTTTGCAATCAACTTTTTTTGCATCACTTTATTCCATTATTTGTTTTTAGTGAATGATGATGCTAGATGCAACTTACAAATGAATCTTATTGAAACTCTAGATTCAATCCTCTTGTTCACCATTCATTATAACTTTATCAGAATATTTTCCGTAATATCGGCAAAAGTCTGTGACACCTCGTTAAGTATTGATTTAAAATGATTAACAAAATAGATAAGTTTATTCAATTGTTTTGATTTTTGCTAAAATATTCAACCAATATTTGCTCTTTGATTTTCACCCAATTTCATGACTGAAATCATAAATAAACTTCCAAGAGTGTGAAAGTGGAGTTGTGCCCGCAAGAAAGATGTATAAATATAAAAATTATTTGAACAAAAACGAGAAAAAGTATGAATAAAACAAAGTTCAGTTGTTGGTAATGTGTTGAGTGTGAATGCAAGAATGCTTAGTTAAAGAAAAAACAAAAGAATCTAGAAAATTTCAAATTTTAATCTCCTCAAAGTCGTTATTTTGAAGCATTTTGGCCATGCCTTTAGGCTATATGCACTTGAAAGTGAAATTTTACATGTCAATTGCATTTTGGTCATTTTGGTTGTTTTGGTCTTATTTTGGTTTTTTGGTCGTCTTTGGTTTTTTTAGTGAGACCCAAGTTTTAGTGTTTTGTTCGGCTAGGTTTTTTTGTTTCGATTGTTACTGCTCTTGTTTTTGTTCTTGTTCTCGATTTCAAAAACTAGGAACAACATTTTTTGTTCTTGTTCCGAAGAAATTGTTCTTCTCGTTGTTCTTAAACCTTGAAAATATTGGAACAATACAACTCTAGTTTATTTACAATGTTGATTAGTAAACTTCCAGATGATTGTTTGCTCACCATTTTTGATTATTTGAATAACTTGGATGATTTAATAAACTGCTATAAAGGTAATTATCAATCATGTTTTTTCTTTATCATAAAAATCATATAATCCATTGAAATTTTCCATATCTTCAGCGATTATCAAAATTTGCTAGATTGATCTAGCCAAATATTTGATATTTTAGCTTTATTGACCAAATAAGCTCTTATATGAGTCAACTAGCTTCTGACTGACAAGTTTTACTCGACTGAAAATTTAATAATTCCATAACATTTTTATTGCAGTGTGTATCAAATGGAGCCACTTAATTGCTAAGCGAACCAAAAAAGTTAAATATTTGATGGGTAAGATTCGTATTTTCATTAAAACTTATTCAAATTGTGAATCGATTTCTGTAATTTAAAGCAATTTATATTTGTAGCTACTCGTGCTGATTCAAATGATTATGTTTATTTCACTGGATTGAAACCAATCGATGGAAGTTGTTTAAAGACATTATTTTCAAATTTACAAGTAAGTTAATATCATTAACCAAAGTTCATTCCGATTGTCAGATTAATTACAGTCAACCAAAAGCAAGGAGCCCATCATTTTCATATTGTGTCATCAAAAAATTGTTAAATATTCTAGATGATAAAATTAATGATCACTTTCTTTGCAACTTTTGAGAGGCCTGACTGTAATACATTTTTAATTATTTTATATCTTATTAACTTAGATTGCTCAAATAACACAAAAACTACTACAAAAAATAAACCACAAGGATGTTGATGCATTTTTGCAAAATCACAAATCTTTGAAAGGATTGATCCTTTCTGATCACATAAGAAACTATTTGAATTTTTTCAATATCGAAATGGTTTGCTACAACGAGATTGATAGCCTAAAACTAAAACGTTTCAATGTGAAACAAATACACACTATGCTCGATCTTCTGGATCATCTACCCAAATATAATTTCTCAAATCTTGAAAGGCTTTCTATCACGAATTGCGGTAAGTGATTTTGAAATTTTTTTGTCAGTAAAATTTATCAACTATCGTTCATCCTCAGGTTCTGCAAAATGGTACAAAGGTCCAGTATTGGCAAAACTCAAAATATTTGAATGCACCCAGCCATTTAATGATTTTTCAGGCATTCATCAGAGTTTCCACTTCATCGATTCATGTCCAAACTTAAAAAGTGCATATATTGTCGTGAATCGTGATCGCTATTTTGTTAATGAGTCTTTGGAACACCAATTTTTGCAAGATTTAGTTATATATTTTGTAAGTATCCATTTGATTTGTAATATTATAATATATTTGCTTTTTGGAAAAATTTTGATAATTCCAATTAACTTAACGTTTCCGAATCAAAATGTTCAAATCACGACTCACAATAACAGAAGTATCATCTGTGTAAATTATTAACCCATAATGAGTATAACTTCGTAATAACTAACTGTTTTTTATATTTATAGAAAGATATTGCTAGAATCGACTGGAATCAATTAAAAAGAGTGCTACTGAAATATCCAAATCTCAAACATCTTGCGTTGAGAGCAAAGCTGACCAGAAAAGATTGGCATATCGAAGGTACCTTGGACATGGAAAATAAATGGATAGAGCAATTGGTTCGTATTTTACCCAATTTAATGCTACTTGATGTTCGCGGATGTCGTGGAGTCACTCAAACCGCTGCTGATTACGTGCAACATTATTGTAAACGATATGGAAGATCAATTAAGTTTTACTTCAACGAGAATCGCCATGAAATCAAATCAGATTGGCCTCACTTATCCACAAAACGAGAAAAATTTTGTCGAGGATTTGACTTTATGAAAAATTGCTTTTTGAAACGTCCGCATGAACTTCCATGTTTCTTGATTCCCATTGAATATTTATAAGAACATGCTCATTAATACATAAAAAATTACAATAATAATTAGCAAGGTTATTGTCATAGTTTATTAAATTAGGAGAAGATATGATTTCGTGAAATTACAGCAGATACTGGTTAGTAGCTACTGGAATACATGGAAAATTTAAAGAGACTCGTAATTTAATGGAACCCTTTTAACCTTGGTAATTCATTCTATGCTTATAGATACATGTAGTACGAGAATCGCCATGAAATTGAATCAGATTGGCCTCACTTATCCACTAAAATCGAAAAAATTAGTCGAGGCTTTGACTTCATGAAAAATTGCTTTCTCAAACATCTTAATAACCTTCCGCATTTCTTGATTCCTATTGATTATTAAGTATCACATACTTATGAATCTATTTGTTATTTTCACCTCGGAAGCCCATTCGAAAATCTTGAGATGAATCTTAAATACTGATGACTGTAATCACAGATATTCTTGAACAGATTCTTGATAAACAGTTGTCCTTTTGGACGAACTAATTTGATTAACTGATCCAAAACAGCATCATTCAGTTGCTTGATACTGGGTGTAACATCAATATAACCGTAGAAAATTTTGTGGAAGCTTGAAGATTGAAGTTTATCTAAAGATTTAAAGAGCAAGCAAGGTAAAGGATGTTTAAGGCGAGTGGCAGAAATAATTGTGTACCGAAAAAATAACAACTGACCTTTAGTTTATTGCGAAACTTTTTCAACAAATAAATTTCCTTCAGCACCGATGGTATCACGAAGATTTTCAATGATGGATTTAGAGGAATCAATCTTATCCTCACTCGAGCAAACAATCAAAATGTTATCTTTGGAAGAAACCCTGTTCTCCATAATTAAAGAAATTAGAATAGTAACTCAAATACTGAATACGAAGAAAAAAAATCTAATCTAAATTACTGACAGGTCTCTGTATCTTCTATTCAAAACGGGCGGCAAAGCCTTAGACAGATGGCAACCAGAAATAGTTGCCTGGCTGCCCTTTTCACTGCATGTGAGCATAAGTCTCTCTCTTAAGTTTCATGATGAAACTTTCATCCCTCACATTTGAACAACAAACCAAACGGTCAACAAAAAGAGAAACTTAGGAGGAGATCACTGTAAACGGTTTTCTAATTATAACCCAATTGTGCAAAGAAAAACTGTAGTTTCGTCATAAGTTTATTTATAATGTTGATTAGTGAAATTCCAGATGATTGTTGGCTCACCATTTTTGATTATTTGAATAATTTGGATGATTTAATAAACTGCTATAAAGGTAATTATCAATCATGTTTTTTGTATCATAATCCATTGAAATTTTTCATACAGTAATGCTCGTTTGTTTGAGACATTAAAAGTGAATGAGATTCTCGGCCCAAGGGGCCTCGCTTCTTATCCATGAATATCTCCAATGCAGTGATCTAACAAACTTATAGAAACTAATTCAAGTAACTAAATTATCTAATTTACAATTAATCTAAACAATTCAACAAAATTGCAAATTTATCAAATTTATTAGAAAATGTTGAAAAAAAATTAAAGAAAATTAAAAGGATTATGAGTGGAGCCATCGCGTTCTGCTCCTTTTCCCTATTCTTATCGCAAATAGATGGTTAACATGTTCGAGCTACCTCTTTTTATACTCTTTGTTTACTGAAAATATTTTGAGACACCTAGAGCTAGTTCCATACTGAATCCACATCTTTATGTATCTTCTTCTTTCCATTTCTTTCGGGGTTATTGGCTTTGTCCGAGTTTCAAAAGATCCATTACATTGGTTGTGAATCCAATACGAGCCTATTGGGTAAAGTTCCAAAACAGCAAAACCGAAACAGCAAAGTCAAGTTAAGCAAAATCCATTTCGCCCAAAGGCAAAATAGCAAATTCATTGAAACGAGCTTTTATCATTTAAACGCATTATGTCGAAGGAAAATTCGAACATGGAATTAAATCAGTTTATTGAATTTATACTTGAATTTTCGAAATTTTTAGACTTGAGCAGTTTTTTATCTGAGATATTTTCTGTTTGGCGTGTTAGGCCAGGTTACTATTTCGAGCAATTTTAATTCAATCATAATAGATTCGAAATCGAAACTTCTATTTCAATCGTGCTGGTGATGAAGAAAACCGCATTTCTCATGCTAATACAACGTGTTCAAGTTTTGCTATTTTTCATCTTGCTGTTTTGGCTTTGCTCAACTTGACTTTGCTCTTCTTGCTTTTGCTGTTTTGGAACCAAATCGCCTATTGCCATGCCAATGACAAAATTCCTAAGAAATAAATTTTCTTACTTTTATAGCATAGTCAAATATCTCTAACATACTATAATTAAATTTTGACAGATGCAAACTTATTAATGCGACAATTTCAGATTCGACTGTAAGATTAAACTGAAAAACATTTCTGTGCGACTTCACGATGCAGCGTAGTCTAAAATTTTATTCATTTGCATAACTAACAAGGGATGCATGGTTGGTCCTATGACGATCTTGAATTTTTTTCGGGCTTAAAATATTCTTATGGGGCAGATATGACCCTTGGTAAAGCCTTTCGTTTCGGAAATTTTCCGTTTCAAAGTTACAGGGTGTCAAAGTTGTTTTTACGCAGGTTAATATGCTTAATGCCAGTAATGTTGATCTATGATAAAATAGTAAAATATGTTTTTAAACAAATTCATATTACTTTCAATAGCTTCAACTATGCAAAATAGATACTTTGACACCCTGTAACTTTGAAACGGAGAATTTCCGAAACGAAAGGCTTTACAAAGGGTCATATCTATCATTCCAAGGTAAGGACAGCTTGCACATCGAAAAGCATCACCTAAATAGCACTGATCAATAAAAATAAATTTTTATATCAATATTTGAATAAAATCTTTAGTAAACTAACAGTATGCTGTTATCAAAGCAAAAAGTAACATTATAAATGAAATGATGAAGGATAAGGATGAAACTCACACTTCCACAAGATGTTTTAGCAATTTGAGAATTGCTTTTAATAGCTTGTACTTCCTCTTTGGCCAATTCATCAGCTAAACCACATGAGCAATTAGCACAAGCTTTTCTTTTTCCAGTGGTGCCACAAACTTTCAGACTTTCTTTTGAAGCTTGAAGTTTATCTCTCATATCGAACCGCATTTTAAAACTAGAAGCTCTATTAGATCACAGTCAACTTTGAACATTCAATCTGATCATGATTTACAGAAACTCTCATTTATAAAGTTGACTGATTTAATCGAGTTTCTATTACCTCAATTTTATCAAAAACTGGCGACTCAAACAAATTTTCAATAACACTAATAAACTCAGTTTTTATACCCCTAAAAACTCACTAAGTCCCAACTCTTAACGGTGAAATCAGTTTTTGGACATTGTCCTTTTTGATGGTTTGTTTTAGTTACTTTTTTAGGTATTGCTTTTTTCAGGCCAGAAATTGCTTTTTTAGTTCGAAAAGTAGTAAATCACTCAGAGGATCTTTGTGTATTTTCAGCATTTAAAATTTTGCGAAATTTTTTTAAAAATGAACAAGGTATGGATTCAGTATGGAACTAGCTCTAGGTGTCTCATTCATTTGCTCAACTGTCTTCTTCATTCACTCTCAGTGTCTCAAAATATTCTCAGTAAATAAAGAGTTTTATGATTTTTGAGAAAACAAAAATTAATTGTCTCATACAGTCGCTGGTGTCTCACTCATTCACTCTTAATGTCTCAAACGAACTAGCTTTACTGTAATTCCATAACATTTCCATTGCAGTGTGTATCAAGTGGAGTCATTTAATTGCTAAACGGGCCAAAAAAGTTAAATATTTGATTGGTAAGATTCAGATTTGTTTTGATATATTCTCCGTACTATAAAGTACAGGGTGTAAAAAAAGTTTTTGTCAGTAAGCTCAGCCCGCTTCATTGCGCAGAGATGCTTTTTGGTTTTTTTTATGCGGGTCAAAGCATTATTTTAAAAAAAACCGCTCTTTAATACGCGGCTTTTGAGTCCCGCCCTTACCAAAACTTTCTTTACAGTGCAAAGTTTACACTCTGTACTCGGTTAAAGCAATATGCAGCATCGAAAGTAAAGTTAGAGCTGGTTACGTTATCTTTTGCACATTGTTTGGTAACAAAGCATATTTAGTAGTTAAGTTTTAGAGATAAATTAAGTACATCAACATGAACCTGAGATTCATTGGTTAAGGCATTGAATCGTTTTTGATTGTGCTTAATTTATCGCAAAAAATTGACTATCGAAATTCTTGGTTACCAAACAATGTGCAAAAGATAAAGTAACCAGCTCTAACTTTACTTTCGATGCTGTACTTTCTCAGTGTCCTTTATTTTCGCCAATTTCAAGCTTTAAAACAAAGAGTCCAATCCTTTTACTACTTTAAAGAAACATTGACAATAATTATTTACTACTTTGGCAAGTAAGTTATCAATCTGATTAAGATATTCGTGTACAGCGATCAAGCGCAAGCTGAATTTATTCATTTCATCATTTTGGAAGCTTGTTGTATCAGTCCAATAGTATTTATTTAATTTAACAAATTTTAGATTTTTTCGCTGAATTTTTTGGCTATCTTTAGCTTGAAACAGAACTATCCTGTTGAACATTTCTTTTCGGTAACAGTTCTAGTTATATGAACACAAGGCGTAACTAGCAAGACTTTTAAATCGGTGTCAATCAAGACAATCTGTTTAAATTAATATCAATCAATAAAATGTAAAAATTGAGAATAACTCAATAGACATAGATATTAAAGCTAATTCTGAAGCAGCTTGCTGGTCAATTTGTTTGTCCACTAATTCAATTGAATATAAGTTAAATATCATTGTTATGTAAAACCAACACATGAGCGTCTTTACTGTGGTTGGTTTAAATCGTGTGTCAAATTAACGCTCCTCTTTGTGTCTGTGTAACTAGACTAGATACCGTAGTTAGCCGACACTCTAGTAATCGGCTAAAAAGCCAATAAAGTTGATTAAGCGTGACTAAAGTCGACTTTAGCTGACTAGCGACTAGCGAGTGAAACAAGTTTATTGGCTAATTATCGGCCTAATAATTATTTTTAGCACAAAATTGCAATTTCTGAGGGATTTATGGGGAAAATATTGAAACATCTGATCAACTACATTGTGGCTCGATCTTATGTTTCCATAACTTAAATATTTTTAAAACAAAATGACTTGATTTGAATTATTTTTGAGCCTTTTTGATTCTTCATTTTGCAAAATTTTTAAATTAACGATTGTCTGAAGTTTCTGTTTTTAAACAAAAGGTAGCATTTGAACTTCAAAAGTCGTTTAAGCCTTTTAGCCAGCACTTGGCTATTAGCCATTTTAGCTATTCAACCTACGACTAGACTCACTAAAATAGTTTAGTGGCTAGCTAGCTGGCTAATTTTCACTAGCTACGGTATCTAAACTAAACTGTTACCTTCTTTTCGACTAGTTGGTCAATAAAAGCATTAGACATTGCATCTCTTTTCAAACTGATATAACAAGCTTCCAAAATGATGAAATGAATAAATTCAGCTTGAGCTTGATCGCTGTACACGAATATCTTAATCAAAATTGATAACTTACTTGTCAAAGTAGTAAACAATTATTGTCAATGTTTCTTTAAAGTAGTAAAAGGATTGGACTCTTTGTTTTAAAGCTTGAAATTGGCGAACTTACATGGAACCGAATTTCTCAGTCTCTATCTAGTGATAATGGCTTTCAGAAACTTGCAGCGCTCAAGATTTATGTAATGAAATGATTCTATAAATTATAAAAGAATGTAAATTTGCAAAATCATAGATTGCGACTGTGAAAATTGCTTTAACCGGGTACTTTACATTACTCATTCTAATTGTAATCTATTTCTTAACTGTATAAATTCAGATATTTTTTTAAAACGGCGATACGGTTATACGGCGAACCATAATTGTGTTTATTTTGATAATCGTCGAAAAACGGAAATGTTTGATGGAACCTGTCTAAGCACATTATTTCAGAATTTAATAGTAAGTTGATTAATTCAATTTCATTTCCATTGTCCATTTTGTATTAATTTTGTTATTCTTTTTTATCCATTTTATTAACTTAGATTATTGAAATGTCTTATAATTTTCATAGAAAAGTAAAACGCGAAGATATCGTCGCATTGGTCAAAAATCAAAAATCTTTGAAAGGATTAACTGGAGAATATTATGAATTCCTATCCGAATATTGCGATAACCTCGAAATGATTAACCGCGATTTCTTTGAGGCAAGCATTCAACATAATGGTTCCAGTATAAAACAATTGTATCATACCGCCCACTTCCAAAAAGACGCACATTATGTCCCAAATCTTGAAAGATTAAATTTCGAAGGTTCATCCCAATGCTACGATGGTCCAGTACTGGAAAAGCTTAAAATAGTTGAATTGTGGACAGCACCGGAAAGTTGGGGCTCAAGGCTAGATTACAGCTCCAAGTTCATGGATTTCTGTCCAAATTTACAAAGTGCACATCTTAGAGTGGGTTCTAATCGCTTTTTTGTTGATGAAACCATAAAAAACGAATGTTTGCAAGATTTAGTTTTAGATGCTGTGAGTATCAATTCGACTTTAAATTTAATTGCTTTTCGGAAAACATTTTCTGAATATTCAAATTCATTTAATCTACATTTATTTCAGATTGATAGCAACAAACTTAGGTTACAACATGGCAGTGTAATCTATCTAAAATTTGTCAATTTAAACTAATTGATTTTATATTTACAGGTACGTGTTGGCCTAAAGAACTTGAATGATTTGATAAGATTGCTCATGAAATATCCAAATCTCAAACATCTTTCGTTGAGGAGAGCAAGTAACTTAAAAGATGAACATATCGAGCAAATAGTTCACATTTTACCTAATTTGGTTCTATTTGATGTTAATGAATGTTTGAGAGTGACGCAAAGGGCTGCTGATTATGTTCAAAATCATTGCAAACGACATGGAAGATCAATTAAGTTTTACTTCTACGAGAATCGCCATGAAATCGAATCAGATTGGCCTCAGCTATCCACTAAAAAAGAAAAAATTTGTCGAGGCTTTGATTTCATGAAACATTGCTTTCTCAAAAATTTTAGTGACCTTCCATATTTCTTGATTCCTATTGATTATTAAGTATCACATACTTATGAATCTATTTGAATTATTTTTCACCTCGGATGCCCATTCGAAGACCTTGAGATGAATCTCAAATACTGATGGCTTGAAGAGCAAATATTGATTGAATATTTAAGGAAAAATCGGAAAAATCGAATGAATTTCACTATTTTAATTAATCATTTGAATTCAATAATATCAAAACTGTCAAACACTTTGGGTTTGCATAAAATATTCAGAATAATAAAAATTTTTCGATACATCGAATAGTACATTCAATATTTTTATTTAACGTAAATTTTTCTTTTTAAATTTAATTATCTATTTATCTACATATTTCTCGAGTAATTGATGCCATTTTTGTGATCGTCCGAAAATTTATTACGAAAAAAGTGATTTTGACCTCCGTTCCTGAGTAAACATTATCTTTGAATGAATTTTCAAAAAATTGTGATAGATTGAGGTCCTCAAAGATGATATCAGGTACTTAAGATAGATTCGGAAGTATTCAGAATAAGGCTGGCATTCCAAGGTAAGGACAGCTCGCACACCAAAAAGCATCACCTAAATAGCACTGATCAATAAAAAATAAATTTTTATATCAATATTTGAATAATATCTTTAGTAAACTAAAAGTATGCTGCTATTGTCGTGAATTCTAATAGCTTTTTTGTTAATGAGTCATTCAAACACCAATGTTTGCGAGATTTAGTTATATATTTTACTGTAAGTATTTATTTGATTTCTAATATTTATAATATGGATATATATATTATATATATTACTATATAGTATATATAATGATATGATTATATACATCATCATTATATACATTGATTCCCAATGATTATTGAAAATGACATACTTACAATCATTCTCGTTGAATAGAATCAACTTTCATATGAACAAAACCAGAATTTAAAAGAGTAAAACCGGCTGCCTGTAAAGACGCAGAGTTTGCATAGCAACAAAACCGCGTTCAAATGACCAAAACTCACTTTCATAAGACAAAAACTCTCGAGTTTAAGAAGCTATTTTATTCAGGGTGTAGACTATTTCGTTAATTGTTAATTGCTTCTTTTCTAAGGCATCTTGGAATATACAATCATTCTCGTTTGTTTAGAACCAACTTTCATATGAACAAAACCAGAATTCAAAAGAGTAAAACCGGCTGACTGTAAAGTCACAGAGTTTTCATAACAACAAAACCGCGTTCAAATGACCAAAACTCATTTTCATAAGACAAAAACTCTCGAGTTAAATAAGCATCTTTATTCAGGGTGTAGACTGTTTCGTCAATTGTTAATTGCTTCTTTTCTGAGCCATCTTGGAATATACAATGTAAGTTAACATTTTGATAAATTTCGACTTATTTATTGTAATTTACCATCTTCAATGGAAGTTCACTGGAAAAATTAGTGATAATCCTCTTTGCATACTCTGAATAAAGTAACTCTTTAACTCGAGAGTTTTTGTCTTATGAAAATGAGTTTTGGTCATTTGAACGCGGTTTTGTTGTTTTGAGAGCTCTGTGTCTTTACAGTCAGCCGGTTTCACTCTTTTGAATGTTGGTTGTGTTCATATGAAAGTTGGTTCTAAACAAACGAGAATGATTGTAAGTTAACATTTTGATAAATGTTGACTTATTAATTATGATTCACAATGCTCAATGGAAGTTCATTAGAAAAATTAGTGATGATCCTCTTTGCATACTCTGAACTCATACAGTGTTGAGTGTGAATGCAAGAATGCTTTTAGTTAAAGAAAAAACAAAAAAATCTAGAAAATTTCAAATTTTAATCTCTTCAAAGTCGTTATTTTGAAGCATTTTGGCCATGCCTTTAGGCTATGCACTTGAAAGTGAAATTTTACATGTCGAGTGGATTTTGGTTATTTTGGTTGTGTTTTGGTTGTTTTGGTCTTATTTTGGTTTTCTAGTGAGACCCCAATTTTAGTGTTTTGTTCGGCTAGGTTTTTTTTGTTTCGATTTGTTTTTGTTCTTTTTCTCGATTTTAAGAGCTAAGAACAACATTTTTTGATCTTGTTCCTTGAAAATATTGGAAAAATAAAACACTAGTTTATTTACAATGTTGATTAGTAAACTTCCCGATGATTGTTTGCTCACCATTTTTGATTATTTGAATAACTTGGATGATTTAATAAACTGCTTTAAAGGTAATTATCAATCATGTTTTTTCTTCATCATAAAAATCATATAATCCATTGAAATTTTCTATACCTTCAGTGATTATCAGAATTTACTAGATTAATCTGGTCAAATATTTGATATTTCAGCTTTATTGACCAAATAAACTCTTAAATGAGTCAACTAGCTTCTGACTCTGACAAGTATTATCATTAATGTAAAAATATTATGAAACTTTCATCTGACTTGCATGTGAATATAACATCTTCTTTTATCTTCTGATCATCTTACTTTTGAAGCGCAGTATTTAAATATTTTTACAAATTTCAAATTTCAAATCAGATTGAATGAATTATGAAGCCAATTGAATGATAATTAAGCAAATTAACAAGCTAAAAATTTAATAATTCCATAACATTTTTATTGCAGTGTGTACCAAGTGGAGTCACTTAATTGCTAAGCGAACCAAAAAAGTTAAATATTTGATTGGTAAGATTCGTATTTTCATTAAAACTTATTCAAATTGTGAATCGATTTCCGTAATTTCAAGCATTTTTATTTGTAGCTACTCGTGCTGACTCAAATGATTCTGTTTATTTCACTGGATTGAATCCAATCGATGGAAGTTGTTTAAGGACATTATTTTCAAATTTGCTCGTAAGTTAATATCATTAACCAAAGTTCATTCAGATTGTCAGATTAATTAGTCAACCAAAAGCAAGCAGCCCGATTTCAGATTGTGTTATCAAAATATTGTTTAAATATTGTAGATGATAAAATTGATGATCAGTTTCTTCGCAACTTTTGGAAGGCCTGACTGTAATACATTTTTAATAATTTTATATCTTATTAACTTAGATTGCTCAAATAACACAAAAACTACTACAAAAAATAAACCAAAAGGATGTTGATGCATTTTTGCAAAATCACAAATCTTTGAAAGGATTGATTCTTTCTGATCACATAACAAACTATTTGAATTTTTTCAATACCGAAATGGTTTGCTACAAATGGATTGATAGCCTAAAACTAAAACGTTTCAATGTGAAACAAATACACACTGTGCTCGATCTTCTGAATAATTTACACAAATATAATTTCTCAAATCTTGAAAGACTTTCTATCACGAATTGCGGTAAGTGATTTTGAAATTTTTTGCGTCAGTAAAATTTATCAACTATCGTTCATCCTCAGGTTCTGCAAAATGGTACAAGGGTTCAGTATTGGCTAAACTTAAAATATTTGAATGCACCCAGCCATTTAATGATTTTTCAGGCATTCATCAGAGTTTCCACTTCATCGATTCATGTCCAAACTTAAAAAGTGCATATATTGTCGTGAATCGTGATCGCTATTTTGTTAATGAGTCTTTGGAACACCAATTTTTGCAAGATTTAGTTATATATTTTGTAAGTATCCATTTGATTTGTAATATTATAATATATTTGCTTTTTGGAAATTTTTTATAATTCCAATTAACTTAACGTTGTCGAATCAAAATGTTCAAATCACTACTCACAATAACAGAAGTATCATCTGTGTAAATTATTAACACATAATGAGTATAACTTAGTAATAACTAACTGTTTTTTATATTTATAGAAAGATATTGCTAGAATCGACTGGAATCAATTAAAAAGAGTGATACTGAAATATCCAAATCTCAAGCATCTTGCGTTGAGAGCAAAGCTGACCAGAAAAGATTGGCATATCGAAGGTACCTTGGACATGGAAAATAAATGGATAGAGCAATTGGTTCGTATTTTACCCAATTTAATGCTACTTGATGTTCGCGGATGTCGTGGAGTCACTCAAACCGCTGCTGATTACGTGCAACATTATTGTAAAAGATATGGAAAATCAATTAAGTTTTACTTCAACGAGAATCGCCATGAAATCAAATCAGATTGGCCTCACTTATCCACTAAAATCGAAAAAATTAGTCGAGGCTTTGACTTCATGAAAAATTGCTTTTTGAAACGTCCACATGAACTTCCATGTTTCTTGATTCCCATTGAATATTTATAAGAACATGCTCATTAATACATACAAAATTAAAATAATAATTAGCAAGGTTATTGTCATAGTTTATTAAATTAGGAGAAGATACGATTTCGTGAAATTACAGCAGATACTGGTTAGTAGCTACTGGAATACATGGAAAATTTAAAGAGACTCGTAATTTAATGGAACCCTTTTAACCTTGGTAATTCATTCTATGCTTATAGATACATGTAGTACGAGAATCGCCATGAAATCGAATCAGATTGGCCTCAGCTATCCACTAAAAAAGAAAAAATTAGTCGAGGCTTTGATTGCATGAAACATTGCTTTCTCAAACATCTTAATAACCTTCCGCATTTCTTGATTCCTATTGATTATTAAGTATCACATACTTATGAATCTATTTGTTATTTTCACCTCGGAAGCCCATTCGAAAATCTTGAGATGAATCTTAAATACTGATGACTGTAATCACAGATATTCTTGAACAGATTCTTGATAAACAGTTGTCCTTTTGGACGAACTAATTTGATTAACTGATCCAAAACAGCATCATTCAGTTGCTTGATACTGGGTGTAACATCAATATAACCATAGAAAATTTTGTGGAAGCTTAAAGGTTGAAGTTTATCTAAAGATTTAGGGCCGATCCGATGAACTAAAATGTTTGTCAAAATGTTTGTTTATTGGCAATGTTTGTTAAAATTAATCAATTTTGATTAATGTCATTTTAAATCTTAATTAGAAAGCGCCATCTTTTGTTTTTTAATGATTTTAAAAGATAACTAAAAATAATTTATAATCAAAAAGATAAGAAATGCAATCTGAAAAAATGTAAAGGCGCATGAATAAAATGATTGTTAATTTTTTGATCGGACAGTGTTAATGTTGATGACGTAACAAAATCAAACAAACATTGCCTACTAACAAAGATTTAAACAACATTTTAAACATTTTTTAGTTCATCGGATCGGCCCTTAAAAAGCAAGCAAGGTAAAGGATGTTTAAGGTGAGTGGCAGAAATACTTGTATACCGAAAAAATAACAACTGACCTTTAGTTAATTGCGAAACTTTTTCAACAAATAAATTTCCTTCAGCACCGATGGTATCACGAAGATTTTCAATGATGGATTTAGAGGAATCAATCTTATCCTCACTCGAGCAAACAATCAAAATGTTATCTTTGGAAGAAACCCTGTTCCCCATAACTAAAAAATTAGAATAGTCACTCAAATACTGAATACGAAGAAAAAAAATTCAATCTAAATTACTGACAGGTCTCTGTATCTTCTATTCAAAACGGGCGGCAAAGCCTTAGACAGATGGCAACCAGAAATGGTTGCCTGGCTGCCCTTTTCACTGCATGTATGCATAAGTCTCTCTCTTAAGTTTCATGATGAAACTTTCATCCCTCACATTTGAACAACAAACCAAACGGTCAACAAAAAGAGAAACTTAGGAGATCACTGTAAACGGTTTTCTAATTATAACCCAATTGTGCAAAGAAAAACTGTAGTTTCGTCATAAGTTTATTTATAATGTTGATTAGTGAACTTCCAGATGATTGTTTGCTCACCATTTTTGATTATGGCTCAACATTATTCTCTCATTAATGTTGACAAATCCTGAAAATTTGATACTTAAAAGTAAAGATGCTGTTTGACAAAAAAACCCGAAAAAATGTTTGCCGAAAAAATAATCAACTGACCATTAGTTAATTGTGAAACTTTTTCAACAAATAAATTTCCTTCAGCACCGAAGATTTTCAATGATGGATTTAGAGGAATCAATCTTATCCTCACTCGAGCAAATAATCAAAATGACATTATTGAAATTACATTGTATTAATACATCAATGATTTATCATTATAATTATACTCTGGTCTCTACAATTCATTACTTCAAGACTTGGATCAATTGGATAGAAATATCATTGACAATCCGTATACACTTGGAATTTCAATTCAAAGTGCGAATAGGATCGTCAATGATATGAACATACAGTAAAAAAAGTCAAAGGACTTCTTAAGTGCAGTTGTGTCCGCAAGAAGATGTATAAATATAAAAATTATTTAAACAAAAACGAGAAAAAGCACGAATAAAACAATGGTCAGTTGTTGGTAATGTGTTGAGTGTGAATGCAAGAATGCTTTTAGTTAAAGAAAAAACAAAAGAATCTAGAAATTCAAAATTTTAATCTCCTTAAAGTCGTTATTTTGAAGCATTTTGGTCATGCCTTTAGGCTATGCACTTGAAAGTGAAATTTTACATGTCAATTGCATTTTGGTTGTTTTGGTCTTTAGTGAGGTCCCAGTTTTAGTACTATAGTAGTAAAGGGTGTAACACTTAAAAAGGCACAAATGAAGGAGGTAACAAGAAAGCTAATCTTACCTTAATCACAAAATTTGACGATATTGATTAAGATAATAATGAAGCAACAGAGACAATGAAACCAAAACCTAATCTGTTGCTTCGAAATCTTCATTATTATCTTAAGCGATGTCACCAAATTTTGTGATTAAGGTAAGATATGCTTTCTTGTTACCTCCTTTATTTGTGCCTTTTTAAGTGTTACACCCTTTAGTTCCGATTTGTACTATTCTTGTTTTTGTTCTCGATTTTAAGAACTAGGAAAAACATTTTTTGTTATTGTTCCGAAGAAATTGTTCTTCTCGTTGTTCTTAAACCTTGAAAATATTGGAACAATACAACACTAGTTTATTTACAATGTTGATTAGTAAACTTCCAGATGATTGTTTGCTCACCATTTTTGATTATTTGAATAACTTGGATGATTTAATAAACTGCTTTAAAGGTAATTACCAATCATGTTTTTTCTTTATCATAAAAATCATATAATACATTGAAATTTCCCATACCTTCAGCGATTATCAGAATTAGCTAGATTAATCTAGTCAAATATTTGATATTTTAGATTTATTGACCAAATAAACTCTTATGTGTCAACTAGCTTCTGACTCTGACAAGTATTATCATTAATGTATAAATATTATGAAACTTTCATCTGACTTGCATGTGAATATAACATCTTCTTTTATCTTATGATCATCTTATTATCTTACTTTTGAAGCGCAGTATTTAAATATTTTTACAAATTTTAAATTAGATTGAATGAATTATGAAGCCAATTGAATGATAATTAAGCAAATTAACAAGCTAAAAATTTAATAATTCCATAACATTTTTATTGCAGTGTGTATCAAGTGGAGTCACTTAATTGCTAAGCGAACCAAAAAAGCCAAATATTTGATTGGTAAGATTCAAATTTGTTTTGATATATTCTTGGTACTAAAAAGTACCCGGTTAAGGCAATGTGTGTTTCTCGGTCTCCATGGTGCGTATGGCTTTCAGAAACTTGCAGCGCTCAAGATTCAGAAAATGAAACGACTCTATAAATTATAAAACAATGTAAATTTTCAAAATCATAGATTGCGACTGTGAAAATTGCTTTAACCGGGTACTTTACATTACTCATTCTAATTGTAATCTATTTCTTAACTGTATAAATTCAGAATTTTTAAAAGGTTATACGGCGAACCATAATTGTGTTTATTTTGATAATCGTCGAAAAACGGAAATGTTTGATGGAACCTGTCTAAGCACATTATTTCAGAATTTAATAGTAAGTTGATATGATTAATTCAATTTCATTTCCATTGTTCATTTTGTATTAATTTTGTTATTCTTTTTTATCCATTTTATTAACTTAGATTATTGAAATGTCTTATAATTTTCATAGGAAAGTAAAACGCGAAGATATCGTCACATTGGTCAAAAATCAAAAATCTTTGAAAGGATTAACTGGAGAATATTATGAATTCCTATCCGAATATTGCGATAACCTCGAAATGATTAACCGCGATTTCTCCGAGGCAAGCATTCAACATAATGGTTCCAGTATAAAACAATTGTATCATACCGCCCACTTCCAAAAAGACGCACATTATGTCCCAAATCTTGAAAGATTAAATTTCGCAGGTTCACCCCAATGCTACGATGGTCCAGTACTGGAAAAGCTTAAAATAGTTGAATTGTGGACAACAGCGGGAAGTTGGGGCTCAAAGATAGATTACAGCTCCAAGTTCATGGATTTCTGTCCAAATTTACAAAGTGCACATCTTTTAGTGGGTTCTAATCGCTTTTTTGTTGATGAAACCATAAAAAACGAATGTTTGCAAGATTTAGTTTTAGATGCTGTGAGTATCAATTCGACTTTAAATTTAATTGCTTTTCGGAAAACATTTTCTGAATATTTAAATTCATTCAATCTACATGTATTTCAGATTGATAGCAACAAACTTAGGTTACAACATGGAAGTGTAATCTATCTAAAATTTGTCAATTTAAACCAATTGATTTTATATTTACAGGTACATGTTGGCCTAAAGAACTTGAATGATTTGAGAAGATTGCTCATGAAATATCCAAATCTCAAACATCTTTCGTTGAGGAGAGTAAGTAAATTAAAAGATGAACATATCGAGCAAATAGTTTACATTTTACCTAATTTGGTTCTATTTGATGTTAATGAATGTATAAGAGTGACGCAAAGGGCTGCTGATTATGTTCAAAATCATTGCAAACGACATGGAAGATCAATTAAGTTTTACTTCTACGAGAATCGCCATGAGATCGAATCAGATTGGCCTCAGCTATCCACTAAAAAAGAAAAAATTTGTCGAGGCTTTGACTTCATGAAACATTGCTTTCTCAAAAATTTTAATAAGCTTCCATATTTCTTGATTCCTATTGATTATTAAGTATCACATACTTCTGAATCTATTTGAATTATTTTTCACCTCTGATGCCCATTCGCAGATCTTGAGATCAATCTTACATACTGATGACTGTAATCAAAATTTAAGTTAGTTTAGGTTTTTAATCATGAAATTTAGAGCAAATCGAATGAATTTCACTATTTTAATTAATCATTTGAATTCAATAATATCAAAACTGTCAAACACTTTTGGGTTTGCCTAAAATATTCAGAACATTAAAAACTTATCGATACATCGAATATTACATTCAATATTTTTATTTAACGTAAATTTTTCTTGTTAAATTTAATTATCTATTTATCTACATACTTTTCGAGTAATGTCTGTTCAAACCATCAGATTGTGTTCTTTATTACTTAAAGAATACTTTTGCGAGATCATTTCCAATGTTGGTAAAACTGTGATGAATCTCGGACAAGCGCCATTGAAATTGATATGGACTGAGTCGCAGGAGAAATTGAAAAATTGTAAAAAGGCTTTGACTGTCCTCATCAAACATTGTTTAGTAACTATTCATAAAAATTCTGATGGATTAACAGAATACAAAGCTGAACCACAGAGAATTTTGTGCCTATTGAGGTATCCCAAGTACTATTTATATTGCCAAGAGAGAGTAAGTATCAAATGTTTCTCGTATACCATTGCCTGTTTTGTTTGAATTGATTTTAATTTTATATTTTCAAACAGATTCGGTGAAATTGGGGAGCAAATAAACAAAGAAATTTTAATGGAAGGAATTTTGACTGCCGATGATATAATCGAAAAAGTGTACAACCGGATGAAGGAGTCAAGTGAAAATAAAGATAATGATGTAAATAAAAAGAAGAATTACTTCCATCCAACTGAAATTATCGAAGTTTTAGTTGAAATGATTAAAGCCAAATGCATTACAAGAGCTTGCGTTAACCCAATGAAGCCATTTGGTTTCCAAGTAACATGGAAGGAGATGAAGATGTCGAGTATATCCAACGAATTGCACTCAAAATTTCATTAAAGTTACAAGACAATGAATCCTTGGAACCTGTATCCAAAAGACGTAAAAAAGATCCAGTGAAATCAAAAGAAGACGTTTATTACGTGGTTAACTCTGATCAATTTCATCTTTATTTGCGTGATATGACAATTCTGGAGGGTTTGAAAACTCATTATGATGATGAAAAAGCAGCTCAGCTGGTTCTGGTAATGCTTCGATTAAGTCAAGCCCACTTGTGGGCTAAAGAAACAGTGGTATTAACTAAAACTGATATCGTTGAACGTGCCTTGCGCTTCACATTATTTTCCACGGAGAAAGATATCGAAGAATATCTTACATTTGTCATTGAGGATAACAGTCGTTTTGTTGTGAAAGTTGATGAAAGATCTGGCGTAGCAATTTACCGAGTAAACATCATGAAAATTTATGAAGAATTGATCCATTCATCTTTGACATCTATTGTAAGTGATCGTTTTGGATCTCAATTTGGTCGAATTTTCCGGTTATTGTTAACCAAAAAATATCTTCATCAGAAACAAATTGAAGACTTTGCTCTGGTCTCTGCTAAAGATGGTAAAGAATGTACACAAAATCTGATGACCAATAATTTTATACGACTGTTGCGATACCCAAAGGGATCTGAATATATTCCTGCCCATACTTATTTTATTTTTAACGTTGACTTGGAAGAAATCGTTTGTAGCACGATCGAACGCTGATATCAGGCCATTTTTAATTGAATTAAGACAATTTAAGACAATTTTATTGTAAATTAAGACAAGATAATAATGTTGTAATAGATTGATGTAAGAGAAGAGATCAATGACGATTGCTACGACAAAGTTCACGACCAAATGAACTATAATTAACATTACGATTATGTAAAATTTTACCCCAGGCTCCGAAGGGTATAACAATTGTACTAGCATTATCATCACAAGCATAATGTAATGCTTGTTCAGCGATGAAGTTTGCTGCTTCAGCAGGACTAGTACATCGACCACCAGCGTCAACAATTTCTTGATCATTCATCACAAAACTGACACCATCAGTAGTCATAACTAAAAAAGCATCTTTTCCGTGTTCAATCTAGAATAAAAAAGATGTAATTAGTTGACTTTAATAATTTGCCATCAAGATCCAACCAAGTTCGATAGCGAATATGTTTACCTTGAGAGATCTAGTGTAAGGTAATGCAATCACGCCGTAAGGTTTAAGATCCAAGTCACCAATACTTCGGGTCATAGCAAGACGACCATTGACAAGTCCTATTCCATGGCTATTCGCAATTATTGTCCCTCCTGATTTGATTATCCGCTCCTGTTATTGAACATGAAAAATGCGAATGTTCGTTATAAACTTAATTTTACAAAGGGTTTGTCTCAATTCTTTTCGATAGAAAAAAACCTTATCTACTGCAAATACTGTAAGTATTATATAACTAACTGCTACAATAAGTTATATGATTTACTATCGAGGGCCAAGCCCGAGATTGATATGAGATTAATACTTTCGGGGTTCGCCATAGTGCCTTAAATCTCATACCAACTCAATGTAATTGTTAACTAACTAAATCGTAACCTTTTCAGACTTGAGAGATGGACTATGGTCGATAGTTAGTTTACGTGCATCCCCATTGCGACAAAGTAAGGCACGACTATCACCAACATTAGCTATGGTCAATTCAATTGAATCCTTGAGAAGACAAACGGTTGCTGTGGTACCAGAAAACATAGAATCTTTGTCTTTAACTTTTAGTGAAATATATCTTGCCAAGGCATTGTTTACTTCTATGAATGCGTTCTGGAGAACAGCTTCCAAGTCAGTTTCTCCTCTTCGCAACCAATAACTTATATAGAGTTCCATTTGTTGTGAGCAAAAATCAGCAGCCAGTGATCCTCCATGACCATCGAAAATGGCTAAATAAATAAGATCAGGTCTTAACTCTTTGATTCTGGAGAAATTGGATGATTTCACAGGATTAATAAAACTGTAGATGTGTATAGAAACTACATAAAAAATTAACTGGGATAAAAAACAAACCTGATACGATCTTCATTAGTTGTACGACGACCAATGACAGATGCTGAGCCTGCCATATCACAGGTTATCTTTGGAATAGGTTTACCATAATTTATTGACTGTTGTAGCAGTATATTAAAGTCGATTCGATTATCCCAAGAGCCCCAATTATGACGACTACAAGATTGAATAGATGGTGATAAGGATGGTGAAGAATGAGTATTTATGAACACCGGGTTAACCCTTAATATTTTTGTACACCGAGATAAACTTTTATATATCATCTTACAGAATAATTTGAGATTATAGACATCAACATGTTTAAAATGATTTTAAATCAAATAGATGCCATCAACAACAACAAAGAATGAAAGAAGGTAACACAATAACACAATAACACGATTCAACAAGGGTTAAGTAAACAAGTAACCAAATTTCATCATCTTTTTACTTTCTGGTTTCTCCAGCACTGAAATGAATGTTAGTAGTATGATAAAACACAATAATAAAACAATATATTAACAAGTTTATATTGTTTATCCAGATAATTTAATTAAGATGGTTTAATAACTTATATTTTGTAATTTTAATCACAAGGTCAACAGTAACTCAATGACAATGAATGACAATGATTGATGGGGATATAGGGGTTTTCCTTCACCTTCTCACAGTAAACAACAAGTGTTTGCTGCTGACGCAACTGGTGGTAGTGACGTCTAGCATTAAAGTTACGTCCCAGGCACATAAATTACAAATGATACATTTTATTAACAAACTTCAAGTCGATGATACTTCATTCTTATTTCAAAGTTAGATCAATCAGTTTACAGTTGAACAAAATCGCCAAAAATTAACGATAAAATTGATAATATGGACTTTGGAGAGCAATTTTATGCGGGACCAGCTTTTCCCACCACTTTATCCACCACATTTTCAAACAATTTTTTATAAGATTGTCCACCACCCGAATCTAACACATCCACTATTAATCGTCATCATATCCCAAAAGTGGTCAACAATTTGGTGGATTTGGGTGGTGGACAATCTTATAGAAAGAATTGTTTGAAATGTGGTGGAAAAAAGTGGTGGATAAAGTGGTGGATGTGGTGGAAAAAATCCGGTCCCATTTTATACTGACTTTCAACCCAATTCGAATTAAAACCTTCGCGAACAAAAAGAAGTTCTGATTTTATTTTATTTAGTTTATTTTTATTCAATTAAAGTAAATCAGAAAACTGCAAGAATAAATAATTGCTATATACATGTACTTATTTAACTTATCAATTTACTAATCTTCAGATGAGAATCTAGCAGAATAAGAGGTTTATATTATACATGCATAATGTAAACAAATATTTACATTTAAATTGTGAAAGTGACAAGTATAGTGAGTTAAAATAAATTAGGTGGAAATTTAATTATTCTGATTTTATATTAGAATCTGGTAAATCCAGCGAAGATTCATTGCTAAATAATTCAACTGGAACAGTCAGTGGTGTTTTTTCGGGCAGTAAAAGAGATGGCCTCGACTCGAAATGCCTCTCAATCTCTTCAGAAGTAAGATGTCCCCCGTTAACTCTTCCTAATGATAAAATAGATAAAGGTTCAGATTTTATTGTTCGAATAGGAAATTCACTCTTGATTTGCTGACTTAAAGATGAACAATTGAATATTGGATCCGTTAATGAATTGGCAGTGAACGTTGATGAATATGACGATATTGTTGATGCTCCTGAAGCAATAGTCGATAATGTTGATTGAGGTACCATGGAAGATGCTAAAGATAGAGACAAGTGTGGTTGAGGTGGTGGAGTTATCGATTTTGAAATCGATGTAGAAGAAAATGTTAAATCAGAAGTTGAAGATGCGTTAGATGGGTAAGATGAAGGTGTCGATATCAATGAAGAAGCAATAGATGATGATGACAAAGAGGAAGATGAAGATGAATTCAGAGATGATGTTGGCGCTGATGTTAGATAGGGAATCGGAAGAGCAGCATTATTTTTCGATGAATTTGAGTTGAATCCATTAGACAACACTGGAGCAATTGAAGAGAAAGTTGATGAGAATGCTGGAGTCGGTGTCCCAGATGTTAATGAAGGGATTGGTAGAGACTTTGGCATTATTTTGGTCGCAGAAGTGATCGAGGATGATGGAGATGATGATATAGTAAATGTTGATGCCGACAAATTTGATAAAGACTTGAATCCTTTTTTACCTGCATTTAGATTTTTGTTTCGATTTGGAGCAGCATATGTATTCAAAGATGAATGAGGGGATGTAGGAGCAGCTCCATTGCTATTTATTCGTTTTCTTTTGACTTTTGGCTTAGTGGCAGCTGTCTCACTATTGGAACTAGTTAATCTCCGCCTAATTTCGCAAAAAAAATAATCAGTAATAGTAATTGTTTGATTCTCAAGCTGAAAAATTAAATGAAATAAAAATAACGAGCATCAACAAACCTTCGATTTGCAGATGATGATGAGCGTTCCAATCTCAGTTCTATTCCAGATTCGGAAGAATCTGTATCGTCAGAGTCAGAGGAAGAAGTACTGATGTTTTCATACTGCAGTAATTTGTCCATCAAAAAATTTTTATCCCGATTAATGATGAGAAGTTCTTTTTGATATTTCCTTAGTTCTTCTTGATAATATTCATTTTCCTGTAGAAAGAATAGGTATCGTTAGAATTCGTTTGCATTACAACCACTAGTGCAGAAACGCAAGGAAGGTGATTGAAAGATGATTGATCATAACAATGAAACTACCTAAAAGAAGTCGATTAAAAAATGTTAGATTAGAGAGACTTACATAAATCAAAAGCTTGAGTTTTCTTTTCAAGTCGCGGTACACCTGCTTTTGTTCATGGGATGATTTAGATTCCGATTCTTCTGACATTAGTGACATGGTTCCAATCGGATGAATAAATTGACAGATAAAAACTGGAAACAATAACAATAAATAAATAAATAAAATATTTAAAATTATTATTTTTGAATGTTTTCAAATTTTAGCTTTATTTGGCGTTTGCGTTGAAGACAAAAGAAAAGGCGCCAACTCCAATTTTATCTTTTCTATCGTCAAAAGATTCATTGAATCTTTTCTATTTCTGACATTTTAATTTCATTTGACAATTAATTGATTTGGTCCGTTTGTTGATTTATTCATTAATTCTGAACTTAAAATTTTAACTTTTAACTTCCGAATTTCATTCATTCAAATAAAGCGCGGAAAAGGTAGCTATTGGCAACTTGTTGCGGCAAATACGCGGGAATTTAAGCTTTGTTTTTGTTTTCCTGCTCCCAGCGAATCATCTTTTTTTAAATAACTTCATCAGTTGCAACCACTTGCTTTGTTTTTCAATTTTTATTCTAATTTTATTTTCTCCATTTTTCAGTAATTTCAAAGATGGACGATGAAATGATCTGGGATGATGAAGTGGCAGAAGAGATGGAAGAAGACGCTATCACTGATGCGGTCCAAGAAGTGCCAATTGAGGTCGAGGAAGATACCTCGTATGTTAAATGGTGTCGTAACGATGCTCCACCACTAGATCCAGCAACTACCTGTTTGATATTCCAGCAAATCGAGATAGATCATTATATTGGTGACCACAAGGAGGGTATGCCTGGGGCTGGTAATTCAATAGGTGCCATCATGCGTATTTATGGTGTCACTATGGAAGGTCACTCCGTAATGGCCCACGTGCATGGTTTCACACCATATTTCTACATAATGGCTCCAACAGGTTTCAAAGAGGAGCAATTACCAAGCTTCCAAAAGAAATTGAAGGCCTTAGCCTTAACTGACAAAAGAAATGATGCGATAACTGAACCTGTCCTGCAAATCGAGCTGGTTGAAAAGGCAAACATGTATGGTTTTAATAACAACGAGAAAGTGCCTTTTCTCAAAATAACAGTGGCCCTCCCTACATTGGTGAGCTCTTTAGCACGATCATTAGAACGAAGTGGTTCCGTTTTCGGCTTTCCATCAGATTCTATTCAATGCTTTGAAAGCAACATTGATTTTGTCATTCGTTTCATGGTTGACACCAAAGTTGTTGGATGCAATTGGATCGAGCTTCCAGCTGGCAAATACACAGTCAGAGCAGATAAGATTGAAAAATTTTCTCGTTGTCAATATGAAGTTGACATTGCTTGGAACGAGTTTGTATCTTACGCACCTGAAGATGAATGGGCAAAAGTTGCACCTTTCAGAATTTTATCTTTCGATATTGAATGTGCTGGCAGAAAAGGTATATTCCCAGAGCCTGAAAAAGATCCAGTTATTCAAATAGCAAATATGGTTATTCGCCAAGGAGAGAAAGAACCATTTTTAAGAGTGATTTTCACATTAGGCACATGTGCTCCAATTGTTGGAACTGCTGTCATGTCTTATAAAAAAGAGGAAGATTTGCTGAAAGCCTGGGCTGATTTTATTAGAACTGTTGATCCCGACATTTTAACTGGCTATAACATACAAAATTTCGATCTTTACTATTTAATCAATAGAGCAGCAGCTTTGAAAGTTAAAACATTTCCTTATCTTGGTCGTGTTAAAACTGCAATTTCAAGAGTAAAGAAAAAAATTTTACAATCAAAGCAGCTTGGTAAAAGAGAAAACAAAGATATCAACATTGAAGGTCGAGTCCAATTTGATTTATTGCTGGTTCTCTTGAGAGAATATAAACTTCGATCTTATACGTTGAATGCTGTTTCATATCATTTCTTATGTGAACAAAAAGAAGATGTTCACCATTCTATCATTACTGAACTTCAAAATGGTGATGAATTGACCCGTCGTCGTTTAGCTGTTTATTGTTGTAAAGATGCCCTTCTTCCTTTACGTCTTCTTGACAAACTTATGTGTATCATCAATCACATGGAGATGGCTCGTGTAACTGGTGTGCCTTTGAGTTTTCTCTTGGTTCGTGGGCAACAGATCAAAGTTGTCTCTCAATTACTTCGACAAGCAGTTGATGAAGATCTTTTGATGCCGGCAATGAAACCAGAACAAGGGGATGATTTTGCTGGTGCTTTGGTTATCGAGCCTATTCGGGGTTATTATGATGTTCCTATTGCAACTCTCGACTTTTCATCTCTGTATCCTTCTATCATGATGGCTCATAATTTATGTTACACAACTCTCCTAAGGCACTCTCAACTTTCTATGATGAAATCTGATCAGTATATAAAAACACCGGCAGGAGCTTATTTTGTGAAAAATACGATGCGTAAAGGTTTATTGCCTCGAATTTTGGAACAACTGTTGAGTGCTCGTAAAAAGGCCAAAGACGATTTGAAAAAAGAAACCGATCCATTCAAGAAAAAAGTCTTGGACGGTCGTCAATTGGCTCTGAAAATTAGTGCTAATTCTGTATATGGTTTTACTGGAGCACAAGTTGGTAAACTTCCTTGTCTTGAGATCTCTCAATCAGTTACAGCTTTTGGTCGTCAAATGATTGACCAAACTAAAAATGTTGTCGAGAAGCATTTTAATCTAGCAAATGGGTATCCTGCTGATTCTCTAGTCATCTATGGTGATACTGATTCGGTCATGGTAAAATTTGGTGTGTCAACTGTCGAGGAAGCGATGAAACTTGGTAAAGAAGCAGCTGACTTTGTTACTCAACAATTCGTCAAACCGATCAAATTAGAATTCGAGAAAGTCTATTATCCATATTTATTAATCAACAAGAAAAGATATGCCGGTCTCTATTATACTAGACCTGATAAATTCGACAAAATGGACTGTAAAGGAATTGAAACTGTTCGGCGAGATAATTGTCGATTAGCTGCTAGCTTAATAAATACATGTCTTCAAAAGATTTTAATTGATCGTGATCCTAATGGAGCTGTTGCTTATGCTCAACAGGTAATTTCTGATCTTTTATGCAACAAAGTAGATATTTCGAATCTTGTGATAACTAAAGAATTGACAAAAACCGATAAAGAATATGCGGCAAAACAAGCTCATGTTGAACTAGCTCATCGAATGGCTAAACGTGATGCTGGATCAGCCCCTAAATTAGGTGATCGTGTTCCTTATGTGATTATTAATGCTCCAAAAGGAACTGCTGCTTACATGAAATCCGAAGATCCATTGTATGTATTGGAAAACAACATTCCTATTGATACTCAATATTATTTAGACAATCAAATATCAAAACCACTATTGAGAATATTCGAACCGATTCTTGGCGAAAAGGCTGAATCTGTGTTGCTTAGAGGTGACCATACTCGAACCAAAACTGTTGTCACCTCAAAAGTTGGCGCTTTAGCAATGTTTACTCAAAAACGAAACAATTGTCTTGGATGTCGAACAATGTTGCGACCTGAAGATGAAAAGGAGTCAAAAGTTGTTTGTAAACATTGCAGAAATCGAGAAGGAGAATTATTCCAAGGTGAAATCATGAAAATGAATGAATTGGAAATAAAGTTCAACAAGTTGTGGACCCAATGTCAAAGATGCCAAGGAAGTTTATTGGAAGAGGTGATTTGCACAGCTAATGATTGCCCAATATTTTATATGAGGAAGAAAATTCAAAAGGAAGCAACAGACCAAGACAACATAATTCAAAGATTTGGTTATTATAAGTGGTGATTAACAAATTAACAATTTAGTGATGTAAACATCAAGATTCCTATCTACCCTTAAAACTCGATACTTTTTTAACGCTCATAAACTCAATAAAATTTTGTAATGCATTCATTTCTTGAAATTTATTAAAACGCCTTTTCATAGTAATCATCTATTTCAAGTCAATATCGCGATGCTTACCTCAAATTAAAGCTAAGTTGTTGGTGAATTTCAATATAATAATTTCAATCTGTGCCAATCAGTTTAACTGGAATAAGTTTCAGTGTAATTACGCGAATAGATAAAAACATAAGACAATTAAATTTGTTTAGGAATTATTTAATGGATGTGAAGATTCTAAATAAGCTTATATACATTTTAAAACAAATCCAAATGATAATTATAAGAGATCTTTTCTCAGACATGTATTGGCCCTGAAAAGGACCGTTTTTGGTGGGTGAAGATGAGTTATCGATTATACATGAGATATAGATGGAAAGCTGAAAAGCTTATTTGGATGAAGTGTATTTGGTGACAGCCTTGGTTCCTTCAGAAACGGCGTGCTTAGCCAATTCACCGGGAAGGAGAAGTCGGACAGCGGTTTGGATCTCCCTGGATGTGATGGTTGATCGCTTGTTATAGTGGGCCAATCGAGAAGCCTCAGCAGCAATTCTTTCGAAAATATCGTTAACAAAGGAATTCATGATGGACATGGCTTTGGATGAGATACCAGTGTCGGGATGAACTTGTTTCAACACTTTATAGATGTAGATGGAGAAGGATTCCTTTCGTCGCTTCTTCTTCTTCTTCTTGTCAGTAGCACGAACAGCTTTTTGGGCCTTACCAGCCTTCTTAACAGCTTTACCGGATGGTTGAGGAGGCATGATTATCAATCAAAAAAGAACTGAAACTAGAGATACACAAAATAAAGTAATCAGAATTGGTTTAAGTTTAACTGTGAATGACTTTCCTAAATCTCACTTGGGTTTTATACTTGGAAAAAAGGTGTTTAGCCATAAACGTTACTCAACGAGGACTCACTCAAGTTTTCATTGGTTCTCACTAGGGTTTAGTGTAACACTCTTACCAGAGGAGTAATATTTAAGCGCCTAACATTCAAAGTTGAAGTTCATTCGCAATTGTTTATTGTATCTCATCATTTGACTAATTCAACTTGTTTAATTCAAACTCCTCTTTCTTTCTGTGACAATGGCACGAACCAAGCAAACCGCTCGAAAATCTACCGGAGGTAAAGCTCCCCGAAAACAGTTGGCCACCAAGGCTGCTCGTAAATCTGCCCCTGCTACTGGTGGTGTTAAGAAGCCCCATCGATACCGACCTGGTACCGTCGCTTTGAGAGAAATCCGTCGATACCAAAAATCTACTGAATTGTTGATCCGAAAGTTACCTTTCCAACGTTTGGTGAGAGAAATCGCTCAAGATTTCAAAACTGATCTTCGATTCCAGTCTTCTGCAGTTATGGCTTTACAAGAAGCTTCCGAAGCTTATTTGGTCGGTCTTTTCGAAGATACCAACTTGTGCGCTATTCATGCTAAGCGAGTCACCATCATGCCAAAGGACATCCAATTGGCTAGACGAATCCGAGGAGAACGTGCTTAAGCTTTCTTTTTGTGAACTTCTACCACTTGCTCTGTCATCCATCCTATTTTTCTATCCTTTCACTACACCTTTTACCCCTCATCCTCATGATCCTGAAACCTCTATATTATACCGCTTAAACAAAAAAACGGCCCTTTTCAGGGCCAATTACATATCTGAGAAAGAGGTTGTTATAATTTTCATTGTGTAATTTATTCTCATTAGACTTTTACTTGTAAAGCTCTTAATTATGCCATAACTGCTATTCTATTCATTAAACATTCTAATTTGATTGGATCTGACCTCTTAGCTATTTTGAAATTATTTCATTCCATCAAAATGAGACATCTTTCAAATTTTGAATTGTTTTCATGATTCTCCCGCCTTTTGGCTGTCATGACAACACCCGGGAGATAAACAGGTTTGCATTGAGGTTATTTCAGTTATTCAGGATGTTTTGGATCAGTGTTCAATATTTGTTTATAACTTACATGTAACCTAAAAATATCTTGACGTTTCAACCAGTTATCCATCCTGTTGGCATCACTTAGTTGACCATCTTTACTCAACGTTCTGTTACATTCGTCTTGTGTTGATAATGTCTCATCCGTTGAGCAAAGCTAATTTGATTCTATCCGTAAGCTCATATGTATTGAGAAGAATCTCCTGTGATCAATGTCGAAACTACAACTGTTTTATTGGCGCTCAAAACTATGGATCTTTTGTGAAAATGGCGGACAATAATTTTACCTCAAAGTACCGACATCTATACACATCGACGTGTTTACCTCAAGCAACATCCGCTCACCAAGTTTCCCCATCAACATCGCAACAACCCTCTAAAGATACTGTGGTGGAGGTTGATCCATTCAAATTGGTTGAGAAGGATTTGTCTAACCTTTATGAGAATATCCGTAAGGAATTGTGGACTGAAAAACCTGAACTGGAAGAGATTGCTAGTTACTATTTCGATGGCCAAGGTAAGGCTTTTCGCCCAATGATCGTGGTCTTGGTGGCTCGTGCTTTGAACCACCATTTCTATCGTAGATCTGACCTAACTGAATCTCAAAAAAATGTTGCAATGGCCACTGAAATGATTCACACTGCATCATTGGTACATGATGATGTTATTGATACGGCCGATATACGGCGAGGTAAACCTTCGGTCAATGTTCTTTGGGGTCAAAAGAAAGCTATCCTTGCTGGCGATTACATTTTATCTAGAGCATCCCAAATGTTGGCTCGCCTTAGGAATGAAGAAGTCATCTTTGTTTTATCTCAAGTATTACTCGACCTGGTTCAAGGTGAATTCATGCAATTGGGATCAAAAGAGGATGACAGTGAAAGATTCAGTAATTATATTCACAAAAGCTTCAAAAAGACTGCTTCACTCATTGCTTATACCTGTAAAGCAGTTGCTCTGCTCTCAGGAGCAGATAAAAATTTTCAGGAAGCTGCTTTTCAATACGGAAGAAATCTTGGAATAGCCTTTCAATTGGTTGACGATCTTTTAGATTTTGTTTCAAGCCAATCGGAACTGGGCAAACCAGCAACTGCTGATCTTAAACTCGGTCTTGCCACAGCTCCAGTTTTATTCGCGAGTGAAAAATTTCCTGAATTAAATGTGATGATTAAAAGACGATTCTCGGAGCCGAATGACGTTGAAAAAGCTTATGCTGCTGTGATGGAATCTGATGGGCTTCAGCATACTCGAATGTTAGCCAGACAACATGCTGATGAAGCTCTTAAATTCATTGAACCATTTGCAGATTCACCTGAGAAACAAGCCTTAATTGTGTTAGCTGAAATGACGCTTGCTCGAAAGAAATAATTTATAAATATCTACATTGTGCCAAATAAATCCCCAAAATGCCCATCTGATGGTAATATTTCAATATTCAAGCAAAGGAAAGATTACGATAATTTACTCTTGATTTATGAATCAATTGCACAATTTACTAATAAGCAATCTTCATAAGAATGAAAAGTATCTTTGACTATCTCGAATAATTTAAACAATTACTATTTTTTATATTTAGAGTTTAATTTTAACTGTTGTTTCATTTGTTAATGTACAATTACTCCTGTGCAATTTAATCAATAAATATTGTGAGCAACCAGTAGCTGAAATTCAAATAAATTTCTAGTTCAATTCACATTCAATTGATCAGTTAACTTTTTCATTTTCCCCTGATTTAGTTAGCATATTTTTAGCGATGAATGTTTTATTGATGATGATTGCGACTCGCAAAACAAATGGGGGTCAACTCATTCAGGTTCAAGTTAATCAGTTGAAATACTGGTTTGATAAAATTGATATGAATGTGATAACAAGTTTACTTGCCGTTATTTCTTATCAACAATTATTAACTCTGACTTATTTACAGGGCTTTTCACATTTTATGCCTTTCGTCTATCTTATGCATATGCTTTTAGGCATAAAAGATAAACCTAAGAAAAGTCCATTGATTTTCAATGGGAAAAATTATCAACAAGATTGGTCAAAAAAAAGGCGACTATCTTTTATTTAGGACAGATTAAGGTTGATAAAATTGAAAAAAGAAAGAGAAAAGAAAGGGAAAAGATAGACGAAAGGCATAAAATTTATGCCTTTTTGATTAAAAAATGATTTAATGCCTTTTGAAAAGCCCTGCTTATTTATATTCAAACTATTAGTGAGACTCAAAACCGAACGTTATTGACTCCAACATTGACTCTCTATTGATGAGTCAAAATATCAAACATACTAAGAATTGTGTTTTAAATCAAGTTTTCACATTAAATTATAGTTCAAGTCAAAATGAGTGAAACGAGGAAATGAAATGAAATATCTGAAGGGACTAGGAATTTGATTTACCGTTTGATGGGAGTTGAGATAAGATCTAACATTGAAATTGATGAAAAACTAACTCAACGTGTTTGACTTGTTTGTATGAAGATGCCCTCAGAAAGCTTGACTTGATCAGCTGTTTTATGTTTAGCCGATTTCATCAACTCGTGTTGTGATTGTTGAAATAAAACATTCGTCAGATTTATTTATTATTTTATTTAATATTGATTTTGAAACTTATATAAAATGGCTGAATTGCCTGATTTAGGCCAACAGTGCTCAAGCTGTAGACGATTGGGTAAGTATTTCTGTTCCAATGAGACCTTAATTTTTAGTTAATGTTGATAAATTTTCAACTCTTTGTATTTCTCTTTTATTTACAGATTTTTTGCCGATTGTTTGCGTTTATTGTAAATCAGTTTTTTGGTAAGTCACAATTCAACCTATTTAATTCAAAGAATTGATTCAAGAATTTTTTTCTTTTTTTGTAGCAAAGATCATCTGTCTACTGAAATCCACAAATGTCCTGATTTCATCGCATCTGATAGGATTATAAAGGAAACTCCTGAAAAACTTGAACATGAGAGGTGTGACTTTTGTTCAGAGATTGTCAAAAATCGACTTGAGATGGTTAAATGTGATCACTGTCAATCAATTTTCTGCCTTGCTCACCGTCATCCTGAAGGGCATAATTGTTCACCTCGTGTTGTTGGAGAAAGTAAAACACCTTCAGCTCACCAACTCATTTTAGCCGCTAATTCATCCTACAAACCTTCATTGGTACCAAAAGGCCAGAAAGGAGCCAAAAATGAAGCTCTCGCGAGGAAGGTTGCGTTAATGAAATTGAAACAAACCGCGACGGGATCCCAATCAATTCCTCAAAGTGAAAGGCTTTATTTTAATTTAAATTTAAATGATAAAGCAACAAAACAAATATTTCTTTCATCTTTTTGGTCTGTTGGAAAAGCAATTGATTTCATATCATCGAAGTTTAATTTAGTCAATAATAATAACAAGGCCGGTCATCCAAAGCTTGTTATAGTAACAGAATCGGAATCTTTATTACCCTTTGATCTATCACTGAGTAAAGCAGTTGAACAAGGTGACATTGAAAGTGGACAAACGTTATACATGAAGTATATTGATACAAATCAAAGTTGAATTCAAATTTCAATCAAATTTATTTATTTATATTAGTACATTTTTACGGTCATTAAATTGATTCACATTTGAGTCATTGGACTTTCGCCGACTCCTTATTTCGATCCTTTAATTCCTCTGGAAACTTCTGGAGGTCGACTGTCTTGATTCCACCTCATCTCCTGTTGTTAAATTATAAAACAACGATAGCAGAATTCTGGATCAAATTCATTCTGTTTTGAAATAAGAGAGCATTGCTTCAAATCAGTCAGCGTAATTACGAATTTAGAGTTTTAGTGAAATTTAGATAGCTGCTAGTATATTAGATTGACATTAACAAATTATTATTAGCATTCTCTATTAGTAAAAACGTGTTTAATTCACTATTTAATCACATGTTTAATTTAAACTGATTGATTCAAATTTTTGTTTTAATGACAAGTTTGAATTTGCCGCTTTTACATTTGACAACCATATGACTTTTTTGAAAATGGAGAGAACCAATTTTTAGTGTAAATTTCAAATCCGAGTTTTGATTGTAATTTGTTTTCATGTTTTTATTGTAATTAGTTTAGATAATTTTTAGTATTTCTTGTCTAATTTTACAATGGATGTGCAAGATCAAATCAATTCACAAATACAAACCACATTACCATGGATTATTTCCAATTACAATTCAAACGAGGAGTCAACAGTGAAAAGTAAAAAGCTGCTCCATGAAATAATTAATCAGCTAGAGGATCCTAAGTTATCAATCCAGCGGTTGTATTTAATTTACAATATTTGTGACAAATTGTCGGATGATGAAGAGAAGGCTGTAAGCTTTTTCAACACATTGTTTCCTGTTCCTTTGCGGAAGAACCTCGCTAGTTTTATTGGACAATTAGTTTCATTAGCCATTGGATTGAACAGTAAAGCAATCCTCACGGCTTCAACTATTTATCTAGATACGGAACAAATTAAATTAACTGAAGATGATATCAAACAATTACCATTAAACCTTGCTGATAGTAGTCCATCATTTGCTGCTGTATTAATTGACAAAGGTTTCTTTAACTTGGTCGCGAGCACCAGTTCAAACTCTCCGGAAAAGAAGATAATTTCAGCTAATTTAATTACACGATGGTTAATGAGTTTGAATGAAAGTGTAAATCAAAAGATAACTTTCAATGGACAAGCTTTAATACGATATTCACTATTGGGACAAGGTCAAGGAAATTCAGATTTGCATTTCTACATACTGGAATCAATACAGAATAAAAGATTACAACAGTTATCAAATCAATTTGTTATTGATATGGCAACACAGTTATCACAACGAGGCGATGATGACCTTATTTCAAAATTTGCTCATGTATTAATAATTGGCGTTAAAAATGGGATCTGTAACACTCTTGTTTCCTCCAACCAAATGCGCAACAGTCTAATTACACAATTTCCTAACAATTTACTCATCAAAGCTCTTGTCAATATGAAAACAAAGTGAAAATTGGATTGTAAAACAACAGTATATTTTTCATGTATTGTAAATATATTGAATCATTTTTAAACACTTAAAGAAATCAAAGCTTGCTCTAGTAATTACAGATCAAAATAAAGCTCCAAATATAGATATTTATTCATCACAATACTGAAGTACTAATTATGAAACAACCGTTCATTTTGAATTCTGTGGCTAGTCAAAATGCCTGCAATCAATATTATCTAGTGTAAATGATCTCATATTTGATGCTTGAAACTATTGATATACGTGAAGGGAATATTTGATAATGAAAATAAGATTTGATCAAATTTAACTTACCTTACTTCATGAGTCGGATGAGCAGAAAACACTAATGAAAAATAAAATTTGACTTGAAAGACATAAATAAAAAAACAAATGTTATTGATTAACTAATTTACCCTGCACCGTCCCATAGTAAGCACCAAGGCTGCAGGAGTGAATTTAATATACCAAAAGAGATGTAAACACTCCTGCGGCGCTAGTACTTAGAACAGGAAGGTGGTGGTCATTCAGTCGATTCCGATGGATCTAATGGATACTGGGCATTGATGTTGATGAGATGAGATTCAGCGTTGAATAAAATTCCGTTTGAAACTGATAAACTGATAATTGAAAAATGGCAAAACAAATGTAAGTAAATGTTTAACTGGGAAGAAGCAACAGAGACTGTAACCTTGTACTGTTTTTCATTTTATAGTCAATTGTTAATGTCGATTTGTCTTCTTGCTCACACTCGCACAAAGCTTGATTGAGTTAAATTAACGGGACGAGATTCAATTGGTCATCTCTAATCATTGAGCCATTAAAAAAACGGAAAAGAGGAATAAATTTTATTGAATAAAAAGCATAGAGGAGCAAGAATAAGACGATATACATGAGGAAAAGTATCTTGAAAAAGGAATGACTGATTGTAATCAAAGTTGATGGAGATAATCGAATTGACAGTAATGAGGAAGTTGACAATTGGCAAGGTTGATTTGTTAATAGATTATTAACTCGACTCTTTATCATCATCTTCTGTCTTTTCTCACTTTCCTCTTCCTATTAACCTTATTCATGCAATTAATTTATCCGTTTCCAGTTTTCCCTGTAACAATTTTCATGATAACTTTATTGATTATCACAATGAAATTAAATTGGGCGTCAAAATAAACTATTAAACAATTATGTATACACATGTAGCTCAATAAACAACAGTTAATCAATTAAAATATACGCATCCACTTATCACTTTATCTATTTTTTTAATTCCATACAAAGTTTCAATTTTATCAAGTAAAATCAATCTATTATTCATGATAGACATTGAATTAATGTTCAATATCTCACAATAACTGATATTTACACTTTAATTGAAATGGCTTCTTCTTTTCAATTGCGATTGCTTTCTTTCCTTCATATTTATGCTGATGGAATGAACAAAATCTAAAGAAATTGTGAATTTGAAAATCGATAGATACCAAGATTTAATTTAATATATTACATTAGTTAAAAATAATAAGTAATAGTTGCGTTGTGGTAATTTAAGTTGATAAGAGATGAAGAGCATTGAAATTCCAGAGTTTTTGACCAGATACATAATACATTTAAATAATGATATACATACAATTTTATGGTGTTTTTTGGTTACTGTTTAGTATGATAGTAGTTGATAGTACTAAATTGATAAATTGTTGTATACTGTTAACCAACAGTAAAGCAAACAGTTACAATCATTAAGTAATATTGGAATGAATTCTCATGTGTCTATTGAGATTACCAGACTGAGAAAATCGGAGTAAACATAATTTACATTGATATGGTTTCTCACCACTGTGAATACGAAGGTGTTTAGTTAATGTTGAGGAATCGGAAAAGGCTTTTTTACACATACAACATCGATATGGCCTTTCACCTGAGTGGGTTCTCATATGAGTGGTTACAGATGAACTTTGAGAGAATCGACGATCACAAACAGGACAACGGAATGGCTTCTCTCCACTGTGCGTTCGTATATGAGCCGTTAAGTTAGCAGCCTGAGAAAACGATTTATTACATGTGCTACACCTAAAAATAAGATATCGAAAAAAAAATAAAGAAAAGTAAATTAGAATCAGTTAAATGGGTAAAAATACACAAAATTAATTTAGATTTACATAAATGGTGACCAAAATCTTTTAGAAATTGAATTAACAAAGAAATATTAGAACATAAAAACCGGTTAATTTATATATCTAACCAAACATATTGATTGAAACTTAATTCAGCCTTGATTATATCAGCTTTAATCAAATCAACTAATTGTATATAAAAAGGTAGAGCTGAAAAAATCAAATTAAAAAAGAGTTATTAATCGATTCAAATTTAAACCTTGAAAATTGATACTATTTTGGCTAAATTTTTTCTCACATTTACTGATATTAGGAATGATCAACCTCAACAGTTTGAACTTTATTTTGATTCTTTAATTTGGTCCTATAAGAAACAAATAAATGTAACTAAAAACTGATCAACTCGAGTCCTATAACAAAATGATGGAGATGATTGAAACCTATAAAAGTAGTAATGATGAGGAAAATAAAGATAAAATGATTTTAATCAGATTCATTTGATTACCTGTATGGTCTTTCTCCCGAATGGGTTCGCAGATGTGTTTTAAGGGTTGAAGGACGAGCATACGTTTTACCGCAAATGCGACACAAGTTAGGCGATGAAGAACCTGAATTGATATTGTTGTTCGATGACGATGATGATGAAGCTGAACCTTTACCGTAAATGGTTTCATCAGATTCTTGAGATATCTCTTGAAGAGCTGCCAATTCTTGAGCAATTTTACCTTTACGTTGGTAAGAGTTGTACCTATGGTGAGAATGATGAGGATGGTGGTGATGATGATGACTATCTGCCATTTCATTTTGAGATCGCTCACTTAAGGGTGAAATTGAACGCATATTGTTACTGGTGTTGGTTAAAATTGTTACATTTCGCAAATTGTCTCCATCGATATCATCTTCATCTTCGTCTTCTTCGTCATCGTCAATATTGTCCTCCATTTGATCATCATTGTTACCGTTAACGTTAAGATTGTTGTTGTTGATTAGTTCATCGTCGTCATAATGTTTACCAACTGATGAGAGTTGTTGGTTTATAGATGATGGTGTGACTTGATGGTGTGAAGTCAAATGATGATGATTTGAATGATGAGACTCTTGAGATGTTTGGTGGTGATGATGGTGATGGTTGTGTGGATGATGAATTTGATGGTTTAGATTGTGCAGTTGCTGATGTCCTTGCTGGTTTGGATGATTTGATAAAATTAAATTATCTAGATGAGAACGAGATTCATTAGGAGGATATTGATGGTGATTAGAATAGACTTGATGTTGACTTGGATGAGTGTGGTGATGGTGATGATGATGATGATGGAGAGAAGCTTCGAATGAGTTTGGCGACAAAGCGACTGGATAAGGTGGACTGTATGGACTAGCATCATAGAAACCGGTCGATGGGAAAACAGTTAAATTGTTGATGGCATTAGGTGTGATAATAGGTGAACCCGTGACAGGACAATGAGTTGGTAATGATGAAAAACCTGGACGAGCTTGATTAGGCGATGGAGACAAGTTCAAGTTAACAGCAGTTCCACCACCACCAGAAGTATTACCAGATACTCCATTAATGACACCATTAGGAACTCCATTAGTGATTCCATTCGTAAGTCCATTGGCGATTCCGTAGCTTTGAGGTGTTGAAACAATAGACGGTGAAGATGGCGATGAAGAAGGTGTATTTGACCATATGATTGGTTGATTAGAAGCTGCTGCTGCCGCTGCGGCTGCAGCTGCGGCGGCTGAAGCTGAAGTTGCAAAACCCATTGTCATGTTCATTGATAAATTGACACTCATTGAGGTTGGAAATAGTCCCGTTGATTGGGCAACGGAAAAACTAGGGCCATGATTATTATAGCCGCTATTAGAGTTTGTATTGACAAGAGCTGTATTACCGTTATTTGAGTGGTTTATTGGTGAATTGTTATGCGTTAAATAGCTTTGATCAGTGACGGAAACGGCTGAATTATGTTGCTGTGGTGGGGCCTGTGATTGTTGCTGTTGATAATTATGAGAATTAAGATGATGTTGTGAATGAGTATAAGCACTGTGAATATTGGATGTATTGGTAATTGGATGATTTGGGTGAATATCCATCGACCCATTGCGATGAAATGAGTATGATATTGAATTGATTGAGCTTTGGTTATTTAAATTATTGTGAGTTGTTGGTGAATTGATTCCTTCATTTACAAGTGAAGGTGGTAATGTTGTTATTGAACTTGTCACCGTTGTAGTTGACGGTGATGCCGATGAGGCTGTTGTCACAGACGGAGAAGGTGAAGATGTTTGTTCAATTGTGGTTGGTGTTGAGGTTGGACTCGGTGATGGAGTGGTCGGTGAAGTTGATGAAGATATGATCACTTTGGACACCGTAAAACCATTACATTGATTAGGAAAGTAATTAGATTCAACTCCAGGTGATGATCCACTCATATAGACACTACCATTTGGACAAACTAACGATGGTTGTTGAATTTGATGGTGATGAGAGTGATTTGATTGTGACAAAATTGGCTCAGGTAACATTTCACTAGATTCAATTGGAACCAATTTTCCAGTTGTTATTTCATTCAGTTCATTTGATTTGAACAGATCCATTCTTTATTCATTTCAATGTTCATTTTTCATTTAATATCAATTTCCAATTAAATGGTAAAGGAGGGAATAAAAAGCAATAATATTTGACAATTAAATTAGCATTTGATTGAAAAAATTTAATTTTGTTAAATGTGTTTATTGAGTTGACAAAAAAAACAACAAACTAAAGCTTCCTCAATTCAACCATCTTTACCCATTGACCAAATGTAATTAATTGTATAATTTTTTAATAACTTGAAATGTTTACCACAAGATCAACGTGCTTTCATTAAAATTATAATTACTAATTATCAAATTAGACAATAAATGATACAGTAAATATATAATACAAAAAGTCTGCATGTTTGATAACTTTTGGATCAAGATTGAAATGAGTTTATATTGAAATTGAAATTGAATTGGAATGAAAGCTTTAAATGATTGTAATTACCTTTGTAATGTACTTAAATTAGTAGCACAATTAAGTGACCAAAGATCAAGCTCCATGGAGGATAAATCAATCCCTGAATCACTTGGACAAGGCGTACAAGTATCATTTAGATTATATCCAAGGCACGAAAGGAAATCTTCGTCATTCATTTTGATTGTTTTTTATTTATTGATGGTTGTTATTAATTGTTGATAATCACATAACAAGAGAAAGAGAAAAGGTTGCAACAATTAGTGATCAATTTGATTGGAAACTTGAAATACACAGAGTTGAACTTTTTGAAGGTGAATAATCCGAATAGGTTTATGTTTTGTTTTTACAACAACAGTAAACATTTAACAGTAACAAACAAGAAACATATAAATTTACGATGAAATGGTTTTCCAAAAGAGTTACAATTGAGACAATTCTGTAATTATAATCATGCAATTGCAAATGGAAGAGACAGAGAAATTAATTTCAAGATTAATCAACAGTTAAATGGTTATTTAGGGGCAGACGCAAGTAAAATTAAAAACAAAGGGTAAAAAGATGCAAATTTAGAAGCAAAATTTGAACACAAAAGGTTGAGATTGATTTGAAATGGCAAGATAATTGGTAATTGATGAAGTCGAAGATGATTTTTATGCTGATGTTGATGATGAAAGATAAAGACATTTTATGAACTGTTCAAAAGAGTTCAAAACTAAGGTAATTGCTAGTAAATTTGTATTTTTTTTGTGTTAAAATGTCAATGGCTTATGTCAATTATACGTCGATTTGGATGAGAGATGATGCAGGATGACAAGATCTCTCTCTTTCTCTCTTTCTAACTTGTGACTGGTCTTTATCTCGATGATGAGAAAGGATGAAGATATGATGGGATCGGATGTCGGCGGATAAAAACTGATCTTAGGCCTGGGATGCTTAACTGATGGACCAAAAGGAGATGAACATGAACTGTAAGCCGTCAATAGTGTCAACGATTAGATCAGCTTTTCTTCATCGGAAGTGGTCAAAGTTACGACACGAGGTTCTTTTGTTTTAACCAGCTTTTACCGATCATGAGAAGAGGACGGAGAAAGGGAACGGAAGAGGACATTTAATGGTGACTCGAGAAGTGGATAAAGTGCCAATAAGACTAAAGGTAAAATGATATCTTCTTCTTGGTTCACTATTTTTCTGTTACTTTCACAGTCAGTATCATTTTCAACATCCGATCATAAACATCATCATTTCCGATCAACAATCAGCTGAACATGAAACAGAAACATTAACATTGAAAAAGGCAATCAAAAGGAATCAAAAATTGGATGAAAATTGAAAGGAAAAAAAAATATTGATGCAAAATAATGAAAAAGGTAAAGCATACAAAATGATTGAAAAACATTGAATTGTTTTACCTAAAAAATTGTTGTCTTATTGATGGTTTACACTGAATAATGACACAATGTTAACATTTGATTGTTGTTAAATGAATGGATTGATTGAAATGAATGATTAACAAGTTTTGATTTTAATGAAAAGGTTTGAGTTTGCCTTTACTTGAATGGTTCAACGTTTTGCTTGAAAGGTGGAGTTTACCTGTAAGCTTAACAGTTTGTATACAAAGCTTGAAAGGTGGAGCCTTGCTTTGCCATTACTTTGAATATAGTCCAATAAGGATTTTTATCATCTTGCGATTGGCTTATTTTACCATAAAATTGTATAAATATAATAATATAAATGATAATGATGATGATAATAATAATATGATAATAGCAACATGAAACTTACTTACCTAATAACATTTACTCCATGAGTTTCACTGTACATCAGTTTATATGTATATATCTATGAGTCTGTGTGTTATATTGAACAACGGGTAAAAAGTAATTTTGATTTACTAAGGTTTCTTTAATTGACAAGAAAAAATTACATTAATATGGATTCATTTTTCTTCTGAACTTTTCTTTTATCATTTTTCTTCTTGTTATCGCTCTTGATATTTTACCTTTTCAATGGTATTTTGGATACAGTGTTGATATTGTATTGATATAAGTAGTATATTATATATTGCTTTTTATCAAAAGGTTTGCCAGATTAGCTTAAGAATTGGTAATAATTTTGATTGAACAAAATTATTTAATTAGAAATGATAATATTAATAATCATTAACGTTCTTTATGGTTCTCCATCTCAGGTTAACTTGTTGTGTTGAGCCTTTCAATTCAGATTATTAACTTTAAGCTTATATTAATATCCTTTTCTGTTCGCCATATTTTAATTAGAAAAGGTTAATTATTATTTAATTTGTTTTTGTTGGCTTGTAAATTGGTGTATTTCAATCTTCAATAGACATTGATTTGGTCTCAATGGTTCCCCTGGTTTCTCTGTGTTTCATCTTTGGGTTGACTTTGGGTATTGCCTTTGTTTTTGGGTTTGGGTTGAGTTTGGTTCAGCTTTTGGTTTGCCCTTTATTTCATGTCCTTTTGTCTTTGTCTCAGCTTTATCATTGATCAGCTTGAATTGCAGGGAAATATGGTTTGTTAATTAACCTTAGAGTCTTGATGATTGGTTGAATTGTTGTTGAATCAGACAGTTGTTGGTAAATTGAAAGGAGAGCGACGAAACCATAGAAATCAAAAAATATTATTGTCTGGAATCAATTTGTGAATCATTTTATCCATATTTTAGTTTCATCATTTTTTTGCAACTCTCATGCTTTAAGCTTAATCCTAATCAATCTCCTTCCCAAATAGTTTACAATCCATTTTTAAGGCGATTTTAACACAGCTAATTGTTATTCAGAAGACGTCATGTTTACCAATTCACTGGGCAATTATCAGTTGGTTGCTAATTTATCTCCAATGTTTGAACAGCAGTATCTAAGAATGAAATCTTCAGTTTTAGTCCATTCTATCGCCTCCATCATAAAATTGACCATTTCCATCATATCGACAAAATTATTGAAAAACAGCAATTTCAAGTAGTAAACCAATTGTTATTGATATTATCAGCTTGTCAACGAATGATTATACTATTAGGATCTGAAAAGATAAGCAAAATTGATAAATAAAAAGGCCCGATAGACACTTAAAGGCAAAAAAGGATGAATGTAATTCAATACTCTATAAAAGTACTTACAGAGGGTAAAGGTGAGTTAGGTCAAGGTTCCAGTTATCTAGATGTCACTAAATGAGCTTGTATTTGATACATTACTTTAAGGTTATCATGTTATGGATGTAAGCTTATAGCAACAAAAAAGAGGATCAAAAAGAGGAAAAAAGGCACAAAAAGATGATGATATTTACATCGGTTGATTGACTATTAGAAGTAAATTCATCTAATTAAATAACTAGAAGTAGATGAAAGGTTGATGAAAGTTTCCTTATTGATACACAATTGTTAAAGAAAAGGCTAATCACAATAAAATGAGTTAATTCAATTTCGAGATTCAAAATAAAAACGATTACAAAAAATGATAGGCACTTTGATCAGGTGATTGTTATCTTTGGCTCTTTTGGCGCAATTTTTACACTTATTTTACTTATTTTCACTTATTTTCACTGATTTTAGCCCATTTTGCTATTAATATTGAAATCACTTGCTGTGATTGATACTGGTATTGATATCAATGAATTAATAAACCCAACAGTAACATCATAATCCAACTAAATGGAGCCACTCGCCTCCATTTACATTCAATGTAATGGCTGCACACTTTTCCTGTTTACACGCGTTGTTTGGACAAAAACCCATTTTTGATTTGACCTACAATTATTACTGTTGATCAGTGTGGATACATGAATCTTGGGATTGTTATTCAAACCTGGTGAATCATGAACTTCTAAAGGGTTTTATTAAGTTCTTTGTTTGTTAGCTGATTGAACTAACAGATTTTTTCCATTCAAATGTTGAAAGGATAATTAAATCTAACCGAGTTGTGATTAAAACAGCACAATTCAAAGACCAGCTTGTCAAGTTAAGGTTGAGTAATTTAAGAACCTTAAATATAATAAAGTCCAGTTTTTAATTGAATGAGCAAACTGAAGTGAAAACTCAAGAGATATTATTGACAAATGTTCAGTAAAATTCAACCATTGGTGACACTTGATCACATTCAAGATTGACATGATGCTGTTAGACAATTACTTCCAATAGTTAAAACGCTAGATTTATCTGATAAAGATTTACTTAAAAGTCAAATGCAAAAATGATTTATACATACAATCAAAGAGTAAATCTTGTTTAAGGAAAACTTGAAAACCTTGGATAAGTTCATCATTTTTAATCTCATGATTAGCTGAAAACAGTTGACTCCATTGTAGAGCTCAAAGTCGGTTACAATAAACACTGTTTAGTCATTCTGATAATGACAATTAGTTTGTAATTTGAAGCTTCTAACTATTACAAAAACAATCAACAGTTAAGAGGAAGAAATGGGTCGAGAAACATGACCACAAGACAAAGACAAGCCATTTCGAAGGATAAGAAACAAGTTGTTTTGGATTTCGGTTGAGTAACGGTTTCCTTCCAATTCAGCATCCAAAAGTAAAACAAAAATCAATTCTTCAAGTTTTAATCCTTTAACAAACTCTCTCTAATTTTATCTTAATTACAATTGTTAAAATAACAATTAAATAAGCCTTTTAGAGATATTTAGATTAGTAAATTAACATTAATAATAATGGAATGTCTTCCAAACAAAAGAAACAATGGAAATTTTTGTTTGCTTAAGGATTGTATTCGTAAATAACTCGTTAGATGGAAGCACTTTTTTCTTCTTAGGTGGCGCATGCAGCGTTTAAAAATAAAAATAGATGTACACCTTTAACGCGATAATTGTTAAAGCAATTTTTAAATTTTAATAAACCGATCTCTTGGCCTCCGTTTTTTTATTTCAGTTCAATTGTTAATCACAGTATCGTACATCTCCTTAAACATCATGCCTAACATCAAATTACAAAGCAGTGATGGTGAAACCTTCGTTGTTGATGTAGAAATTGCCAAAGCATCAGTTACAATAAAGACTATGCTTGAAGATTTGGGTATGGAGGATGAAGATGATGATGTTGTTCCTCTGCACAACGTTAATTCTACCATCTTGAAGAAAGTAATTCAATGGGCTACCTACCATAAAGATGACCCTCCACCACCAGAAGAAGACGATAATCGGGAAAAGCGTACTGATGATATTGGTACCTGGGATGCCGATTTCCTCAAGGTCGATCAAGGAACACTTTTTGAATTGATTCTTGTAAGTGCAATTTTCAACTCCTACTATATCTTGCTCATTTGCTATCACTTTTCAACCAACCCATTTTCATCTATTGTTTGACTTCAATTTTATTATTCTGTCGTCTGACTCTCGCCTGTCTAATCCTATTTTGATATTTCATTATAATCTTTTTTCTTCCATTTCAGGCGGCTAATTACTTGGATATTAAAGGTCTTCTCGACGTCACCTGTAAAACCGTCGCTAATATGATCAAAGGTAAAACTCCAGAAGAAATTCGCAAAACATTCAACATCAAGAATGATTTTACTCCTGCTGAAGAGGATCAGATTCGGAAAGAAAACGAATGGTGTGAGGAGCGATGAAAGAGATAAATGGCCGTCAACCCATTCTTCTATTCATTGTAAACTTCATTGACAGAAATAAAAACCGCTCTTAATTCACAATCATTAACTCATTTTGCTTTGATTTATTTTTTATAATTTTGTACACATATGACTCGCGCTGAAAATACTAGAAATGAGCAATATTTAGGTTACAACAAAAGATTTCCTCCATTATACAGTAAATCTAACAGCTATGATTTTGTATCATCATCGTCATCAAAAAGCTTCTCCTGTTTAATCGCATGGATAGTATAGCCATCTGAAATAGAAATAAAAAGATGATGAAATAACAGTTGAATAAAAAACATCATTGCAAAGTACTGGCAAAGATTGAGGGACAAAAAATGAAAAGTGTATCAAAGGGTCGTTGAAATCTTTTGAATTAGGCTTAAGGGACGGGCCAGTAGCGTAATTAAATCAAAAATTGACCATTGAGATGGCGATTATCTTTTTTTTATTTCTTAAATATTAGTGAAAAATGGGAAATGACAAATTATGTAAAGGTTACTTACAAATGCCGACGGTAATCAAGGATAACACAGCTCCAGCAATTCTAGCGCGTTTCCTTTGCATCATGAAAGCTTGGGCACGAGCCGCACTTTGCCGATTCATTCTAGAGCGAATTAATTGCTCTAATTTATCCAATTCATTCACATTAGAAGCCATACTTTCAGTTTCAGTTTCAGTTTCAGTGTTTATCGTGAGAAGAGGGATCGTTTATAAATAATTAAAGTTCTTCCATTCTGTCTGTCTGTCTGTCTGTCTGTCTTTCTGCCTCTCTATCTCTCCCCCCTCTCTCTCTCTCTTTATCATGTTTTCACTTGAATTCAAAATTCAAATCTTGGTGATTGTTAAAACCTTTAATATAATTTTTTGTCCTTTCTCCTATTTATAATGAACATTTTGTCATTATTAGCACCTTTTATTTCAGTGTAAGAAAAATTGCATTTACAGTGTAATATTAAACAATGTATTCATTAATCATGTCAATAGTTCACCTTGTTATGGATTAAATAAAAATTATTCGCTCAAAAATGCTCAAGTACAGTTTATTACCTTGAATGAAAAGATTTTTGACATTTCATTTGGGCTTTATAAAGCATGCAAATCTCAAAATGGTCTTTTAAAAGCAAACCACGATATCTTGATTCATCAAACAGATAGGATAAATGAAATTTTTAATGAAAAATTAAACAGTGATAGTGATCCGAAATTTTATTCTAACAATCAAAAATCTTCAACGAGTTGTAAAATGCGTTCTTTCTCTTCTTTTTCAGCGTCTTCAGCCATTTCTTTCATTACACTTTTTATCATTTTATAATGGTTAACAGAAGAATGAATACGTGCATGAGTGTGCAGTGATTTCATGATTGTTCCTTTGATTGTATCCTTTGGAGGTTGAAGGGGACTGGTACTAGTTGAAGGTCCATGGTTCTCGACTTTACTGATTGGTTCTTTACTAATGATTAATATTATCTGGTCAATAATTTGTAATGTAAAAAGACCTCCTTCGGTTAATCGTCGAGCGAATATTTGGTCTTCATCAATACTTTCGTCATTGGCCATTTTCTGTGCTCTTTCCTTCCTGATTAGAGCGTCACATTTCATTAAACGCTCAGAATATTTGAAATGTAATTCAACTATCCTCTCAGTTTTTTCCATATTATTTTCTAGAAATTTATTTATAACTCTTTTTCTATTTTCTGGCTTTGAATGTTTCAAGAGAGCTAATATAATTGAACAGCAGTGCTCCTCAACATCATCGATAACAACATTAGCTTCTTTTTTCTTCTGTCCGATTGTTATGGATTTAGGTTTGAGAAAGATAGGGAAGATAGAAGAAAGTCCGAAGATCTCAATAAATTTGTTGCAACAATCTTCCAATACAGAATCACGTCCCTTGTCCTCACTAAGAAGGTGATTGATTACTTTAACAGCACCCATCCTCATAGAGCTTATATTTCCTTTTTTCTTTTCCTTTAAAATTAAGTTCATTAATTCAATTCCTTCACCATCGAAAAATAGTTTCCTGTTAACGGAACAACAGAGTAGTGCTGAGCATAAACAGTCATAAATATTTTCAAGATATTCTCGCTCATCTCCAGTGGAAATATCATGCCTTTTAAAATACTAATCAAAATAGAAAAATAAAAAACACAGTTAGTATCAGTAGTTAAAAGTACAATAAATCTGAATGAGTAAAACTTACAGCTATTTGCTGCAATAGAGTATCTATTCCACCAACAGAGCCTAATTGTTTGCGATTATCATCGTTGTTCTGTAGAAGAATACACAATATTTCTGATGCATAAAGTTTGTTACCATCGAATGGAAGTTTGGCTTTTAACCGTTGTAGCAGCCAAGTTAACAGGGCTTGACAATCTTTAGAAATTTCAGGCTTGTAATCCAGAAGATTTTCAATGATGGCTGTAAGAAATAAAAAAATTAATGATCACAATATAATCCATAGAAAAATGCTGGCAAATAAATAACGTACATAAAGAATTAAACACTCCTTCAGACTCTTCTTTGACAGTTTCATCGAGTCGTTGCATGTTAGAGACTAGTAGATGTACTAATTGTGATTCAATGAGAAAATCTAAGAGCGGAGAAATCTTGTCATAATCATCGTCATCGTCAATTTCACACACTTCTTGGAGAAGAGAAACGACAGCACAAGCAATGTCGGTATTTTCATGAACCAAGAGTCCAAGTAAGGTTGTCAAAACATTCAATTCGAGAAGAACATGGTAAAGTTCCGGTTGAGTACTAATAACTTGCATTTGCTGGATAATCTCGAACAGCTCAACTTCAGTTTCCATGAATTTCAATGCATCATCCGCATATTTGATACGATACTCTTGATTTTTTAAAACTTTCCTTTCAAATTGTAAAATCATTCTCTTCAAAGATACATCATCAAGTGGTGCAGGAGCTTCAGCAGAGGTGTCCATAACTACATCAGTATCCATTTTGTTATAACCACGATACTCAAGAAAAAACAAATATACAGATAATAAGATTAATCAACTTAAAGCTGATAGATGACAATTATGAGAATTAACTTTATAGATGATTTGTAAACAGAGAAAATCTAATTGAAACCGTCTTTTCATTTGAAAAATATCGACTTTTCGATATATCGAAATCTTGCCATATGATTACTAAGGTGATGTTAACAATAATTGTTGAGGCACATGTGTAGCTCAATCTTGTTTATTTGTTTTGATTCAATGTAAATTTTTCTTGTTAAATTTAATTATCTATTTATCTACATATTTTTTCGAGTTATGTCTGTCCAAACCATCAGATTGTGTTCTTTATTACTTAAAGAATACTTTGGTGAGATTATTTCCAATGTTGGTAAGACTGTGATGAATCTCGGACAAGCGCCATTGAAATTGATATGGCTTGAGTCGAAGGAGAAATTAAAAAATTGTAAAAAGGCTTTGACTGTCCTCATCAAACATTGTTTAGTAACCATTCATAAAAATTCTGGTGGATTAACAGAATACAAAGCTGAACCACAGAGGATTTTGTACCTATTGAGGTATCCCAAGTATATTTATATTGCCAAGAGAGAGTAAGTATTGAATTTTTTTCGGTGACCATTGCATATTTTGTTAGATCTTATTTTAATTTGCATTTAATTTTTTATTTTGAAAAAGGTTTGGTGACTTTGGTGAGCAAATAATTGAGGAAATTTTAATGGAAGGAATCTTGACTGCCGATGATATAATCGAAAAAGTGTATAACCGGATGAAGAACTCTAGTGAAAATAGAGTGGCTGATGATAACTTTCGAACTTTGACTAACATTAGCGAAGTTCTAGTCGAAATGATTAAAGCAAAATATATTATAAGGGCTTGTGTAATATCCAATGAAAGCAATGAATCCATTTGGTTTCCAAGTAACATAGAAGAAGATGAAGATGTCAAGGATATTCAACAAATTGCAACCAAATTTTCAGTAAAGTTAGAAGACAATGAATCCTTGGAACCTGTATCCAAAAGACGTAAAAAAGATCCAGTGAAATCAAAAGAAGACGTTTATTACGTGGTTAACTCTGATCAATTTCATCTTTATTTGCGTGATATGACAATTCTGGAGGGTTTGAAAACTCATTATGATGATGAAAAAGCAGCTCAGCTGGTTCTGGTAATGCTTCGATTAAGTCAAGCCCACTTGTGGGCTAAAGAAACAGTGGTAATAACTAAAACTGATATCGTTGAAGATCTTTGTCCTAAGGTGATGAAGAAGGGTAAATTGCCAAAAGAGAGCTGTTCCACATTATTTTCCACCAAGGAAGATATCGAAGAATATCTTACATTTGTTATTGAAGATAACAGTCGTTTTGTTGTGAAAGTTGATGAAAGATCTGGCGTAGGAATGTACCGAGTAAACATCATGAAAATTTATGAAGAATTGATTCACTCATCTTTAGCATCTATTGTAAGTGATCGTTTTGGATCCCAATGTGGTCGAATTTTTCGATTATTGTTAACCAAAAAATATCTTCATCAAAAACAAATTGAAGAGCTTGCTATGGTTCCTGCTAAAGACGCTAAAGAATGTACATATAATCTGATGACGAATAATTTTATACGACTGTTGCAATACCCAAAGGGATCTGAATATGCTCCTGCCCATACTTATTTTATTTTTAACGTTGACTTGGAAGAAATCGTACGTAGCACGATCGAACGCTGTTATCAGGCCATTTTTAATTGTATTATACGACGCAATCATGAAAACGAAGTACATAAAATTTTAATAGACAGAAAAACATTCATCGATGCTGTTATAACCAATCTAAGGCTAAACTCAGGTGATCAAGCAGACGTTGAGCCACAAATTGAAGAGTTAAACCAATCTTTTTCAACCCATGATAAAGAACTACTTGAACGGCTCAAAAAACTCTCTCATCGCTTAGAATTATGTGAACTTCAAGTCGATGATACTTTATTCTTGTTTCAAAGTTGGTTATCAATCAGTCTTTATGGTTGAAAAAAAATCGCCAAAAATTAACTATCAAATTGATAATATGGACTTTAAAATCAATTTTATACTCGTTCTTAATTCAATTCGGATTAAAAAACATCCAAAAACAAAAAGAAGTTTAAATTTCATTTCATTTAATTCAATTTTTTCTTTTTTAATTAAAATCAGAAAACTGACAGAATTAATAATTGCAAATCCAGTCTGTATTAAGAGGGATTAGCTTCTGGACCAAAAAAACCCTTTCAGTCAAGAGTTATGCAATTTCCCCGTGTCTGGCCTTGTTACATCAAAACAAAATTATTTGCTATTAACTAACTGACAATTCAAGTTCATATGGAAATGATAAAAAATGATAATCAATAAATCAAAAAGTAATTGGAGATGCCGAGTATCGATCTCGGTACCTCTCGCATGCTAAGCGAGCGCTCTACCATCTGAGCTACATCCCCTGACATATAAACTAAAGGTCAAAATCAATATTTGAATTGTTATTTCGACTGCACCAAGTTAAATAAAAACAGGTTTCCATTAAAAGAGTTTTTTGTATTCATTCAATGTATTAGCAAATGATGGTTTTAATATTTTGTTACATTCGTTTAACATCTTCGTTCATTGTCTGGAAAAATAAAAAACACATTTGATTGATTGAAGTCTGGAATTTTTTTAATTAAACGTAAAGTGGAAAGTATTTTAAAGTTGGGTTGAAAAATGAGGATGTTTTTTATACTTAAATGAATATTAGCTAAATGAAAACTTGGTATTAAACGTGGTCAAATTTGATCAAAAACTGGAAAGACTTAATGGATTGATCAAACTTGTTCTGATGTCAAATATAAATGTAAAAGTATCTTTTTTCAGTTAAATATGGATAAATTTTTCTCATGTTGATGATTTCCTAAAATTTATGTGCTTTCCGTTTTTTTTCATTTCGTAAAAGTTTAGTCTGGATGGTTTTTTTGCTGTCTCAATATTGCTTTAACTGTGAAATCTGTCGTCTGGGAGAATCTAAAATGTGTTAGATGAATGGGAACTATGCTGGAGTTAATGTTTCTGCTTTACAGATCGTTTATGATTTATTGGCTTTTGATCTAAATTTATAAATTGCATTAATTTTCAACCTGGACCTGTTCTTCTTCTAGTTGAATCCCACTATCGTTTTCAGAAGATTGGCTAGAATTTTTCACAGATTCACTATTTTCGGAAGGCTCTGAGTTTTGGTTCCAAAAAATAACTCGCTGTTTTATAATTTCGTTGACCAAATCATTCACTTCTTTGTTTCGAATCCGAGATAAAACTTTGGTTTGGCAAAAAAATTCACTCAAATCAGGAATAACACCAGTCTTGTCGAATTGAAGTTTCTCATACTCGAATGCTTGATGAACCATATCATAAAGATCAAAATCTTTGGTTAATTGCGATTCTGGCGTTTCCTGATTTTCGTATTCGTCAAAAAGGTCCTTTAATTCAGCAGCTCGGATATTTGGTAGGAGGGAAGCTAAAAGACAGAAACCAATGGAAACTAATTTTAATCATCGATCAAATGACAAAGTTGACCAAAAAGCAAACATAACGAAGATATATTCATAAGTTTAACTAGTCTTAACTATTCCCTTCTCTGGCGGACATTTTGTAAAAGCACACTATTATATCATTGTCATTGTTTTGATGACATTTTTGATACATAAATTAAGAAACACTGATTTCAAAATGCCGCATAAAACTATTATTAGCTCTTAAAAATTTATGTTATTTAGATTTAGAACTAGCTCAGCAGTTCACTAGAAAGGTAATATGGGTCTTTAATAAAAAGGTTAAACTACCAGAGATAAGGGTGAAAAATAAACCTTGTACTTACCTAAATGATTGATTGCATCTGTTTCTCGCTTGTGTTTCTCTGTTTTACTGACATTATCATGAGGTGTTATGTCACCCACAATACATTCAGCAAGATCATGAATTAAACATAGCTTGATAATCTTGTTTGTGTCCAAATTAACCAAATTTTCCATAACCAGAAGAGGCATTAAGCTCATTCGATACATATGACCACTAATGGTCTCAGGTTCATCAATATTTTTGATCACCCATCCTCTTCTCGCAGTCCTTTTGAGTTTACCTGCTTCTTCGAGAAATTTCAACTTGCTTGCTTCCATTATTGCACCTTTATAGTAGATAGAAGATGTTTAAAAGGATATTAACAAATTATCGACACAATTGAAAATAAGATGATTTCTGGTTGAACAGAAGAATTTAAATGAAATTTTAAGAGTGAATTTCCAGTGAGAATTTCAAATCAAACATAAAAAATCAAAACAAATCTGTCGAGCCATCTATCGGCATTTGTTGCAAGTCGTTCTTATTCACATCAAACATTCACTAATTGTAAGTAGTTTAACTACTAAGCCGATTAATAAAGGATATTGTTTGTGTTGTTAATTAACTTAAATAGGAAAATGCAGCAACAGAAAAAAGAAAGAGAATATTGGTTAAATATTCTATCGTAAAATGAGCTTGTCGTCAAATAGTGTTTCTCATCATATTTTGTCAGTTTACACACATTTAGCTAAACTACTTTATTAATAACTTTTAACAAAGAGGAGTTACAAATTAAAGAAAATTATCACCATAATGATGATTGATGAACATGAATAATTGTAACTGAAGCCAGAGGCTTTAATTTAACCAATTGAGATTGGAAATTTAACTAGATTCATACTTTTCACAAAGAAAGACAAAACTGACGAGCGCCGATTGCCTTTTCAAGTAATCTGATCTTTACGTCAGTACTGAATTCACATAGACATGTTACTTAATAAATTTTTAAAATAAATTTTCAATACATTAACATCCGATTCAATTTTTCCAAATAAGCTGATATCTGTAAATTAGCTAAAATAGTGAATGAGAGTATGGTAACTGTTCAAGGTTTTCAATGAAACAATATAAAAATTACATGAACTGAAAAACTTACCATTTATACACTTAATTAATTTTGCACAACATGATTGTACTTTTTTAATCAATCAGCCTATAATTCTTTACACTACAATCCCGTGTAATTATAATAATATAGGTAATCAAATAGTGTTATCACCCCATGATAAGATTACAATTTTGTTGACAGTTTCACTTTTGAAGCACATGTAACTTCACAGTTATATGAAACATTAGGAACATAACTTAACGGGCGAAAAAGCACGTAAACAGAAAAATTTGTTGAAAGGATGTTAATTGAAATCAATTCTAACTAATGCCATTAACTAGTTAAATTTTTAATTGGATTTAAATTGATGATTCTGTTTACTTTTTTATTAACTTCTCAATCAGCTGAGTTCTAATACTATGGAAACCACAATAGAGGGCGTTGTAAATAAAATTGCCGTGAGAAAAAATTTAGCGCACGCGTAACGCGTTGAAGCAGTAAAATTTTCAAGTCAAGTTACTCTGAATCGGTTGATGTATTATTTTTTACTTGTATGTTTCAAAAACGAAAACAATTTATTGATTAGTTTATATTTTGTTAAATAATGTGGAGCCGATTAAATTATTTGTTAACCCAGTGAATATAAACAGTGAACAGATGAAGATCAAAAAGTTGATAGACTCTTTTGGCTTTCGAAATCCACCCTGGATTTGAAAGAAACGAGAGGAAGAGGTGACAAACAAGTGCAAACATGAAAAAAATAGAACTCAACTCCTGTATTATATGTTAATACTTTACTTATTTTTAATTTAATTTGTATTCATCTGGCTTTTTATTTTTCCACCTTATCTACATCAATCTCTTCCTCTCCCTATTCATCTTTATTTTCATCATTTTACTTCACTTTTAACCCAAAACCCTTTATATTTTTGTGTCTACTTTTTTGGTTCTGTTTTATTTCTCATGGTTTTAATATGTGCTCTTTGATCTTAGATTTAAGATTTTATCTTTAATCATTCCTCCTTGTTAAATCTGCTTATGTATCTCTACAATTGGGAGATTGCTGATCTAGTTGACCTGTTATTGTTTATGAATCTGTGCAATTTAATATCAAACAATTGGCGCTTACCAGATACGCATTTATCTCTCTATACTCATTGCTGTTACCGTTGAATATCTTTGAAACACACACATCAAATCACAATTATGGTACCGGTGTCAAATCGAAGTTATCAAGGATATTTAATTTTTGTTAAAAGTCATATTTATAAGCTGATAGCTTGTTTACTACTTTTGTTGATATTTATGCAATACTTAGCTGACTTTATGATAACGACTCAACGGTTGATACAATCGTCCGCCTCTATATCATCATTATCATCAACCATCAAATGGCCTCTAGTTATGTCAGCAATTAATCACAATAATAGTATATTTAATCCGACTTTGAAAGATCGTCGTTTGAGCTCAACATTAAATGAGCAACATCAACTACAACAACAGCAACTACTATTACAACAACATTCACAAATTCAGAATAGTATACAACGATTGAATTCAAATTTTAAATTACCACCATCACCTTCATCTTCATCTTCATCTAATGTCAATGTAAATGCCAGTGCCTCTGAATCAACATTTTCATCAAATAAATTTGATCTACCTGTAACAAACAACTATTTAACCAACGCTAGTCAACTGGAATTGTGTCCTTTAATCCCTCCTAAATTGGGTAAGAGATGAGCTTCAATTGATCAAATAAACTAATGAAAGTAAATTGAAAATGAAGCCAAAATCGAAGAAGGAAAAACAAAACAAAACAAACTATATTATCAAGTGTTACGATGCGTAACCAGACTCACCCCGAGTTTTGTTTAATTTATATTGTATCGATTGAAATTGAGTTGAGCGTGTGTTGTTTATTACCTGACTGTTCGCCTGTCTGCCTGACTTTTACCTGTTTGTTCACCAGTAGGAGTTTACAAGTTAATGGTTAACATCATCAAGAATCACAATCTCTTTTGAATAACCTGTTTAACTCATTTTAACTGTTTTACTTTTCTTTCCATCATCTCGATCATGAAAATGAGATAAGAATTATTCATTGAATTGCACTTGAATGAGAATTATAAAGGAAGCAAAAGATTATGTCCTTCGATGTTGGCTTCTTTCGATGAATTTAACTTTCTAAGTAAACATTTTAAAATAATAAGCAATTAATTTCGTTACAATAACAAAATTCATGAACAAATCATTAATTGCTCCTCGAATATAAACTTCTCATCACTTCTCGTGAGAATGAATTAGCTAATTTATTTGATCAAGCTAACCTTTCTTTTCTTCATTTCTTTCTCTTTCATGACAACGATGACGATATAAATTTTTGGCTCTTCTGGCGTGACACGCTCTCCCTTTCTTCCTCTCTATGCATGACCATTTCGTCCTCACTTTCGCTTTTCTTACGTATTCATTATCATGATTTACCAACCTGATGTATCATCTAAAGTTGGCCGTTTGAAGGTTATGACCGAGATTCTTGATTGGGCACATTTAGAAGAACAATTTCCCGATATTGAGACCGGTGGTTGTTTTCGTCCTAAAAACTGTATAGCACGCCAAAAAGTCGCCATCATAGTACCTTATCGTGATAGAGAGCTTCATTTACGAATTTTGATACACAATCTTCACCCGATGCTTCAACGTCAACAAATTGATTACTGTATCTATATAATAGAGCAGGTAATGAATCCAAAATGAACCTTGAATCCTTTTTTTCGTTACTTTTCCACCTTTTTTTGTTTTATGCTTCTTACCCTACCATTTACCTGATGTTTAACAATCAAATTAATCTACTTTCTCTTTTTCTCCTTCTTCACACATCACACACTTTTTGTTTCACTCCCGGTTGCACCAATGGTTATTGATAATTCCATTAATATTAACAACATGAACAACATGGTATCCTACTTACAATGGTTTAATTATTTCGATCATTATCGCCCCAATTCAACGGCAATTTATCTGCTAATAATTTATTTCTATAACTCAATTTTCACCGGCTTCCATATTTCATCTCATTCCATTAATTTCTCTTTTTCCATCTCCATGTAATCATTTCTTCAATGGGATTCATCTTTAATTATCTTGAATGTAACTGCACACTACCATCTTTGATGACGGAATCTTGACGAAATCACATTCATGTGCTAAAAAAACGTTTGTTTTTAAATTTATCCTTGGATGAACTGTAAAACTCCGAAAAACCGCCCACCTTCTGTTGATTAACATTTCCGTTCTTGTAATGTAATTCATCTAATCTTGGAAAATCTTTTATGACTTGGCCAATTTTCATCTTAATCGTTATAATCATGGCAATGATGATGATGATAATGGTAATGGTGATGATAATGATGATAATGAAAATACTGATGATACCAGATGAAAGATACTATGTTCAATAGAGCCAAATTGTTTAACATTGGATTTATGGAAGCGTCCAAGCAAAAAGATTATGATTGCTTTATTTTCCATGATGTTGACTTAGTTCCTGAAGATGATAGAAATCTTTATAGATGTGCTGAACAACCAAGACATATGTCAGTTGCTATCAATACTATGAAGTACAAGTAAGAATTAATTTCTAATCTTCCCCCTGTCATTCAAAAAATTTCAAAAAATTGAACTTCTGACCTCTCCTGACTCATTCAACTTTATAAGCAGAAAACGGCACAAAAAAGTAAAAATATCTTGAAAATAAGGGAAAATATGGTTACAAAGAATTCCAAATAATGAAAACACATCGATCAGACTTTGGAATAAACAATGTACAATTCATGCTTTTTTGTTTACAAAGATTGATGTGTTTTGATTCCAAAGATTCAAGATTATTTCAATCAAATATCGTGTTCAAACAGACACGAAAAATTATCTAGACAATCAAAAAGATATCTCTTTGCAGAGTAAATCTGGCCATTTTCAAACCTTCATATTTCAAAAATATGAATTCAATTTGTACTTCTGTTAAAGTGTGTAAACATACTCCAACATGAAGAATCTTGCTCGTCTTTATTTTCACCAAGAATACTCTTTTGCCCTTCTCTGCTTATAACCGAATTGAAATCAATCAAAATTTGGTATCAGGCAATTCCTTATAGACATCATAATTATAATCCATTCTTTAATTGTTTTCTTAATTGTGCAAATTTATCTAAAAAACTTGATTAGCATCGCAGTTATCTTCATGAGATCCTCTTTTGCTTCACAGAAACAAAATGATTCAAGCTCATTAGTCAACTTTGTAAATTCAACCTTTTTTACTTATACATTCAGCTTTTGAGGACATCGACATTGACCATCCTGTCCTCTTCAACCTCTCACATCTTATAAAACATCATCACATTAATAATAACTAGCATCAGAAGAAAAACTTGATTTAACAGGATTGAGGATTTGCTGATTAGTAATAAGAAGTAAATGATGAGCAAATTCAAAGACAGACTAGTAAACGTAGCACTTTGAAATGGCTTGCCCAAAGGCTTGATCAACAAATGATGTTTGTAATCACATCCCTTCATGCTTTTGCTTGTTTTTTTCTGTGATGAATCTAATCATTCAGTAAAATGAACTAAAAAAGTTTACACCATGAACCGGTCTTATTCCATCGTTTTACTTTCCTTGTTGCTCAATTGCTTATTATCCAATTCAGCGAATAGTCTTTATCATCTTACTGTATTCATATTCCATCATTTATCTCTCTTCCCCTACTCATCTCATGAAAAATAGTTTTTTCTTTCTTTTTCAATTCTTCCGAATTGTAATCGTCCGACAAACCATCAAATTGAAATTTCTTTGCCCTGTCCTTTGCGCTCTTCATCTATTATTCCCCCGATTCATCATGCTCATCATCATCCTCTATTTGATTGTCATATAATGCACATTTGATTTACTCATTCAACTTTCTCTCCTCAGACTTCCTTACAATGGCATCTTTGGTGGTGTAAGCGCTCTCTCTAAGAAACAAATGATTGCTCTCAATGGATTTTCAAATGAATACTGGGGCTGGGGCGGTGAAGATGATGATATGTCTCATCGTATCAGTTATCATGGATTCCGAATTACCCGTTATCCTGAGACAATTGCTCGATACTCCATGTTGAGGCATCCAAAAGAAACACCAAATCCGGACAGGTTATTATCAATCAATCCATTCATTATCACATCAATTTTTTTTCATCATTTATGTTTTACACTTTTTTTCTTCACTTCTTTTCACACAAGAAGCTTTAACTTTCTTTCCTGCGAGATGAAGAGGAAGGCAAACAGAGAAAGATTTCGCCATCATCAGCTAAAAAATGATTCACTAAATACATGAATTTCTTCATTCCTTACAATTTACCCTTGTTCAACCTCTTCTTGATTGGCTATATATCTCCCTTCCCCTCTCTAACCAGCATGAGAAAGAAGATTTAGCCGTTTTTTATCATCAATGGACTTGAAATATTAGCTTCACTATTAAGCTCATTCTTCTTGTGTCTTTGGGCCTTTTATTTGGTAAAAAAGTTCAGACTCCTGAATTGTTAGACCCTTTACCTTTTTTCACTCTGAAATAGTTCACCAACCTTAGGATTGATCAAACATCTCATTGTACCAATGAGTTGAGATTTTGCTCTTTGAACATATTTTCTAACCTTTTTTCCCATTCTCTCTGTTTCAAGCCTGATTGGTAGTTATAATAAGGAATGTATCTTTTTTGACAGAGTCTTCATCATCATGTTTCACACACAATCAATACTTTCCAAACTGTGGTTAATCAGTACTATTGAGCTTCAAATCGCATGCATGACGACAACTCCTTCTTTCATCATCAGTTTTGATCTCCTTTCATCGTCATTAGAGATGACCCAAAATTTTCTCTCTCACTATAATTATATTTTCAATTCTGCAATATCGATTCTACATTTTCTCCCCTCTTTCTCTCTTTCTTTCTCTTCCTATTATCATCTTCTATTAACTTCCATTATCTTTTCATTCATGATAATTAATCGTCTTTTTCCAAGTTCAATCAAGATGAGAGTTCCTTCATCGAGAATAGATACTTAAACTGTAACACTCCCAATATGATTAATATCTCTATTCAGCAACCTCAATCTTATATTTAACTATTACCAATTTGCCCAACTCATTAACCAATCCATTCACTTTTTTTCAAAATCATTATTTCATAATTTTCAAGTTTCATTCTTCTTTATTCACTTCATGTACCATCATTCAATTTCAAAATCAAATACTTTTACCAACAAGCACAATTCACTCAGAGACAAAACTCTGAGTTGTATGATATTGACGATCAAACAATAGGTTGGTCAAAGGAATGAAATTGAGTAATTACCAGAACTGATTACTCTGTTGAATGTGAAAAGCGATAAAAAATCTGATAAATGTTTTCACATTTCACTGTTTTATAATTTCCCCCTGAACATACTCTTCTTTTCCTTCCCATCTTCCCATTCATATCACATTCATCCAAATCTCATCTTGATTCATTTTGTTTCTTCTTCCTCTCATTTAATTGCAATCATTTCTTGAATCAAAATCATGTTTCAATGTTGAATAGTGACACATTCAAATATTTCATTTAAACTAACTGTCAAGCTCTATTTCCTTCAAATGTCTCAATTTTTTTGGCTTTCTTTACCAACATAAAAAAGTTGACTTTAATTTGATTGCTTACTCTCTTCACTTGAAGTACCGTTAATTGTTTCCCATTATTTTTCCTGCCCATTCATTCACAGTCAAGTAAATAATAGTTTCAATACAATATTTATTAATATTGTAATACCTTGCTTCTTGAGCTGTGCAAAAAACTCACAACAGTAACCTACCTACTATTTTTTGCGTCCAACTCACCAAACCAAATATTATTATGCCTTTCACTTTCAACTCAGAATGCTAAAAAATGTGTCTTTTTTTGCTGTTGTTTCACCGATTCAGCAATTCACTGAATTGTGTGTTTACTCGAACAATTAATGTTTTTATGATTGATTCAATACCTATTAACCAACAATTATTTATCCTGTCCTTGACATTTAAATGGTATTTTACTGGTTTTTATTAATGATAACAAATTGTCCGATAATATTGAACAGAAGCAGCTTCCAAAAACCATATAAACCATTGAATAATGTTATTGTTGCTCATGTTATTGCTCATAATAATATCCAAATATTCAAATAATTCAAAGTACTTTATTGTCTGTTTGGTGTGAAATTAGTCATTCATAATGTTGAACATTTTAATGATTTCATTGATCCATTATTAATGATAACTTATCATTTAATGTGATCAGTTTCTAGTCATTATTTGATCCTCTGATAAAACATGAGAAAAGTTCTTATGTTTTTTATTTCTTGTTTCACGGTTCATGTTTCAATGTCTTCTGAGATTGCATATATTTTTTATTTCACTTTTTTGCCATCATTTGAAATTTTTTCAGCCATGAGAAAACCTTTTCCGTTTTCAGTCTTGAAATAATTTTTTATACCTTTTTCATCATCAATAATATCATTATTCTCTTCCTTTTCATTCAAACTTCATGACTTTGTTACTTATATATATTTTACAATACCATGGCCCTTGAGATGGGCTTTTGCACGCTCACAGAATCAACACAATAGACGGTCTAAAGAGGTAAAAAAAAGTCAAACAAGACAAGAAATGATAGAGATGATGATGATGGTTAGGATGATTATGATGAACATGATGAAATGAAATAAAACATCAGCCAAAAACAAGAAGTAAATGTTTGCTGAGATTTTTTCTTGTTTTGTTTTCTGTTTGCTATTTCAATACTTGGCTTTTCTCATCTACTGGACATGAAATATTTATTATCAATGACATGCTCTCTTGATTTGCTAGCGTTGCTACTTTATGTTCAAACAACGTAAACCTCTGAGTTTAAATTATTAATCATTTCAATCTATTTTAGTTCTTATTCACTTTACCTTCTAAACTTTTCGCCTACCTTTCTTACCTTTTTTAATTTATTGATTTATCTTTGTCTTAATTTGGAGAGAAAGTTCATTTTCTAAACTAAAAGTCATAACCATAGTGATCTTGATCAAGTTAAACATTACAATCAATGAATCTCCCTGAATCAATTCCCTTCCTAATGTCGATTTTACAAACACTTTTCTAATTCATTTCTCTTTCTCATTCTAGAATTGCTTTTTTCTATTCTTTCTGGAGTTTCATTCTGTTACGGATTTTTACAAGGGTTTTAAATTGATTCTTGCCACCACCATCATCATGATTTTCACCATCATGTCTATTACTGTAAATGAGTCACAATTATAATATTAAATTTGGGTAAAAGGGTGTGTTACTTTCAACATCCTTGTTAAAAGATAAATGAGTGAAGATGGAAACAAGAAAAAGGTTAAAACAAGATTTGATCAAGTCTGTATGTTTAAACATGATGGAAGACTAAATCACTTATTTTCTTGTAGTTTATTGTAACTTTATGATAAATTGATTGCTGGTTGATTGTTAGTCTGTTTTAAGTTGATTACAAGTATCTCCACCCTTGATCACCATCATCACCACCAGACAAAAAAAGTTGATGTCATTCAATGTGGTGACTTAATCGTATTAGTTTTTTGTCTCTGTCTTAACTGATTCATTCCATGGTTCTTTTTTCATCTCTTTCAGATAGTAAGTGCATCGTCATGTTTCCCAGCTTCCTCATCACAGGAAATACTCTTGTTGTCAAAGTTGTTGCCTATCTCCGGTCCTGAAATCTAGGGATAAAAACTCGGAACAGTTGATAGTTATTATAAATGTACAAATATTGCTGATGAAAGTTACAAAATAATGCGAAGAACAAGAAACGATGGAAATAATGGTGATTAGGATGAGGATGAAACAAAAGGAAACATTCTCATTATTCTCTTTCAATCTTTCCCTGTCTTACCAATCTTCCAAGTTAATCTAGGATTTTCAGGGCAAAATTACAAAGAGTCTAATCGAGGACACGCACCAGTAGCGTGACAATCTTATATTGATCTCAATTGACTTTTCTCCTTACATTACTCACTTGTTTATTCATCAATCCTCATCTTGCCCCTTGTTTTTCTCCCTCATTTGTCCTCATCATCTTATTATCCCTTGATTCAATTTCATTTCAACGATTCATCGTTTTCTCATCGAGTTCAGTCTTCCTTTTCTTATTTACTCTTATTTCTTGTTAAATTTTATTCTTCCTCTTTTCGTCTTCAGATCATCTTATGATCGTTTCATTCAACTCTTTTCGCCCTTCCATTCAATACAGCAACTCTTCTTATAACATAATGATAATATTTCTAATTTGATTGGTCAACAATAACATTGTAAATGTTTATTCAGTTTAAACGTTGATTATCAAATGCAAGAATAGCAATTTAGTGTGTTTAAAAAAGCCTTTAAATTTGTTTGGACAATTAATCTTCAATTGTTCAAATTAGTTGGTTTTTTCTGCTTCATTCACAAGTCTGTCTTACCATTTAAGATCATTTATCCTAATTTTTAGCTATTTTTTACCCTTTCATGCTCATTTCCGACAGGTTTATTGTTATGTGCTGATTATGGGTCATACTTGATTAAAATAAGAATATCTTTTGTTAATTTATTGCCAATAACCTTCAATCATTTATTGAATTTCTCTAACTCTTTTCACAAACATGTCTTTAAAGGTTTATTTTTAAAATATTAAATAGTTTGTATCGATTTTGATTCATTGTTCATAACAGACTTGGAATATGGTTGCTGTTAGTTTTGATTATAACCTAGCTGTATTTGAATGAACATCAACAGCTAAAGTTGATATAATTACCTTTAATTCCTGTTTTTGATAACTTTAATATAACCCAACTTATGTGAATTTAATAGCATTAAAAGTCTGGATGGTTAATCTTTCTCTGTGTCTTCCCTTGAATCACATTTTGATGAAAAATACTTTTATTTAATCATTTTAAATCAATTTTAATCTATGTCTACTCTACTTATTCATTGATTTTCTTTCTCATCTTTTCTCCATTTTAGATACAAAAAGCTATACTCAGCAAAAAGACGATTCAGGACTGATGGATTAAGCAGCCTTAAATATAAAAAGCTTGATACCATCTTTCAAAAACTTTACACTTGGATACTCGTTGATGCATTACAACCTTAAACTAATTGAAACTATTTAATATCAGCAACCAGAAAAAAGAGTTAATATATATATATAAATATATAAAATGTGTACAAATGACTTAAGTCAATATTGACGATTATATTGCATTGTATTTTCATTGAAAAGGAAAAGTAAAAAATTGAATAAGAAAATTTTTTTATTATTTCATTAGAAAACTCTTCAGCTTCAATTGAAGCATTCTGTTATAAATCAACCAGTAACTACTAAATTGATTGTGAATTTTTGATCAATAGCTTGAGAAAGGGTGGAGAAATTATTTTCAAGGTATTTCAAAAGATCATTGAGTACATCTCGAAGTAAACATGTCTTTTAGACTGATAAAGAAGTCACAATATATAATTTAGACGCACCTTATTAACACGATTTGGTATTTTAATCAAATTTATCAAAAATTATAGCAATAATTAGATATCTAGCGATTCACAGATAATTTAAAAATACTCTGTTCACTTCTAGCATGTCATTTTTTGAAATACCCTGATGAATGGGCCTGTTATTGATATAAACAAAGCAAGTCTTTGAATGGAAAGAAACTGTTATTAAAAAAATATAAGTGTAAGAGCTGAATGGACATGAGGATGTATGGAGGTTGATTGTGATAAATAATATACAAATACATTAATAAGGAAAAGATGATTAATGATTATGTTTAAAGAAGATCAAGATCCAGCTCAAACTTGAGAGGTTTCGCCATGAATTGTGGAAGATCCTCTTCCTCGTCAAATTTAATCGCATCCGTAGGACCAAACATGCTGATAGGAGAAAACGAAAGGTCATCTAAATCTTCTTCAAGCATTGGATAATGATCCTCAAGGATTGATTCATTAAAAATATTAGATTTAGTGCACTTTTCTTTTTCCTTGATACATGATGCAGGCGGCTGTTGCTGTTGCAATTGCTGTGGTTTAACTCCCTTCAATGATTTAACAGACTTCTCCAATGTAACCTTCTTACAAGATGCAGACAAGCCACCAGACTTTAAATCCTTCGCTTTTTTAGGACCTTCCTTGGTTGGACTTGGAACACTAACTCCACTGTTAAAAGCGAGTTTACCAGAGACACCAGAGATATTCTTGAAGCTTCCTTTAACATTGGAAACATTACCAAAAGCCTTACGAGCAGATTGAGTTACACTAGTTTGAGACATAACTTGTAAATGAAAAGATGTAATTTACGATTCCAATTAATAAACTGAACAATAAAACACTAATTGAGAAGACAAGATCAAAGTAAAATGGTCAGAGGTTTAAATGGACACAAGGGCAGTTGAACTTTAAATTTAAAAAGATGTTCGTTACTTTTACTCAGCGCCAAAGACTGTTTTATACAAAGGAGAAACTAGTGCCATCTATTACCCTTCAAAGGTTACATTTGTAAAAGTTTTTACTTATTTACAGCAGATGGCGCTTAAAGTACATAAATTATTTTTGATTAATTTTTGATTACAGTTACAGTTGTGTTTCTGATGCAGTAAGTCAATCAAATTGACTGTTATAAACGATCAATTCTTGTCCTCTAACTGTTAATGAACAGCTTTTTCTTGATAAAATCAAAATAAACCCTTCTATCTTGGATCAATCTAAACTTTCTCATCGATTTCAAGTCTTTCATCAGACTGCTTTTAAACGTAACTTTGACACAAAAAAAAAATTGAATCGCTTTATTTTATTTTTTAAAGCCAGTCATAATTAACCTTTAAACAATTTAATTGAATAAATTGATTATTTATTTACCAGTAAATACATATTTGATCAAAGTGATACTTTAAATTAGCTGATAAGGTTCATTTAGTTGATTCAAAAAGGTTTGTATAATTTGTTGACAATAAAATGGTGTTAGCTTTTTAATGTAATAAAAAAAGCTTATATCCTTAAACTTGAGTCAATCATTTCTCCTTGTCTTTCAATGAAACTCACAAAACCTCATTACAGGTATCAAATTAAATTTAAGTCCTACAAAAATTACTTCAACAATTATCTCTCACAACCAAATCAATGAGTGTATAAAATGATAAAAGGCAATGTTGTGTGTATATTGATGTTCATGTACGTATATATCATTGATAATACTTGATCTTACCAGATCTTGAAGCTAAAAATCAAAGTGAAACGTCAAAAGCGTTTCCCTTACCTAAACTGTTGTATTATCTTAAATACAAATCTGTTCAACATTAAATCAGTCCATTATGAGGAGATCAATAAAGCATCATGATTAGTTGTTGCCTGGCGGACAATTAGATTACAAGATCTACTGGTAAAGACAAAAACAAATGACAAACATTTGAATCCCTACTAACTGCATCATTACCAATGTTGACCAAGTAAACATTTATAATCAAATCAAACTCCTACAAATGGCTTAGTAATGAATAAAATTGAAAATTGTAAGCCTGATTAATCAAATAAAGAATCGTTGATCAATTCTTGTTCAGCCTTTTTTAAGTCAACAATTTTAAATATAACAGCAAAGCTTAAATTGTCTTGCTAACAATACATATTAAACCATTCAACTGTTTAGTTCCTGACTTTTACCCAATCTCAATTGAAAATGTAGCAACAAATTAGTCCAACTATGATAATCAAGTGTATTAAATTAAAATTTATACAATCATAATCACGTATCAATTTCAAGTCTAGTCTAATTTTGATTCAACGCAATTGATCTTCCTTTGTTTCTCATTGATTTAACTAACCAAATGAAATTGAAATGAACAGTTTGATTGTAAAATATTTCAACAAGCTAGACATAAAACGATCTAAATAATAATAATAAGTCATCATCATGATTATCATGTTGAAATTGATGATGAAAGTGAAGGTGATTGAGTGAGTCAATTGAATGAAAGCAAATTGTATTTTCAATGAAAAACCCGTTCAAAGTAATTTTCTAGCCACTTGACCTGAAATCGAAAGGAATTATTATCATTATTATAAGTTATTTTATTTTTTCGCTTCTTTTTTCATTCATCATCCTCATCATAATCGCTTTACCTTCATCCTAGCTTATTTAATCATGATAAAGTTGATTCAATTCTGGTAAAAGTAAATATCAAATAAATTGTCTCTTTTATACAAGGTAAAGATGTAACAATCAATATGTAACCATTGTCAATCATTTGCCAATTATGATCAACAACCAATAACAATCAGTAACCTGTCACCAATATTCAATCAGATTCAATCACAATTACAACCATTTCTAGGCAATTTTTACATTCACATTTGTTCACTTTTAAATCAGGTTTTCATTTTAGGTTGAGTTTCAATTTCTGGTTTTTGGTGTTTAATTTTTAATTTTAGTCTTGCATTTAAATTTTTTAATTTCTGACATTGCCTTCAATCTTGTTTTGACAATTTTAAGGCTAATTTTTGTTCAACAATTTTGGGTTTTTTGGTTTTTCTGGTTTCTTCTTTTGGGTTTATGCTTTGTTCATTGGCAATGTTGATATATTTTCAATGGTTGATTTGGCTTGGATGGGAAAAAGTTGTACCGATAATTAATTATATATTTATATTTATGATTAAGCATTCAGTTTTATTTCAACCTTGATCTGACCATGTTGACCTGAATTCCGATCAATTCAAATTTTTACCTCAATAATTGTAACTAAATTTTTTCACCATTTTTCTTCATCTATTCATTCAGATTCACACAATATTCAACTGAATAACCATCAACATAATATTAACATCTATAATAGCTGATGTTGTTTGCTGTTGATGTGGATAAAAAGTAAATTGTTGTTTCTAAATTGTTGGACAATTTGAAGGGAAATCAAAACAGGAAGATAAATGATTGTTGGTGTGTTTTTACTTGTGATAAAAATGCGTGCTTTTTGCACAGCAAAGGTACACATTTGTACAGACAAAGGTCTGAACCAAGCAAACAAAACCAGTAACCTGAAAGTCGTTTCTTTTTTTCGAGTCAACAAGTTACAATAAATAATACAGACAAGCAAACAAGTCAGACATCTTTTGCACTTTACCTGCAAACAAATAAACTGAACAAGTTAACAGTAAATAATTATAATCAAAAAATAGTTAATAAAAAACACCATTTAATCATGATTATCGGTGGTTTTAATAACATAAATATAATAATCATAATTTCATACTTGATTATTGTAAATCAAACAAAATATGTTCATCAATGAAAAGGAAAAAAAATATTTCACTTTTTCACCCAAAACCAATTTACCTTTTGCTTTTACTTTGATTACTCGATTAACTGTTGACTGTTCATTTTAATTTGTATGTTACTTTATAAATCATTGGATACTTTCACTCAATTAGATTAATTATTTTATTGAATCTTGACATTAAAATCAACGTGTGTTGAGATTAACAATGAGATGACATTGACAGTTAATGTTAGCTTTGATAATTTGGGTTTAGCTTTGCAAATTTCATCCTTTTTAGGTTAAGGTCTGCATGTTTGAGGTACAATTTTTAGGCTCTTTTGGGTTTTGGGTGAACATTTTTTGCATCAAATTCTGGTTTCAAATACTTTTAGTTTTCCCTTTTTAATCTTCTTGTAAAACGATTTGGGTTTCGGGTTAACCAGAAAATGAAGTTGACTAGGAAAAGGTGAAAACAGTAACAAACAAAAAAATGGTTTTTGACCCTTCTCATTATTCAACTGAATCATGATCTGTTTAATTGGCCCTGCGGTCTTAAATCATAACTAAATGTAAATATAGATTGTAAATAAATGTATATTTATTTATAAGTTAAACTCGCAAGATAAATATATTTTTTTGTATCAAAAAGATGGATACAGACACAAACATACACATTGAAGTATTAAATGGCAACCAAACGTTTCAAAATAACGTACACTTGCTTTACTTTATCAACTTACCTGACGCTTTTTTTTTATAAATGCATTAATATTTGTTGAACAACGCGAACTGAAAATTGCCTTGATTTGTTCATTTCGTAGATAAGTATTATTATCGTCACACTTAATGAAGATGTTGATAAATGAAAATGCAAATTGAAAAAAAGGAGAGAAAAGGTGAAACATGTTGATCAAGATTCATCATCGCTACGGTTTATTGTCCATTCATTGTTTAGTTTATTTAATTTACCTTTCTCAATTGATTAACTGTAATTAAAATTACAATTGAAATTAAAATTAAAAGTCATCGATAGAGTTTTCGGGTTAAAAGGAAAAAAAATTAAACGTTAGTTTCAGTGTTACAAGCCATTGAATGAATGGCAATGACCATTGCTGCAGGGAAAACGTTTGATCATATTTATGATGATGCTGTTGTGGATGATGATGATGATGACGATGATGATGGTGATGTAAATAATGTAAATAATTAAGAGATTAATGTTAAAGTCATTGATTGATTAAGCTAAGATTGATGTTGGTTTAATGATACTTCCTGAATACTGTGAATTGAACATTGAAAATGCAAGATTAAAATGAAGGATTTTACTTTAAATTGTACAATTAGATACACAATTAAACAGGTAAAAAATGTGTGTTCAATTGAAACTGATTACATAATTAACTGTATTACTGTTAATGGTAACCAACCTTTAAAGTTGCTATTAACTGCTGACTTTAACAAATGTTTTCCCATCCAACATTTGCTTTCATAGATTTACTTTTTTTCTAGTTTCATCTCTTTTCATTGAATCCATTTTTCAAGTAATCACTCGATAACTTGAGTTTAATTTTCATTTTCATGTAATCTGTTCATTTGCAGTTGAACCTGTTTGACCAGGATTGATGAAAAAAACACAAAAATGTAAAAAAATAAGAAATATTCAAACAAAAATGTTTCCAGATTGAAACTTGAATTTGACAAGACAAAAAGGGAAAACTGGTAAATGAGATTTTCACATTTACTGTTCTGTTTTCAACTTTCTAATCAGATGTTGATTAACTTATTCAACCAAAATGTTTGCTTACTTTTAAAGGAACCGGAAACACATTTACATGACCAATTAGTTCGATAAAAATACTGAAACCAGTTTAAGAGCAACCAAAAGCACAATGAACGCACTCAACAACCAGTTACTCAGTTACTGTTGTTTTCCCATTTCATTTCATTTTCACATTCAACTAACCTTTTTTTTTACTAATCTTACTCAATCATTTCAATGAATCTCGATCAATCTGATAATCAGTCAACTAATCAACTTAAATTTTCAAGAATCACTCTTTTAATTAATCCATTAAATGTTAATTTTAAATATGTCCACGAAGGTCAATTTGAAAACACTGCATTAGTGTTACTCTCAACAACAGCCAAAAACCTTGTCATTTTGCGTTTGATGCTTAGTTTCACAAATTGAAGTCTAATTAGTTATTTACCTTGTAACAATTCATCAAATTAGTCAAATTAATCATTTACTTTTAAATGTCATCTTCAGACAATCGCAGGACTTCATGTTTAACCTTGTCTACGCCATTTTTTCGACTTTACCACAAAAAGCCAAAAAAATTTTTGCAGATGTAAAAACACATTTAATAAACATGTTTAGATTCAATTCTTTGATTTGGACAATTTAATATTGATTAGGTGTTTGTTAAGTCAAAGTTTAGGCACAATAATTGGCAAGGTGCAATAATGAAACTAAATTGAAAGGGAATAATTTTTTGCTGAATGTCGATTACTGTTTACTGACAATTATTGTTAACGTCATATTTAACATTGTACATAATAAGTATTAATAAGTGTCAGAGGCAACAGATTGAGATAATTAATGACCCTTCTACGACGTCGATGCCAATCTCGATCTCGAATCTATGGGTATATAAAGGATCCTCTTAACCCTACTAGAACCATATCATTCATTGTGATTTAATAGAGCAATAGAGTCTCCAAATTGAATTGTAAAAAAGTTATTATACTCTGTTATTTATCAATTAACTCACCAATTTACTTTGTTAAAGCTAGTCAATTTAACAACAATGAATACTTTTGTTTTAACCGTTTTCCTCCTAGCTACTGTTGGTACCCTTAATGGTTACACTATTCCCGGTCTCGGACAATCATCTTACTCAACTGGATCCTCTGTTAATGGCGTTAATACTCAATCTTTGGCTAAATACGAATCAAGTTCTTCCTCAACTGGACCCAATGGTGTTCTAATCAAGACCTCTGAAAGTCGAACTTCAGTCAATGGTGGAGCTCCTTTAGTCAGCATTAGTCGAGCCACATCAGCTGATTCATCAAACGCTGGTTTACTCGATGTCTCTGGTGTCTCTGTCCTTTCTAATGGACAATCTGGTTCTTCCTCCTCCCAATCATCACAATCTTCTTCTGTCCAGGGTTCATCAGCAACTCCAGACCTTTCATCAATCATTACCGTCGCTCCTATCACTACAAGCCCACCTATAACTATTGGAGGTTCAACCACCTCTGGTTCATCCCAATCTCAAACCGCAATCTCATCAAACTCTGGCTCTTCTGACTCCACTGGTTCCTCGACTACTGTTGGAAACAACGACAATGACGATGACGATGATGACTTCTCAGTTGAATCTTTTGCTCAACGAAGACCACACCGACATGCTCCTTGCAATGCACTCGCTTCCCTTACTGGCTGTAATGACAAGGTTGTTGTCATTGTTCTTGGTGGTAATGGACCTGAAAGTCGATGGGGACGAATTGCTCGAGGCTCATTCAGACGATCACGATTCGATAATGATGAAGAAGATGACGAAGAAAATGAAGAAAGGCGATACCGATTTGGTCGAAGAGGCTCACGACGAAGCAGCTTTGACTCACGATCATCCAACTCAGACTCTTCAGCTACTCGATCTTCATCTTCATCAGAGAACTCAAACAACTCTGTAGACAACCGACGATCATCCTTTGACCGAAGCGAATTCCTTGCCCGAAATGAAGCTTTCAGACGATACCAAGCTGCTCGAGCTGCTCGGCGATCATCAAGCGAATCTTCATCTTCCGCTAACTCATCCAACAACCGATCAGAAAATAATCGGCGAGTAACTCGAAGCCACAGTTCAAATGAAGATGTCTCATCTAACGAATCAAAAAACCGACGATCAAGCAACTACGAAAATGAAATCAATGAAATCAACCGAATTAATAGAATTAACCGAATCAACAATATTAACTCAGTTAATGTTCAAAATGATGTTCGATCAGTAGACAACAAATCTGTTGACAACCGATCATCAAACACAAAAAGCTCAACCAATGTATCAAACAGTAACAAAGTTTCGGACGTTCGATCATCAGTAAACAATCAAGCTTCCTCAACAACCGTTTCCAACTCCAAAAAGTCAGACGTTAAGTCATCATCTAACGTTTCACAGAACTCAAATGTTAAGTCATCAGTCGATAAACAATCTTCAAACAATGTTGTCCGATCTTCTGATACCCGAAGCTCAGTTAAGAACCAAGCTTCATCTGTCAATGTTGCCAATAGTAACAATGTTAACCGATCAAGCAATGTCCAGAGCTCAGTGAATAAGCAAGCTTCCTCATCAAACGTTGCAAACTCAAACAACGTTAACCGATCAAGCTCAGTTCAAAACTCAGTGAATAACAAAGCATCAACCAATAACCAATCCTATTCCAACAATATTTCAAAGGTCTCAGATGTCCGAAGCTCAGTTAATAACAAGGCCAGTTCATCAAACGTTGCTAACTCCAGCAATGTTAACCGATCAAGTGCTGTCTCAAGCTCAGTCAATAAGCAAACTTCTTCATCAAATGTTGCAAACTCAAACAACGTTGCTCGATCAAGCAATGTTCAAAACTCAGTCAACAACTCAGCAACTAATTCAAACAAGGTCGTAAAATCTGATGTCAAGTCATCAGTTAACAACCAAGTTTACTCAAACAATGTTTCAAAGATCTCAGATGTCCGAAACTCAGTTAATAACCAAGCTTCATCCAACAATCGAGCTTACTCAAACAACGTTAGCCGATCAAGCGATGTCCGAAATTCTGTCAACAACCAAGCTTTCTCAAACAAAGTTTCGAAGGTATCAGATGCTCTAAGCTCAGTTAATAGCAAAGTCAGCTCATCAAACGTTGCTAACTCAAGCAATGTTAACCGATCAAGTAATGTCCAAAGCTCAGTCAATAAGCAAGCTTCTTCATCAAACGTTGCAAACTCAAACAACGTTAACCGATCAAGCAATGTTCAAAGCTCAGTGAATAACCAAGCATTATTATCAAATGTTGCTAATACTCTCAAAGCCATCCGATCAAGCAATGTCTTGAACTCAGTTAACAATCAAGCTTCTTCAGTGAATCTTGCCAACAGTAACACCCGATCAAGCTCTGTAAACAACAAAGCCACCTCAACCAATAATCAAGCCTACTCCAACAATGTTTCAAAGATCTCCGATGTCCGAAATTTAGTCAACAACCAAGCCTACTCATCAAACGTTGCTAATTCAAACAATGTTTCAAAGGTCTCCGATGTCCGAAGCTCAGTTAACAACCAAGCTTCATCATCAAATGTTGCCAACAGTAACAATGTTAGCCGATCAAGTAATGTCCAAAGCTCAGTCAACAACTCAGCTAATTCAAACAAGGTTGTGAAATCTTCTGATGTAAAATCATCAACTAACAACCAAGTTTACTCCAACAATGTTTCAAAGGTATCAGATGCTCGATCATCAGTTAACAATCGAGCTTCATCAGTCAATGTTGCCAACACCAGCAATATCAACCGAGCTAGCAATGTTCAAAACTCAGTCAATAACCAAGCCTATTCTAACAACGTAGCCAGCTTATCAAATGTCCGATCATCTGTTGACAACCAAGCATTATTATCAAATGTTGCTAATACTCTCAAAGCGATCCGATCAAACAATGTCTTGAACTCAGTCAACAACCAAGCTTCTTCAGTTAATGTAGCTAACAGTAACACCCAATCAAGCTCGGTAAACAACAAAGCCTCCATCAATAATCAAGGCTACTCCAACAATGTTTCAAAGGTCTCCGATGTCCGAAGCTCTGTCAACAACCAAGCTTCATCATCAAATGTTGCCAACAGTAGCAATATTAACCGATCAAACAATCTCCAAAACTCAGCTTATTCAAACAAGGTTGTAAAATCTTCTGACGTTAAATCATCAGTTAACAACCAAGCATATTCCAACAATGTTTCAAAGGTCTCAGATGTCCGAAGCTCAGTTAACAACCAAGCTTCATCAAATGTTGCCAACAGTAACAATGTTAGCCGATCAAGTATTGTCCAAAGCTCAGCTAATTCAAACAAGGTTGTGAAATCATCTGATGTCAAATCGTCAACTAACAACCAAGTTTACTCAAACAATGTTTCAAAGGTCTCAGATGCCCGAAGCTCAGTCAATAACCAAGCTTCATCGTCAAATGTTGCCAACACCAGCAATTTCAATCGAGCTAGCAATGTTCAGAACTCAGTGAATAATCAAGCTTACTCCAACAATGTTTCAAAGATCTCTGATGTCCGAAATTCAGTCAACAATCAAGCTTCATCATCAAATGTTGCCAACAGTAGCAATGTTAGCCGATCAAGCAATGTTCAAAACTCAGTCAACAACTCAGCTAATTCAAACAAGGTTGTAAAATCTGATGTCAAATCATCAGTTAACAACCAAGTTTACTCAAACAATGTTTCAAAGGTATCAGATGCTCGATCATCAGTTGATAATCAAGCTTTCTCCTCAAACGTTGCAAACTCAAACAACGTTGTAAAATCTTCAGTCAACAATCGAGCTTCATCAGTAAATGTTGCCAACACCAGCAATATCAACCGATCAAGCAATGTTCAAAACTCAGTGAATAATCAAGCTTATTCCAACAATGTTTCAAAGATCTCCGATGTCCGAAATTTAGTCAACAACCAAGCCTACTCATCAAACGTTGCTAATTCAAACAATGTTTCAAAGGTCTCCGATGTTCGAAGCTCAGTTAACAACCAAGCTTCATCATCAAATGTTGCCAACAGCGACAATGTTAATCGATCAAACTTTGTCCAAAATTCAATCAATAACCAAGCCTTTTCTAACAAAGTAGCCAGATCTGCAGACTTTCGATCATCAGTAGATAACCAATCTTTCAACAAAAATGTTGTCAACTCAAACAGCATTAGCGAATCTAATAGCAATATCCAAAACTCTGTAAATAATGAATTTAGCTCAAACAAATTCGCCCGTTCACTCAGTGACATAAGAAACTCAGAATCATATCTTAACAGTCACTCCTCTGACATTCGAAACTCAGTTAACAACTTAGCCTCAAGCAAATTTGTCAGTCAAGTTGCCAACAGTAACATTGCCAACTCAGTAAACAAGGCTTTCTCATCAAGTGATGTACGAAACTCCTTGAACGCTGTTAACAATCAATTCAGTTCAAACAGCCTTAATCAATTCTCAGACATACGAAACAATCACGCTGCAAGCAGCTACCAAAATTCAGTAAACAAACAATCTAGCTTCGATGCTTCACACTCATTCCAGTCAAGTAACTCAGCTCTTAAACAAGTTAATGGGTTAGCTACAACACTTACCAGTACTGCAGGTGACCTTACTTCATCAGTCACTGACTCAGCCTCAGGTCTCGTCAAGACTGTCACTGGTTCATCAGGTAACAGTGGACTAGTTGGCAATGTACTCAATACTGCCACTGGTCTTCTCGGTGGATCAGGATCATCTTCATCGACCTACAGTTCATCATCTAGCTCAGGAAAAGGATTAGTTGGTAATGTTCTCACTACCGCCACTGGTCTTCTCGGAGGTGGATCAGGATCAGGAGCATCTTCCTACAGTTCATCATCTAATTCAGGAAAAGGATTAGTTGGTAATGTACTAGGTACTGCTACTGGTATTCTCGGTGGATCAGGATCATCTTCCTCATCTTACAGTTCATCATCTAGCTCAGGCAATGGATTGGTCGGTAATGTTCTCAATACCGCCACTGGTATTCTTGGAGGTGGATCAGGATCAGGCTCATCATCTTACGGTTCATCATCTGGTTCAGGCAATGGACTAGTCGGTAATGTTCTAGGTACTGCCACTGGTCTTCTCGGAGGTGGGTCAGGATCAAGATCATCTTCCTCATCCTACAGTTCATCATCTAGCTCAGGCAATGGATTAGTCGGCAATGTATTCAATACTGCCACTGGTCTTCTCGGTGGATCAGGATCAGGATCTTACAGTTCATCATCTAGTTCAGGTAATGGATTAGTTGGTAATGTTCTCGGTACCGCTACCGGTCTTCTCGGAGGTGGATCAGAAGGATCTTCCTCATCTTACAGTTCATCATCAAACTCAGGAAAAGGATTAGTCGGTAATGTTCTAGGTACTGCTACTGGTCTTCTCGGAGGTGGATCAGGATCATCATCTAACGGTGGACTTCTTGGTATCCTCGGTTAAATAATTTAAATATAGTGAGCCCACTATTCATGTGCATACAAATTCATTAATAAATTCCTTTAAAAAACCTTAAAAACATGCGATCATTCATTTCTTAATACCATTTATTGTTGATTTATATTCAATTGTATGAAAAAATATTTATGTAAAATCTTGAACAATAGGGAAAAACATGGTAAGTGTAACTGGATCCTGATAATTGCACGTGACTATGACGCCGCACTGAAATGAAGCTCAGTGATGATAACAGTTTCTTACGCATCATAATAATTGATTCATTGCATTGAATACATACTGAATCAACCAGAGTGACAATCCTACAAAAATTGATGCAGGAAAATTAATGCCACAAAATTGTGCCTATCAAGAATGAGGTTCCCAGATTGAGTTGAAAAAATCAAGATGAGGGTTGAAGGCAAAAAAATCATTATTTCTCGATGAAGAGCTGAAGCTAATATACTCATTAATCATGAATTGTATCCTCTTTAGATGGTTCCAGTTTTAATTCTGAAAAATGAGAGTTTGGTGGGATAATAGAGCATGAAATTTAAGGGTTGTCCCTGTTGTTGTTTCTGCAACCAGAAAGTGAGAATCAAAACCAGAGCAAAACATCAACAAAAGAAACTGAGAAGAACAAGAAAAATCAAATCTCAAATCGCCATTCAAACATATTCAACTTTGATTGTCTTGTAAAATCAAATTAAACTTGATTCTAATAGTGTTAATCATTAACAGCAAAAAAACACAACCAAAAACAACAACAACGCCAATAACAGTAACATCAACAGTGTGGCTTATTTGAACGAGAAAAAAATGATTTTTACTATTTTTTTAACAGTTTTGTTTACCTGTTAATCAGTTGCTTCCTCAAGTTAATCAACAGCAAACATGATGACAATTAAATTTAACTGACATTATATTGATACTCTCGACTGAGAGACTTAATTACAATCACTTTATTGACTGACTGTTAAAACAAGGAAGCCAAATGATCAGTCAATTTAACTTTTCATCCTAAATTTCAATTTTATTCAATCACAGTATTTAACTGTCAACTGTTTTTATTTAACATACATTTTCATAAATAAATTAACTAATTGGGTTTCCTTCTATGGGTTAACCTTGATCAGACACACAAATTACAATCAATGAAAGTTAAATTGTTATTTTTTATCAACACACAAACCCCTTTTGTTGTTCAATATTAAATACAAGGTACACAACAAATGGAGTCAACAACAACAATCAGAAAACGGGAAAAATCAGAGAAACTGTTTCAAATCATTTCATTAGCTATTAGCGAGAAAAAAAAGCAAATTTGACCTTTTAAATACAATGCCGTTTAGCTTAATTTTGAAAAGTCTATCCTTGACAATCAATAAACTGTAGATAGTTTAGTGAGGTCACAACATTAAATGCTTATTTTTTTGCTTCATTTTTTGGTTAACAACATTTGTAATCTTTCACTTGCATTTTACTGGTGAAGTTAATGTTTATTATGGTTTCACTTTTTTTTCTTGCTGTTTACCACTTTGATTGTAATGGTGATGGCCATGATAATAATGAAAAGGCTAGAAACACCTTACTCTGACAAAAGATTTAATGCAATTGTTAACAGATTTTGATTGCACTTATATCTGTATTACTATTATTATTATCATTATTACTGTTTACTCAGCCAATTTACTATTAAAACCAAGCCTTACTTTATATTTTTTGCTTACAAAAAACACCAAATCTTACAATATACAGTTTTATAAAAATGTTTCATTTGGTTATGTTTTAAATGTACAATTGTAAGGTAACCTTATTAATGATTGAATAAGAAACAATGTTTTATTGAAATGATGATTGAAGACAAAATTAACCTTCAAACTTAAAACTGTTTTTATACTTTGGTTAAATGAAAACAAGATGATCACTTTAATGCTTATTACTGCTAATGAACCTTGATCACTGTTCATTAATCACATTCCTTATTGATTAAAACATATTTTGTATGTACATTAGGATGAAGTATAATACCTGCAAGTCTTGAGCTTCTTAACAAAACCAATCAAATCATTAATAGACTTAAACACTTTGCTTATGAGTTTAAAGAGGTAAGCAGCAAAATTTTATTACTAGTGATGTGGACGGTTTTAATAGCATTAGCTTTCAAAAATCCTTAATATTGGGATAAGTTTAGGTTGATTAAAATTACACAAAAAAAGACTAGATGTATCAATTATCAGGAAACGGTGAATAATTAATATCAATCTGCAACAATAAATACAGTAGAGTGAAGGTTCAATAGCAGGAAGATACAACAGGTATAAGATTCAATTAAAAATAGATAATGAAGAGTTTAAAAATAAAAAATATTGCTGATAATAATTGAAATATTTGATAGAGTGATGGTGGTGTGTGGCTGAAAGAGAGAAAGAAAGAGAGACAGTAACTGTCATGATGATAATCAAAAGTAATAATCAATAATTTTTAGCAATACTAATTAACAAAAATATAAGTCACCAATTTTCATGACTTGAAGATTTTTTCATCTTTAATTTTCAAAGTCGCCATCTATTGTTTCAACTAAAATAATTTCGTGAGATTAGCCAATCTATTATTTTCACGTTTTTTGATGTGACAATTGGCAAAAACCAATGACTTTGATCTGTGAGTTCAACTTTTCACTTTTTACTCTAATTTAGTGTATAAAATTACATGTTATTATCAATTAATTACCATCATGAATGGCTACACTTATTGTTGAGGTAAGTTAAGGGTTGAAAGAGTTTAAAGTTTATGTGTAAAAGGCTACCAGAAGAGGAGGTTAAAATGGAGGGTAAAATTGATGCAAGTGTGAACACTACTGTAACATTATTTGTCTATCACTTCATTATTTTATCAATCATATTAATTTGATTTTGTCTCTCATTTCATCACTATTAAGCTGCTTTTACCTTAATTTTTATATCTCAATTTTTCTCTTTTCTCTCTCTCTCTCTCCTCTCAGGTTTTCCCATTTTTCAAGTGATACGTCATGAAAAATCCTGGAATCAAATGAAGACGAAAGAGAAGACAAATCAGGACGAAAGAGAAGACAAATAGAGGAAAAGAAAGAGAATGGAACGTTATCGAGGTCAAACGAACGAAGCAAACCTGAACAGAAAGCAAATTGTTAAGATGAAAACAAGCAACGTTAAAGACAGCGTTAGAAAGGGAGAAGATGATAATATTAAGTGAGAGAGAAAAAAATGATGAAAGAGTGAGAGTGAGAGAGAAGAGAGATATTTCTTTAAGGATAAATGTAATAATAATAATAATGTATCGTCGAAGCTTGTTATACTTGATAATAGTTTAAATGTTATCGATGAAGAAGGAGAAACCAGTTTATCATCTTTCTTCTTCTCCTTTTCATCCTCTCATCATCACTACCACCGCCACCACCACCACCAGTTAATTTAACCTCCTTTCTCTCTCTAATACCTTTTTGCTTTCTTTTCAACTTGGTTATTTGATAATGATGATGATGATAATGATGTTTGTTGCTGTTGATTTTTGTTGAATTTGCTTCCTTCTCAATCACTTTACGCATACAAATGTGTATAAAAATATATTTATATATATAAACAAAAGCTTTTTTACTTGAACACAAAAAAGGATCTTCACTCATCAATTGATTATCTTTTCTCTCGATTGCTGCTTCGATTAACACAAACAATTGGCAAAAAAAGCGTCATCATCATCATCATCTTCGACAGTTTTTAAGATTTGTTGACCAGAAAAAACAATATGAAAACTCGTATGCGATTAAATGAAATGAAAATGTTGCAAGGTTGATAAATCATTTTTGTACTGTTAGCATTTTAAATTTCAAGTTAACTCTTTCAGGGCATTTTCCAGTCAAGATTGAAATGAAGATGATGATGAGGTTGAACAATGTTAATAAAATGGAGTGATAAAATATGCTTGCGGGTGAAAACAACAAGCAATTGATACAATCAGTATATCTAACCAATAGTTAAATTGAAAGAGAAGCGATATTTTTGAATGTCTTTCTTGTTATCAATAATTTTGCCTTCTTCAAGATGATAAATGCAATAGAGAAGAGAGAAGGAAAAAAAGAGAGAAGATAAGACAAGAAGAAGAAGAGGAAAAAGATGAAAAAGTTAATGAAAATGGTGATTTGAAACAACAAGTTGTTTTGCTTTTTGCTCGTTCATACACAAGCCAAGAGCAAGTGTATTACAATTTACTGTTTCCTCATTGATTTTAAACAAATGGGTCAATCACAAATCGATTTGTTTCATAATTTAAAATAAATTATTGTCAATGAGGTGAACAAATCTAGACAATATTGACTAGCAATAGAAACAAAAAAAAGCAAGACTTAAAACAAGTTTACAATGTAAACCCAATTTTAATCTGTTTTGCTGGGAATCACTGTTAATCTAATCAACATCAAGTAATTCATATTATGGCTTGATGAGTGAATTAAACAGCACCATTGAATGTTACCCTTTTTTATAACAATAATGATAAATGATAAAAGATAATAAATAATCAGTGAATCGATTGAATGCGCAAAGATTTATTCATCAATGAACAAAACTGAGCTTTAAATACTGTTGACACTGATATTGTCTTTACTGATGGTTAAAAGATAAAACTGTAAAAAATGATAATGATAATTATCTGATTAAATATTGCTAGTGATTGAAATTGAAATAATATGAAAGCAGAGCAATTCAATGAAAGGTCAACAACAGCAAGGAAAAAAAAATTAGCTGTTGAAGCAATGGAAGTAAAATGATTGAGAATATCAATGTTTACATCTTTTCAATGGTTCAATATAATGAATAATATGAAAAACTGAAAAATACCATTCAATTGAATTTGACAAACATCACATGATGTTAAAGAGCTGCTAATTAATTTAGTGATTCAGTAAAATAAAAAACAGATATTAATGGTTTCCCAAATAACCTTGAAATCTGATGAATTATCACAAAACTCCTGAGATTTTCATGTTTTCATATCACGTGATATTTGTTTGTCAAATTAAATTGGATAACCCAATAGGTTCAAGTATACATGAGCATGATGAACAAGTTTCAATATGGCAGCAAAAACCTGAGAAACAGCAATGGGAAAAAAACATGGAAAAAGGTTGATAAAAATTGATTGTTTTTGTAAGGTTAGGAATAACGTAAGTGATACAAATAATAATAGCTGAGGTTGATTAGATTATCTAACTTTCTAGATTTATGTTACCAAGATGAACAATTTACTTGGATAGTAAAAGAGTTTACTGAATGATATTGAGATTGAAAATTTAATCGCGTGTTTCAACCGATTCTGTTAATCTAACCTTGACAACCTTTTAATATGTACACAGGTAGTTATTATTTGAGGTTTCACATGTAAACACTGTTAAATGGGTTAACTTTAAAGTGAAATATTTCATTGAGATTGTCTGTAAAATGTTCAACTCTCATCATGCTCTTATCTTGCTTTTTTTTCTGGTGAACTGAATTATTTTACTGTGAATCATGAGCCTGAGTATTTTGGGTTAACATTTCTAAAGATTGTTGTTGATTATATTTGGAGTGAGATTGTGAAAAAAAAAGATGGAAAATGTTTGCATCTTTTTGTCATTGTCACTGGATTGTCACAAGTTATAATTGTATTTATAATGTTTGTGTTGTTCAAGCTGTACAGAGTGTCCAGCTATCATGATTCCAATCTTGCAGTTTCAATCTAAATATTCATGAAAATAATCTCTCAAAACACATGCATGTTTGTTATTTAAATTTTATTGATTCTAGACGTGAAACTTGGTTTGCTATGTAAACATTTTTGGGTTAAATTGTTGACTTACAATTGTGATAGTTTCTTGTTTAGACACATTGTTCACTTTGTGAAATGGATTTATTGAAAGTTGATTGTTTCTTAAATATAAAATGCTTTTATCATCTGCAATTGAAATAATTGAAATGCATTATAATTGATATGAACGCCCTGTATGTTTGACTGATTTAAATGTGATTGTAATGGCAATGATTGATTACTGCTTGTTAGATATTTGCTTGCGATATTTATAATCAGCTGTTGGGTTTATGGCTATTGGGTTTAAATTTGAGGAATTTCTAGCTTTTGGAAAACCATTTTCTGTATTTTTTTGTCAGTAAATAGTGAAAATTTGAGTAAATAAATTTTTGTGTCTGTTGTTGGTTATCTAAATCAAATCAACATTTACAATTATTAATGTTTAAATGGAGAATTGACAAAAGTCAAAATGTCAAGTAAACAATAATAATGATCAACTTAAACATAATGAGAATAGTGTTTTAATTGGAAGATAAGTTTTCCCTTTTATTTCACTTTTTTCCTTCGTTTTGCATCATGCATTGATCATGCTTATTGATTGATTGTATTTTATAAAAATGACTATCTTATTTCAAGTGGAGGTAGAAGTTTCCTTTATTTCTTGAGATTGATTATTGATGAGAAAGCACGATTGTTTCTTTTTATCACAACGCGATTTATGATAATCAACGAAAAAGAAATGACATTAAGACTAAACTGGTCGAATGTATATGCATTGTATATTATTTTATGTTTCAGAAAGAGAAAGGTAATAACTCTAATAAATACATAGGTCATTGTGGAGACACACAATGGAGAGAGAAAGAGAGCAGGAAGAGAAAGAGAGAGATAGTATTTATCCAGTTTTTTTTTGTATTTTCATCGCAGACAGAATTTGAAGAAAGAAAAAAAAGAAAGGGGAAGATCTCTTAAACATAGAAGTAATCAGGCAATGGCATTACCATTCAGTGATGATTGGATTGTTGATTATGGTGGTGATGAGAAATAGTTGAATAATGAGTAGAACGGTGTCCTTTCGAAGACTTGTACTCTTGAATTAATTTCTTAATGTGTGTAAGTTTCTCATGTAAATAGGCAGCCCGTCGTTTGGATTCCATGAATTTATAGTCTTTCTTTATGGTATCGTATTCTCTGAAAACTTCTTCCAATGTCCTATTCCACTCCTCAGATCCTTCGGGTAAACTTTTTAATTTAACTTCATAAGCAGAAAATTTTTGAGCGACCACATCAATGGTTTGGTGAAGTCGGCGATACTCTTTGTATTCACGATTAAAATCTTCCTTATATCTCTTGTGTTGATCATCATTGATGATCTCAACATACTTTATGGCATAGTCAGGTAATTCACCGTTGATGGAAGACAAAGACTTTGAGGAAATAGTGGATAGGTTACCGTCGTTACTACCAGTTCCACTATCAGGACTTGAGTTAGGTGTCGAACAGGTAGAACCGTTTACCATGGAACCGCTATTCAATAAATTGGCCACTCCGTTATGAGAATGATGATTGTTGTTGTTGTTGTTACTGCTGCTATTATGATTATTATTATTATGATTGTTATTAACATTATTATTATTGTTATTGATAAAGCCATTTTTTAGTCTTTTTCTATTGACACCGTTACCGGGATTTTGATTGCCACTGCCAGAATTCAGATCACCATTGTAGTCATTTTTTGAAGCACCATTGGAATTACCATGATGATGGTTATTAGAATAACGATTACTATAATGATGACCATTGCTTGTGTGGTTACCTTCACTTGAGTTTGCGTTGGAGTAACCATTGGTTAAGCGATGAGCATCATGAGAGGAATGGCCATTTCCGAGACTATTATCATATTGGTCGTATTCGGAGAGATTATTGACTGTTGATCGACCATTTACATAATAATCACTATTGTTATGGCTTGAACGATTTTCATCACTACCACCGTTCTCATTATTCCAACTTTTGGACATTGGAACAATACTATTTTCATTATTGTTGATTGAATCATCAACATTAGAGGCACTATTACTATAATAATTTGGTTCAGGACTTCTTGGTTTCATAGACCACTCACTCATTATATCTGGTAGGTCCGTTTTGTTGTTGTAGCTGTTGGTGTTAGAGTTGTTCATCGTGCTATTATCTTTGTGATTCAAGGCGACATTTGGCGAAAGTCCTCTTTTGGAAGAAGATTGATTATTGGCATTAAGACGTTGCCTTTTATTACTCGAACCAGTATCAGCAGACCTTTTAGTTGTCATTGTTAAAGATGAGTTGTTGATGTTGTTATTGTTACTGTTGTTGTTATTTGATGAAGATGACGTTGAGACGGAACTTGTTGGTGGTGAAGAATCCTGCAAACAGGTTAATGGCGATAATCCATATTTACCCGTTGATGATCTCTGTTGTACAGTTAAAGGATTCCGTTTACGAACTATCTCTCTCTGTTCAGGGGTGTAAAAAGGCCAATCGTCAACCTGAACCTCATGCCAAGCATGAGCTGCCAAATTGTATGCATTCTCTTTTAACTTAGAAATTGTATTGAAAACTTGACTTAAATTCTTCTTATCTTTCTCCTTTATGCCTTCCTTGTTTAGTCTTGCAAGTAGCTCCGGTTTTTTATAAGGCCTTAATGCGAGTAAATGTATAACCCTTTCCCGAAGGGATCTTTTCATAAGCTCTGGATTGCTGGCTAATGTAACCTTTGAACCACCATTGGCATTCCGACTATTATTGGCGTTTATACAATTGTTAGGTAGGCTTGAATTAGTTCCTTTGATGGCCTCTCGGTTCACCGATGAGTTAGATCCACTTGTCGATGATGGCTGTGAGGTTGATGAGGAAGAAGTAGGCATTCCTACACTATTAGCTGAGGACGAAGATAAATGGTTGGCCATGCTGTTTGAGGACATTGATGAAGACGTTGTTGACAAGGAGGAAGATGTCGAGGTGGTAATTGAGGTAAGACCATTTCCAGAAGAAGAGGAAGAAGAGGCGACTGTGGTGGAAGATGTGGATCCATGGTATAAATTATATTTACTAACACCACTATTACCTTTAACTGTAGGTGAGCTAGATTTGTGATGGGTATGGCTGGATAATGCACTTGAATGATGAAGATGGCTACCACCACCTCCACCCGAGTCTCTCGTACCACTATCTCTGGAACCATTAACGATAGATTGACTAAAACCAGAGATCTTCTTCACTTTGCTACGTCTACCAACAGTTGAGCCGATGCCCTTAATAACCTTTGTACAGTACTTTTTGGATTCATTCTGAGTCTCCGCCATCCTTTCTTTTGTTCTTTCGTAACTATCTTCACTGGCATGAATCTGCATCTTGTATTGTATACTTCCAAGGCTTTCGAGCGTCCGTGAGTCAGGTTGCCTTAAACATTCAAAGCTACCTTGAGGACCACCAGCCTCAACATTTGATAAGTTGAAACTAAAACGACGCTCACCAGATTCTGCAGAATTTTCATTTCCTTCAGAATGTGAATTTGATTTTGAGACAGGAAAACTAAGAACACCACTGCTGGAGTCTGATTTGAATGAAATACTTGGCAAAGCTGTAGAATTGGAGGAAAGGTGGTTTTCGATTGCATTCAGTGCTGAATCAGTTAGTTTGACAAGTATGAACGTTTTATTACTATCACCATTTGAGTAGTATTTATAGTGTCCAGTATCACCCGGTTTGGCCATTGTTGATTGTTGGCTTGATAAAAGAATAAGCAGATAAACAGCAGGGATATATAGTAGAAAGTTCCCGTAAGGACCAGAGGTTATCAAAGAAGGATCTCACCAATGACTTTGTTTCAATCCACTTATGATTATTTTTCTCACTTGTATGAATGATAATTAAGTTGATGTAAATGATATGACGATGATGATGAAGATGGTGATGATGAAGATGATGATGAAGATCTGAAGGAACAACACCAGAATATTCTGGTGAGATGTGTAAGTGAAGTGTTTATGATGTTTATGAAACAATGTTTGCGTATGTTTGCTGTGAGTCAAACTTGGGTTAATTTTGATACTCACGGTACAAATCTGATAGGAAAACCCGAATAATAGGAAGTGTGATGTTTTATGGAAACAACAAACAGGGAGAAGGGGAAAAAACAGAGGAAAGTCAGAAAGAATGAGAGAGAGAAAGAGAGATAGATAGAGAGAGAGAGAAAGTGTGTTCGAGAGAGAGAGGAGAGAGAAGCAAAAAAAGGTTACTAGTTGCTGGGTTTATTCCGATGGTTTTTAAACGGATTTAATGTATAAGTTGAACCGATTATTTTTTTATCATCTATTTAAATTAAGTGAGAAATTGATAAGTAAAAAAATCACAAACAAAAAGCACAAAAAGATGAGGCAAAAATGGAAAGATGGTTAGGGCCAAAGGGTTTCCTCTTGTTTTTGGAAGATAAGTGGATTAAATTACATATACACAAAGGTACACTTAATTGTGTACTCGTATAAGATAAATTAAATAACAATTAGAAACGTAGTTTTAAGAGGAAATTATAAAATGTAAAACAAGATCACTGATCAGCCATTCAACATTTTCGCAAGACTATACATTTCTTTCTGTTTCACCTGAAAAATGAAGATGAAGAAGAAAGAGAGAGAAAGAGGGAAAAAAAACCAAACAAGAAGGGAAAAAGAAAGGAAAAAAGAGAGGAAGAAGGGAAAAGACTGCTCTTTAAAATTCGCGTAAAGCCAATAATGCCATCTAATGAAAGAATAAAAAACTAAAATTGATCATCGATTCAAATTGTTTCCATTCTCATAATAATTAAAAGGGAAAAAACCGTCAACGTAGACATTGACGCAATTGAAACCTGTTATCTGTTTAATTAATAATACTATTTATAATATGCATACATACGCAACTAATATGTTTTAATTGTAATAAAATTTGTCTATTTTTCAATTTTTCAATGGCAAGGTTTCATATTTTTGTCAACATTTGTCACATTTAAGCAAACATGTTGAACCTGGTAAACCAAGTCCAAACTTCAAATTTTAAGCTGAAATCCGTTGAAATGTAGCTCTTTTTGTTTGAAAAAAACACGTGAAGGCGAATTATCATAATCAGAGGATTAAAAATGAGTCAATGGTTTTGGGCTAACCAAAAATTCAAGCTTTTCTTGACATGAATCACTTTTACACCAATGATAAAGTGACTAAATTGCTTTTCCCAAAAGCAGATTGATGACTAATTAAACCCAAAATTCAAACAATTACTCGAGGTTAGATTTAGACTACAGAAATGAATTGCTTGAAAAAATCTAAGACAATTTTTGACCTTTTAAGGCAAGAAATGAGTGGATTGAACTACCAGGCCAATGAGCTATTCAGTTGTCAGAGAGACTGCTGAATATACATTTCTGTCAAAATCAGAGTAACCAAATACAGTCACTGAAAACTATTAATAGTATTATTGGCATTTATTATATCATCTGCGCAGGTAATCAGTTAAATGAGCTATCGACTTTAAAGCTTTACGATAAAACGTTAATCAGTCGAGCTAAAATATTGAGTGCTCATAAGATTGTTAATTATTTCAACAAATTTAATCAGATAACCCGAAAAATGTTTACATGCGCAAATCATCAAATCATATTGAAATCTAAAGGCCAATAACTTTAGAATCATTGCTTTCAATGAATTTCTTGTTTTTCTTGTACTTTCTTACGAGTCAATATACGATCAAGGTAAAAGAGTGACCTTTAAATCCTGCATAGTGAAAACATTCTATGAAATGAAACTGAATAAAAAATCAATCAGAAAAGGCAATCTCAGACAATTGTATTCATTAAATTGCGACAATCTCGACAGTGAGTATTCATGCTAATAGATGGAGCAAATGGAATCAAAACTTAATCATAAACATTAGACTTGAAATAGCTTATCTTCACTATTTTCACTGAATTTACAGTCAGTTTAGCTTGTAATGTTAATTTGTATTGTTAATTATTTGTGATAAATGAGATTCATATTTTTGACTTCGTCTTATCAAAGTGACTAAATTTTTAAATTATCAGTAAATTTTTTATAATCTTCTTAGTTGCTGAGCATTTGTTGTTTGCAAAGAGGGTAAATCTTTGTAAAGCCGGAGGATGGTCCAAAAATTTTTAGTCCCTTTATCTCGATGGCTGACTATCTCAAATGATTTCGTTATCACAATCAGAGATTACTTCAATTGTAACAATGGAACTAGACAAATTATCTCACCAAAGAAAGAGAGAAAGAAAGGGAAATTGATGGTGGCGACTTTGGTGCTAATTATGTTCAACTAAATTTATTTAAGCTGCAGTCTCGACGAGTGAATTACTCTTTGTCAAAGAGTCTTTGATCAATACTCGTGTTTTGTGTTTTAGCAATTATAAAGTTTACTTTTTAAATTGTTTTTATAATGGGAACTGGTTTCGGTGGCATTTTTCAACAGCAACAGCAGCAAGCATCATCAAGTTCACAATCGCAATCGCAGCCACAACCACAACCACAGCTACAACCTCAACCTCAACCACCACAACAAGTGTCTACATCATTAAACAGTGGAAACAACGAAATAACAAACTATCAAACGTTCAACAGTGACAAATACGATTTAGGTTACAGTGAATCGGACTATCCCATCAAGGACGATGAAACACCTACATATTGTACCAGTAAACATCCAAGAATTAACTTTTTCTTCTTTGCGTCCTTCTATTTTGTATTTATTATGTTCGGATCCATCGTTTTCTTGATCATCGAGCAACCAAGGGAAATCGAGTCCAGAGAGAAGCTCATCACGCTCCAAGAATCTTTTATAACAAAATATCCTCAAGTCGAAGGTAAGAGACTCATTTTTTGAGACTCGTTATTTTTCGTGTTGCCATGAAAAAAGTTCACACAGTCAGTGTTTAGTTTAGTTTTTACAATCTTCTTGTTTGATCAGACAAATTTAACCACTGTGTAAGGGCAAATGTGACAACATGCTCTTCCATGTTGAATTTTTTGCCAAAAAATAACTCTGATTTTCCCTAGTAATCATCAGTAAAAATACCGTTGCTGGTTTCAATGCCTTTGTTTTTGCGAAACAGATTTGAATTAACCTTTTAGCTTACTCATAAGTCAAACTCTTAGCTAAAAAGAAAATGAAAAGATAAGAAATATCTTTGTTCATAAAGAAACCTTTTTCACAGCAATGTGATTTTGTAATGCTCACTTGACATACCGGTCAACCCTTTGTCTTGTTTTACCGCCGGATTTTTATGTCTTTCCTTTTCTCTCTTTTTTATCTTTGCTAATAGTGGAGGATATAAAAAACTTGATCAAGGTTTTGTTGAAAGCTCAGCAAGATGGTTATTTTGTCCCAATTGTTGGATCCGATTTAATTCTTAGTGAAGAGCCGACCAACCCGGTTAGTGAAGAAGCAAAAAGTTCAGAGGCAGACAAAGAAAAGATTAATCCTCAACAATCATCACAACCACCAGATGAATTACCAATAACTGAACCAATAACGGAACCAACAACTGTACCAACAACACCAATAATTAAGATCAAACGACTCAACGAAAAATTTGCAATTGACAAGTCAACAACTTCTTCAGTTAATTTGTCTCAAACCAACGAGGCTCTAGTTTCATACGAAATTGCCAATGACCATGAAAATGTGACATCAAACAGGTCAACTTTGAAACTACAAATGATGAAACCGATAACCAATTGGAGATTCAGTTCTTCCCTTCTATTCGTAACTTCACTGGTTACAACTGTTGGCTACGGTAACTTGACTCCTCTCACGGTAACTGGAAAGATAACTTGTATCGTATTTTGTATCATCGGGGTGCCTGCAACATTAACCTTTTTCTCGACACTGGTCACTATTTTTGTTCGAGGTCCTGTTAAAACCGTGGAAGCTTGGATCATCGGCGTAATTATAAAGCTACACCAATCAGCCTCCGTTTTCGTGGTTCGCATACTCCACCTGATAATTATAACAACATTCCTGCTTTGTGTCTGTCTTTTCCTACCGGCTTACTTTTTCTACATAAATGAAGACGATTGGACATACCTGGAATCATTTTACTGTTGCTTCATCTCGTTAACCACAATTGGTTTAGGTGATTTTGTTCCAGGTATTGAAGGACCCATGGCTGATCTTCTCTATCCATTCATCATTGTTGTTTATCTGTTTTTCGGTCTCTCCATGATAATGGTATGGCTTGCTTTGATTCACCGGATTCCTCAATTGAATCTATCAGACGCTCTTGTTGCCGATGATAAGGAAGAAGATAAGTTGGCAGAGGAAGAGAACAATAAAAATCGAGAGAGGCTGCGAATTCTTACCAATCAATTGATATTACAGCATAAACTTAAAGAGATCAAATCAATGCGACTTCAAGAATCACTCCCCCAAATTAAAATAAATCAATCTTTGGTACCTTGAGAGTTAAAACATCTCATAATTCGCAACTTACACCAACCTAACATCGATTAACAACAACCAGTTGGGAAAAAGATTAAAAGCTAACTAAATCACAGCCAAATTGTCCTGAGATTAAAAATGTTATATAAACACGAGGAAAGCCTTTCATGGCAACATTTCCTTTTTTTATTCCTATTCCTCCTTTTCATTCCTCACGATTTTTTACCCTATTTTTCCGTCCAATGGCATCAGAATTGTTCGCCTTTTCCCTATTCACCCTCTATATGTCCTCTTTTTTGTCTATTCCTCCTTATTTTTTATCAAACTTTCTTTTTTACTCTCAACAAATCTTCCCATTTGTTAATTTTTCCCGCTTTTCTTTCAAAAACCAACAAATTGAAACTACAGTGAGAAAAACTTGAGTCCATTCAACTATGTCATCTATGCAAATTAAAACCGGGTTGATTTGAGAATGAAAAGAATTGCTCAGATTTATTTGATTTATTCTTCTTAAATAGATTTAAACAAAAATGCTTAATCAATCATTATATTGACATTTTATAAAAAAACACAAAAAAACTTGCATATATTCATTTCTCAACCCAAAAGTGAAATACTTGCAGAAATAAACTCATCTACTTAAACAATAACAATTTGTGCATTTCCATGCAAAACACTGTGATTTTAATAAAATATAAGAGTAAAAATGAAGCCTTAATAAAATTAATTGTAACAAAAACTAAAAATTATCTCTATTTTATTGCCATCACACGGAACCAGAATGAGGATCAAAATGACAAAATGCAAAAACGATCAACAGAAGGGACAAAATCAGGGGCCGAAGCTATCAGAAGATTGAACATGAATAAAGAAGATGATTACGATGAAGATCGCTTTGATTTAGAGGTGCTAAAAGGTCAAGGAGATGGTAGAAAGAGAAAGTCGACAGAAAATCGAATACAATTGAAGACGAGGAAATGAAGATAGAGAAAGCTTGAAACAAAATAAAGATATTGTGATATTGTGATATTTACAAATTAGTAGGAAACAGGGAGTGAAGTTGACAAAGTCTTGGGGTAAGGGAAGGAGCAGAGGGAAGATGAAGAGATAAAGAGAAGATTGTAAAGACAGAGAAGACGAAAGAAAGGCAAGGAAGATAGCGACTGTCGAAATATGGAGAGACAATTGAAGAGGCAACAAAAAAGGGAAGATAATTGTGATGAAATGAGTGGCTCTACCATTTAACACGTTTCTTGCATATGATGATGATTATAATGTTGATGATGATGATTGTGATGATGATGATGTGTGTGTCAGTAAATTGACTATAAATGGGCTGTAAATGGGCTGTAAATTATCGGACATGAAAGGTCACTTTTGTCGTCTTGTTTACCAGCTTGTGTTTTACAAGATGTTCAGGGTTTGTTGTTTTTGCAAATTATGATCCACTTTTTTGCTTATATTTTTTTACCAACCTTTTTCACAAATGTTTCATTAGTTAATTGTGATTATGAGATGAACCTTTGATGCTGGATTAGCTTTAATTGGTACAATTTGTAGATTACCTTCACAAGGCAACAGATTGTTTTTGTTGCTGCTTCAATCTGATTTACTTTTACACAGAGATGATTATGCCTCATGATTATTGTATTATGATAATTGTTTTTTTACCACAAGGTGAGGTAATAATCAGTCGATTAGTTGAGACATTTTTCATTGCAGTTCCTTAATTGCTGACAGTTATTTGACAAGTAAAACAACGGTTTAATTGAATGTTACATTTGTGTTTAAATTTAGTAGGTTGAAGCTAAATCACAATATAAACATCACCATTTATATATTAAACTTTATTGATATTGAAGCAACCTTTTGTTTAGTCTCTTTATTATTTTTATTTATATTGTTATTACATCTATTATCAGTTTGTGGTGTAATTAATCTGTGAGGTTGATTAGTGAAGAAAGCTAATTATCAAAGGATGAAAATGAATCTTGAGCTAATACATTTGATATGAATGTGATTTGAATCAAGGAAGAGTTTAGTAGCTTGTTCATCTTGAAATTGATTGTTGACAGGTAAAATTGAAACTTTAAATATCTTACAAATGATTAGTCAATTGTCTAAGTGATTGGGAAAGTTAAGGTTTATTGGAACAATTATTGTAATTGTTTCATCAAATCTTACCAATATATTAGTTGGCAAGTCGATAATGTTTTTTCTAGTGAATACAATTATGATTGTTTGATCATGAATCAAAATCCAATATTCAATGATCATTGGAATCAATGATTTCTATTGCTAATTGACCTGATATTGATTAGGTCAATTATCCCTAATTGGTAGCAAAGTCTTTGTAACACTTAAAGATAGCAGGAAAACTGAAAGGTGCGTCAATTAATAATTAAAATTTCCCATTAATATCTGTTGATTGTGATTATGGTTAGGTTGGTATTAAAGCTTGCTGATTCAATAATAAAACAATTTGAAACAGTAAGTGTTGCTTGAGTTCATCAGTAAATCATATTATCTCAACAACCTTGGCTTACCTCTAAATGTTTTCAGATATTGTTCAAATAATTACACTTTTGTTTGCTCAGTGCATGAATCTTTAACTTTTATATTGATTACAATTAGATGGTTCAATTAAATGAGATGCATCTTCGATGTAAATGCCATTTTCATATTAAGCTTTACTAACATCTCTGATTAATTTAGTTTAATAAAAAAAATAGAGATGGCATTAATAGTCTGAGTTTTTATTTATTATATTATCTGTTGCATTATCTGATGTTAGCGGTTTTTAGCGTATTGTTTGGATCCTTTGATTTTTATTGAGTTTTATCATTTTGATTTTAGCTTATCTTTATTGATAATATAGTTTTTTGACGCTTCAAATGTTCTTAAATATGGACTGTGATTATTTGGATGGATATCGCTTTAAGATACTTTTCAGCCATCTTTACAAACTTGTTATCATCTGATTGACCCAGCAACTTAACCCGCCTTTTTTATGTTCACTGTCCATCGAATCTTAATCTGTGATTATGTGTGTTTCTGGTAGATAACGAGATAACTTTTAGAGGATCAAGTTCTATTCCTTCTCCAGATGAAGTCATTGAAGATAAAATTCGAAGGATGAGCCCAGAGCCCTGACTTCCAGGCTTGTTATTCATTATCAAGTCATTACCTTTAATTACTCCAATACACTGTTTGATTCAACTTATCTAGAATGTAAAAGTTTTTTCTAGATTCCATCTCTGTGACAAACTTACCGATTTAGTGAGTCAGAATGATGTTATTGCCCTTAACTGCTCTGATGCCCAATCATCTTCCTTATCTGATCTTCCTGATGACTAAAACCGTTGAATTTTCCTGCCCTCTACAATGAACAATACTGAAATGTAAAATGGTTCATGGTCTTCTAAGCTTCCTAGATAATTGGAAAACTAGCAAATTTATTTGGTCGTAAATCATCAATCAGAAGTCGCCAACAGTCAATCAATCCTAATTCAATGGAAAGTAATTTTACCCTGCACAAAGACGCAACGAAATTGAATCGTCCAGCATGAATGATGCAAAAATATTAGATGTTGATTGCATTACAAGAAGATGAAATTATTATTGAATATGTAAACAGAGACTAATTGGTATTTGATGGCATTAACTACTCTCTATTTACAGCATCAACCTAACACTTAAACTTGATAATCAATTATAATAATCAGAATACACAAGAGATGTCGCTACGGAAACAAAGTTGACAAAATTTTTCAACTTTCAAATAAAATTCAACAGCGAACCTCAACTAGACCAGCGACAACATGGAGGACCAAGCAGGAAACGCTAACATGGATTCGAAAGAAGCGAAATGGCTACGAATTCAATTGAACTTTTCACAGGCCTAGGATAATATTAATCGACAAAAGACACCTAACTTCGTACTTTACGATTGATTGTACCTTTTTTCAACCTGTCAGTAATTATTATACATGTAACACATGGTCCTGACCACCAAGCTCTACAATAAGTTTTCGCGTCCACTCTTCATATAAATTGATTTCCACTTGGATTATCGGTATCCTCATTCACTCAGATTATTAATCATATAAATATTTCTTTCCTGTCTGTAAACTGATTTTTATCATCAACAAGTAAGGATGCTCAGACATGTTCAAAAAAGCAAACTGAATGGTGAATAAAACATTACTAGCTTAGAAGTTCATCAAGGATACATCTGAGTAGCATAATCAGTGTTTCATTAATAACTCATTACCAGCAATTTTTTTATTACTTCTCTTAATGCCCATATTACAGTAAAGCTCGTTTGTTTGAGACAGTAAGAGTGAATGAGTAGGGCACCAGAGCGATTGAAATGAGACAATTAATTTTTGTTTTCTCAAAAACCATAAAACTCTTTGTTTACTGAAAATATTTTGAGACATTGAGAGCTAATGAAGAAAACATTTGATCAAATGAATGAGACACCTAGAGTTAGTTCCTTACTGAATCCATATCTTCATATTTTGTTCATTTTTAAAAAATTTGAAATGTTGAAAATCAATTTCAATGAGTTTTAAGTGCCTCATTCAATCGCTCTTCCTGTCTCAAACAAACGAGCACTACTGTAATAATGATCAACACTTGTTGCTTCATTTATAACTCAATATCTTATCTTGATAAAATTTTCTTCGTTTCTTTTTTATATTAATTTCTTCTATTCTTTTCTAACCTAAACTATCTAATCGTAAATCTTTCATTAACATTTTGCCATATTAGTCGTCGTTTACTTTGTGCTAACTTAAAAGAGACAACTTATTTAGTGAAAAATGATCTCATTGTTCCTCTGCTAATTGCGTAAATTTATCAGAATTTCAATTTTTCTCATCTCGTGTTTTGAATTTGAACTTTTTACAATTTATCTCCTGAGTCAACTATTTTAATGACCATCTTCATCTTACTCTGTTTATGTGACTTTGAATGAGCCTTGAATAGCTCAAGCAAGTGATCGAAATGGCGAGAAATGTGTTTTCATTTGGAGGAAACAATCAAATTGAATGAAAATGATTACGAGTCAGCAAACGATTAAAATATTTTGCAAACAACTAAATCAGTTTTCCTATTGGCAAACATCAATTCATCAAATTACTTCAAAAACAAAATAAATCATGTTTCCCCTGAAAAACGGTAAGCATTTCATGTTCACTGATCCCAAAAGCTAGAAATGAATATTCCTTGAATCCTAATTTACCAAATTAACAGCTAATGGACAATAATCAATGACTGTTAATCTCTTTTAATAACCCCAATCAATAGTTCAATCAATCCCTGAATAATCCGTTAAGTAAAGCCAATCATTAGCTGTCTTCATGTTCATTGTTGTTAAAGTGATTTGTTGAAGATTTACTTCAGCTTAATCATCTCAACTACTGTTGGAGTGAAAATCAAAATATTATGATATAATTGCTTGAAGTAAATGACAAAAAAAGAGGAAAAGATGATGATGATGCAGGGTAAGATGATTTTAAGATATAATAATTTACCTCTTGAGGTTTACAATTAAGATTTCAATCTTTATTAAGCTTGAGTAGTTTTAATTATTCTACCTTTCATATAAATACTTAAACTTAAACTGTAAAGTCAAAAATGAAAACATTTGTTACCAATGAGAAAAATATAAAGCTGTTGATTGTTAACTTGAAACATTCAACTAATTGTGATTGTGACCTCTACAGTCTCTTCACTAAAGCAAGGCAGCTTTGAGACAAATATTTACTTTATGATTAACTGATTTATCTCCAGCAATTTAACACTCGTTCAGAATGTATTTCACTTTAAATTAATATATTTTGGACATTAACTGTTTCACAAAATACAACAATTGATATTGAAGGTTGAAAATGGGTTCAATACAATTGGCTTTTCACTTGTTATCCTCGTTAATTGTAAATTGGGCAATCAAAAGATTGTTAAATTGCAAGTTTAATCTTGTTTACTGAGTTAGAGATAATGAGTAATTAAAGAAGCTTCATTTTTCACTTTCAGCTGAGGAAATTATTGTTATCATTATTTGCTTTAGCCATTTTCATGTCTTCTTTGGTTTCAAATGTTTTGTTCAATTCAATTGCCAAAATAGTGTTTATCGGAATCATTTGAATTTTTCATTTGCCCTTTATCCATAAATTACCTGCATTTGTTTCACTAATCAATTCAATTTTCTTTATTTTTTCTTTTCTCCATTTCATCTTTTCTAATTTTTCAACTCTTACCAATGGTTTATTGTTGATTGGCTTTAAAACAGTGGTAAACGAACAACAATAATATAGATTTTGTTGGCTAGAAAATGCTTCAAAATCAACCCAAAATTGTTACTATTAAATGTTATAAACATGAACGCCACAAGAAGTGTTTCAATTCAATAGTGAATTATTTACTTTTATTGTTGCTCATTTTAATGGCTCTGATTGATCAAGTTAATGGTAAGCTATTCAATTTAATATTTTTCCTATTCTTGTCTTTATATCTTTAAGTTAATCGATTAATTGGTTTCTTTTTTTAGGTAAATTAAATTGTACGGTGTGTGGAGGACATCTAGATTCGTGTACATTGATTGATAGATGTACAGGCAATTGTAGTGATATAACATCAATTAATTATCCATCTCATTATCCAAATAATTATCGTTGTCGTTGGGAAATACGAGCTGATGAAGGTTATTACATTAATTTAACAATCAATGATTTTGATGTTCCGGGTTCAGAGACGCCAGGTGAAGGTGACAAAGAGAGTTGTCTCTTTGACCACGTTTCTTTTTTCGATTCTCGCTTTAATCGATTAATTGGACGTTATTGTAATTCATTATTGCCTGGACGGTATCTGGTTTCACCTTGGAATAGATTAAGGATCGATTTCAATACTGATATCAAAGGAGCTGGAAGAGGATTCAATTTTACTATAAACATTGAGAAGTTTACTATTGACACCGAACTTGTGCCTTTCCTATCAGCTCCACCTTTAGCTTGTCCAGTTGATTGGCAGTTTTATAAGGGTCACTGTTATCGAGCCTACAAGGAATATGAATCCCTTCAATGGTACAAAGCGGAAGAAAAGTGCTCCGATGTTGGTAAAGGTCGAGATGGACATTTGGTGTCTATATTGGATGCAAAAGAGATGAGAGTTGTTCATCATTTTTTAACTTCTGTTTGGCATGCTGAGCCTCATCAATCATTTTACATTGGACTTATCGATGTTTCCAAAGAAGGTGTCTACCGTTGGTCCGACAACAATCCAATGTCTTACACAGACTGGGCCAAGGGAAGTGGATTTCAAGGTGTAGGTGATGTTACAACCGCCCCTCAACCAGATGGTGGTGCATATGAAGATTGTACAATATTGAAATTTGCTTCAATCCATTCAACTGATGGTTGGCATGATGTACCCTGTTCATTGGGGAAAAATTCATTTCCAAATTTACCGTCAAAATTGTTTGAAGATGTAGTTGATAGTTACATTTGTAAAATGGATGCTTCTGCAGCTTCTTTCAATGTCCCGCCAACACGAGAGGCTTTATATGATGACGTAATTGTACCCAAGGAAAAGATCATCAGAGATTTGGCTGTCAAAGAAAAGTACTTTGTTTGTGCCAATTTGGAGGTAATTTCAATTCTTCAACTATGTGATGGGTCAGCTACGTGTCGTGACGGGACAGACGAATTGGATGAGTGTCCATCATCTGTTGGATCTAATCAAAAATGTCTTCCTTTTCAATTTAGATGCAATAACCGTAGATGTATCTCTATAGCGTTAACCTGTGATTTTGTCGATGATTGTGGTGATGGATCGGATGAGAAAAATTGTTACATCCGAGCCTGTAAACCAAGTGAATTTAAATGTGCTTCTGGTCAATGTATTCCAATATCTCAACGATGTGATTTGTTATTTGATTGTAAAGATGGTTCAGACGAGAACCCATCCATGTGCACATCAAGTGGTTACTGTCCTTCGACTACTTTCCAATGTTATTATGGTACTTGTATTCCTCTCTATGCTGTTTGTGATCATCACCGCGATTGTCCTGGAAAATTTCACGAAGATGAACAAGAATCATCTTGTTATATGATGTTCAATCGCTCTTCTTCAGTCACTTCTTCATTAACGTCTTCATTACCATTATCACCTTATCACCACTTTTTTCATTCATCGTCCAGAGGATTGACTTGTGCCTCTGGTCAACAAATTGACCAAAAATTTAAGTGTATATATGAATTTGATCAATTTGGTTATCAAGTTGGCTGTCGAGATGTGACACATCTCAGAGATTGTGAAAAGTTTGAGTGTTCTATCGATTATATTAAATGTCCAAACTCTTATTGTATCCCACCACGGTACATTTGTGATGGTAAAAGAGACTGTGTTGGCGGTGAAGATGAAACTCGATGTGGTAGTTTTGTTTGTCCTGGTCAATACAAATGCATCAATCATCCATCTTGTATTTTACTTCATCAACTCTGTGATGGCATTCGCCACTGTCCTGGTGGTGATGATGAATGGTTTTGTAATTTAACTTGTCCAGCATCATGTTCATGTATTGGTTTATACGCAAACTGTACTTGGTCCAACCTGACCAGTTTACCAAGAAATTTAACACTTGATATTCGAAAGCTTGATCTTACTGGGAATCTTCTAGGTCCTGCTATGGATTCTTTTGAAATTGATTTTAGTCCTTATTATCATCTTGTTGAATTGATTCTTCAATCCAATGGCATCAAAATATTGCGTCGTCGCCAGTTTGTTGACTTGAAAGACTTACTCGTTCTCGACCTAAGATACAACAGAATCGTGGTTATTGAATCAGCTGCTTTTGCCGGTCTAGTCAGAGTCAATTCACTTCTTTTGGAGGGAAATACTAATTTATCAGAGATTGAACCAAGAGCTTTCATTGGTTTATCCGAGCTGAAAATACTCAATATAAGTGGTTCTCATGTTCGCACTCTTCACGCTAATGTTTTCATGGGACTTACCAATCTACAGAATCTGGAATTTCGTGCCAATCGTTTGGAAGTTGTTGAATCAGGATGTTTCACTGGTTTAACATCAGTCACCATTCTTGATCTTCAAGGAAATGATATTAAAGTTTTTAAAAAAGACATGTTCAATGGCCTGGAATCATTGCGTTATCTCTACACCAATTCATTTAAATTTTGTTGTCTTGTCGCCGATAAGCCATTTAACATCCCTTTTGAACGTTGTCTACCTTTACCAGATGAAATCTCTGATTGTGAAGATTTGATGTCATCTCCTATTCAACGTTATTTCTTGTGGATCCTAGGTTCAGTCGCTCTCATTTGCAATCTTTCAGTTATTGTTTGGCGATTTCGTTCTCGCTTAGGTTCAAATAAAGTTTCGTCCTCTTTGATACTTTCACTTGGTTGTGCTGATGTTCTTATGGGTCTTTACATGTTAATCATTGCGTCAGTCGATGTATACTACAGGTAAGTCTAAACTTATTGTAAATTTTTGCACTATATCATAGTAATTCTGTATTTTCATTATTTTCAGAGGCCGTTATATTGAAGTGTCTGATGTTTGGAGGACAAGTTATTTATGTAAATTTTGCGGATTTTTATCGACAGTTTCCAGTGAAGCTTCTGTATTCACTCTCGTTTTCATCGCAATCGATCGACTCATTTGTATATGTTTTCCTTTTTCAAAGTACCGACTCACTTTAAGGTTTACTTATAAGTAAGTTTAAAGTTAATTGAAACTAATGCTCACTCATTATAAATATTAGGCGACCATTGAGATATCTGACTAAATTTTATGAGCTCGTTTGTTAATCAAATGAAACTGAATTTTTAACATTACAAAATTGTTTCCTATTCAATCGAAAGAATCTTTTTAAACTTTTCAATTAATCTTTCATTAATTTTCCTATCTTATTTTCCAGATTAATTTTCAGTTCATGGACTCTAGCACTTGCCATTAGTACTTTACCTCTTCTAGTGAATCGTTATTTTCAAGATCAATTTTATGCACGATCTGGTGTTTGTCTGGCTCTTCACATTACCAATCAAAAGGCTGCTGGTTGGGAATATTCATTTGCTGTATTTGTCATTCTCAATTTACTGGCATTCATCTTGATTTTATCCTGTTATATATATATGTACAAAATCATTTTGGAATCATCAAGACGTTTAAGTCAAGTTAAATCTCGTCAAGTTCGTGAACGCCAAGTTGGCCGGCAAATGGCACTAATTGTTGGATCTAATTTTCTTTGCTGGTTTCCAATAATCGTAATGGGATTGTTAGCTATCAACGGTTATCGTTTACCAGCAACAGTATATTCATGGACAGCCGTTTTCATTCTTCCCCTAAATTCAGCAACAAACCCATTGGTTTATACATTGGCTTACTTTCGACCTGCTTTGTTTGGTAATCAACGACGTGATTCATTGACAAATCGGTTGCTTACCTCTAAAAATACTAACTCAATCAATCAGCAAAAAGTCATAAGACCACTAAAGTCGCCTTATGGTTACATGAGTTTAACAAATTTCTTAAGAGAAATGAATAACACCGAAGCTCGTTTCCTTCTTGAAATTAGTTGTTCTCTTTCTGAACAAATTAAGGAAATTCATGAAAAAGGTTATGCCCTTGGTGGAATCGATCTCGATATTATCTTTGTTTCATCAACTGTAAGTACAAACACTCATTGCTAAGAAAATGTGATTTCATTTTAAATTGTGTCTTTAATATCTTTGTTTCTTATCTTTCCATCTACATCAGGTTGATTCAAAATATTTGCGGGTTTATCTTCCTGAATACAATGCTTATAAAGTGACAAGTACATCGGAAACTGATGATTATGCTCTTGATATCGAAGAGTTTGGACTTTTGGTTAAAAGAATGTTGAGAATTTACCATTTCAGACGGAATCTTTCTTTTACTGGAAATAATTCTTAATTCAATCAAATCAATATTTTTTAATATAATTTGTTTATTAGCTAGTTAATTCAACATTCATAACATTTCTTGTAAATAATTTCTCTATATCTTTGACCATTTGCAAATTATATTTGCTTCACCCATTTTAACTTCAACATGTTGAATTAACCGGTGAATTACAACTCCTAAGACCATTAAGATAAGGTTACATTCGTTCACCGACTCGACCGTGTACACCAACCATACAAAAAACAGCAGCTTTCCATACAGCACTTCAATTATCTTCCAAAGATAAGGAAAAACTAAAAGAAAAAAGCCAAATAAATATATAAAAATAAGTTATTAATATGACTTTTTTCATAATGTTGGTAAAATAAATCTGCCATTTATGAAAGCAAATGATGATGTGTGTGACTGTAAATCGGACATGAAAGGTCACTTTTGCCGTCTTGTTTACCAGCTTGTGTTTTACAAGATGTTTTTGCAAATTATGATCCACTTTTTTTGATTATATATTTTTTTACCAACCTTTTTCACAAATGTTTCATTAGTTAATTGTGATTATGAGATGAACCTTTGATGCAGGATTAGCTTTTAATTGGTACAATTTGTACCAATTACCTTATTTGTAGATTACCTTCACAAGGCAACAGATTGTTTTTGTTGTTTTGTTTTTTCAATCTGATGATTTACTTTTACACAGAGATGATTATGCCTCATGATTATTGTATTATGATAATTGTTTTTTTACCACAAGGTGAGGTAATAATCAGTCGATTAGTTGAGACATTTTTCATTGCAGTTCCTTAATTGCTGACAGTTATTTGACAAGTAAAACAACGGTTTAATTGAAAGTTACATTTGTGTTTAAATTTAGTAGGTTGAAGCTAAATCACAATAAAAACATCACCATTTATATATTAAACTTTATTGATATTGAAGCAACCTTTTGTTTAGTCTCTTTATTATTTTTATTTATTATCTGTTGGATTATCTGATGTTAGCGGTTAAAGTTTAGCGTGTTGTTTGGATCCTTTGTTTTTTATTGAGTTTTATCATTTTGATTCTAGTTTATCTTTATTGATAATATAGTTTTTTGACGCTTCAAATGTTCTTAAATATGGACTGTGGTTATTTGGATGGATATCGCTTTAAGATACTTTTCAGCCATCTTTACAAACTTGTTATCATCTGATTGACCCAGCAGCTTAACCCGCCTTTTTTTGTTCACTGTCCATCGAATCTAAATCTGTGATTATGTGTGTTCTTGGTAGATAACGAGGCAAGTTTTAGAGGATCAAGTTCTATTCCTTCTCCAGATGAAGTCATTGAAGATAAAATTCGAAGGATGAGCCCAGAACCCTGACTTCCAGGCTTGTTAGTCATTATCAAGTCATTACCTTTAATTACTCCAATACACTGTTTGATTCAACTTATCTAGAATGTAAAAGTTTTTTCTAGATTACTTACAAACTTACCGATTTAGTGAGTCAGAATGATGTTATTGCCCTTAACTGCTCTAATGCCCAATCATCTTGCTCAATCTCTATCAAATTTATTTGGTCGTAAAGCATCAAAAGCAATATATCAATAACAAGAAGTCGCCTTCAGTCAATCCTAATTCAATGGAAAGTAATTTTAGTTAATGAAGAAACGAAATTGAATCGTCCAGCATGAATGATGCAAAAATATTAGATGTGGATTACATTACAAGAAGATGAAATTATTGTTGCATATGTAAACAGAGACTAATTGGTATTTGATGGCATTAACTACTCTCTATTCACAGCATCAATCTAACACTTAAACTTGATAATCAATTATAATAATCAGAATACACAAGAGATGTCGCTACGGAATCAAAGTTGACAAAATTTTTCAACTTGCAAATAAAATTCAACACCGAACCTCGAATAGACCAGCGACAAACTGGAGGACCAAGCAGGAAATGCTAACATGGATTCGAAGGAAGCGAAATGGCTCCGAATTCAATTGAACTTTTCACAGGCCTAGGATAATATTAATCGACAAAAGACACCTAACTTCGTACTTTACGATTGATTGTACCTTTTTTCAACCTGTCAGTAAATTATTATACATGTAACACATGGTCCTGACACCAAGCTCTACAGTAACTTTTCGTGTCCACTCTTCATATAAATTGATTTCCACTTGGATTATCGGTATCCTCATTCCTGTAACAAGGTGAAATATCGATAGAAAATTAAAAATTATCTTTATGGGATGATTATTGGTATAATTATTTCTTTCCTGTCTGAAAACTGATTTTTATCATCAACAAGTAAGGATGCTCAGACATGTTCAAAAAAGCAAACTAAATGATGAATCAAACATTACTAGCTTAGGAGTTCATCAAGGATACATCTGAGTAGCATAATCAGTGTTTCATTAATGACTCATTACCAGCAATTTTTTTATTACTCCTCTTAATACCCATATTAATAATGATCAACACTTGTTGCTTCATTTGTATCTCAATAAAATCTGAAAACGTCTCTGAGAAAAAATTAACTAAAAAATGAAGTAACCTTGATCCAGAATGGAACCTATCAGCACATCTAAACTGTAAATTAGTATCCATTGATTATCATTTCAAGGATAAACTTGAATCTTTCTGATTTATTAGATCACTTAACCATTTAAAACTAAATGAAACCAAATTGGATGATTATTCAAAACAAAACTTGTCTAACCATAACAAAAAAAAAGGTAACTCGAGTTTATTTACTAAACAATTTATACAAATTCCAGTGCAGACTGAATTACAATGAGACGACATGAATAAATGACTATCATGGATATAATTGTATTGAAACAATTGCTGTATATTTTGAATGGTATTGAGTTTGAACTGAAAGATGCTGAGCAATAATAGTCAAGGTAAAACACACAAGTTAAATGTAATGATTATTATTTTGGCTTTCATTACATCTTTCCGGAATTATTACCCTTTCAGGTGTAATCAAGAAAAAAATGGTGAACACTGAAATCGAAAGTAACTAAAATGAATTTCTCATGAAGTGATGAACGAGTGAATTTTGATTACCAGTTAATGTAGTAAATATTAATTTTGTTTTTCATCGCCATTATAACCGTCATCGACATTTACATCTTTACAGCTTTCCTTTTTGCTTTATGTTTACCAGTTACCAAAGCAACCTTATCTTATCTTGATAAAATTTTCTTCGTTTCTTTTTTATATTAATTTCTTCTATTCTTTTCTAACCTAAATTGTCTAATCGTTAAATCTTTCATCAACATTTTGCCCTATTAGTCGTCGTTTACTTTGTGCTTTTCTTGTTGACTTGAAAGAGACAGCACATTTTAGTGAAAAATGATCTCATTGTTCATCTGCTAATTGCGTAAATTTATCAACATTTCAATTTTTCTCATCTCTTGTTTTGAATTTCAACTTTTTACAATTTATCTCCTGAGTCTCTGTTATTGTCTGTTTCCGTTTTTTGCTCTTCTTTCTCATCGGTAAAAATTATCCAAGTTTGTGCATGTGTTTGCTTGCATTTTTTTGGACTCATTTTACTTGCATCTGATCAAATCAATTTCAAGTTTCATTCCATTTCAATTCTTGGTTTATCAACAGACTTAATCAACACTTGTAACCTTTATCGTTACCATTACCATCAGTTATTATATTACTTTGTGCAGATCCAATCTACAAATTTCAAATCATCTACAAGTGTAATCGTTACTTAACCAGTTGATGAATTATAGCTAGCTTGTGATTTAAAACAACTTTTGCATGAATTGCAAGTGAACCAGAACTGTCTCAGTTTTTTTCTTTCTTCACAACAATCGATATTAAAAAAGATGCAGCTGATGAACCATTTATCGAATCGTCTTTACCTGGTACTGGTAATATTTATAATATCAGTTTCAGGTCAGGACAAGCCAAAAAAAGTCTCTGGTAAAGACCAATCTAACAAACAATCACCAATACCCGATCCTTGTCCATCTATGTGTACATGCGTCAGTGATATTCGTGTAATCGACACACTTGAAAATCCTCAAATGGTTACCTGTTCTTATAAAAATTTAGCAACTTTTCCAGATTTTTCAGCGATACTGGATAACATGACAACTCTTGATTTGAGTTACAATAAGTTTGCTAAAATTAACCTGGTGGATAACCTAACCGATCTAAGGACCTTCAATTTATCTAATAACATTATTGAAAGCATTGAACCTCAAGCTTTTGAACAGCTACCAAATTTGCAAATTATTGATTTATCTCTTAACAAATTATCTAGTTTACCTGATATGGTCTTCGCGAAACTAAGCCAACTTAAAGAAATTGACCTTTCAGACAACGGCCTGACCAGTCTTCAAGAAAATATTTTTGATGATCAACAATGGCTCGAAGTTTTACATCTGAGAGCAAATAATCTTAAATCATTGCCAGAAGTCTTATTCCGTAACAATGAACGTCTTCGAGTCCTTGATTTATCTCACAACGAGTTATACAGCTTACCAGACACCATATTTCAATCAACTTTAGCACTAACTACTCTTGATCTATCTGAGAATCAATTTAGTGTAGTCCCATCTGAAGATTTAGCTCGTGCAAAAAATCTCGAAGAACTAGATATTTCGGCCAATATGATGAAAAAGCTGGATCATGATTCTTTCACTAACCTCAATCACCTCAAAGTCTTACGGATCAACAATATGAAACAATTAACTGAGATCGACGATTACACTTTCTCCTATTTGTGTTACTTAAAAAAAATTGAGATAAAATTTAATCCCAGACTGTCCATGTTAGCCCACTCTGCTTTCTATGGTTTGAATTTTAATTCAAGTTGCTTTAATTTGGAGGAAGTTAATCTGTATGGTAACCAATTGTCTGAGATGAAAGAGCATGTTCTTCCAGTTTGCAAGATTCCCATAGTTGATCTACGAGATAATCAATGGAAATGTGATTGCCATTTCAAATGGGTAAAGTCATGCAAGCAAGACGATCCTATTCATCGACAAATAAGGTAAGTTGAGCTTTTGCATTTGCCCCAAGTCTTTAATGAATTAATTAGATGCAAGCAATCGCAAATTGAATAAGATTTCATTATTAATGGTGATGAGGTTGAAGTAACACAATCAAAATAATCAAATTGCCAATTTCATGCTGTAAAGTGAAAATTTTTGAGTTGGTTAAACATCAGGCAAAAAATTCAACTTTCATTGTCAAAATGAAACAATAAATCTGTAGTATCATTGTATACTTACATTTCCTGAATGAAAGAAATCACAATGATAATACTTTATTTTATAAAATGAAAAAAGTGTAAATTAAAATGAAGGTCTGAATTTTCATTTTTTGTCTCTAGTGTGCGTTTACATCTAATTAACATCACCATAACCATAAATTAATATTACTTCTCTCATTGAATACTAATCGAGAAGAATTAACATTCTGTTCATTAACCAGATCTTTAGCTCTACCAAACACCTTTTTTATTTGTTCAACGAAAGCTGCATTAATTTTTATTCTATTTGAGCAAGTTTTAATTAAATTCTTTATTCTCTTTTTTCACTATAGATGTCTGAGTCCGTTAAAAATTGCCAATATTGAAATTTCTGATATCGACGAGGCAGAATTTACCTGTCCAATTGAAGGAAATGGCTTCAGTCGTGAGATCCGTCTATTCCGATTGTTTGTAGTACTTTTTGGTGTACTAACACTCGTTTTCATGGGTTTCATGGTAGTTTATTACCTCCACAAAGCCAAAGTAATTGGATCTTTTGGACACAAGTATCAACGAATGGGCTCAATTCACTACGTCAAAACTCAAACAAATGAAGGACAAGAGTAACTTTATGATGATCATACCTGAGCTTTTCTATTTTATGAATTCCACATCATAAAGTACCTATCGGAATATCTGTTGTTCAGATCTTCTCACAGACTTTCTAAGTTAAATTTAAACTGGCTGTCTTGATTTGCCATTAGAGAGATTATGAAAATTATTGGTTAAATATCATGGAGAAAGAAATGTGCCATAAGCCAGAAAAAAGCGAATTCAAGTCCCAGCCTTTCAATGTTTTTAACTATTCCATTTTACCTCTAAACGTGATTACCACCAGTGTCAATCAAATAAGTCAGCGATTGACTGACCTTATCCCATTCATTTTTTGAGGGCAACTATTAATTGTAAAGATTTTCATTGTTATCATCACTCCAGTCATCAACATCAATATCATTGACATCACCATTGCTAGTCTCATTTTTTTATATTCATTATTCATTTAAAATCAACATGAGTTTGCAATTGTGTTTTACAACAATGTAACTGAGTTATATATTTCCCTTCCAATCCATTCTCGCAACATTTTTAGTCACTTGTAATTGAGCTTTGTTTTTCAAGTATTTTGCCAGATTTCTCATGATTTCAGTCTCTTCTATCTGTGTATGCTTTTATTTACCCACTAAAATTGCTAAATCAATTTATACACACTGATTGTTTCATGATTGGTTCAAATTCAATCTACAAAGACCAAATCATCAAATCATTTTCAAATATTTTCTCACCCTTAAACCTTAAACCTTTATAATAGTGATACTAATTGTTTCTAAGCAGTTTGTTGTCAACAAATAAAGTGTATTATAATCAGATCTCCAGCTTTATGAAAGTTATTTAATCAATTGCAAACAAGATAATCACTATGGATGGTAGATCAGATCAACACAAAAGCAATGATCCCAATGAAAATGTCTTATTATCTCTTCTAATATAACAAAAATTGAAGAGCTATTAAAAAATAATATCATAAATCGTTTGAATAATCAACTTTTTTTAATAAAAATATTTAATCGGATTCAGGAAGAAATGATAGTTTATTGTCAATGACTCGTGATTTGATTATGTTTAACTAATGGATCAACGAAAAAATCTACCGATTAATGTTCATTTTAAATTGATGAAACAAATTGGCAGCGATTCATATGACAAAAAGATCAGATATTACCATTGATAGATTGATTTTTGTTCAGCTATTAAACAGAAATCAATGAAATTATAAGTAAATAACTCGCTTATCTCAATGAGACTCAACGCTCGTTTGAACTTTCAATAGCGTCTAATGGTTGCCCATGATCGCAACTTATCAAAGGTTTACCCAGAGATAAAAATATTGAATGATAAAAGATTAACTATGAACTTTCGGGGTTGTCTAAAAACCTTTAAATCAGTCAAAAAATTATTCATGGATTAATTAGTTTTGCTCATTAACAATTTCAATGATCTTGATGATCTAATATTCTCATTCTCTGCTTTCACTTGAGTTTCTGGCAAAAGGAGGGGGAAGAGAGATAAATAAGCTGGTGGCAAGCAAAAACAATATCAGAGGATATAATTTTTGTTTTCCTTTGTTCAAGTCAACCGTTTTAAAACTGGTAACAATTTTATCCTTTAATTAATTAACCAACTGACGCTTAATCTGTTCTGTCATAATTAATCCAATTTATAAACCGAACACAAGTGAAAAAGGAAACAATGTTTTCACAGCTGTTGCTGCCATTAACAATCTTTTGTGTCTCCATCGGTCTTCAACGGGTATGTAATCATTGATTTTCAATATTTACACTAGCCTAAGCGCTATTATGGCTATTTTTAGCCATTCAAGATCTCTGTAGACAAGATTTCAAATATATTTCTATCGATTTCAAACATTTTGTTCAATTGCAGGTCAATTGTGCTAACTTATGGCCTCAACCACAAATCTTAAATCAAGGTGCTACTTTTTACACTCTGGACCCTTCATCATTTAAGCTGATTTTAGCCAAAGAGCGTGTTGGATGTGAAATATTAGAGAAAGCGATTGAACGTTACAGTAAACTGCTCTTCCTCTCAGATTGTTCACGGCTTAATACTGATTGTGATGGTAAAAAGCTGCCAACTGAACCAGTTGAAGATATCACAAATGATCCAAATTATGGTGGACAATTGTTCAATTTAAGCATTGATACCAACTCTTGTGAAAAATTCATTACCTCTGAAAGTTTTGAGATTTATACTTTAAGAGTGAGAACAGCTGACTATCCTGAGGATGCTGCCCTGTTCGCTCCATTTTGGGGTATCTTACGAGGTTTGGAAACATTCAGTCAGCTGGTTACAAGGTACAAAGGCAATTGGATAATTAATTCAACCTTTATTGTTGACTATCCCAGATTCACATTTCGAGGTGTTCTTCTGGATACTTCTCGTCATTATATTCCCGTTCATCTTCTCCTTCAAAATCTCGATGCGATGGCCTACAATAAAATGAATGTCTTCCATTGGCATATAGTAGATGATCAATCGTTTCCCTTTGTAAGCTCAACTTTCCCTAAACTAAGTGCTGCTGGTGCTTTTAGACCAACTCATATTTATACCCCAGAAGACGTAAGCACTGTTCTTGAGTATGCTCGAGTCAGAGGTATCCGAGTTATTGCTGAATTTGATACTCCTGGTCACACTTTAGCTTGGGGTAAAGGTATTCCTGGATTATTGACTCAGTGTTATAAAGCAGGTAAACCTGTTAAGGGTTCTTATGGTCCTATTGATCCATCTCAAAATAGCACTTACACTTTTCTAAAATCTCTTTTCGCTGAGATCGCCAAAACTTTCCCTGACGACTTTGTTCATCTTGGTGGAGATGAAGTCGATTTCTCATGTTGGCAATCTAATCCTGATATCAATTCATTCATGGAATCACAGGGTATTACTGGAGACTATGCAGCCTTGGAAAGCTTTTATTTACAAAAGCTTGTTAATATTATGGATACTTTAAAGAAAAATTATATTGTATGGCAAGAAGTCTTTGATAATGGAGTTAAGTTACGATCTGATGCTGTTGTCCATGTCTGGAAAAGTGGGGATTATCAATCAGAACTATCGAAAGTCGTTGCTGGCGGCTATCGAACCATTCTATCATCTCCTTGGTATCTTAATTATATTTCATATGGATCAGATTGGCAGACTTATTACAAGGTAGAACCACTTCATTTCAATGTAACTTCACATGGTGAATATGACTTAGTTATTGGTGGCGAAGCTTGTATGTGGGGTGAATGGGTTGATGGCAATAATGTTATCTCAAGAACATGGTAAGCAATTTAATTTTATTTACTGATTAGATCTTCATTTAAACAACAGAAATGAAATTTGGACAGTTAGCTTCAATCTATTATCAATTACTTTATTCATCCTCCAGGGTTCGAGCTTCAGCAGTAGCAGAGAGACTTTGGAGTGCCAAAGATGTGACTTCGATTACATCAGCGATACCACGATTGGATGACCAAAGATGTCGGATGCTTAAACGAGGAATACGAGTTGAACCTGTTCAAGGACCAGGCTCATGCGAATGTGACATTTGCGTTTAATTTTTTTCTCCAACTTGCAATATACTCAATTTGATACAAGAAAATTGTTATTTTAACGCTAGTTCATTGAAATTTTTCAATAAATAATTTATAAACGATTTCAATAACCATGATCATTGACTAATAATAACATATAGTCGATTTTCAGTAAAACGATATCAAGAATTAAAAATATATTTTATCTTGCAAGTAATTTGTCAGTAACTGTCATACTTTTTGTAATTAAACAATAGAAATCTTAATCGTAAATCACAGCAGTTTAGAAAAGTTGAAACTGTTAAAAACTCATTGATTTAGCAGGTTGAGAAGTAAAGTCAGGCTTTAAAAATGTATCGTTTGAGTGCGTTTGTAGGCCACAAAATGAAATTTCAGTGAATGATGCTTTCTGACACTTCGTTGCTTGTTTTCAACCCAACATTCAAAGTCTGTGCAGTGTATGAGTCACAATGAGAAGTGACAATTTACAGGAGACTAAAGCAAACATTAATGACAAAGATTTGATTGTTTTGATAGACAATATTGGTATTGAATTATGAAATAACAGCATTTAAAGAATTGATTTAATAACTATTCAATCAGAAGCTGCACAAACGTCCTTGTAATAGATATAAATCATTTCTAAAAGATGACATAAATGACAATAGCTTCGATGATGATACTAAATTGACTGTTCAAAATCAAAATACGGAAAAAATTCATACTTTCGATTCTCTTAATTCTCCTTTTACTTTATTTTGTCATTTACTCAAAGCCCAGGCCGGAATTTTGTTTCTGCTGAATTTATTCTAAAACAGATTAACATTCTTATTCAACCAGACACTCTAAATTTTAGTTCTCTAATAAAAGTAAAATTGCTAATTGCTACGGTAGCGAGCGTGTTCACTGTTTATTGCTAAGACGTTTATGTTATTCACCAAAGCAAAATAAAAGAAGCAAATTTTTGTAATTTTATTGAAAATTTTCTGACTTTTAATAAAATATTTGTAAAATTATGAGAAATTAAATCAAGTCAAATCAAAACAACTAACTTTGATTTTGCTTAATTAAACTTAAAAACTTTCATACCAGCCGATAGATGTCGACATGTGAATGCTTATTCAATAAATATTGAATGTAACTGACTTTCACAACAGTTTGTTTGTTTGATTGTTGCTTTGAAATTTAATTTCCCTGTAAACTCGACTTAATTAAGATAAAAGTTTGAGAGCATTTTTTAGGGTCACCCGACTTAATTTATCTATCTAGTTGGTCTAATAATGGAAGATTTGATCTCTAAACACGGACTTTCATCTTCCACACTGACGATTAAAATAACTTGATATAAAAACAAAAAGGCAAGTCAAGATGATGATCAAAGATCATAATTAATTGTTGCCCTAATCAATGGTTTACTTTTTTTCTAATCTATCATTTCATATTTTCCAGGTTCTTTAACACCCGTCGATAAACCTAAATTTGGAAATGGATGAGAAGTGAAATCATAAAAACATATCTTGTAAATAAAGACTGGCGGTACAGGCTAAAGTGCTTAACTATCGACACTTTTTACCGATATGGATAAACGAAACAATCAAGGTTCCTGTCAAATCGAACAGAAGTCAAGAATCGTTATTTAATCAAGAAAATAATTAACAGTCCAAAAACGTGTGTAATGTGTAAATGTTTAGAGAAACGGTGAATTGATTATGGACAAGAGTTTCAGCTGATAACCTTTGAATGTTATACAAGGATAAAAGGATAGAAATGGTTTCTTAAGATTTTACACATTCATGGATTCAAGTTCATTGTAATTATACCTGAATTCAAGTCAAGTCATATTATTTGATTTAATATCATGAGGTCGTTGTACCATTTGACCTAGATTTAAATGTATCGCTGGAGAGAAACATTTTTCTACCTCTCTTCATCAACATGATCATCAACTTCACCAGTTTTCTTTCTCTTCTTTACTTGTTACTCTCCGCACTTTGATAACTTCGAGTGAAGTTATTTTTGAAGGTTGCACCAATTCAGGTCATTCATTGAACTTATCTTGGGAAGCGAAGAGGTAAACTCTAAAAAATTGTTTCTTAAGATGATGAAGACATGTTAAACATGAAAAGAAGGAGAAGAAGAAGAGGTAAGAAAATGAAAAATACTGAGTGACTTGTTACGATCCATTGAGCCTGTCTAATATGAAGTTTTTTTTTCTTCCCTCTTCATCACAATCATCATCATCATCATAATTTTCCTCCTCTCTTCACTAATCTATTATTCTTTTCATCGTTTATCATTATTATTAATATTTCGCTTCCATTCTAAAGTAATATTTTACTCTTCTATTCAAGCAAAGATCTGGAGTTATATTAACTGTATGGTTAAATCAGTTAAGTCAATTATCACGCTGTAAAGCATAATTATGGATGTGTGTCTATCCACCAATGAATAAATTTATTGCTCAGCTAAATCAAATGTTGATGTAATTTTTTAATACTACAATCATATCTAAAAACTGGATTCCAATTGAAGACCCAAGTCTTGCTGTCAGGCCTTCAGTTTCCTAGGCCTAAACCAGAAGTTGCGGAGTAAACAAATCATTCCAATTAATCTATATATTAAAACAATACAAATTAATCTGTTAATTGTTTATACTAGTTTCTCAGCATGGATACAGTTCCAGGCTTGGTTCAGGCTCTCTGATCCACAATTTGTATACAGGCCAAGAGTTAAAAATAATTTGGCATCTTCCTTTGGTATACGAAACACTAGCTTATTAAATTCAACAAACTTTAATTTGAACACATGGAAATTTGTTACTGATCATGAAGATGTATTCTCGTTGAACCCTTTATCAGTTGAATCATAGCTTGAAACGTAGAAACTTAATTACAATCAAGAAAAGTCACAGTCAAGTGTTACCGAGTCAAACACCTAGCCTACGACCAGCTGTTTATGTATTTCCTTTCTAGAGTCTAACCTTCCGAGATGCTCTTAAGTAATTATAAAGTTAAATATTCAACAATTACATTCATAAATATTTTTGTGCTTTTATTTAATAGCTAAATCTGTAAATTAGCATCTTTAAACAGTATTTCATCTTCACTGGCTTTACCTTGATCTTGAAGTTTACTTGGTAATGTTTACCTTTTTATATTTCCACAATCTGATAATGAAAGTTTTTAAATAATAATATTCACCACCAACAATGGAATCAATTGAATCTGGATGTCAACAATCAAATGAACCTTTGGAGAATCTAAAGCAACCCAAGAAGCCACTCATTGACACGGAGTTCGTCAATTATCGATATGGATTGTTGAGAATAGCTCAAGCGGTAAGATAACTTAACATGGTGATTCTAGTCTAATCAACTTTATGTACTGTGCGTGAGTTTAACATATGAATTTAGCTCCATTTTCACGTAAATCTCTCACTCTCTTTCCCTATCTGTCGTAAGCTCATCTTTATCATCAAAAAACACCATTTTTATCTCTCCAACTTCCTAGTTTCCCGTCAGTGATCTGCTATGCAACTTGTTTCCCTCTTACTTCCCGGCCCACCGTGATTATAATGATGTTGGTAATGGAAATCCAAGTTTCAGTGTTGGTTAGGCTTAGGAACAGGTACAAAAAGTGTCCCTCAACCAGTTACCGTGCGACATGAGGAATCAGTAAACCATAGAGACAAAATTAAAATGGCAAGAATAAGAGGACCAACAAGGTTGTTGTCCGATTAATTGAACAAAGCACCTTTTACATTATTTTTGCCAATTTTTCACTCTATTTTGACACACAAATTGATTTTCACTTTCATTTTGAACCCTTTTATCTGAATATCGCCCCAATGAAAGCGCAGAATTGGCCGAATCGCTTTTGTTTTGCGTTCTGTTTACATTTTTGAGCTGAACTTTGGGTCCGGAAATCCATTAGTCCTTAAGATTACTTGATTGTAGCCATATTGCTGTTTCTAATGAGGAAATCATTTATAGCAATTGATTTGCTTCCAATAATTTTTTGATTATATATTTATCTAGTATTTCCAGTAGATATTGTAATGATGAATTACGAGTTTTTTTGCTGATTTTGATGGATGAAACCTCAAACAAGATTTAACGAGAACAATCAAGATTACTTATAATGGATCCACTGAAGATTAAACGAGAATTGATTCCTCTTAATTGTAATAAGCTAATGACACGTTAAAAGCCAAGTCTTGAGATATAAACCCGAAGCCAAAGAGCAACTCACATATCTTGTATTTACAATGAAACAGATTAGATTAATCATAATAATGACCATTGTTAACTCGAGGTTTGTATCATAATCAGATTAACAATCAAATGAGGATACCATAGAAACCTGAATTAGTTGACCTGATAAGATTAATTAACATAACAAATAGCGATATCTTAACATGTTTGAAAGTTGTCGTATTATGATCATTGATCATTGATCGATGACCAGACCCATTAATCCCTATCATCTGTACACTTAACTGTAAACTGACAATTGAAACAACATTAGCGTCCTAATCTATTATCAAATCAGTGATTAAAGATCAAAATGCAAGTCAAATGAAACTTGCCCAAAGACTAGCCACGGCCTGACAATCAGCTTGATTAAAGCTCAAAATTTATAATCACTTGAATCTACAATTGAGCCTGTTTCTGTGGAGTTGAAAACTGGAATCAACATGATTAATCAGTTGAGGTGCCTCCATGTTAATCATGTTCCTCTTCACCAGAATCACCGTTATATTTTGAAACACTCAACATTTATGTATAAAACCTGTTAAACCTGTAAAGTTAATTGTTTGAAACTGAATTTTTTTTCTGGTTAAAGGCCTAGTTTTAATGTCGATTATTTGCAATTTTGTATGTTTCCAAACATCAATAACATCTTAACCCATTTAATAGTTTTATGTATTAACTAACAATTTAGCTTTTTAATTAATCTAATACACTAATCAGCCTTGAGCTGATGAAGCAAAAAATCATTATTTCTAACTAATTACACTATGGTTCAATCAGAGATGGAATAGTAATGAATGTTTCATTTTGTTTGCCTAATGTTTTCATTTTGTCTTTAATCAACTTGAAAACCAATTTAAAAAACATTTTGACATAAATAGTAACAATTTAGGAACATGTTCATAATTTCAAATTGAGCGCTTTAACTTTGAAATTTAAGCTAACGGCTTTTAGTGGATAAAGGCTTTTACTTTGCTTTTCTTTGTTTACATTTATTTACTAATTAATCTTTTCTTGCCTGTTTGATTCATTTTTTGTTGTTTAACTGTTTAATTAACAGCTTTAATTAGCTTATACTTTCATCAAAAGATACTGTTAATCAGGCTGATTAACACTGTTAATTAGCTAAATGTCTTTTCACCTCAAACTTGTAAAGCCTTATACTGAAAGGAATACTTTCGACTCTTCATATCAAATCATCTCAAGTCTTCAAACTAATTGTGATTAACCAGGATGTTAACTTAATTTTTAATTGTCACCTGGACTTATTACGGTTTTAATCTGGACGTGCAACAATAAAAAACACCACCAAATGTTCAAAGGTGCCATTTTACTTTAAAGTATACAAACTAGATTATTTCAAAAATGATGCTTAACCGATCATTTAATAATAATCAATAACCAGCCTTTACTCAGTTACCATTTTGTTGATTGAATTTGTAAAGACTGAATAGCAATTAAAAAGATGTAATGAAAGACTTCATTAGATCGAAATTAATTATTGATTTAAATAATATACAAAATGTTAACAAAATATGGTTGCAAGGTATGTTTACAAAGTATCATTAAAATGTAACAACCAAAAATTGAAAGCTTTTAACGGTTACTGCTTTTGGACACAATTCTATATTTATAACTTGCTTTCACAATGCCTAGTCAACAATTTAAACTGATTAACTTTCTAATTTAATCAATTTTCTTTCTTCTTTATTTAGGTTGTTGCTGTCATTTGGCTGGTGATTGTTTATGCACGAGAATCAACAATCAATGAAATTGCAATGGACTCATGTTGGCTTTTATCCTGTTCAACCTACTCTGGCCAATCCATCCGAATCATGTTAATCATGTTAACACTTTACTCTTTATCATCAATATTATTATTCTGTTTCCGTCTTCAAGAACCTTTAGAGTATTGTATCAATGTACCGTTAACAGTGAGTCAAACTTGATCAATATGATATTTCCTGTAATATTGCTATCATTTTATCATAATTATCCGTTTTTCCAGTTCCTACTTAATGACTAAATATTTAACTTTTAATTTACCGATCCTTTCATCTCCCATTAGCACTTCAATCATCAGACAAAATGGTTTATTTACATCAATTTAATCAATTGAATAAGGTGAACCAAAACTTCAAAATCATTCAGATGTCAACACCTTCAGATTATTTTTTCCTGGCTCCAAACTTTGAATTTCCGTTCAATCGTTGAAAACTTGAAAATATTTATTTACAATTAACCATACAATCAAATCTTCTTTTCTCCATATATTCACAGCTTTGCGTGTTTGAATCAATTGGTGCTGTTTTTTTCGCCCTCATAAGCATACTCATAATATTCATCAACTGTTATCCTTTGGGACTTTTACTATCAGTGAGTATTAGTCGTAATTGATCACTTTGACCATTGACCAGTTGCAATTTCAAACCATTTCATTATTATGTTTTCATAATCCCAATGATCAAGATTACCAGCTGATATTGTAAAAGTTGAAAAATTTTCTCAATTGGTTTCTCATCGAAAAGGAAAAGGCATTAATCCCGAAATGAGGTCGTTAAAAAGCTTCTATGTGACTGTTGTTGCTATTTGATTTGGCAAAAAAAAGGATAACGATAATAATGATGGCGATGATAAAGGCTCAGATTCAATGGATTGAATGTTTCAAAAAAGAAGATAAAGAAAGAAACAAAATAACTGAATATTGCGTGAGAACTGATAAAATGAATAAGGATCATCGGAATAGACTAGGAAAGTTGCAGATAGAGGCAGAAGGGTGAAGAAAGATTCAGATTGAAATGATGAAACTGATGATAAAGATTGAGGCAATGATTTTTGAGGACAAGATGATGAGAGGATTGGTAGGATTGTAAACATGGGCCGTCAAGCGGATCCGGGATCGATGAAACTTGACTCAATGCTTTAACCTAAATATAAATAAATTGCGATTCTTTACAGTATATCTTCATCTATCCTCATCTTATTTACCTGGCCCTAGGCCATTTTTGTAAAGTAATCATCATCATCACCATCAACTACATCATCTCTTTTTTTTAATCACCATTGAAACCTGTTAAATGGGAGAGCAGAAAGAGCTAAGAAAAGATTATTGTCTTCATCTTCTTCTTTGAATCTCTCTTCTCCGTTTTTTTTGCCATCATCTAAACCAATGCGTGCGAAGAACAGGCAAAGACGAATTGACCTCGATTCACTGGGATAACCACTAATATTAGCTGATGTTGATGGTGAACATGATGAAGATTCAGTCATAAAAAAACAATCCGGCAAAGGTAGATGATGATAGTGAAAGAGATCCGGATGACAAGTGAACCAAGTTATACTCTGTTCACAATTTTATGAACTAGTCGTTAACTAACATATTTATATCTTTTTGTCACCGAAACACCAGTTTCATCATCATCTTTACCTCTATCTTTAGTACTCAACTGTCACCGTCGATGACATTTAGCACATCGTTCTGACTATTTGGTTGACTCTTTTTGTTTACCTTTTTCAAACTAGCACAGAGTCTGTTCATCTTTCATCATCTGAATCCATCATGGTTCTTATTGCTCTCATTATCTTACTTAATTTCTTAGTTAATTGATGATCCAAGATTATAACTAATTACTTAAATGGCGTTCAAATATCGATCGAAATAATTATTGGTGATTTATAGTGTTTACCCTTCGGTTTTGGGTAAAGTCAACCGATCAAGTCTTACTCTTAGGTTAATGTTAAGCTTTACTGATTTCCCTTTTAATCAAACTGATCAGACATTTTTTTCTTGCATTTTTGTTCACTTCAATGATCCAGTTTTTAATTAGGTTCATGTTTAATTTAAATAATTCAAAGTTAAATAATTATGTTAACTGATTACTGATTAATGGAGTGAACAATTTGCTCTCTCTCCATCTTTTTCTTATTATTAGCTACTGCAAGCAAAAAGAGTCGATTGAATGAGAAATGATTTTTACCTTGTTTAGTCTTGAACTAGTTTATTAACGATGATTATCATTGATAATCATGATTATTTTAATCATGACCATCTCTTATCATAACAATATCATTCACATTGAGATTCACTTCTATTTTCACGCCGTGATTAAATCATAATTCAGTAAAATGTATAAAAATCCAAATATAAATGTTAACGTTATTTAGGTTTACCTTGATCAACTCACAGAAGAGGAAAGATGAAAAAAAGGATCAATTTTCCCTTCTTTTTGCTCCTTTTTTCTCATCTTCTCATACTCTTTATCATTATTTCATGTGACCTGAAAAAGGTCATATTTCGCATTGGGAAACGATCGATAACATAAAATGAATTTGAAAATGCAAATTTAAATCAATCCATTTTTGTTTCCCATTACAATCATGTAAGCAAGGGAACAGGTTAACTTACAAAATATAGTGATATAACTTTAAATCATGGTAAATTAAACCGCTAACTTTATCATCTTCTTCCTCATCCTTTTCATCATTACAGATATTTGGCTTGGCTGGGTCATTTGCATTTGGTTACGATGCTAAACTATCCTATTTTTGGTTTCATAGTGACATATGCATAACTAAAGTCTGGTGAATCCCTTTTACGAACCAAAATGTTTCAAATTGCTGACCAATATTGGTTAATTTTCATTCTATCCATTCTGATTGTTTACCTGATTGTTTACCAGAAATGTAAAAACATTACTTTCCAGATTAACCAACTCAACCTAAATCTGGCTGCAATCGAAGGGGTTTATTATCAAGATTTCTGATTGAAATTACTTACTTTGGAATTAAAATTAATGATCAATGCCGAATAAATTATTTAAAAGCTGATTTTTAGCTTAATATTGTATTTTTTAATTTTTTGTTAAATTTTGAGAAGATTTTAAATTATGCGCTTTAATTCTGTTACTAGAGTAACGCTACAAATTTACAGTTTTAATTTTTAAGCGTGTTTTGGTCAGGAAATTATTAATGATTTATTGATGTAACAGTAATTTAGATTCACTGTTTTAAGAGATTTAATTGTAACTAGGTTTAAGGATATTCAGTTATCATCATTGAATGAAAAAAAATGAAAAATTAACATTAAAAACTGGTTTCTTCATATTTTTTTAGGTTTGTGCTGGTGGTAAGTTAAATCTGTGGTAAGTCATATCATGATTATCAACCGTTTGACCATGAAATCGGATGATCACTTAAAGATGGCCAAGGTCATTGAGATTAAAGTTCACAGTTAATTGACAGAGGTTTGCTGATAAAAAGTTCATTGGCCTTACAGTTTCATACTAATCATCATCATCTTTGCCTCTCTCTTCCATAAAACCTGTCTCTGTTTGTTGAATAGCTGAGAGTTGATGAAAACCTGACAATAAGCATGTTGATGACATGGCAATGAAAATAAAAGACTCTCTAGTGCAATTCCGAGTTTATAATTGACCAAAACCTGAATAAGGCCAAAATAAGGCAAGATGAGGATCTAGGCGGAAGCTTTTCAATTCTTACTCAACAGTGAGGACCCTCAAATGATGATAGAAAGCTTTGTAATTTTGTGAATATTTAATCTAATGTAAATAAAACTAAAAGGCAAATTTCACTGAGGTCAAGAGGAACCAAAATTTTAAAATCTTTACCCAAGAAAACAAAAAAACGGTCAATTTAGGCGATTGACCTTTCAATTTGTTCAACCTGCAAAGTCTAAAACGAAGGCAAATTTTTCAAAATCATTATTCTAGTCTTTTATCATCTTTTTCATTCAAATCAATAATTTATCATGACCTAATCATTCATTTCAAGCAATTTTGATACTCATTTCAGCTTAATTTAAAAAGGAAAGATTCTTAAAGTGAAAAGCTAAAATGCAAATTGTCCATTCATTCATAAACATCAACAACGATTAACCAGTTTACCGTTAAAAGTGAAACAATACTTATCATTATCATCACCATCACCATCATTTTCATCATCATCATCATCATGCTTGTTGATTAACTTACATTTTTAATCTCACTTATTACCGTATTTCCGCGCATATAAGCATTGTGCTTATCAACAGAAATTCCTCACTGCTAAGTCCATGTTTATTTTCATAAATAAGAACACTGATAAGCAATTACATAGAAGTACATTGAAAAAACCTGTTTTTTAACGAGTGTGGAAGCACATAGTGCTAAGCTAAAGTGAGGAAAAATGCGCTTTTAAGTGAACGTTTCATTAATAAGCCTCGGCTTATATGCGCGGAAATACGGTAACATCAACCTGTTTGGTCTTGGTAAACCAGAAAGCAAAACAAAACAAAACCAAAATAAAAACCAAAAACCTGATTTCATTTCTGGTAAATTAATCTTCAAATGTTTAACGGACAGTTATGACCACGATTGATTTAAGGGTCAGTTAATGACTAAATCAGAGACTTAATGAGCAATAAGTGGTCATTGATTAGTGAACTTAACAGTGACAATACTGACAATATGAAGTAGCAAAATTATGTCTAAACATTATTGTCTATTAAAACTACTGTATTAACTTGAAAAATGATTTACAGAATAGATTTGAAATAAGATTAGATTAAGATGATTGTAAATTGAAATAATTATAATCACAGTTAGCAGGTTAACACCATGATTTTTATCATCGCCTTGTTAAATCGTTATCTTATTTTTCCGTTTTATTTTACATTCATTATCGTCTTAGGTTGATCAATTTATCCTCTGATGTTCACTTGTTCAGTTCAACCTATTTCTTGGGTTCACCTTTAAGATAAACCTCAGCAATTGATGAATAGCTGTTTTTTGTTTTCTGGTAAACATTCACATTTAGGTAGATATAATTCAAGGGATGGTGTTTAACTGAACTGGAAATCCGGTTTCTCATTTAAATACTGATGCAACTTAAACATGGTCAAGACAAGGTGTTCAAGATGTGAAAGATGAACTCAAGTTGATCTTTTGTTGAAACATTCATTCAAATGTCCGTATGTTGACGGATGATAATAATAAAATGGGAATTTCAATGAGATAATATTATGATCATCTTATTAGGAGTTGACCTGGTTGGTGAAAGAAACAAAAACAACAGCAAAAATGGTCAAATTTTGAGCTTCTATTATTCAATCCTTATCATTACATCAGTTTAAGCTTGGTCATTTGGCTCATTAGCAAGACAAAAAAAGGTAACGCAATTTTGATCAAATCAGGTTCAAAAGAAAAGATTTGTCAAGTAAAATCCTCTGAATTGTATTATATTCAGTCTTTACCGATCTTAGAATTTAATTGAATTCAATGTTTTAATGTTACTAGATGTTATTAAATGAATATTGGTTGAACAAGAAATGAGATGAACGTAAAGGATAAGTCAAGGATGATAAATACAGTTTGAAGGGATCTGAAGAGTAACCTGTTGTACCATTGGCATGAAACGGATTGTTAACGTTGAAACCTTAGTATCGCCTTTACTAGAGACTTTACAGCGTTCATTAACCTTTTACCTTATCATCATCATCTTCATTCTTGTTCAACATCTTGCAATGTTATTTTCCTTCATCATCATTATCCTCATCTGGAGGATCTTACAGTTGACTTGATAGTAAACAAAGGCCTAACCTTTTCTACTTTTTTTCATTCTTCTTCTTCTTCTCATTTTTTTGGCCTCTTCAAGTTTTCTTGAGAAATGGACTTTAATGACCTTTCATAAAATCAAAATTTTCATCGTGAGTTTTCCAATGGAGAAGAAGAAGAAGAAGGAGAAGATGATGATGATGATGATGATGATTATGATGAAGAATAAAAAAGATATTCATATTTGATTTGTTAGGTTACATAGAATTGACTGTGATTATCCAAAACTCAGTTTTCATGATGATGATAACAAAATTATTGCCGAGCCTATTTGGCCTTATTTTCAATCATATTCACATTTATTCCTCATTTAAATCAACAAATGTTATCTTCATTTAATATAAGGTCAATAAACGTTATTTGCCTATTTATTCATCATCTTTTATTATCATAATTCATCAAAATGGACATTAATCTTTTAAAAATTGCGCTCAAAAAAAATCTGTGCTAATTTAGCACTTTATTTTTCAATGTCAGCTGATTTTATAATCACCTTTGTCTATTTTTAATCTTTTGTCTGGATAACTATTATTGATTAATGTGTTAAAAGTACGGATAACTATAATTGTTACAGTTAATAATCGAATTACTACTTTTACTTTTTGTCGTTTATCTAATTTATATTGCATTTTTTTAATTTAAAAATTGTTGCTATCTTGTTAATACTTTTGTGACTTTACTTTTCACATGGTAAGGTTTGAAAATTTATTAATCTAATGAATTTTATTTCATGATGAGCTTATGATAAAAGTTTTAAGAACTCTAAGATTATCTCAACCATGGAATTTAAGAATCTGTTTGAACTGAATCAAAGGTGAACTTGTGTATTATACAAGTTTCGATGGGTATGGAGGTTATTACTCTGTCTGGGATTACTATTACTCTGTGCTTTCTTTCAATGTGAGTATTTTATGCTTGTTGATTTCAACAAAAGTTATACTGAAAACTGGTTCATCTAATGCTTTTTTTCACATATTATTCAACAATCTTCACAGAAGTTTTCAAAGTTCAAATGGTGACAGAAAAAAGAGGTGAATACAAGGGGAAAGAAGAGCATGCAAAGTTTCCAATGTAACTCTAAATGAATCAGCCGAAAGACAAGTTTTCTGGAAAATGATGTGAACCATTGACAAAGGGAACAACAATCTGTTTATTAACATGAACCCGAAACTCTGAGAGATTTTGTATTATAACAAGTTTCTTTGGATGGAACAAAGAAAGAGGAGAATTTTTTCTCCAAGAAATATCTCGCAACGTTTATCCTGACGAGACCTGAAAGGTTAAAGAGGACACTCCTGGTATCTATCCACGGTAAAGGCCCAAAACAGCCAAAGTCAAAACAGCCAAGTCCAAACCAGCAAAGTCCAAAATGGCCAAAGTCAAAACAGCCAAATACAAAGCTGCTTAAATTATATCAATTCAAATTGCAAAAAAGTCCAAAAAAACCTGCCTATGGATATTGATAAGCTAATTAATTAAACTTAATTAACTCGGATTGAGCCAAAAAATGGTCTACATACACCTATATCGATGCTCTTGTGTCCGCAAAATTATTGAGTCTATTGATTAAGTCAAACTTATTCAAAATAGAAGCAAAAGTCAGTGGTAAAAAACAAAAGTACTTTTTGATACCCCTAATAGATCTGATCATTTAAGTAGTTTTATTTGATTTAAGCAGCTTTGTATTTGGCTGTTTTGACTTTGGCCGTTTTGGACTTGGCTGTTATGGACTTGGCTGTTTTGACTTTGGCTGTTTTGGGCCCAAACCCTATCCACACACTAACTATCAAGAGTACATCAGTAATATAATTTGGAGAGTCTAACAACCTTAAGGACAATTTATCTTGAAGAACGATAATATTTTTTGCGTTTTTTCACATTGAAAATCCTAAGAAATGAATCTTACTTTTTTCAACACATCATCTTCATTATTATTATTTGAAAGGTGCTAGCTTTATTCTGACTGCTCCACATGTATGGTTAATGCATGCATTCTTCATGTGAGTTGTAATAACCTCTGAATATTTAATATTTTTCTTGCCTCTTCTGAAGCTCTTATGTATTTAAATTTTTCAGGTAACTTGAGGCTAAACAGAAAAATATGCAACTTGAAATGGACCAAAGAAAAGAATGCTATTGTCATTGGTATTTTCAACCACCTCTTCTACCATCCTAGGTTACCATTGAACTAACGATAATATTAATGAGAGTAATAATGCAATGTCACCGAACTTGTCTGAAGGATTTCCGTTTCACTGAAAAAGAAAGGTAAAAAGCATGTTACAAGAAGTGAACAAAGTGAATCTCAAGTGCAAAACTTTTTTTTGCACAGGTTAATTGAATCACTTCCATGGAGGAATAACCACTCTCGCTGTCACTCAAATCTCTTTCTCTCTCTTTCCTCTTCTTTCTTTAAAGCTCTCTCTCTCCCTTTCTGTGTGTGTAGAGTCATGATGATAAGGAAAAGGCCATTGAACTATCTGAAAAACCAGTGGCACTTGTTATACACCTTAAAATGTTTAAAGCTCACTTTTTGTTTATCTGTTTGCATATGAAATTTTAGATGAAAACAGGGAAGGCGGAAGATAGAGCAAGACTTGAATTTTTTAGTTCACTTGGCATCGAGACTTGATCCTAGGTCATATTGGCTTTAATACAGTAATGCTGTTTTAATAATAGCAACGCTATTAATAATGGTCATGGCTTGCGGTTATTTGTCTTAAGGGAACCAGAAAAGTCTCAAGAACCCAAAAGAGAAAGAAGCTTAAGAGAAAAGGCTTTCTTTCTAAAAATGATGAGATGTTGAAGACCACCTTTGTTGTTGTGGACAAGCCCGAATCTCCGAATCAATGAGGATGATTGATCGTCATCATTGCCGTCATTTTACGTTGTTTTCTTATTCAAGCCCACTATTTATCATTTTGAACCAAAGTGAAGACGAAAAAAAAATATGATAAGATATTTTCATTTCTTTTTCTCTCTCTTTCACTCTCTTGAAACGGCTCCATCGTCATTGGCCGTTAACAATAAACAATAGGATCTCAATGTGACCTGATTGTACAATTGTTAAGGTAAAAATGCATTTCATTTTAGCTTTTTGTTTGTAGTTGAGCCAGTAAACAAGTAACAATTGAAGATGAATCACCTTCCAATGAGTATAAATTAAATAGGATATTGAATAGCAAACAATTAAATCCATATTATTGGCCTTGTTAGATTAGGCCTCGTTGTCACTTTTCACTTCTATTTCGGTTTGCGTAAGCACAATTGTATCAGGTTCAGTCTCGACCTTTACCTAATCTTATTTATTAATGTCATCAACCATTGATTGATGTGCCTCTAGATGGTGAGTCTTGCCAAAACGGATCAATTGAGGTCAAATCGATTTATTTTGAGCCGAAAAGGTTTAAAAATATTTCCAAGCAATCATGACATTTTATTATTTTCTATACTTTCAATCTCTTACCTAACCTTTACCGTTATTGTGTACACTTTGCATACCCAGTGTTACTACGACTGAATTTAATAGCTGTTTCGATAATATGATTTTCCTAATTTTTATTGAGGTTTGAGCATCAATCTTGAAACTCAATTACATGGGATTAAACAATGAGATGGTGTTAATGAAAAAAGGAAGAAATAATTTACATAAATTGTCAAACTTGAGGGCAAGTAAGTAGCCTTGTTTAACGGCTAATATGTTGATTCTGAACTCATTTGTTAAATGGAGATAATCTTTGATCGATGATCAGGAATGCAGTTAGTCGAGCTTCATGTTTGCCTTGGATTGAGGTTTATTTTCTTGAGAATAAAAGGCAACTCAATCTTGAAAAAACCTGGTTCTTCTTGAATAGGCTCCATGAAAACATGGTTCAAGTGAGCAGACAAAGTGAGAATATAAAGAAGGAAAGAGAATGAGGAAAAGACCAGGAAGTAATCTCCTCTGGTTAACTTGGATCTGGCTTTAGACTCTTTAGCTTTTCTCGCTTCAAGAAAGATCACATCTTTCAAGTTCTCAATCATACATTACATGCAACTTGGTTTAATGTTGGCTTTGTAAGAAACTGTAACCAAAGCAAAACCAACCCGAGCTTTTGACTTTTACATCAATCGAAAGTTGATATTGAAGTTTAATTTAATAGTAAAAAATAGTTGAAAAATCACAGTTAAACAAGTGTATATTGATTTTTGGCTTAAATGAATCAAAAGTAAGGAAAAGGGAAAGTAAGATTTTTGTTTATTCATCAAAAAATTAAATTATTGAATTCGATCCACTGAATTTATTAGCTACAAAATATTGCAGTAAAAGTAAAGGTCCAATAACCATGAAAGCCATTGAAAAACTAGATTTCCATTGAATCAGCCAAAATTAAAGATTCACCCAACAAGTTACATAATCAGTAAGCTTAGAGTTAATTTTGTACTAATCTTTGCCTTGAACTTGAAATGGCTAAATGTAATTGAAGCTAGCAACAGCAGGAATCTTTCCAATCGCCATTTAAAACACACTGAAAATACCATGTAGAGGTAATATATCAGGTGTTTGGTGATAATAAGACAAAAAACGTAAATGAAAGAAGTCAAAATCCCATGACGAAATGGAAATGTTATTGATGCAACAATGAACAGATTATTTTCAAACAGAAACATTGAATATTTTATAAATGCAAAGAGGAAGCTTGTGAAGTACAGGGATAATGATGAAAATTATAAAGATAACACTATTTTTTCACACCTCAGAATCAGTATCATGAAGATCACAAGTGAGCGGTAGTTGTAAAGATGATAGTAAAGGGTGTTAAGGTTTATTTCTTGCAAAGTAGGAAAAGCTAAAAGCGATCTTATCTGAAGATAAAGATAAAAATGGTGATAACATGACGATAAATACGAATTGGTCACTTGCATTTGCTTGGGTATTTTGATTAACCTTTTACTTTTGTGATTTCATCTTTATCTTTAGATAATATCGTTTCTCTCCCCCTGTATTTGCAAGAAATAAACCTTAACACCCTTTAGATCAGTAATTTAGTTTGATGTAAATTTCAAAGAGAAATTTTCTCATCTATTATAAAAGTCTTTTCATCTTTGAAAGACTAGTGGAAGTTTGCGACTTTTCATGATTATTTACGAATTGAACTTTCGTCCCTTGAACTATAACTGTCATTTGAACATTTCAAGATTGGACTTGGTAAGATTTACCAGAAAATGAAATCAGGTTTTTGGTTTTTATTTTGGTTTTGTTTTGTTTTGCTTTCTGGTTTACCAAGACCAAACAGGTTGATGTTAATAAGTGAGATTAAAAATGTAAGTTAATCAACAAGCATGATGATGATGATGATGAAAATGATGGTGATGGTGATGATAATGATAAGTATTGTTTCACTTTTAACGGTAAACTGGTTAATCGTTGTTGATGTTTATGAATGAATGGACAATTTGCATTTTAGCTTTTCACTTTAAGAATCTTTCCTTTATGAAATTATAAGCTAAAATGAAAATCAAATTGCAATGAGTGATTAGGTCATTATAAATTATTGATTTGAATGAAAAAGATGATAAAAAGACTAGAATAATGATTTTGAAAAATTTGCCTGCGTTTTTTAGACTTTGCAGGTTGAACAAATTGAAAGGTCAATCGCCTAAATTGACCGTTTTTTTGTTTTCTTGGGTTAAGATTTTAAAATTTTGGTTCCTCTTGACCTCAGTGAAATTTACTTTTCAGTTTTATTTACATTAGATTAAAATATTCACAAAATTACAGCGCATTAAATGTCAAAGTTATGAAATATAAAACAGACCAGTTCATTGTTTGGTTACATTATTGACAGTAAATTTGGAAATGTTTAAATGATTGCATGAGATTATGTATTTACATTTGGCGATGTATTGATATTATTTTATTTGATTGATTCATTGAGAATGAGTTCAACTAAGCTTGTTTGGTGTAATATTTGTTTGGTTAAACGAGAGATTGAGTTGAATTTATTACCAGAGAAACAATAAGTTGATTTGATGTCAGATTAAGGTTCAACTTGTTTCAATTAACTGTTTCAATTAACATTTTTTTGCTTCCAGTTTTCAATTGTTTCCTTGCTTCATACACAATCAGATTGACCAATAAAGGATCAAGCTTAATTGATTGTTAGCTAATCTAGAGGTTAAAGTATTTTCACAAATCAGATTTCAGTCTATTCTGGAAGGGTTTCAAGGGTTGACTGGAAACATTAACATCCAAAGGGAAATAGGAACAAACAGTTAACCTCATAGTTTGTATCGCTTGGTTTGCTATTGTTGCTTCCCGTTGTGTGAATAAGATGATGATCATGATGATGATAATGGTGAACATCATCGTGTATTATCAATGAAAGGTAAGCAAGAGAGAGAGACTGAATCGTCAAGAGGAACTGAAATGATGCGTAAAACGATAAATTGGATCAACTACAATTTCAAGGTTAAGCAGCTATGGACAAACTTTATGGGAGAAAAGAAGACACAAGAATGATGATGATGAAGATGCTATTAAGGTCAACATTGGTAGTAAAAAGAGGAACATGATGATGACAGGGGATTGAGTGAGCAGTGAACCAGGGAATCAACTGGGATAGCTAGATCTACAGGATGATCAAGAGGAGACTAATGAGGAGAGCAAATATTTGTTAAGAAATGTGGAGACAAACAACGTCTTGGAACAGGAAGCAGATGAACAAGATGATGATGATGAAGATGGTGTAGATGATCAGGTTGAAAGATGCTACGGTTTTTACAGGTCTAGGCTCAACTCACTGCTTTTTATCATTAATTTTCAACCTTCTCTCCGTCTTTACACTGCCAAAAGAAAAGCTTCTTCAGATCTTCATCTTGCCACATTTTGACCTTAATTGTATTCAGGTTTTGTTCATCGGAATTGCACTAGAGACTATTTTCATTGCCATGTCATCAACATGCTTATTGTCAGGTTTTCATCAACTCTCAGCTATTCAACAAACAGAGACAGGTTTTATGGAAGAGACAGGCAAAGATGATGATGATTAGTATGGAACTGTAAAGGCCAATGAACTTTTTATCAGCAAACCTCTGTCAATTAACTGTGAACTTTAATCTCAATGACCTTGGCCATCTTTAAGTGATCATCCGATTTCATGGTCAAACGGTTGATAATCATGATATGACTTACCACAGATTTAACTTAGCACCAGTACAAACCTAAAAAAATATGAAGAAACCAGTTTTTAATGTTAATTTTTCATCATATTCACAAAATTACAAAGCTTTCTATCATCATTTGAGGGTCCTCACTGTTGAGTAAGAATTGAAAAGCTTCCGCCTAGATCCTCATCTTGCCTTATTTTGGCCTTATTCAGGTTTTCATCAATTATAAGCTCGGAATTGCACTAGAGAGTCTTTTATTTTCATTGCCATGTCATCAACATGCTTATTGTCAGGTTTTCATCAACTCTCAGCTATTCAACAAACAGAGACAGGTTTTATGGAAGAGACAGGCAAAGATGATGATGATTAGTATGGAACTGTAAGGCCAATGAACTTTTTATCAGCAAACCTCTGTCAATTAACTGTGAACTTTAATCTCAATGACCCTGGTCATTCTGTTGGTAACCTTTAATGGTGAGTGATTATTATGAAACAGAGTTAAGCTTCATCAGGTTCAGCTTATACATTTAATTTTATTTCATTTCTCATAAGAAAATATTTGTTAACAATTAACTAATCTAATGATTAGTAGTTTGAACATTATCCGACTCTTAATCCACTGGTTAATCTGGTTTTAAACTAATAAGAAACATATTTGATGGGAAATGGTTCAATGAGAGATTCTGGTTTTCAATATTTCCAATTCAACTGGTTAAGGTTTTTGTACCAAAATAGAAGCAGCTTTTAAGCTAATTTAAGCTCAACTTTATTGCGAGTTAAATTACAGTTGTAATCAATAGAACACTATTTTGATACAAAATTTGGTCCAAAAATAGCTGTAACCAGGTAAAGTTATTTCAATGTTTAGGATTAACAATTCAAGGTGGGGTGTGATTCGGTGGCTGCGTTTTTCAACCAAATAAATACCTAAACTGATAGTGAAGTTTTTTGTATCATTTTCAGTGTTGAAAGCTTAGTGTTGTCACTTTTATGATTAAGTTGGGAAAACAGAATTATCTTCGCCCATTTTTTGATTGCACCAAGGATTGTGATAATAAGGATGATGAAGATGATAGAGATGATGAAAATTAGATTCCCACATTAGGTAAAGAGCGGTGCTTTCTCCTTGATGACCTAAATAGTGAAGTAAAAAAACCGGACAGATTCATCAAACTCTTTCTTTTCATCTTTCTAATCTTCTTTTTCATCATCATCTTCTTCTTCTTGATTACTCTTCCCTGAATTTTGTTCACAAATAGTATGAAAAAAAGAAACTGTTATAATACATGTTTGTGTGTTAATTTTAATCAACACACCAAAACATGAAAATAATAAAATAAAGTGACCGTTCAGAGCCTCATCTAACATTAACATTAGACTTTTTCTTAGCCTTCTAACTTCACAATGCAACGGTAAATATAATAATAAATGTTAATTTTAATGATCCTGATGCTGATCATCATCATTATAATAGTATAATATGAAATAAAAATAGGTAACCCAGGATTGGTTGGGTAAGACAAAGATGAGGTAAAAGGTAGGAATGATGAAGACAATGAAAGAGCCACAAGATATTTCCATCTCCGGTCATGTTGGTTTTTTTACGGGTTAAATCGAGGAACCGGTTTAACCGGAGGAGATTGAAAACCCTGTTAGATGAGGATCAAGTTGAACAAAAAGGGATGAAAAAATGATGAGAGAGTAAGAAGAAGATTCTCAATAGATTATCCTTTGTTCGTAAAATGATAAATTTCAAGCTTGGTTAGTCCATTAAATATCAAGCAAAACCTCTTTTTTGTGAATCAATGAACAAGATGGACAAGAAATGAAATTGGAAAGAAAGAGCAGTAAACAAGATCGCTATCGATTTGACTGATTTAATCAAATTAGAGCAAACCTTTAGTTCACTTCCTTTGCATATAAGTTTGAACATTACAGGTGAATAACATAAGCATCGAAGCGTTTTCCATTAAAACCTGTAAAATAAATGTAACGGTTTAAGAAATATTTATTTCTCGATAAGATTTCAAAGGGTTTGTGTGTAAAATCACCGTTAAAAAAAATCTTTTCGTAATTACACAGAAGTCGCCTGCGCTGACACCATTATAAGGTCCGATAACTCGGTCGAAAATTTCATAAATCTGTTGAATGATTCATAAAACAATAATTAAACACTGACTCAATAAAACCAGAGATGCTTACTTTGAAAAGCTCATTGCTGTGATTAGTAAATCGTCTCTTCAATAAAATCTGTAGGAAATATCTATGGAGCTTGCTGAGCTGGAAAAAAATAATGATTAATTGTGAAAGTGAGTGTTTTACTTGATAAACCAAATCTTACATCTTGAATAGGATCCCCATTAAAATACAAAGCAGCTCCAAGCAAAGCGATGACAAGAAATCCCATAGAGCATAGGATGTATCGAATCAGTATTGACTCGTTCGGAACAATTATACCAAAAAATATACCCAGATCACATACGATTGAGGCGAGTATGATGTAATAGAGGATGAGATACTTTAATGAACGGGACAGGGCATCAGTTTCATTACCCAAACTAATTGTCCGATTGACCAAATAACTGACATCACGATTTAAATTAGAAGCAGTTACTTTAACAATGGATCCTTTTTTAACCAGTGACTTGTAGCGTATCAACATTAGAAGCGATATCAAAATGAAATAACAACCGATAGAAGCGCTACAATTAAACAAGTAAACCATAGGAAATGTTAAACTGATTGACCATAGAGATGAAGTAATTGTGAACACATAATTATGATAATAGAAAGGATTAGAAAGCAAAGGACCGTTTATCAAAAGAGTTATCATGAAAACACCCCAGACTAGGAAACGGGAAAAAAAGACACTAATGATGTGAGTGAGAGTACGAAAGGTTGCAAATGAAGAAGCAGTCAATTCATGTTGAAGTGAATTAAAATTGTCCAATCGACATTGGTGAAAGTCGTATAACATGAATAATGATCCTGACCTTTCAGCCCAACGGAACCATTCGAAGAGACTATAAATATAAGCCAGCCAAATGCTTATGAATAACGAAGCATAAGGTAGGATATTTGTACCAAACAGTGGATCACCTAAAATTAAATGATACCAGGAATTGTTGGTTGAAGCTAAAGCCAATCCTCTAATAATGCTGATAACAGCAGTCAAACGAATAGCCCAACTAATATAATCAAACTTATCCGATGATTTTGCTTGCTTTGATTGGACAAATCCATAGTTAAGACAGCGAAACCATTTAGTGCGCTTTTCAAATACACTTAAAGCTTCGATTGTTGACTGAAGAGGTTCATCCTTTGGATATCCAACAATATTGTAGATAATTTGTTTCAATAATAATAAAGCTTTTTTTGATGAACTATTGAACTTGGAAAAAGTCAGTTCCATCGCATTAATTGCAATAAACTAGATTATTTGATCAAAATGTGTATGACAAAAATGCAAATGATCAACTTTCGTTCAATTTTAGAAAATCCAACTAAGTAAATATTTTTGCTTTAATCAATATTATTTTCGATGGCATTTCAATTTTCATTCCATTAATAACATGATTTTGAACAATTAAGTTTATTGATTTTTAATTTGGTAAAAATATTCAGTACTTTTAAAGATTAAACTATCATGAAACAGACTATTCTTAATATCGTAATGTTGAAGTGAATCAGATATTTTAGTCTTTTTCATTGTTTTTTGATATTTAAACTTAACTGTGATTCCATTGAAAAAGTTAATGATAGTAACAAAAAAGAAACAGTAATGATTTAAACGATTTTTGCAATTCATCTTTGATTGTCAATCAATGTAACAGTGTAATAGTTGAGCTGTAGTAAGATTTACTTAAGATATAGTTTTCTCGTTTTATTGTCATTTGTTTCCGAAAAATCGTTCATTTTAGTTCTAAGCAAGTTGGTCTGAAAAAGGAATGATCAGATAGAAGATTTGATTGCAATGTTAGTTAAGAATGTTTATTTGTAATCAATCCGATATTTAATTTGTGAGTAAACTGAATTAAAATAATCTGAATGTCTTGATATTATCATTTCAATGAGGTTATTTCACTCTAAACTCACACAATTGATACAAAGTCAAAGTAATCATAGATTAACTTTCCGGTCTTTGGTCATTTGCCTCAATCAGATGCATGAGAAGGATGAAAATATCACAGGCAAAGAGAGGAGAGAGAGAGAAGGAAGAGATGAGAAAGAAGTGATAAAAAGATGATGAAGATAAGATGAAGAGAGGGTGAAAAAGGATGAAAAAGCGGAGAGGAAAAAGATTTGAGTGAATTTTGGGCAAACAAAAAATAACGTAACTAACCTATTCTCTGAGCGATAAACAAGAAGGAAGAACGAGTAAAAGAAAGAAAAATAGACACAAGAAGAGGATGAAAACGATGATGATGAGGGCAAATTAAAACAGGTAATGAAAAGAGAAGAGAGAGAGAGAGAGAGAGAGAGAGAAGAGAAAGATGAAAGATGAAAAAGGATCTCTTCCTCTTCTATGTTTGTGGCCTTACAAGGTTCTTGTTGAATCTCCTTTGGCTAAGAAAAATGTGACTCCCGCACAACCTGAGAATCAGGTTGTGACGATCAAATAGAAAGAGAAAGAGAGAGAGAAGAGAGGAAGATCAAGTGTGTGTGTGTGTTGAGTGAGAAAGGCCAGAGTGAGCCAGGTAGAACGGCAAGAGTTAGAGTTTAAATGTTATTCAATCTGAATCTAGTGTTGAGTCTTGATGCTGTGACATATCGTCGAGGATCGCTTCTCTTTCTTATAGTTCACCGACTTTTCTCTCACATTTACCTGTTTCTTACCTTCTCCACCTCCTCCTCCTCATCATCCTCTTCATCATCTTTATCGTCATCGTCATCATTCCATTGCCGTTCAATCTCATTCTTTTTTGTTATTTCCAAATGTTAACTTGACATCTTTCCTTCAGAACCAAAAAATCAAAACAACCAAGTTAACCATTGCTTCTGTGTTCATCTCGACCAATTATTACTTTTTTTGATTGCTCATCAAATGTATTGCTATCCACAATCAAGTCTATTATTAAGTTCAACTTCTAATCAATATTTCATTTTCATTAAATGGATTATATTATTCAATGTTAAATAATTATTTTTACAATTAGTTAAATCACTATAATTGTCTATCTGTTGCTTTATTTTGTTTTTGTTATTGTTTGTTTTTACACAAGAAATTTATTGTTATTACAAATCCTTTTCTTCTATTTTTTGGTGTTAAAATTATGTGAATGACCTGATAATCAAAATCTTAACTACTTGATTAATCAGTAATCCATTCAACTTTAAACTTGTAACATTTATCATCATCAAAAGCGTTGTTCGACTACTGTGAACCATCAACAACTCATAACAATAATAATATTAATTTACTTCACCAATGGACTGACAAGAATTAAAGTCCATTAGATTTGTAATTAACCCAGAAAAAAAGGATTTAACTGTCAATATCAACAAATTAATATCAACTGTAAAGAGCAAATTAAACATAAAAAAAGGCCCAACATCGATAAAACATTTCGGTTACATTATTATCTGGCTGTAGCAACTTTGATCACTCATCCGTTATTTCATTTTGTGTTTTCTAATTGTTGTTAAGCTAACCTGTTGCTGATTACAGTATTATCATTATTACAGCGTTGCTTATGCCAACGGCGTGTCAACGCTCACAAATATACGGCCAACGACCCTGAGTAACTTCACCAAACGTCCCATTGTGTTGACTTTGTTTTATGAAATTACAATTATCCAGAGCCTTATACCAGAAAATATCAAACAAAATTGAACCCTTTCATTTTGTCCATGAGATTTAATCATTGTAATTATTGCGATCAATTTTTTAAACACATTGTTTAACATTTTTCTTCATCTCTTTTAATCAACAATTTAACCTTTTCATAACACAATATGTTGTCATCTAATGGAGCCAATGGAGGTCTTCAAAAACCACTGCGATTACGACGAGTTAATCATTCAGATGAGGTTGTCTCGGGATTCAGTAAACTCCTTAAAACTGAATCTATGACAGATGTTACTCTAATATGTTCAGGAGGACAAACAATTAGAGCTCATCGTGTTATTTTATCAACTTTTTCACCCTATTTTAGGGCCATCTTTGAATCACAACCCTTCTCCAATAATCCTTGTCAGTATCCAGTTATAGTAATTAAGGATTTGGCTCTTAGTGAATTAAGAACCATTGTTGAGTTTATTTACAAGGGTGAGGTTTCAGTGTCAAGGGATAAGTTATCTGCTGTACTTCAAGCTGCCAAAGAGCTTGAAGTCTCTGGTTTATCTGATCTTAAAGTTGATGGTAACTCGTCTTCATCTACATCATCTTCGTCTTCAGCATCACCTTCAACAACATCCAATAATCATCATACAATCAGTGGAATAAACGGTGACATTGAACTGCAGTCTATTCGTAATCACATCTCATCAATGAATAATGGTGGTTCCATTTGGAAACGATCTCATGAGGATCATTCATCAAACCATGGATCGGTTAATTCACTTTTCAACTTGGGTTACGAGACTCAGATGAAAAAATCCCGAGTAACTTTAGAAGGAGCCGATGGAATTGGAATATCGGTTTCAAATGCCTTAATGGGTGATAATGGTTCTTCAATGGTTAATCATGATTCAGTTAGAGGTTTACTTCACCAACCAAATCGAATATCCCAAGAGCTTCAAAATATGAGATCGCTGCACAATTTATCGTCACTCAATAAACAAAGGTAAGTTGTAAAATATGAGTTGCCATTTCAGAGACTTCAATAGACTTTAATATTATCCGTAGTTAAATTCGTACTGCTTAGAATTGCTCTTTGCCTATGAAAAGATAATTATTACTTTCAGGTTATTTCATTCATTAATTAGAAAATGTTGAACCTGTAAGAGTGAAATAGATAACATACATTCATTTCTTGAACCATAATAACCCAGTTTCAAGTTGGATTGCATTCCAATCACAGAAGTTGAATAATTTTCTTAAATGCAAATGATAGGGTGAACTGGATACAGTTAGGTTCACAATTAAGTTGTGTAAAAGGGTAGCAATTATTACAAAAGTCATATATTATTGAACTAAATCAACCTTGAAAATGAAGGAGGTAAGAAGGGAAACGGAAGTATTGAAAATGTATATTAGACTTACTGTTAGAAGATTCATTCGATCCAGAGATAAGAGCTAATTAATAAGAGCGTAAAATAAGGAATCATCAGTATAATTATAATTTGCCTTAGTACAAGAGGTTGATTTGCAGGAGAAGCAGTTTTTTTCGGGTCAAGAGATTTTAGCCTTTTCTTCAAACTTCTTTCAGTCCCGAAATGTTTGAGCTGAAAAAACGGGGTTGAGTGCAATTCATTCATGGTTTAGTCTCATCGTTTGAAACTTTCATGTTTTTTATTGCTTGCTAAAGGTTTAGATCATGAATTTTCTGGTAGCTTTTTAGACTGACGCAATAGTTTTGAAGTAGGTATTGTTTCGACTGTTATTGCTTCTCCTGGAAATGTTATCTTACCACCATATAAGAATCACCTCCGGGCTAGTTTCCGTACTGGTGAACCAGAACAATACAGATTTGCATTACTGAATATTGTTTACAAGAATATCGAAGAGATCCGTGTTTTGAAACATTTCCTTTACTATATGATATCTTGTTTGTCAACGACTCGCCAAGAGAAGTTAAAATCTCATAACCACTTCGTTAACAGATGAGATATTAAGAGAAGGTATTTGAAGTTGAAACTTGAATTTAGCAAAATTTTCTCCTTTTTTCTTTACAACTATCAGACAGCTTCTTTGGTTTCATCCTGAAGAAGTTTTTTTTTGATATGGTTTAACAGTAACACGAAAAATTTAACAGGTAATAGCTATTTCGGGCCTCGCTAACTTTTTTGGCCAGATCATTAAAACAGCTTTTTTATTATCATTGCCATTATATTTTCTTCATTTATCTCAATTCCAGTTCCAGTTCTTTTCTTCATCATTATCCCATTCCACTCTTTCTATTTTTTATTCTTGATTATTTCTCCAAGCTTAATAAGATAGATATCAGTATCTTTCCATGATTCTCCAAATCCATCCACATCTTATTTCGTGTCTTTGCATTTTCCCGTTGATAACATTTAATCTCATCAAACATTTCATATCTTGTCAAAGTTTGATGAAAGATGATTCTGTTGGATGTGAATAAAAGAAAAACTGTAAAATTGAAGCTTAAAGTATCGTAAAGGATAAATGTGTAAAATTTTTACCCAACAAATTCAGTTGATGGTTAGAGATTTAACTTTGGATAAGGAAGGTAACATGAAAAGTTGATGTTTCCTGTTAAATGTGTTGGTAGAAAATCTGGAAACAGTGAAAAAAGATGGCGGCCTTTTTCATGGGCGATGTTGATATATTATGGGTTACACTCTCCAAAAAAAGCTTTAAAACCGGTTTTCGGGTTTCTTTGACCTTTTACATTCTTCTACTCTTCAATCCCCACCAAACCTAACACCACCATCCTTTTACTGATATTTCATGTTCACTCTATTTTCTTTGATGGAATAGATTCGTACAGCAAATTGTCAGATGAGAATAAAGCACAATGAGGGATAAAAGAAGACATTTATAAACTTGGTTCAAGTTTTGATTCCATTAATTCAGCCTTAAATCGAAATATATGACATTTTGATGGAAAGAAGCAAGTCAAGATTGACCCAATTTCACAAAATATAAACATAAATCAGAAACTAAATTAAATTAGAAAAAAACACAAAATCTAAAAAGTGGGTTTAGAAAGTTACTTTCCATGAGTCAATCTCTCATTTGTTTTCCCACTAAAAAGCTGTAAAACCCGGGAAAAGTCACATGTTTCGATCATATGGTCCGAGTTGCCAATGGCAACACAGTCGATCTCACAAGTTGTCAGATTTAACATTTTTACCTTTATTTAGTGATTTTTTTGAGTATTTGATTAACAAAAACCGTTCTTTGACCATCTTTGGATTATTCTTGTGGATTATATTGTTAAATGTTTATCTCTATGTCATCAATTGTGATTTCAGAATAGCTTCTCGTTAAAAATGATACAATCGAAGTAAATATAATTTATTTTCAGTCTCTATTAAAACTTTTATAATGCCAATTTTCATGCGATTAGGTTTATTAGAATAACAGTTTTTGTTCAGTTGATTGCTACAATCACTATTTCAGATGCTGTAGTTGGCTTTAATGTCTAAAGTTGTTGGTAATTATGATAAACATGAAAAAATTTAGTAATCACATTTACCAGTGAATGTATATTAAATCCGGATGTGTATTGAAGTGGATCGGTGTATGTTTTGCCATTGTGACCATTTTACGGCAACTAAATTATTAAGATTATTTTAAAATCAAATTTGCCCTTATTCTAATTTTGCTTTTAAATCGTTTGATTGGTTTGGTAATTGTGACCAGTTCTGATTATGTTCAAACTTTAAAACCCTTTCATTAATAGACTGATATTGTTTGGTTATTTTTCTTTTCATGATTTACCATTCAGAAGACTCTGATTTTTTGCCAGTACTAGTTATTTCGTTTTATTCATTCCTATTTTTTTCTCTTTTCAGACATTTAACTGTTGAACAGCTTTTGCAACAAAAGCAGCAACATATTCAACAAAGACAATTGCTTCAACAAAAGATTAGAGTTCAGCAACAACAACAACAAATCAAACAACAATTGTTGCAGCAGCAACAACAGTTGATTCAGAAAAATGTCTCACCCAAGAGTTTACTTCAACGATTTGCCGGTTCACCTCAAAGCAATGGAAGTAGCTTTAACCAATTTCAGGAAAAGATAAAGGCTCAAATGGCTGCCCGAAATGGAAATAGCTCGAATGATCAAAACAAAGAGGAAACTGAAGATGACAACAAAAGCAAATCAGAAGGCAATGGTAACCCTAATGGAGCAGAAAGTAGAAACCAAGCTGAATCAACTGAAGATGAGACTGTTGATGTTGATGGAAACACAGCTGATGAAGCTGAAGATTTAACCAATGCTAATGATGGCGATGAAAATGGCTTGAAAGAAGGCAGCGATGAAAGTAAAGAAACTGATGAAGAGCAAAGATCCAGAGGTCGTCGCAAGAAAACAATTCCTCGTAAAACTGTTGCCTCTGATGATATGGTTGATTCAGATACAGCGGAGAACGCTCAGGGAGACGAAGATGGGGAAGATGGAAGGAAAAAAGAGGAAAATTATACAAATGGTGGAGGTTTAGATGAAGATGATGATAGTCCAGTTATATTGAAGACTACAATTGACGATGCTAGTGATTACATTGACGAGGATGATTTAAACGAGGAAAATGATGATTATGAAACAAATGGAGGTATTGATAGAGATGTTATATTCCAAAGGCAACAACAACTTAGATTACAACAATTACAACAACAACAAAAGTACCAACAACAAATGCAATTCCAATTACTTCAAGAACAACAAGAGGCCAAACTGCTTGAACTTCATCAACAATTACAACAAGCAACAACCAATGATACAATTGTACCAGATCAAGATGACTCTGCACCAGAATTGAGTTTAGATTGGCAAGAAGGTTTCACAGATGAAAGTTTCCCTTTAATAACCGATCTAAGAACAGGACCCGCAGCTAATACAGTCATAACAAATGGAAATGGGCATGATAAGAACGTAAATAACGGTTCTACTACAAATAACGGCAAACAAACAATGCCTGACTTCCTTCAACCTCGCGGACCTGGTAGACCCAGAAAGGGTAACAAATCAAACGATATCAGTCCATGTCCAGAATGTAATAAGGTATTTGTCCGACCTGATGTACTTAAACTTCATTTCCGTAGTGTTCATCTAAATGAAAGACATCCTTGTAATATGTGTCCCAAAATATTCAAATGGCCGGGTGATTTATCTAAACACAAAAGAACCAAACATCCTGAAGCAATGGCAGCCCTTAATAATCAAAAAAACCAATCTAGTAATAGTTAACCTCTAAAGCTATCAACATAAAAGAACAAATTGTTAATTTAATTTTGCGTTGAAATTTTTATTAATCCACTCACTCACCTCGTCTCTCCATCGCATCTTTCCCATCATTTTTTTTTCATCTTCATTCACTTACTTCATCATCATTGGCACCAAATTACGGGCTTCACTTCAAAGAATAATATTTTTATCATTGTTATTTTGTCTTTTCCAAAGCTACACTTCAAAGCTTATACATAAGTCTTCCATGCGAAGACCATCGCTTAATTACCTCAAAAGATCTATTCTCTAAATAACATTCCAGGTTTTCTTGAAAACGTTAATATATATCTATTTTATAGAATACATAATTATTATTTCTACCAGAGTTTTACAAGGAATCCATAAAATTATCAAACTTATACATAAATATAATATATTTTTAATTTATGATAAAACATTGAAATTACCCCGAAGATACAATATCAACCTGTAACTGCTAAACTCCTAGTGAAAAACAAACATTAAAACAATCATTGCCTTATCATCAAATTTGAATAATTGATTTCATTGAATTAATTTTCCCGGATCAGCTAATACGCAATACATTTCAGAAAAGTAGCGATTCGCTCGACCAATTGGCATTTCCAACCAAAATAATAAATATCACCGAGTTCAGTTCCGCTAGTCTAAAAGCTGCTGTTATTTTTGGATATGGAGGTCACCCTGAAAGGCTGAATAAAAAAGGAAATATTTGTGACTAAAATTTGAATTTTTTTTCTTCATCAATGTAATATTCAACATCGAAAACTGATAATTTATGATTCTGAAAATAAATTGATTAATCTGTGGTTATGTTCAGACGGTGACAAGTGGTTTGCCTGTAAGCAAAGACTGTGATGAAAAAATAAAGGAGAAGTGATCTTCAAGGATAACTGGTTTAAAGTTACAGCTAATTTCGTTATTCAGTTTCGATTTATTTCCTTATTCAATTCATCCATGCTTTCATCATTTCTTCTTTTTATCACTCACCTGTCTAAAAAATTAATTTGAAACTGTCTTCATACTTCTGCTTACCCTTTTATCAGGTATTTCAACTTCTTCTTCTCAATCTTTCTTAAAAACTCGCTAATTCTCTGTCTATCTCTTTCTCATTCAGATACAGAAACTTAAAAAGAGTTATTATGATTGTTACCCATTTTGACTCATCGACAGCAAACCGATCATTATGGTGAAACATCATGAGCTTACAATCCTTTCAATAAACGGTTTCATCACTGCCAGATAATGTTTGTTTTCATCTGATAATATTTATCTTGATTTTGAATATGTTTAAATGATGAACCTTATATCGTCTAGTAAATCAGAAATTGTTTTTTTGTATAAAAATCTCAATAAATTAAATGTGATTCCTCGATTGTTATCATCATTGTCAAAAGCTTGTTTCAATAAGTTTCTTCTCAAAACTTCAAAAGATAACATGTTAACAGTGGACGGTGCGATTTCAACTTTTCAATCAAGTTTACAGACATTTTATGAGCTTGTCATTGGATTTGTGGCTGTTCTGAGTGATTTAAAAGATGGCAAGAAGGTAATAACATCTACAGAAACCCAGCCATCATCTTCATCGGCAAATGTGACCCGATCATTGTCAACTTTTCCACCTCATAATGAAGACGACGGTCTGACAGAAGAGCCTTTTAATGCTAACAATGAAAAGGGCCGAGCTGTTGGAATAATCAGAAACACATTCGCTTGTTGGCATTTCATTACCAATCTGCTTTATTTAACCAAAAGAGCTGTTGCTGTGAAAGTTCGCATTGAAAATCCTAAAAATATTACCATCAATCCAATGAGAATTAAAAGATTGGTCGTCAAGTTTCATAATAAATTCATAAAATAACCATTATTCTGATGTCCACCGGAAGAAATTCACTGAAAGGAAGCTTATCAGTACCAATTTACATTGTATTATAAATTATGGATCCATCCACAAATCAATTACTTATAAGTTGGAAGTTAATTGCATTGCAATGTAAGCTCTTATAATAATTAACTGTCCCAATCAGATAACATTGAATTGTATCCAAATGAGCGTCTTTGATTGTGAAATAATCGTCTGCAAAAAGCAATCAATTTATAATATTTACGTCATGTTAATAGCTCAATCAAAGATGAAAATTAAAGGCTTCATCCCACATGACTTTCAATTCATTTGCATCAATCAATAATTATGACATTCATTAGCGCGATGAGTTAAATCAAACACAAGACAGCAATCAGAGTCGATTTAGATTAGACAATCAATTCTCATATTGCTTACCATAATAACTAATTAGAGAAATCATTTATCTAAGAAGATCAAATCAGCTAACCTTTTCAATCCATACAATCAATGCTCAGTATAAAAGAAATTCAAAGGACAAGTTTAATCAATTTTACATCAAGGACAAATAACAGTTTAGTTTAATTTTCAATGGTCAGTAATTGTATTTCAGTTGATCTCTCAAACACTTAATAAAATTGGCAAACGAAATGTTCAATGTAAAAGCAGTTAAAAAACAGTTTGACTTCAAAGTGGTTACATTTTTCAAGACTAAATGTTCACAATCTGTTCATTGTTATTAAAAACTATCAAAGTTGAACGGAATTGAAATACAAAAACAAACCTTCGCCATGTTTTATTGATTAAAACTGGCGCAGCCGTCACTTTACAATTGAAAGGTTCCTCATGAAATCTGTTGTTACCCATATCAAACTTAAATGTAAGGCCTGACTGTTGGACATACGAGTTGCAAGACAAAATCTATTAATATTTACTAAAACGGTAACTAAATATCAATGTAAATTAAAGCAATCGATTCATCATTATCCAATATGGATGCTTAATAAAACAATAACTATTGCCCTGTAAATCGTTAACGTGGACTGAAGATGAAAATAAATCAATGGTGAACAATGTTTGGTGCGATGAAAACTCACAAATTAAAAATCAGTCATAGTTAAATAATTAAAAGTCAATCAAATACAGTAGCAAAAGTATAGCAATCAAATAACAATAACTTGATGGATCTTTCAAGTGTGAATGTCATTGAAAAGGTTGATTCTAATGTTAATTTTGAATTCAATTGAATTGTTAGTTGTATTGCTTTACTTTTTTCACGGAAAACTGTGTAAAGTGGGAAAAATTAAGCAAATAAAGTAAATTTTACTTTGAGCTATTAAGGGTTACTTGGAAGGCAATGGTAATAATTCAGGGTTAGGGAACCACCGGAGTCAGTCTTTGACTCGCACGGTGGTTGGAAACTGATAAGAGGAGAGTCGAAGAGTTAATATGATTTAACAACTAAAAACTAATCCTTTTTATACTTAAATTTTAGCTCTCTCTTTTAGGTTTGCTCTCTTTATTGATTACAATGTGGTTATTAATAATAATTGTCAACATTATCACTGGTCAACCAAGGTTGATAAACATAGTTTCATCAGATATTCAGTATGTTTAATAATTAATATTAAAAATTAATTTATTGATTTTCTATCTGTTACACTCTAATCAAGCACTTTTACAATAATAGGTAAGTCCTAATAAAATCCTTGGATTTCCAGAGACTCTTCACTAAAATTGATTAACTTTACTCTAACTAAACATGTTTGCATTCAAAATGGAAGGCGAACCCCAGCAATCATTTACCTTATTAGATCAAATTAAATATTGAGCGTTTTTCTCAATTATCTTCCTTTTGGTGATCACCACTCACGAACGATTGATGCTGCAAGCGTCTGACTTGAAATACGAGCTTTCGCGTTTTGAAAAACTATGATTTTGACAGCTCAAGGTCATTCAAGGTGCCTCCATTGTTTTACCTCTGAACATTGGTTTATTGGAACCCACCTTTGGTACATGATCATAACGCATGCTGACCAAAGGATAAGCGTCTTTTCCCCGTTCCTGAGAAATCCAGCTTAGCATAATCAGTCCAAAAATTTAAGCCCACAGGTTACAGTAAAATGACGCATTGTTCGCAAAAACTCACTGAAAAATGTCTTTTCTTTCTCACCTGGATCACCTTTTGAAATTAGGCATTTAACTATTCATTCAACAAACAATATTTAATAGTTTGTAAATTGAAGCAAAAGATGGCGCAGTTGAAAATATACTCGAAACTTTTTTGATTCCAAACTTATTTACTTATTTTATTTACTTTCTTATTGTCAATATTTCATTGAAATTTATCAAAAATTGGCTGGAAATTTAATGATAAAACTGGAATAAACTTGCCACCTTCAAATAATACAAGTTTGATTTACAAATTTACAGGTTGAATTACTTTGAATCACGAAATGAAACTAAAACTTTATTCGAGGCAAACACAAGATACTTCGGATTGTAAATAATTAGCTAAATGATTGAAAGATTTCTTATGCGTCGATCTTGAGTTTAATTGCTCAAGTCTCCATAAGAACTTAGTAGATGACAGAATTTATAACGATGATTGTGTAAAAACCACAGAAACCCATGAATCTCAGGTAATTGTATCACTTTTGGGTTCATTGATCGTTGACCCAACAAAATGATAATGAAAAAGGGCAGAAAATGATGAATCATAATTGATGATAATAATTATGGATTGGCAAAGGCAACAAATATCAGATAATGTTATGAAGATAAACAATTTGAATAGAATTAAGAAACAATCAATTTTATTAAAGCTTAATTTTAATTTACCATTTCATGTCAAACTTAATTCAACAGCTAAAATTGAACGAGTCAAAATTATTGAGTATTCAAACCCAGCATCACTCAATTGTATACAAAAATTAACTTTCCTTAATGCAACTTCATATCCACAGCTTTCATTGTACATTGAAAGTCTGATGAAATTATTCAAATAATTTCATCGAAACTGGTTGTGTTTTCATGATCATCAAATGCTATTTCAATTCTGATTTTAGAGATTTAAAGGTTTCCAGAAATAATAGCAATCAGAATTATTCAACGATCGTTATATTTTTGTATTCATTTGATCAATTTTTCAACTTTTTTCTTACCGTTCAATTGACTAAATGATCATGATGTGAAAGAAAGATATTGATTTCTGACTGTTTTTACTTATTCCTTGATTTGTGTTTAATGGAAACAATGAAGTTTTATTCATTTTCCGATAGATCCTTCTAAGTGTCTTGTCTTTCTGAGTTATTCAATATCATATATCAGTTGAAATTCAGAACATTTGCCTTTACATTCGTAAATATCTGAGCAATTAATCTGTTCATTGTTTAATAGTTCACCATCCGTTATGACTGGGAATTGATTGCACTGATCTCACTGATTATCAGACCTTCATTATCACTTATTGTCAGTTTAGTTTCCGGATTCCAGGTTCTGTACTGATATTTTCATCTTCAGTTTCAATTGTGTAATTCAAGCTCAAGAATGACTTAAGGCAAGTGATCTTCTTTCATGGCTTTGGAAGTCTCTTTTGTTTCCATGAATCTCAACTCAATCCATCGGCTAAAGAACCTCATAAAATTAATATTTGGCAATATTGAAAAAAGTTTTTCGTTTTTGTAGCTTCGTTTTTCTGTCATTATAAATGTATTTTTTCTATGAATTAATTATGTCAAAATATCGCCTAATCTGGACTGAACATTTTTCTCATTTATCAGGTCACACTCAATTCGAATCATCCTCATTGAAAACATCGATATCTCATGATTACCACATTCAAATTAATTCTGATCAGTATCCAGGTGCTTCCTATTAATAATCCACATTGCTTTATTCACCATCAGTACTCATATCCTTATTGAGCAGAAACTTCTGGATCACACAAATTTCATGCTGAGACTCATGTAGCTTTATGTAATCATGTAAATTTGAAAGCTAAAAAACAAAATTATGTAAATCCTTTCCTCTGTTCTTTTAGATTTCCAATGATATCAATTTCAATAATATGCAGCATCTAGTGCAATCGATATCACGGTGCAGGTGATCGAAACACTTTTTTGAGTTACCGAGAAACCGGATTCTCTTCAGAAACTAATGGCTCCAAGTTCATCCTATGACTAATATCTTTTCATCCTAAACTGATTCTCTGAATGACAATCAGAACCCATTTTTGAACATCAATTTTCAAATCGCTAGCTATTATTGAGTTGGTCAAGTTATCAATAGACTTTGAAATCTTTGAAAAAACTGACCTTTGAAAGGTTTTCAGATAAATAATCTTTACATTTATTTTCACATTGCTTTACTGAATCATAAAATCAATCAGATTATATTGAAATCATTTTTTATATCTTATTTATCTTCCAAAGGTAGTCAACCTCTTTTAACAACATTTGCCTGACCTAACAACTTTCAATTTATGGTGAAGAAAGAGGAAGAAGAGAGTGAATGATGATGAATACAGTTTGAAGGGAAACAAAAGTAACCTGTTGTACCATTGGCATGAAACGGATTGTTAACGTTGAAACCTTAGTATCGCCTTTACTAGAGACTTTACAGCGTTCATTAACCTTTTACCTTATCATCATCATCTTCATTCTTGTTCAACATCTTGCAATGTTATTTTCCTTCATCATCATTATCATCATCTGGAGGATCTTACAGTTGACTTGATAGTAAACAAAGGCCTAACCTTTTCTACTTTTTTTCATTCTTCTTCTTCTCATTTTTTTTGGCCTCTTCAAGTTTTCTTGAGAAATGGACTTTAATGACCTTTCATAAAATCAAAATTTTCATCGTGAGTTTTCCAATGGAGAAGAAGAAGGAGAAGAAGATGATGATGATGATTATGGTGATGATAGTGATGAAGAATAGAAAAGATATTCATATTTGATTTGTTAGGTTACATAGAATTGACTGTGATTATCCAAAACTCAGTTTTCATGATGATGATAACAAAATTATTGCCGAACCTATTTGGCCTTATTTTCAATCATATTCACATTTATTCCTCATTTAAATCAACAAATGTTATCTTCATTTAATATAAGGTCAATAAACGTTATTTGCCTATTTATTCATCATCTTTTATTATCATCATAATTCATCAAAATGCGGCGGCATTAATCTTTTAAAAATTGCGCTCAAAAAAAATCTGTGCTAATTTAACACTTTATTTTCAATGTCAGCTGATAATGTCAGTAATTTTATAATAACTTTTGTCTATTTTTAATCTTTTGTCTGGATAACTATTATTGATTAATGTGTTGAAAATACGGATAACTATAATTGTTACAGTTAATAATCGAATTGCTACTTTTACTTTTTGTCGTTTATGTTATTTATATTGCATTTTTTAATTTAAAAATTGTTGCTATCTTGTTAATACTTTTGTGACTTTACTTTTCACTTGGTAAGGTTTAAAAATTTATTAATCTAATGCATTTTATTTCATGATGAGATTATGATAAAAGTTTTAAGAACTCTAAGATTATCTCAACCATGGAATTTAAGAATCTGTTTGAACTGAATCAAAGGTGAACTTGTGTATTATACAAGTTTCGATGAGTATGGAGGTTATTACTCTGTCTGGGATTACTATTACTCTGTGCTTTCTTTCAATGTGAGTATTTTATGCTTGTTGATTTCAACAAAAGTTATACTGAAAACTGGTTCATCTAATGCTTTTTTTCACATATTATTCAACAATCTTCACAGACGTTTTCAAAGTTCAAATGGTGACGGAAAAAAGAGGTGAATACAAGGGGAAAGAAGAGCATGCAAAGTTTCCAATGTAACTCTAAATGAATCAGCCGAAAGACAAGTTTTCTGGAAAATGATGTGAACCATTGACAAAGGGAACAACAATCTGTTTATTAACATGAACCCGAAACTCTGAGAGATTTTGTATTATAACAAGTTTCTTTGGATGGAACAAAGAAAGAGGAGAAATTTTTTTCTCCAAGAAATATCTCGCAACGTTTATCCTGACGAGACCTGAAAGGTTAAAGAGGACACTCCTGGTATCTATCCACACACTAACTATTCAGAGTACATCAGTAATATAATTTGGAGAGTCTGACAACCTTAAGGACAATTTATCTTGACGAATGATGAAATATTTTTTGCATTTTTTCTCATTGAAAATCCTAAGAAATGGATCTTTCATTTAAATCTTACCTTCTTCAACTCATCGTCACTATCATCATTTTAATGACAGGATCGTTATCTTTCACATCCTTTCCAAGAAAAAAATATTTTACAGCTAACATGCTTCACGTCAGTTGTAATGAGTACAGAATTTCATCAAATTTTTTTCTAACGTATGCCTGAGTCTTTATGTGGATACAATTAACACAAATGATACGATAAATTTTTCTCATACGAAAATTTTACTTCATTGACATGTACCATTTGACTAAAAATGCTTAGCAATACGAAATTAATCCACTAGCTAATCTGGATTGATCAAAAGGAAAGGCTGATTCAGATCCAGCTCGATATGATGTAAAGATTACATGATCCAGTATGATACCAATGGAAAGATTTTCAGAGTGTAAAAACCTGTGTCCGGATTGGGAATTAATTTATAGTTAACCTTAAAGATCAACAGATGATTTTTAAAGTTTTATCAATAAAAGCAGTTATTTCAAACCCATTTGAAAAACTGAGAGGTTTAATCTATGACAGAATTGATTGAATTTCTGATTTGATGAATTGTTCATGAATTCCTGTATACTGAATGCCTCCTGTAGTACTGTAGTCTTTTTTGTTACCTCACTGAAAACAGAATTTTTCATCTTTTCCTATTTTTGATTGAAACAAGGATTATGATAGTAATGATAATGAAATTGCATTTCCAGATTAAATACAAAACCATGCTTTCTTCTTGATGACCTAAATAGTGAAGTAAAAAAACCGGACAGATTCATCAAACTCTTTCTTCTCATCTTTCTAACCTTCTTTTTCATCGTCTCCATCATCATCTTCTTCTTCTTCTTGATTACTCTTCCCTGAATTTTGTTCACAAATAGTATGAAAAAAAGAAACTGTTATAATACATGTTTGTGTGTTAATTTTAATCAACACACCAAAACATGAAAATAATAAAATAAAGTGACCGTTCAGAGCCTCATCTAACATTAACATTAGACTTTTTCTTAGCCTTCTAACTTCACAATGCAACGGTAAATATAATAATAAATGTTAATTTTAATGATCCTGATGCTGATCATCATCATTATAATAGTATAATATGAAATAAAAATAGGTAACCCAGGATTGGTTGGGTAAGACAAAGATGAGGTAAAAGGTAGGAATGATGAAGACAATGAAAGAGCCACAAGATATTTCCATCTCCGGTCATGTTGGTTTTTTTACGGGTTAAATCGAGGAACCGGTTTAACCGGAGGAGATTGAAAACCCTGTTAGATGAGGATCAAGTTGAACAAAAAGGGATGAAAAAATGATGAGAGAGTAAGAAGAAGATTCTCAATAGATTATCCTTTGTTCGTAAAATGATAAATTTCAAGCTTGGTTAGTCCATTAAATATCAAGCAAAACCTCTTTTTTGTGAATCAATGAACAAGATGGACAAGAAATGAAATTGGAAAGAAAGAGCAGTAAACAAGATCGCTATCGATTTGACTGATTTAATCAAATTAGAGCAAACCTTTAGTTCACTTCCTTTGCATATAAGTTTGAACATTACAGGTGAATAACATAAGCATCGAAGCGTTTTCCATTAAAACCTGTAAAATAAATGTAAAGTCTTTATTAACTCGGTAAGATTTCAATGGTTTGTGCTTAAACTCACCGTTAAGAAAAATTGTCTTGTGATTACACTAAAGTCGCCTGCGCTTACACCATTATAAGGTCCGATAATACGGTCGAAAATTTCATAAATCTGTTGAATAATTGATAAAATAATAATTAAACACTGACACATTAAAACCAGAGGAGCTTACTTTGAAGAGCTCATTGTTGAAATTGGTAAATCGTCTCTTCAATAAAATCTGTAGGAAATATCTATAGAGCTTGATCGACTGAAAGAAAAGTGTTGGTAAATTGTAAGTAAGTTTTTTTTAGTTGATATAACAATGAGAACAATTAAACCAATTCTTACATCTTGAATAGGATCACCATCAAAATATAAAGCAGCTCCCAGCATAGCGAGAATAAGAAATCCCAGAGAACTGAGAATGTATCTGATAAGTATTGACTCGGTTGGAGCAATTATACCAAAAAATATACCCAGATCACCCACCATTGAGATGAACATGATGTAATGGAGGATGAGATACTTTAATGAACGGGACAGGGCATCAGTTTCATTACCCAAACTAATTGTTCGACTAACCAAATAACTAATATCAACATTTGCATTAGAAGCAGTCACTTTAACAATGGACCCTTTTTTAACCAATGACTTGTAGCGTACTAACATTAGAAGCGATATCAAGATGAAATAACCACCGATACAAGAAATACAATTAAACAAGTAAACCATAGGAAATGTTAAACTGATTGACCATAGAGATGAAGTAATTGTGAACACATAATTATGATAATAGAAAGGATTAGAAAGCAAAGGACCGTTTATCAGAAGGGTTATCATGAAAATGCCCCAGACTAGGAAACGGGAAAAAAAGATACTAATGATATGAGTGAGAGTACGAAAGGTTGCAAATGAAGAAGCAGTCAATTCATTTTGAAGTGAATTAAAATTGTCCAATCGACATTGATGAAAGTCGTATAACATGAATAATGATCCTGATCTTTCAGCCCAACGGAACCATTCAAAGATAATGTAAATATTGATCAGCCAAATAGTTATAAATAACGAAGCATAAGGTAGGACATTTGTACCAAACAGTGGATCACCTAAAATTAAATGATACCAGGAATTGTTGGTTGAAGCTAAAGCCAATCCTCTAATAATACTGATAACAGCAGTCAAACGAATAGCCCAACTAATATAATCAAACTTAACCGATGACTTTGCTTGTTTTGATTGGACAAATCCATAGTTAAGACAGCGAAACCATTTGGTGCGCTTTTCAAATACACTTAAAGCTTCGATTGTTGACTGTAACGGTTGATCTTTTGGATATCCAACAATATTGTAGATTATTTGTTTCAATAATAATAAAGCTTTTTTTGATGAACTATTGAACTTGAAACAAGTCAATTCCATCGCATTAATTTCAATAAGCAAGATTATTTTATTAAAAGCCGTAAGATAAATGAAAATGATCAACTTTAGTTGAATTCTAGAGAGTCCAACTAAATATGTCAGTAGCATTAATCAATATTATTTCGATGGCATTTTAATGTTCAATTTTCATTCCATTTATAACATGATTTTGAACAATTACGTTTTATTGATTTTATAATTTGGTGAAAATATTCAGTACTTTTAAAGATTAAACTATCATGAAACAGACTATTCTTATTATCGTAATGTTGAAGTGAATCAGATATTTCCGCTTTAGCATTATTTGTCTGCCAGTTAAACTTAACTGTGATTGCACTGAGAAAAGTTAATGATAATAACTAAGAAGGGACATTGGTAATGATTTATGAGCGATTTAAACGAGAAGTACAATTCTGGCAATTCACTTATGATTGTCAATCAATGCAGCAGTTTCATTGATCTATTCGTTGGCAGCAAGATTTACTATGAGCTGAATGCAGTATTATCAGTTTAAATGTTTCTCTTTTTATTGTCATTTTTCGAAAAGTCGGCGATTTTGACAGTTAATCTTTAAACTACTAGTTGAATGATCACGGAATTAATTTTTCAGTTAAATGTTGAGTTTCATGCAAGTTGGACTGAAAAAGGAATGATCAGATAGAAGATTTGATTGCAATGTTAGTTAAGAATTTTTATTTGTAATCAATCCGATATTTAATTTGTGAGTAAACTGAATTAAAATAATCTGAATGTCTTGATATTATCATTTCAATGAGGTTATTTCACTCTAAACTCACACAATTGATACAAAGTCAAAGTAATCATAGATTAACTTTCCGGTCTTTGGTCATTTGCCTCAATCAGATGCATGAGAAGGATGAAAATATCACAGGCAAAGAGAGGAGAGAGAGAGAAGGAAGAGATGAGAAAGAAGTGATAAAAAGATGATGAAGATAAGATGAAGAGAGGGTGAAAAAGGATGAAAAACGGAGAGGAAAAAGATTTGAGTGAATTTTGGGCAAACAAAAAATAACGTAACTAACCTATTCTCTGAGCGATGAACAAGAAGGAAGAACGAGTAAAAGAAAGAAAAATAGACACAAGAAGAGGATGAAAACGATGATGATGAGGGCAAATTAAAACAGGTAATGAAAAAAGAGAGAGAAGAGAAGAGAAAGAAAGATGAAAGATGAAAAAGGATCTCTTCCTCTTCTATGTTTGTGGCCTTACAAGGTTCTTGTTGAATCTCCTTTGGCTAAGAAAAATGTGACTCCCGCACAACCTGAGAATCAGGTTGTGACGATGAAATAGAAAGAGAAAGAGAGAGAAGAGAGAGAAGAGAGGAAGATCAAGTGTGTGTGTGTGTTGAGTGAGAAAGGCCAGAGTGAGCCAGGTAGAACGGCAAGAGTTAGAGTTTAAATGTTATTCAATCTGAATCTAGTGTTGAGTCTTGATGCTGTGACATATCGTCGAGGATCGCTTCTCTTTCTTATAGTTCACCGACTTTTCTCTCACATTTACCTGTTTCTTACCTTCTCCACCTCCTCCTCCTCATCATCCTCTTCATCATCTTTATCGTCATCGTCATCATTCCATTGCCGTTCAATCTCATTCTTTTTTGTTATTTCCAAATGTTAACTTGACATCTTTCCTTCAGAACCAAAAAATCAAAACAACCAAGTTAACCATTGCTTCTGTGTTCGACTAATTTTATCTTTTTTTGATTGTTCATCAAATGTATTGCTATCCACAATTAAGTCTATTATTAAGTTCAACTTCTAATCAATATTACCTCGTTAATAAATGGATAATATTATTCAATGTTAAAGGATAACATTTACAAATAATATTTATAGTTTTAAAACCATTGCTTAAGTTGTCTACTGTTGCCTTATTTTTGTTTTGTTTTGATTGTTTATTGTTAAAAAATTTTCTCATTTTTCTGTGAGTGCAATAATTATGTGAATGACCTGGCAATTTAATATCAACTCTGAATTCATGAAATTATATTACAACAGTCATTATTGGTGTTAACTGTCAGAGAGTCATACCAATCATTCCAATAAATTAGATGGACTTAAATCAATACGAATCGACCCAGAAGAGAGGATTAAGCGACTTGAAAAAAATTGATATCTACTGTAAAACAAAGAGTCAAATCAACAAAAAAGGCTTTGCATCGATAAAACTTTGATCACTCATCCATTATTTCATTTTGTGTGTTGACTAATTGTTGTTAAGCTAACCTGTTTCTGCTTACCAGCATTATCATTATAGCAACGTTGTTGATACCAGTGGCGTGTCAACGCACACAAATTTACGGCCAACGACCCTTAGTAACTTCACCAAACATCTCATTAACTGTGTGTTGACTCTGGTTTTATGAAATTACAATTATCCAGAGCCTTATACCAGAAAATATCAAACAAAATTGAACCCTTTCATTTTGTCCATGAGATTTAACCATTGTAATTATTGCGATCAATTTTTTAAACACATTGTTTAACATTTTTCTTCATATCTTTTTACCAACAATTTAACCTTTTCATAACACAATATGTTGTCATCAAATGGAGCCAATGGAGGTCTTCAAAAACCATTGCGATTACGACGAGTTAATCATTCAGATGAGGTTGTCTCGGGATTCAGTAAACTCCTTAAAACTGAATCCATGACAGATGTTACTCTAATATGTTCAGGAGGACAAACAATTAGAGCTCATCGTGTTATTTTATCAACTTTTTCACCCTATTTTAGGGCCATCTTTGAATCACAACCCTTCTCCAATAATCCTTGTCAGTATCCAGTTATAGTAATTAAGGATTTGGCTCTTAGTGAATTAAGAACCATTGTTGAGTTTATTTACAAGGGTGAGGTTTCAGTGTCAAGGGATAAGTTATCTGCTGTACTTCAAGCTGCCAAAGAGCTTGAAGTCTCTGGTTTATCTGATCTTAAAGTTGATGGTAACTCGTCTTCATCTACATCATCTTCGTCTTCAGCATCACCTTCAACAACATCCAATAATCATCATACAATCAGTGGAATAAACGGTGAAATTGAACTGCAGTCTATTCGTAATCACATCTCATCAATGAATAATGGTGGTTCCATTTGGAAACGATCTCATGAGGATCATTCATCAAACCATGGATCGGTTAATTCACTGTTCAACTTGGGTTACGAGACTCAGATGAAAAAATCCCGAGTAACTTTAGAAGGGCCTGATGGAATCGCATTGCTAGGTGATAATGGTTCTTCAATGGGCGATAATAATTCAGTTCGAAGTTTACTTCATCAACCTAACCGAATATCCCAAGAGCTTCAAAATATGAGATCGCTGCACAATTTTTCATCGATCAGTAAACAAAGGTAAGTTGTAAACTAAACATCCTCAAGATAGTCACAGGAAGTTAATTGCTCTAAGAACAGCTACATAGCTTTGTTCATTTACCGCCATCCATTTACCCCTAAAATTGATCTTTACCTACGAATAGAGAAAATTATATAATTAGTTCATTCAATAGAACTTGTGAAATTGAATTAGATAACTTGTATGCATTTTTTGGAGCTTAACTAAATCGTATGCATTCCAAACACATGATTAGGTTACTTGACAGGATATGATTGGATACAAAAAGATTTACCGTTAAACCGAGCAAAAAAGGCCAAATATTATTAGAACTAAATAAACTTGAAAATCAAGTTGGTTTGGAAAGAAATATAAAGTAAAATGTACATTAGACTCATTATTTGAAGATTTATTCGGTAAAAAAGATACTCACGAGAGCGCAAAATGAGTAATCATCATAATTATGTTTGGCCTTGGAACAGGTTGCAGGAAAGGTAGTTTTTTAAGGTTAAGAGATTTCAGCTTCTTCTGTTGAGCTTTTTCCCAAATTCCCATCAAGATTGTTTCAAATGTTGACATACGGGGTCGAGCACAATTCATTCATGGTTTGGTTTTATCTTTTAAGAGCTTTGATCATCTATGATTACTCTGTTGAGAATCCATCAAAGGCTTGGATCATGAATTTTCTTGGCAACTTTGAGCAATCATGATTTCAATTGTAGGAATTTTGGATGCTGGTATTGCTTCTGTTATTGTTTATAATAATGATGCAGTTTCCTATCACCACGTAGCAATTACCTCGGGGCTTTGCTGATTCCCGTACTGGTGAACCAGAACAGCACAAAGTAGTTGTATCATTGAATTTTATTTCTGCATGATTTCTGATGAGAAACCGTGTTTGAATTATTTCTATTCCTGTATGTTAGGCATTTTGTTAACGACTCGCCAAGAAATGTCAAAACTTCATAACCACTTTGTTAGCTGATAAGATATTGAGAGAAGATATTTCAAGATGAAACTTGAATTTAAAATTTTCTCCTTTTTTCTTTACAACTATCAGACAGCTTCTTTGGTTCCATTCTGAAGAAGTTTTTTTTTGATATGGTTTAACAGTAACACGAAAAATTTAACAGGTAATAGCTATTTCGGGCCTCGCTAAACTTTTTTGGCCAGATCATTAAAACAGCTTTTTTTATTATCATTGCCATTATATTTCTTCATTCATCCTAATTCCAGTTTCAGTTCTTTTCTCCGCCATTATTCCATTCTACTCCATCTATTTTTTATTCCGATTGTTCTTTAAGCTTAGTAACGTCTATATCAGCAGCTTTCATGATTCCTCCAAATTTATCCACATATTTCGTGTGTTTGCATCTTCCATTTGATAACATTTAATCTTATAAGATGTTTCAAATCTAGTCAAAATTGAATACAAGATGAATCTGGTTAGAGTTAAGAATAAGAAAAACTGTAAAACTACAGGCTTAAGGAAAGAAAGGTTACATGAAGAGGTGTACTCAAGTTGACGTTTCCTGTTAGATGTGTTGGCAAAAAATCTGGAAACAGTGAAAAAAGATGGCGGCCTTCTTCATGGACGATGTTGGTATATTATGGGTTACACGCCACAAACTTTAAAACCGGTTTACGGGTTTCTTTGACCTTTTGCATTCTTTTCCTCTTCAGTCCTCACCAACAGAAACTCACCATCCTTTTACTGATGTTTCAGGTTCAGTTTACTTTGCTTTACTTGATACAATGGATTCATAAAAAAAATTTCAGATGAGAATAAACTAAGTAAAGATGGATGAACAAAAAGAAGACACATAAATAAGGTCCAAGTTTTGATTCAATGAGCTCAGCCTTAGAATCAATGGAATCACCAATAAATGACCTTAATCGAAATTAAATGACATTTGATAGAAAGAAGCTGAAGAAGATTGAGTCAATTAAACAAATACAGAATATAAATCAAGAAAAAAAACACATTCTTAGCAAGGTCATAAAGTTTACTTGTCTTACTCAATCTGACTTACTGTTATGTTTCCCACAAAAAGCTTTAAAAATCTAAAGACAGTCACATGTTTCGATCATATGGTCCGAGTTGCTAATGGCAACATCAATGATACTCGCTAATGCAATATTGACTCTCAAAATAACAGATTACCAACACAAATTAAACCAAAGATTAATGTATTAATCTTTGAATTAAACAATAATGAATTGTGTGAGGCTCAACGAATGTTATAAAACATTGAATTTAGAAACAAATTTGTGCTATGTTCCTTACATGATGAAAAGTATGTAATGTTTATTATGTATGAACTTATGAATTCGATTATCCTGCCTTGTGTTTTTTCATGATTTACCATTCTTAATTCTTTTATTTTTCGCCCACATTGTTGTATTCTGGTCTTATTCTTATTCTTACTTTTTTCTTTCTTTTCAGACATTTAACTGTTGAACAACTCTATCAACAAAAGCAGCAACATATTCAACAAAGACAATTACTTCAACAAAAGATTAGAGTTCAGCAACAACAGCAACAGATCAAACAACAATTGTTGCAGCAGCAACAACAGTTGATTCAGAAAAATGTCTCACCCAAGAGTTTACTTCAACGATTTGCCGGTTCACCTCAAAGCAATGGAAGTAGCTTTAACCAATTTCAGGAAAAGATAAAGGCTCAAATGGCTGCCCGAAATGGAAATAGCTCGAATGATCAAAACAAAGAGGAAACTGAAGATGACAACAAAAGCAAATCAGAAGGCAATGATAACCCTAATGGAGCAGAAAGTAGAAATCAAGTTGAATCGACTGATGAGACTGTCGATGTTGATGGAAACACAGCCGATGAAGCTGAAGATTTAACCAATGCTAATGATGGTGATGAATCTGAATTGAAAGAATGTAGTGATGAAAGTAAAGAAACTGACGAAGAGCAAAAATCCAAAAGTCGACATAAGAAGTCTACTCCTAGAAAAACTGTCGCTTCTGATGATATGGGTGACTCTTACTCTACTGAGAACGCTCAAGGAGATGAAGAAGATGAAGATGGAAGGAAAAAAGAAGAAAATTATATGAATGATGGTGGGTCAGACGAAGATGATGATAGTCCAGTTATTTTAAAAGCAACAATCGATGATGTTAGTGATTACATTGACGAGGATGATCTAAACGAGGAAAACGATGATTATGAGACAAGTGGAGGTATTGATAGAGATGTTATATTCCAAAGGCAACAACAACTTAGATTACAACAATTACAACAACAACAAAAGTATCAACAACAAATGCAATTCCAATTACTCCAAGAACAACAAGAGGCCAAACTGCTTGAACTTCATCAACAATTACAACAAGCAACAACCAATGATACAATTGTACCAGATCAAGATGACTCTGCACCAGAATTGAGTTTAGATTGGCAAGAAGGTTTTACAGATGAAAGTTTCCCTTTGATAACCGATCTAAGAACAGGATCCGCAGCTTCTTTAACCTCAAACAATCGGTCTGGACTCGACAAGAATGTTTCTGATAATGATTCTACTTCTAATAATTGTAAACAAGCAATGCCTGATTTCCTCCAACCTCGAGGACCTGGTAGACCCAGAAAGGGTAACAAATCAAACGATATCAGTCCATGTCCAGAATGTAATAAGGTATTTGTCCGACCTGATGTACTTAAACTTCATTTCCGTAGTGTTCATCTCAATGAAAGACATCCTTGTAATATGTGTCCCAAAATATTCAAATGGCCGGGTGATTTATCTAAACACAAAAGAACCAAACATCCTGAAGCAATGGCAGCCCTTAATAATCAAAAAAACCAATCTAGTAATAGTTAACCTCTGTTAATGGAAATTAAAACGTAACAATTGTTAATTTAATTTAGTGTTGGCATCTTCACCATTTCATTTCTACATATTACTCTTCCATTCACTCATCTTGTCTCCATTTCATCTTATTCATTTTCTTATCCACCTGAATCATCCTGTTCATCGTCATGGCACCAAATTACGGGCTTCACTTCAAAGATTAATATTTTTATTATTGTTATTTTGTCTTTTGAAATTCTCTTCTTTAAGCTTCCATATAAAATCTTATGTATAGAAGACTCCAGGTTAATTGCCTCAAAAGATCTACTCTAAACGCATCCCAGGTTTCTTGAAACCATTAATATATATCTGATTATTATTTATAATTTTTTATTTCTACCAGAGTTTTGCAAGAAATTTATCAAATTATCAAACTTATACAAATAATATATTTTTTATTTTTGATGAAACAATGAAATTATCAAATTCAAACAATAGCAACTCTTAAATCCTAGTGAAAAACAAACAATAAGTCAATCATCACCCTATTGTTAGAAAAGACTTAATTGTTACTTGATTCTCAATTGAATCTCTTGAAGATAATTTTTTAAAGTAAATCAAATTTTTTGTATCACCAATTGCAAAGTCTAACTGATAACTGATTCCCATACTTGGGTCACCAAAAGTTAATGAATGTTTATAATTATAATCGCTTCTGCTTAATAAAGAGACTATTAATAAACATTCATATTTTAAACACATTCATTTATCAATTTATAATCATGAGCAAGACTGGAAAAAGGAAGAACCTAAAATTAAATGCTAATCGAATCTAAATTTATTTTTCTTTACTGTTCAGAAATAATCTAATTCCGATCACTTCTCTAAAAATTGCGACGATCGCAATTATTGAGCTAATGTAAAAATATAATTATTAGACTAACAATCTTCAGAAACAAACAAAAGGATAATAATTCTGTGAAGAATGAAAATGTTGTAAATTGATAATTTCATGAAAGGTATATTCAAATTCAGAATACATTAAAATGTGTATGGAATGTGCGATTTAAGCATTTATTTTGTAGCATCTTTATATCAAAGCATGATCCAATTAAATATGAAATAAAATGATTATGAATTTTCCAAGAGCAGGTTTGATCACGTCCGATGAGCCTTAATTTCCGGCTGATTTAATGATTCTCAATATCACTCCATTAAGGTTACTGATAATTGGCATTCAAGAAACAGCGCTCATTGATTTCACCAATAATTTGAAAAAAAAATCAATAAAATTGCAGAAAGTTAGGTAATATGTTAATTAAGTTGGTTGAATTCAGTATTGACAATGAATTGTCATATCTTGGTAATGTATTTTAGCACTCAAATGCTAGCATATGTTAGATTTTCAATTGTTAAGCTTTGTTACATTGTTACAATTGAATTAAGAGACGATTGATAGAGTTTTAGAGAAGTCAATTTAGACAATTTTTGTTTGATTGATCTTTCAAATATTCACTTAATGATTAAATTAGGTTTATTTAGATGTTATTTAACAAAGCATCTGAATCTCTAACCCTAGACTTAATTTAAAGTCAAATTGAATAGGATAACAGACAATGAGAACTTATTCAGATGCTGTGAATTTAAATTAATCTTCCTCATTGCACCTTTTTACCTGAAAATTGGAATGAATTTGTCATGAAAAATTCTGAGCTGCTTTCAATGCAGCTCTTGGTCGTTACTTATCTTTTGGTCACAGTTTAATAATACAGTCACGGTTGTTAAAAAAGCCACAATCACAATTATCCCATTCATACACAAATTGAAAAAATATTGATGGGCAAAATAAATGGGCAAAAACGGGTAAAAACTAATTTCTTGCAAATTTAGACTCTGTAACTTTGTAAAGAATTAAAAATTGTATCCTTTTGTGCGATTTATAAATTTCTCTGATCAATAATTTTCGAAAAAATCGAGTTCAAAGTTGAAACTTCGATCTCTTTTTGTACAATAATGGAAGCAGATTTTTTCATGAAAATTAATATTCCTGAGGAATTTTTCATGGTTAATCGAAAGATCTACTTATTTTACGCAATAAAGATTTTGGTTTCTGTAAAACTTCGATTCTTCGATTTCCAGTTAAACCGATCGCTATCTGTGACCGAAAGAGTTAGCGAGCTGAAACTTATTATTTGTGCATAAAAATTAGTTGTACCCATCATGGATTGAATACTTTTTTAAATCTATCAACAGTTCTCTTGATTTTGGACATTGACCAGTAAATTTTGAGCCACGATATTTCGAGAATGGCATCACTTACAGTTATCATTCTTTCGCCAATCCATTTCTTTGCTGATTAACAATTTAATTCAATGCAATTAATTTTCATTAGCTCATTCGGGTTATTAAGTTTGAGTTGTAAATGAACGAACAACAACTTATTTAACAAACCAAGCTCATCTCAACCCATTTCTTGGTAAATAAACCAATTTTCTGGTTAAACTTGCAAATGAAAGTCTACCAAAGAGCCGAAAATTTGAATTAAGAGTTGAGAATTGCTGGGTTTGTAGGGACATAAAAACTGTGTCCATTGGTACTATTAAATAGTTCATCAGGTAAACAGTTTTCTAAAAAATCGAGGTCAAAGTTGAAACTTGGATCGACTTTTATTCAGCTGTGGAAGCAGATTTTTTCATAAAACTCATCCAACTGATGTAACTTTTGACGGCCAACCAGAAAATGGTCTTATTTTGAGAAAAAAACATTCCGTGTTTCTGAAAAACAGATCAGTTCAATTTTCAGTTAAAGCGATCGTATTCTATGACCGCAAGAGTTAGAGAGCTGAAACTTATTATGCATTTGTAAATATTGTTGGTTCACATCAATGACAGAAAAAATTTTTCAATTTATCAAAAGTTCTCATGATTTTGACCATTGTTCTAAAAACTCTGAGCCTCAATATTTCGAGAATGGCATCACCTACAATCATGATTCTTTGACTGAACATTAGATTACACCATAGACTATAATAAATGAAATATTGAACCATTCAAGATGCTACAGAAAAAGTTGTAGCATTCTTTTACTTATGTTGCCAGATTTGAGTTTGATTTATAAAGTTGATTAGTTTGCTTATGCATTAGAAGGTTCTTCATTATTAAATCAATTAGCTCAGATTTTATTCGGTACTCATTTTTGATATTTTGTCCTATTCGATTCGTTCAAAGCATTCTTCGATCCTTAGAAATCAGTTTTACCCAATTAAACGATGGTAAACCAACATCTTTGTCAAATTATTCATTGAAATTCGATGTGTAAATAAAAACGAGTCGAATAACTTTGACAAATAATTGTTAATTGTTAGTAGACTGAATAAACATTTCAAAAGATGTATCACTATTAGCTGTTCGTCTCTTTATTTAGCTCTTAGGAAATACTCTCTTCGAGGTTAGTTTCAAAAGTGTTGGAATCAAGTGAAATTGTTTCCAACGTCAAATCTAATTGTGATTATTATTGAATTGATATTGTTATATTTTGTGATTGAATTGATGATGGATAAAAAACTAATAGTTTTACAATTTTATACACTGGTAATAACGATTTTCCAGTTATCGGTAATTCAACTTTGTTCAGGTGAACTTCTAGGCTCTATTTTTGGTTCTCCGTTGGTAACTGACCTTCAAAATGACAGGATTGATGTTTTGAATAAACTTTTGTCTCCGAAAGTGTTGCCAGTGGGCGGTAATGTTGTTGCGTATGAACTGCTACAAACATTGAGCACGCGAGCGATTCAATCTGGAATCTTTGATACTGTCGGTCAATTTGGAACAGTAGTTAGATCATTTCTTGGACCATTAACATTACCGTATTCACTTGATTTCGATAGGGCGGCCAAAACAGAACGTATGTATGATTATGTGATTGTTGGTGCTGGATCTGCTGGGTCTACATTGGCTGCTCGATTGACAGAGGATGAAGATGTTACCGTATTGGTTATAGAAGCAGGTGGAGAAGAATCTCATTTTAATAATGTTCCGATATTCGCAGTGTTAACACAAAGAACTGACATCGATTGGGGATATTATTCTGTACCTCAAACTCGATCAGCTAGAGGTTTGAATAACAAACAAATTCCAGCGTCTAGAGGTAAAGTCGTCGGTGGTTCTTCATCCATAAATCTCATGATTTACAGCAGAGGAAATCCAATAGATTATGAGCGATGGCAAGAGTTAGGTGCCACAGGTTGGAATAGCTCAGCTATGGATCCATACTTCGTCAAAATGGAAAATACGACAGATCCAACAAGTCAACCTGGTTATCACGGCACCACTGGACCCTTAACTATATCAACCGTCAGTGAAACTTTTCCTGTTGATTCAGCTTTTCATGAGGGACTGAAACAATATGGTCTCAAGATTGGAGACTATAATGCCAATGATCAAGAGCGATTTCAGTACTCTCCATTTACCATTCGAGATGGTAGACGTTGTTCAACTGGACGTGCTTATTTAGGACCTGCTTCTTCTCGTAAAAATTTGGATATTCTGCTCTTCTCACGAGTGACTAAAATTATATTTGATGATGATAAGCGAGCGATCGGAGTTGAATTTACAAACAGTGAAAAAGATTACCAAGTTTTTGCTCGAAAAAAAGTGATTATCTCTACTGGTGGAATCGCAACTCCTCAACTGTTGATGTTATCAGGAATCGGACCGAGGGATCAATTGGAAAAATTCAATATTCCAATAGTCCATGAGTCTCCTGGAGTTGGCAATAATTTACAAGATCATCCATTTACCTTTTTCTTGTTTACGACAAAGGCTGATACTAGCATTTTGCTTGCGCGTGATCTTATTCCCAATTTGGCTGTATATTCAGCAACTCATAAAGGAAGGTTCGCATCATCTGGTGCAAACGTAGTTGGCTTTTATAGAAGCAAATTTGCTAATGATTCAAGACCTGATCTTCAGATCTACGAATTTGCTTATTCCTTTGGAGGAGGAGCGCCAGATTTTTATTTAGGTAATTACCAGATCTCTTTAATTCAGTTCAATGTTTAACAGCAGTTTTTTCCTTTCAGGTTATATTTTTAATTTCGATAGACAGACGCTTGTAAATTATGCCTTGCCAAATACATTTAGTGATGGAACCGCGTATGTGATAAGTTTAGTTAAACCTCGAAGTACTGGTACAATTAAATTGGCTTCTGATAATATCCGAGATCCTCCTTTGATTGACTTCAACTTTTTCACTGATCCTCGCGATCTCGATGCTATGGCTGAAGGATGTAGATTGGTTCTTAACATATCAATGACACCATCAATGCAGACTGTTGAACCAAGACGTTACAATTCAACATTGCCTGGTTGTGAACAATATCCACTCGACTCAAATGATTATTTAAAGTGTCTTATCCAAACGATAACTTACACACTTTGGCATTCAGTTGGCACAGCTAGCATGGGTTTGGCTAGTAATCCATTGGCTGTTGTTAGCCCTAATCTTCATGTTCATGGTGTAAAGGATCTCATGGTTGTTGATACATCTGTAATGCCTGCAATAACTACAGGAAACACCAACACACCTACCATAGCAATAGCCGAAAGAGTAGCTGACATGTTAAAAGGAAGAGTATTGAGAGCTAAAAGTCTTCCCTACACTGATGAATATGAATATATAAATGATTATGTTCCCTATCAAATTGATGATTAAGTTCAAAGGACTTAAACAATAATTGAAAAACAAAATAAAGTAACACTTTTAGCGTCAACTAGACCGACTTTATGGCTGCACCATCATCTGTTTGCAGTTTCAAGATACTTTGATATATTTCTCTTGATTTTGGCCATTGGCCTAAAAACTTTGAACCTCGATATTTCGATAATATCATTACCTACAATCATCATTCTTTAATGAAACATTAGATTGCATTGTGTGCTATAATATACTGAAATATTAAATTATTCAAGATCATACAGAAAAAGTTTTAGCATTCTTTTACTTATGTTGCCAGATTTGAGACTTGATTCAAGTTAAATGGCTTCTCAAACATGAATCTTATGTGTTAGATGTTTGCAAATGAATTCAAGTTACTCAGAGGGATCGATTTGTTTGCAAAGTGATACAATAATTATGCCAAAAGCCCTTGTTGTAGATATAATAAAAAAACATCGATTTTGTCATTTTTCATGCCAGATGGATGAAGGTAAGACCTCGAGCAATATCTCTATTGGTTCATTGGTTCATCTCTATTCCCGAAAATATGCTACAGATTACTTTAGTCACAACTGTTACTTTAGACAGCTGCTGTCTTGGACCAATTGCGTCTCCTTACTCGCTGGATGTTGATCGACCATCCAACAATAACAATACATATGATTATGTGATTGTTGGAGCTGGAGCTGCTGGTTCAACAGTAGCTGCTCGATTAACAGAAGAGTGTTCGCGTCTTAGTTATTGAAGCTGGTGGAAAGGAGAATAACTTTAACAACATTCCTCTATTTGCGCTGTTACAACAAAGAACGCCAATCGACTGGGGATATTTTTCAACACCTCAAACTCGATCAGCTCAGGGTTTAAAAAATCATCAAATTTCAACATCTCGAGGTAAAGTAGTTGGTGGCTCTTCATCTATAAACTTCATGTTATATGTAAGAGGCAATCAATTAGATTATGATCGATGGCAAGAGTTAGGTGCTGCAGGTTGGAATAGCTCAGCTATGAATCCATACTTCGTCAAAATGGAAGATTCAAGAGACTCGAAAAGGGAACCAGGCTACCATGGTACTAAGGGTCCAATGACAATCTCAGAACTAAACGATCCTTTCGAAGCAGACACAGCTATTTTAGAAGGAGCCCGTGAATATGGGTTTAACATTGGAGACTACAATGGTGCAGATCAAATGCGATTCCAATATGGTTCACATTATATTCGAGATGGAAGACGCTGTTCAACTGGTCGTGGTTACTTAGGACCTGCTTCTTCTCGTCGCAATCTGGATATTCTGTTGCATTCACGAGCTGATAAAATTATATTCAATGGAAAGCGAGCGATTGGAGTTGCATTTACAAGCAATAAGAAAGACTATCAAGTCTTTGCTAGAAATGCAGTCATCATTAGTACTGGTGCAATAGCAACTCCTCAACTGTTGATGTTATCAGGAATTGAACCGAAGGATCAATTGGAAAAATTCAATATTCCAATAGTTCATGAGTCTCCTGGAGTTGGCAATAATTTACAAGATCATCTATTCACCCTTCTTCTCTTCAGGACTAATTATGGGACAAGTTTTGCAGTCGAGCGAGTTGATACTGTAAAAAGTTTAGTTGAATATGAAACGTCTCATACTGGACCCTTTGCATCCTCGGGATTGAATGTGAACGGATTCTGGAGAAGCAAATATGCAGATGATTCAAGACCAGATATTCAATTTCAAGCACAGAGTATTAGTTTGGGAAACGCACTTTCAAGTTACTACTTAAGTACGTATAAATAAATAATCCATTTCTTTTGATATTCTAATAATTCTAATACTCTTTACATTTAAGGTTATCTGTTCAATATAAATAGGGAAACTTACGTTAAATATGTTTTGCCCAACACCAACAAAGATGCGACCATTATACTAGTGACCTTAGTTAGGCCTCGAAATACTGGTACAATTAAATTGGCTTCTTCTGATATCAAAGATTCTCCTTTGATTGACTTCAACTTTTTCACTGATCCTCGTGATCTGGATGCTACAGTTGAAGGATGCAAATTGTTTCTCAACATATCAAAGACAGAGGCTATGAAATCGATCGGAGCAGAGCGTTTCGATTCCCCACTACCTGGTTGTGAACAATATCCACTCGACTCAGATGATTATTTAAGATGCCTTATGCAAACGCTAACTTTCACTCTCTGGCATTCGATTGGCACAGCTAAAATGGGTTCTCGTGGTGATCCAATGGCTGTTGTTAGTCCTGATCTTCTTGTTCATGGTGTGGAGAATCTCATGGTTATCGATACATCTGTAATGCCTGAGATCACAACGGGAAACACGGCTACTCCTACCATTGCAATAGCTGAGAGAGCAGCAGATATGATAAAAGGAAGAGTATTGAGACCTCAAAGTCTTCCATTTACTGATGAAGATGATATAATTTCCGATTATGTTCCATATCGAATTGATCATTCAATTTAAAGTATCAATCTTTAATATAAAATAAATGTGCTTTAACATCAAATAGACTACTACTAGAGATCAACTATCATTTTTTATGCTCAAATCTTGTCGTAGGAATAGACTAGAACAGACTAAAAAGTCGACCGGTATTTAGTTATATCATATGATACGCCCATGATAAAGTCTAATAATTCAAATATAAAATGATAAAAATAATATTATACAAAATTCAGTGTAATTATATCGGAAATTTTTAATACATAATGTATTATGGTGTAAAGCATATTTCGTGGTTGATGCATACTTTCACTTCAAAATTAAGTTAATCCTGAGCTGAACTTAACATCTAACCCTAAAAAATATTTGATACATTTGATGCTTAATTTTATATTAGTAATTGAATGCAAATAAAAATTAATCTAAATAGTTTTACAGGTGTTTCTCGGATTCCAAATACAAACTGTTTACAAGCAAATGATTTAGACAATCAATTCGATTGCAAAGCGATTCAAATGTTTTATATTTTAAACATAACTGTTATAACAACTTTATTGTTTAATTCCTTTATTGAGGAAGAGATTAACTCATTTACTCTCTACCTATGAATTATCATGCTTTAATTGCCATTAACTTTACATTGAATCAATTTGCACACAAAAGTTATAATTTACTGCACTTGTTAAATGCCAAATGTGATGCCACGATTTGCATTTGAGTCAATCTATTAATTTACAGTAAATCATCATTAACCCAAAGATCTAACATTGTAAGTCTATTTCTTCAAAATGAACATTTCAGTGATTGTATTTCAATTTACTTTACTGTTATCAGTCCATTTATTAGGGGCTCAATTTTCAATACCTTCAATAACTTCAGAAATAACTAAATGGCGTGATGTCAGGATTGAATTTTTTAACAAATTTTTAAATTCGATCCCGATCCCAGAAAAAGCTTCGAAGCAAGTGTTACTGCGAAAAGTATCTGGAAAAGCTTTCAACTCTGAACTGATTGACGCTGCAAGTCAGTTTGAGACAATAATTGCTTCACCACTTGGACCAATTGCGTCTCCTTACTCACTTGACTTTGATCTACCATCCAACAAGAACAATACCTATGATTATGTGATTGTTGGAGCTGGAGCTGCTGGTTCAACAGTAGCTGCTCGATTAACGGAAGACCCGAATATTCGTGTTTTAGTTATTGAAGCTGGTGGAAAGGAGAATAACTTTAACAACGTTCCTCTATTTGCTTTGTTACAACAGAAAACTCCAATCGACTGGGGATATTATTCTACACCTCAAACTCGATCAGCTCAGGGTTTGAATGATGATCAGATTCCAGCGTCTCGAGGTAAAGTCGTCGGTGGCTCTACCTCTATTAACTTCATGTTGTATGTTAGAGGCAATCCATCAGATTATGATAAATGGCAAGAATTAGGTGCCACAGGTTGGAATTACTCAGCTATGGCTCCTTACTTCGTCAAAATGGAAGATTCAAGAGACTCGAAGAGTGACCCTGGCTACCATGGTACTAAGGGTCCAATGACAATCTCAGAGCTAAACGATCCTTTCGAAGCAGATACAGCTCTCTTAGAAGGAGCCCGTGAATATGGTCTAAACATTGGCGACTACAACGGTGCAGATCAAATGCGGTTCCAATATGGCTCGCATTACATTCGAGATGGTAAGCGATGTTCAACTGGTCGTGCTTACCTAGGACCTGCTTCTTCGCGTCCAAATCTGGATATCTTTTTGTATTCACGAGTTAATAAAGTTATATTTGATGGAAAGCGAGCGATTGGAGTTGAGTTTACAAACAGTGAAAAAGATTATCAAGTCTTTGCTCGAACAAAAGTGATCATCTGTGCTGGTGGAATCGCAACACCACAACTATTGATGTTATCAGGCATCGGACCGAGAGATCAGTTGGAAAAATTTAATATTTCAATAGTTCATGAGTCTCCAGGAGTCGGAAATAACTTACAAGATCATATATTCACGATTCTTTTCTTCAGGACTAATTATGGGACAAGTTTCGTACCCGACCGAATCGATGCTGCAAAAAGTTTTGTTGAATATGTAACGACTCATAATGGATCCTTTACATCCTCTGGATTGAATGTAAATGGGTTCTGGAGAAGCAAATATGCAGATGATTCAAGACCAGATATTCAAATACAAGCAGAAAGTCTTGGCTTAGGAAACGTTCTTGCAAATTACTATTTAGGTGCAATTGAAAATACATTTCGTTTGATATTCTAATAATTCTCTTTCCATTTAAGGTTATCTGTTCAATATTGACAAACAAACATTGCTCAAATATTTTATGCCTAATGCCGAAACGGATGGAACAATCGTACTAATGACCTTAGTTAGGCCCCGAAATACTGGTACAATTAAATTGGCCTCCTCTGATCCTAGGGATCCTCCTTTGATCGATTTCAACTTCTTCACTAATCCTCGCGATCTTGCTGCTATGGTTGAAGGATGCAAATTGGTTCTTAACATATCAAAGACACAGGCAATGCAATCAGTGGGAGCAGAGTTTTTCAATTCCCCACTTCCTGGTTGTGAACAATATCAATTCGAATCAGATGATTATTTAAGATGCCTTATTCAAACGCTAACTTTCACTATCTGGCATTCGATTGGCACAGCTAAAATGGGTTCTCCTGATGACCCAATGGCTGTTGTTAGTCCTGATCTTCTTGTTCATGGTGTGGATAATCTCATGGTTATTGATACATCTGTAATGCCTGAGATTCCAACAGGGAACACGGCTGCTCCTACTATCGCATTAGCTGAGAGAGCAGCAGATATGCTGAGAGGAAGAGTACTGAGACCTCAAAGTCTTCCATTTACTGATGAAGATGATATAATTTCTGATTATGTTCCGTATCAAATTAATGATTAAGTTTACAGGACTTAGACAATAATATGAAATATTATACAAAATAAAATTACACTTTCAGCATCAACTAGATCGACTTTACAGCTTCACTATTATCCATTTGCAGCTTTAAGAAACTTTGATCTTTTAGCCTTCGAAACGCTAAGTTTGTTTTTAAATACACAATCAAATCAATTTCCACAATTGGTACAATTGAGAAAAACAGATAAAAATTAATTTTTGACTTACTTAGACTGAGTTGGTTTGTGTGGACATAAAATCTGAGTCCATGAATAATTTCAAAATTTTCTTTCAGGAACAGTTTTCGATAAAATCAGGTTAAACTTTGATCGCTTTTTGTGTAATTAGGGAAGCAGATTTTGCTATGAAACGCATTTTAATGATGTGATCTTTGGTGAACATCACAAGAGTACACTTATTTTGAGAAATAAAATTCACAACAGATTAGTTAATCGTTGATTAATGATTACTCAAACTCATGATGTGCTTGAAGGATATTCATTAGTAAGTAAATTCGTTCATTATTTCACGAAAATTGCAATAAGTTGAAAGTTTAGTGCAATTATCATGGAAATAAAGCAAATATAATAATTGTGATTGAAGACAAATAAAGTTAATTTTACTAGCTCTAAATGTGTTTCTCCAACTCCACGAGCCAATTGAATGAAAATTCTGAGTTAATATTTACAGTAGTTTAGAGTATTTAGAGTAGTTCGATAACTTGCTGATTTTAATAAGTAAATGCTTCAGAACAATCAATTTATTTGTAAAGTGATTCAAATATTTTAAACAGTTTGAATATTCATTTACACATATCTGTGTCATTCATGTTTGGACAGTTAGTTTTGAATCCTTTGAATAAATCTTTTAATGGTCAAAATCTAGTGATTCCTATGACTTGTTCAATCTTCAATAGTTTCAAATTGAGTGGGATGAAAATCATAATAATAGATATAAACAGATATCAAATAATAATTTAAATTACCTTAACTGTATTGTGCAGAAGCATTACTACATGCAATATACAAATAAAGAGCGTTTGAATAAACTTTTTGTAAATTCATCGACTCATCATGAATATAAAATAATAAATTAATTGCAAATTTTATGCACTTTAAACAGTTGTTAAGGAGAAGATTAAATCATTGGCTGTCTACCCATGAGTTCAAAAGTTTTAAATACCATTAACTTTACCTCAAATCACTTCAAAACATTAAGCGACAATCTTGTCGCTACATTGATTATTAGATCCATTGATAAAAGTCTACTCCTTCAAACATTATGAACATTTCATTGATTATATTTTATTTGACTTTGTTGTTAACAGTCCAGTTATCAGTGACTCAATTAAACGGTTCACCGTTGGTTCCATTGGTAACTCCATTTCAAGATGTCAGTATTGCATTTTTTAAACAATTTCTCGATTCGATTCCAGTCTCAGGAGATGTACCTGATTACGAATTGCTACAAAAAGTATCTGGAAAAGCTTTCAATTCAAAATTTTTTGACACTGCAAGTCAACTCGGTACAATAATTGCTTCACCTCTTGGACCGATAGCGTCTCCTTACTCGCTTGATGTTGATAAACCATCCAACAATAACAATACATATGATTATGTTATTGTTGGAGCTGGAGCTGCTGGCTCAACAGTAGCTGCTCGATTAACGGAAGATCCGAATATCCGTGTCTTAGTTATTGAAGCTGGTGGAAAGGAGAATAACTTTAATGTCATTCCTTTGTTTGCTTTCTTACAACAAAAAACGCCCATCGACTGGGGATATTACTCGGTACCTCAAACTCGATCAGCTCAGGGTTTGAACAACAAAAAGATTCCAGCGTCTCGAGGTAAAGTGGTCGGTGGCTCTACCTCTATTAACTTCATGTTGTATGTTAGAGGCAATCCATCAGATTACGATAAATGGCAAGAATTAGGTGCCACAGGTTGGAATTACTCAGCTATGGCTCCTTACTTCGTCAAAATGGAAGATTCAAGAGACCCGAGAGCTGAACCAGGGTACCATGGTACTAAGGGTCCTATGCCAGTGTCAGAAATACAAGATCCTTACCCAGTAGATGAGGCTTTTTTGGAAGGTTGTCGTGAATATGGTCTTAACATTGGAGACTACAATGGTGCAGATCAAATGCGATTCCAATATGGTTCACATTATATTCGAGATGGTGAACGTTGGTCAACTGGTCGTGGTTATTTAGCACCTGCTTCTTCTCGTAAAAATTTGGATATTCTTTTATTCTCACGAGCGACTAAAGTTATATTTGATGATGAAAAGCGAGCAATTGGAGTTAAATTTACGAGAAATAATGAGAATTATCAAGTTTTTGCCCGAAGTAAAGTCATCATCTCTGCTGGTGGAATCGCAACACCACAACTGTTGATGTTATCAGGAATTGGACCGAAAGATCAGTTGGAAAAATTTAAAATCCCAACAGTTCATGAGTCTCCTGGAGTTGGCAATAACTTACAAGATCATCCATTTACCTTTCTTTTGTATAAAACAAATCTCGGGACAAGTTTTGTAGCTCCGCGTTTAGATACCGCAAAAAGTATCGCTGAATATGCATCGTCTCATAAGGGATCTTTCACAACACCTGGATTGAATGTAAATGGATTCATGCGAACTAAATATGCAAAGGATGAGAGATCGGATATTCAAATACTCGAGTTTAGTTATATCATTGGAGGAGCACTTCCAAACTTTTATTTAGGTAAATACGAATTGAATCCATTTCGTTTGCTAATCCAACAACCTTCTTTCAATTTAAGGTTATCTGTTGAATTTCAATCGACAAACCTACTTTAAATATTTTTTGCCTTATTCCGGAAGCGATGGAACCATGTATGCAGTAAGTTTAGTTAAGCCACGAAACACTGGTACAATTAAATTGGCCTCTGCTGACCCTAGAGATCCTCCTTTGATCGATTTCAACTTCTTCACTGATCCTCGTGATCTTGGTTCCATGGTTGAAGGATGCAAATTGGTTCTTAACATAACGAAAACAGAGGCCATGCAATCAGTCGGAGCTGAGCGTTTCAATTCATCATTGGGTGATTGTGACCGATATGCATTTGACTCAGATGATTATTTAATGTGTCTTACTCAGACGCTAACTTTCACTCTCTGGCATTCGACTAGCACAGCTAGAATGGGCTTTTCTGATGATCCACTGGCTGTTGTTAGTCCTGATCTTCATGTTTATGGTGTTAAGGATCTCATGGTTATTGATACATCTGTAATGCCTGAGGTTCCAACAGGGAACACAGCTACTCCTACTATAGCATTAGCTGAGAGAGCAGCAGATATGCTGAGAGGAAGAGTATTGAGACCTCAAAGTCTGCCATTTACTGACGAAGATGATATAATTAACGACTATGTGCCCTATGAAATTGATGATTAAGTTCATAGGACTAAAACGATTAATATGAAACACAAACATCAAATTCACTTTTAACTAAACTAGATTGACTTTATAACAGGTTTTATTATATTATTATATTTCGTGCTTCACAAAAATTTCGGGTCAAATTATCAAAACAGATTTTTAATATTCTTGCAATTATATTTCTTTCTTCGTCCAGTTAAGGCTATTTCACGCGCAACTACGAAATGGTGACTGTATTAAACTTTACGAATTAAGTTATTGAGTGCAGAGACACTAATTAAGGGAAATTAGTTTTTTATTTAAGCAAATTAAAAAAGATACATTCCAATCTAAATTAATTATTTAGATCAATTTGAAATTCGGTAATACACAGTATTTTGGGCGTTACGTTATCAAAACGAATTAGTTGAGCCAATTCATTAAATTAAGCAAAAATTGATTCCACAACATGATGAATAAAATATGATTAGATTGTCATGAAACTTCCTGATCAGAAATTGTCAATGTTATCCTGTTAATTTTTTCTTTAACTAATAGAGTACCAAATAGCTTAAATTTAAGCTTTTGATTAACCCAATCAAAGAACCAATTGACAATTTCTTGGTTAAAAAGTTTTTCTACACACAATTCAAGTGAGAAATTGTTGATTTAAATAATTTACTTCAAAGGACAGAATGATTATATTCATTTTCTCGATATCGATCAAACGACAGTTAAAAGTGAATCATTAACGCTTGTTTGATTGATAATGGAGGATAAAGTGGTTAATGCAGCAAGAGTTTGGGTGAGGTTGGCATTAATCTCATCTTCGACTGTATCTGACTGTGACCTTCCAACCCTAACCCCTGAATTTGCAATTGAAGCATCAGAAGATGGTGTTGAAGACGAGTTAATTTCAGTAGCATTGGCAGTTGTTGCCAAAGGTTTTTCGGTGTTGAATAAGGCATCAATTATGGTGGACGAAGATGATGAAATTTCAATTATACCCTCGGTGATTGTGCCATTAGACTCCATTCCTTCTTCAGATATGTCTCTTGGTGAATCGGTAGCATCTTCCTTGATTACTGGTGCAACTGGTGAAGAGGGTGAAGCTGAAGTAGCATTCAAAATTTGTTTATCAATATCATCTTTTGGAAATTGAATGGATGAAGATTTATTTCTTTCTTGATCTGGATTATTTGGAGATTCTGAGTCCAACTTTACTGATTCTTCCTCTGATCTAGCATTTCTCAAATTTACCATTTCCACGGTTGTTGTCAACTCAACTGGTGGTAAAGTAGTATCCGAAACTGCCACAGAACCATTGATATTTACGGGATCAGGGATAGTTTCATTAGTAGAAGTTGAATTTAAACCTTCGGCACTTATAACAGGGACTTTAGTAAATAAAGACAACATAACATAATAAACACAAATACGAATTAGATTTTTTAACATTTACAAACAATAACAATACTAACCAGCATTAATTGTGGTCACAAGGTTGAGAAGCACAAAGGATAGAAAACAATTTTGCAAAGTTAAAGACATTTTGAACAAAATTGGTTGAGATTGGAAATATCGAAGAAATTTTGTATAAAAAATTGTTGGTTTGCTTGGAATCAAGTTCGGCGTGAAGTTGAAGCTGTAATGAAAGGTATCTGAATGTCTGGACTCACTTTATCAATCAAACTGAGATGAGACAAAGTTGTAAAAAGAATGAGAAAGTGAGAAAACGGGAAAGAGAAGCAAAAGTTAGATGATGATGAATATGAATATAAGGTAAGAATGATGATGCATTAGTTTAGGGAATGATAGCCTTGAATAAAAGAGATAAAATTCAAACATCCAGTGTTTTAGTCCAAATCTTACAGTTAGCCCTTTTTGACTCTTATTCATTCTTCCTCTTCATTACTTAACCTAACATCTAGTCAAATTTAATTTTCAACCCAATATATCGACAAAAACGTCAACTCTTTGATGATCAGGATGTCCAAGATAATCGGGACAATCAGTGTAATAAGGAAATGATGCACCAAAATAAATTGGCTAGACAGATACAAATTTAGTCTATTATTAGCTCCTCTCTTTGTGTTCAAATTGGTATTGAACAGTCAAGTTTTAGCGTAAAATTCAGTCATCAAGATGATCATGATATATTATAATTCGGCAATTTCCTCTTTGGTCAGATTGTAGCAAAAATTATGTTGACCCTAAAGATAAAGCCAAATGGACATACCAAAAAGATTTTTTTGAAAGCCATTTTCAATTCCAAACTGGTAAGCTATACAACGAGTTGAGATTGCAAATGGGAAATTTTTGAAGACACCAAACAATTAAAGGATTTAATTTCAAACCCAATATTGTGTGATGTTATTATTTGTATTTTACCTGAATTGAGAGGATAATTAGCTGATGTTAAGACAATTGCATAAAAGAATATGAGAACGAAGGTAGAAATTGATTGAAAACGAATCTCAAGAAGGTAATTGTAATGAAAAGGACAAGTTGTCAAGTTGGTTTTATTTCAAAGGTAGTCAGACAAATCATTAGATGTCCTCGATCAATTCTATGACCTTTTATCCACCTCAATCACCTTAATTGTTTCCGTTAATCTTCACCTGTCTCAATCCAACTCAACATTGTTGGTGACTTTTATCGCCATGATCAAGACTATTTGGTGAACACCTTCTTTAAGGAAGAGATCAAACTGTTTGACTAAAGGATACAATCAACGGAAATGATCTCATCTTATTAAATACAATTTAACTTTTTCCAATCGACTCGATTGCAAATATAATGATGATATTATTGAAAGTAAAGCCATCAATCTCTTGATTTTTGAGCATTGTTAGTGTTAAATGAGTTAATATGAAACCACTGAAGGCCAGCGGAAATTCAAGATGCATAATTATGATGACTTCAACTTGCAAGATTCAATTCCAATTGGTCAGGAAAGAAGTAAACTTGATTGTCAAAACTTAAACAATTTCATGTAATTTATTGTACAGTGCATTTTATTCAGTTTCACATCTTCGATCGGACATCCAAGAGTTGAATAAGATGAAAAGGATAAAAAGAGTGCTGGTGCTCGAGTGGCTGAAGTAATCGATCGATTAGTTCAACAGAGGAAAAGTGAAGGTTCCTCTCCGCACATTTTTGTGGTTGCACCATTATCCGATGAATCAACGAAATCAGGTTCAGCTGCACAGACAACCACACCAAAACCTTCAACTTGTAACTTTGTCATTTATGGCGTTTAACATGATGACAAAGAGGATAATGAAGGTATTTTACTCAAAAGTTTTCATTGAGCACAAGCGATAAACAACATCTGAATTAATTAAGAATCATCACTAGCTTTCTTCATTGTTAAGGGAAATTATTCCACTCTGTGAATTGTTTTTTATTGTTAGGGAAAATTTTGATTCCATAAGATGCAAACAAATAACATTTGAATAGACTTTCATGGCAATAAATGATAATGTCATGAGAAATTAAAAAGTTTCGAATTTAAATTGAATGATCACAAGTCCTGATAAAAAGCTAACAAGAGTTGAAAATAACAATCAGTCATTTGTATATCAATGGACATTGAGACAATGCTCAAAGAGAATAGAGTTTCAATTCAACAGACAATTTAATGAATTCCAATATTTGAAATTCAAGTATTTTAATTATACCGCGGCTGAGTACATGAAATTAACCGTCTAATGTTTCAGGGTCTCGACTGTACAAGTAAATAGCCTTAATTTAATCCAAACAAACAACTTTGAAGGGGAATAACATCACCGAAAATCGACCCTGGTAAATTGAAAAAAACTTTTGATGCCATCTTTCTTATTTCAAAATTTTGATGGTTTTCAAGCCATGTTTCGTGTCTTATCAAAAGTTTCGTATGTTGTCACATTCGGCTGCCATTCCACATAAAAATTGGTTATTGTTGTCCTGATCTCGTTTATGGTGTAGATAATCTCATGGTTATCGAGACATCTGTGATGCCTGAGATTTCAATAGGGAACACAGCACTTCTATACTTCTCACCATTATGCAGCCAATTGATATTGAAAAGATCCAAATTCATAATGAGATGAACCTAAACCCTTTTGTCAAATCACAAAGATTCATGTCGGAATGAAATGAACTATCGCTTAGTTAATGGCTATGAAAGGTGGATCAAAGTTATTTATTTAATTTTTGCTGGACAACATGCGATTTTGTAACGTTCCAGTTGCGTTCGAATTCATATTCTTCTCTCTTAATCTAATTTTCTCGTCATTAATCAATCATTCAATCGATTGAAATACTCGGTAAAACATGCAAACAATCCTCGCGACTATTAAAACTAGCAAAGTTTTGCGAAATCATAATTATAATACAATCAACATTTGCAAATTTGTCCATGAATTGACGAAGAACAAATGAATAATTAAATTTTGATGAAATTTCAACCTTTCAATGAACATTTTAAGCAATGTATTAGTTTCAATTCGAGGAAAGGCAAGGAGTTTTTCATCATGAATTGAGATAATTTCAATGTGGGTTGACTGTAAGTGGCAATAGGCATTTGAGGAATGTATCCATTAGAGGAATGATAAATGAATAAACAGATATTTCAATGGAAAATTCGTTTTGTTGTATTCTTGGTGTATCGATCTCCAAGCGAAATCTACTTTCGAATACTTTTCTTTATTGATTGAAAATTTCAATTTAACGTTTGAAAGATTGCTCAAGTAGTTGTGAGGTTTGATGTATTTAATGGGGTAAAGAAGAAGAAAAACATAACTGAGATAAAAGAACATGATTAACCAAACCATTTGATTTTGCAAAAGTACAAGGTGTATGAAAGATGAAGATGAAGATGATAATGTTGATAATAAAGGGCGATTCATAGAGTGGATGAAGGAAAGGAGTAAAACCAATCAATGGAAAAGGGAAAAGTCCAAAGATGAGTTTCGAGGTAAACTAATAAGATTACAGATAGCAGATGATGATTGATTGAAACAGTAAATTCAAAGTCTAACCACAATCACGGCCAACGTGAAATTAATTGAGTTTTTCAAGTTCAAATATTTGATAAAAAATACATGAAATGTGAAGAGATTTGTCATGAAAGAGAAGACAAAAGACAAGAACAAAAAGGAAAAGGAAAAGGTCAAGATGAGTATGAAATATCCGGACCAGGAGATTGATTTTGTACAAGAAGCAATGTTTATCCTCGATTACTAAGCTAAAGGTGAAAAAAGATGAAAACTTCATTGAAAGAGGAACTCAGGAAGGGCAAGAAATAGCTTCTTTTTGGTAGCTGATATAAAAGTAGAAGGAAAATGAGGCGAAATGTGGCGCCAGTCAGGAAAAAGATGATGAGATGAAAATAGTGTGTCATGAATAATTGTGGTTGTTAACACGATGAAGGTAATAATTATCAATAAGCGCTTTTTCCAGGTGAAATATAGCAAGAATATTGAACAGGTAACATGAAAATGGACACTTATAACATTAAATGTATGAAGAATTAATAGTCAATTTATGCTGCTCTTGGTTGAATGATTGAGATTAAGATTGTTGGCACTTAGAATGAAGGAAATGAGGATTTTTCAGCTTTCTTTTTTCGTTAAAGATGAAATGCTTTGATTTCTTGGTCTCTTTTTAAATCTTTGAATCACCAATGTTTGATATTTCTTCATTTTTGTATTGTTTTGCTCAGTTTGTGGACACATGGAAATATAGTTATATCTTTTTAAATTTTCAAATCATAGTTTAAACTCGATAAGCGTAAACTAGACGATAGCCAAAAATATTACAATGATTGTGTACACCACAGAGATTGACAAGATTGATTTGGCTCAAAGACAGTAGAAGTAGAAAGATTAGAATATCGATGTACTAAGGAATTAATTTATCATTTTAGGAATTGGAGTAAACCTACGAGTAAAGGTATCCATGGAGGAGTATTAAGGGTAAGGATAAAGAGGAAGGAAGATAGGAAAGGTTGAAAGATCAAAGGAGCACATGAAGCTTCAGTGGCATTTTGAGAAGGGTTATAATTAAACCCACGAATCTCCAGCAGGCATTGGAGGAGGATAGATGGGTTCATTGGTCGTAGGATCATAACTATTACTCGTGTCAGATCCGAGGAGAGCTTGAGTCGATGAGGTAAAATCTGCTCCAGGGCGGGAATGTTTTTTCCGTTCACGATTAACTTGGGCATAAACTGGTTCCGTACTATTACCACGAATATACTTCTAGGTTAAAATCAAAATTAAATTGAAGAAAAAAAAGGAGAAAATAAGAAAAAAACAAAGGATATAATTACAATATTCAGAGTAAAATAAAAGGAAAAGGGTTGAAATGCATGGCATAAGCAAAATGATAATGAAAAATAGAAATGTAAACAAAAAGGGAAATCAGGATGAAAGAGGAGAGAAGATGGAAGTAGCATGATGGCAAATAGAATCATGATAAGCTTCTTATTATTATTCTTTGCCCAAGTGAATTAACTGTCCTTATGACAATGTTTATATGAGTTGTTGGTTAGATGAATAATTAATGAAATGAAGACAGTTAAGAGGCAATCTTTCTCCATTTTTGTGGATGGGTCAGATTAGTTGAATGATTGGTTATGTCAACTATTATTATTGCAATTATTATTATTGTTATTATTATTTTTGCATCGTTATTAGTATCATCATTATGCATAAAAAATGTATTATTAAGCATAGTAATGATTAAAAAAAAAGGTTGGAGGGAACAAGCTATCAACAGTAAAGATGATAAGATGTTAGTAAAGGTGATTAAGTGATTAAGGAGGAAAAACCTGGGAAGCGAATTAAATTAGCAGAGACAATGTTAGCATAAAGAATGTTATTTGTTATTTAATTACTTAAAAGACATGATGAAATTAAGAAGAGAAATGACAGTGTAAAGAAAACGAAGAAGACAAGTAAAGGGGAAAAGTGTAAAGGTGAATGTTAGTGAGCAATGAGTGATAGTATGAGATTTGTTTAGTGATCGAGATGACAAAGATGAAAATGAAAGTGATGCAGCAAATAATTGGCTGAAAAGGAGAGGTATGAATAAAATAAGCACAGTGAAATTGGTGAAAATATATTGATTACTGCAAAAAAAGGAGTATTAAATATCGAAAGAAGACGCTAAATTATGTAAGTTGATTCTCCTGAGACTGGAAGAAGTAAAAGAGATGCGAGAATGAACAGAGAGACAAATAAATTCTTTGTCAAGCATTGGCTTGTTAATTGAGATACTATTGGTTTTTGAAGAGGAAAGTTCCTCACTTGGACTAGAAAATTTAGTATTCGCTTTCCAGAATACTTGAATAAGAACGATTTATCGTTGGGTTCATTTTGTTGAGTGAAATACGAGTATTTCATTAAATGTTAGTGGGTAAACAAAAGAAGAGGAAAACTCGGGAAAAGAGGAGCACTTTTGAGCTGGCTGGATGAAACTGAGACCGTGCGATTGAGCTTGATGCGAAGAAAAGATAAAGCGGTTAGTAAAGCCATTTGAAGATGAGATTTTTCGCGCAGTTAGTTTGCTCGACTGTATTTTTTTGTTAGTAATTTGGCGTATTTTATTATAAGTTATTGAAATAACTTACAACTCCAGGCGGATAAATTTGTACTCCACCGACAGGCGGACGGTGTTGTTGTTGCTGTTGTTGCTGTTGTTGTTGTTGAGCTGCATTTAATTGTTGCTGGGCCTGTTGTTGGGCTAGTTGTTGTTGGGATGCTAATTGTTGATTTTGAAGATGAGCTGGAGTATGAGCAAGTTCAGGCGCTCCTCTGTGAGCCATATCAGAAAGTTGGTATTCTTCAGGCTAGAAAAAGATTGAGGAGAAAATTATTATTTAATGCAAAGTCGGATTAAAGATACCATAGAGGTATGATCATTCAATCAGAGCTGTGCTCTAAATTTGAATATTGGTTAAATAAATCGGATTGGATTGAAGAGTCTTCCTTTAACATTTGTCAGTCTGCATTGTAAGAGAGATTGATTTCAATCATTTAAACTTATTTTGTTCAAGCAAAATCATTATTAATGAAAGTTAAATGAAGATCTGGCATAAGTGAGTCGTTTAATTAAACTCATCAGACAACAATGATAGATTTCGCATAAATTTATCCTGATAACCTTGCTTAGTTTGCTCAAGACTAATAAGCTATTAGTAATAACCTGAATAGATAGTAAATCTATCAAATGATATAACTCAAACTTCTGAATAAGAGAAATGGTCTGATGACAAAAGTAATAGTATTATGAAATAATAATGAATGGAATGGCCAGAGAAGTAGAGTATAAAGGTAAGAATCTCCAAATGCTGATATGTCAACTTCACAACTAGAGATTAATTGAAAGACTAGAGAAATTTAGCACAAATGGACGCACCCTATTAAGTGACATTTGTGTCATATTCATTTCCCGGCCACCTCCTCTGGAAAGGGTGCGGTCCTCGTATCTGGTACCTCCTTGAGTACTCATTGGACGACTTAAGGTATTATTTGCACTTGATGTTGGAGATTGAAGCACACCTCCAGAGGAATTACGGCTCATTACATGGCGGACCAAAAAGTGAGATTCTTTATAACCAGCTTTTCTGTAAACTTCTCTCAGATCCGAATGCTGCCACATATTTGCTAATAACTAAAACAGAAATAAAAAAGCATAAGAATTATGAAATTAATTTAAAGTCAATTCACATTGAAAAAAGTTCAGGATAACAAAATTACTTAATTTATCCAATCGAAAAAATTTTGATTAATTTATTATAAACATATGTAACTAGACTTCTTCGCTGTATCCGGAATGTAGTTATTGATGATTATTGGAGAGTTTAATTCTAATTGCTGATTCGGAATTTTTTCGATTTGACATAACATATGGGATTATTTCATTTTTGACAAAGTAATTTTAATATCCTGAAGTTTTTCATCTTGACTACGGATTTTTTGTGTAAATTGTGATGTTTACTGATCGAATTGTTAAGTTGGGCACCAAAAAAGGGATAATCGAAAGTTTAAACTTTAAATACCTGAGATGTAAATTTGAATACTCGAGAAGAATATTTTGTTTTGTTTTTTGTTATATAGACTAGCCGTTCCATTCCATCAGCTTCAAGAAGTGATTTAGCGAAATCAGCATTTTTAGAAATTACTTCATTTAAAGTGGCCAACACAGCAGCGATTGTGTCATCTGATGTACCCATGTCATGCTGTGGGTTACCCTCGGGAAGTTTGGATACCAAATCTTTCATTGCATATTTTCCTATCAACTCTTTATTTCTTGGGTCAAGTGCTAAATTTCTTAGTGCAGTGGCTACAGCACAGACGACTCTGTCAACCTCCATTCTGAGTAGTTCAACTAAAACCGGCAAACCTTTTTCTTTGCGAACAGCAGCTCGAATGTCAATAGAGGGTTGCCAATAACAGGCGGCAAGATTTTGAATTGCTCCAGCAGCAGCCTCTAAAGTTTCAGGATTTGAACATTCACTTAGTATCGCTAAGTAAGGTTGAACAACTTCTGGTTGCCACAGTAATTCCATTCCTGCGATCGGTTCATTGGGTCTCCTATTGATGCCTGGTATACCAGTAGTATTTAATGACAATTGTTGTGTAGCTTGGGTTAGACTTTTACTTTCTGTTGGAGTGGCTGCTGTTTCTTTCGTTTTCTTCTTACTCATTCCAAAACATCCTAAATTATCACCAACTTTAGAACTTACAGAACCCATTATAGCAACTGCTCGAGAAGAGGATGGAGATACTGAGCGAGAGTCGTTAGTAATAGGAGCTGGATGTTTATCATATTCAGGATCAATTATTTCTTGACACCGGTAAGAAAGGTTTCTTAAAATACAAACACAATTTTCCACTGATTTGTTATCGATATCATTCTTGACGATGGCTGATCGTATAAGGAACAATAGAGAATCAACTAAGCCATCACATTCACGTAACTTTTTTCTGGCATATTCACCAGCAGAGGAAACATTTCTTAAAACACCACTGGCGTTGCGAAAAATTACCGACCACCATCCTTCGGGATTCCCTGAAGATTGCATCATGGCATCACTGGCATTGGACGATGAATCATTATTAGGGAAATTGCTTGTCCATCCCGATTGGGGTATAATTATTCGATTTACCAATGTACCGAGGGCATCATCAATGATGGACCTTTTAAGAGGGTCGCATGAACTGAGATTCCACAAGACACCAGTAATAAGCTCTTCCAGTTCATTATCAATTGTCTTGCGAAGCAAGTTAACCAGGGCCACTAGACCTCCAGCATTTCTGACTGCTTTTTTATTTTCATCATTACGTCTACCATAACTTATATTACGCAAAGCTCCACAAGCATTCCTTTGAATCTCTAAAGAATCTTGAGTAATTAAGTTGATCAAAGGAGGAATTGCTCCGAGAGCGCGGGCTTTTTGTTTTATATTATCATCACTAAAACATAGATGCTGTAAATGAGCAGCCGCGTTTGCACGTATAACTGGATTAGGATGAGAAAGGAATTCAATAACCTCATGAAGATCAGGATCTCTCCATCTAACACTACCGTCACCAGTTAGATTGGATCCTGGGTCAGCGAGATTGTCTTCAGGAAAAACTGTTCTAGGCGGTGGACCGCGCATAGGTGCAGTACTATAAGTACCATGATCGTCATAGCTCTGCCGGCGGTCTAAATAGCCAGAAGGTGGATGAAGTTCATATGGATTGTAAGTACCAGCATTAGCAGTTGACTGCATCGGTAAACCAGCTCCGGATGATGGCGGAAGAGGTCCAGGGCTTGGAGTCACTCCTTGTAATTGATTCACAGATGAAGAGCCGCCGGTGCTACCGGCATAACCATTTGGAGAGGGTTGAGCTTGGATTAAATAGCCATTTGATGATGGTTGAGAAGCATGTTGGAATTGAGTATATTGTAATGTTGAATCGAGCTCATCGTAACCTGATTGTGGCATGTGATTGATAGGTTGCATAGATGTTGGCTGAGGTGGACCTGCTTGATGTCCTCCATGAAGAGATGGCCCTCTTCTCAGAGTAGGTGGTGATTCGGATGTAATTGATGGGGCTATAGATGGATTGATTTGATAGTCCCGGTAGTTGGAATATTCTACATGCCTCTGGTATGTCTCCATGTTTGGCATATAACCATGAGATTCATAGTTGCTTCCAACGGCTCCATATGTATCATAATTATCCATTGAAAATTATCTTTAATTGAAACCGATCAGGAGTCGAACCAAAACAAAATAAGATGAAAAACAATTAATAATCCAAATTGAAAATCACAGAATTGAAGAAAAAAGACATCATAAATCAATATTAAAGACCATAACAATGACTAACGAGGAATGCTAATAATAGACACAGTTCAAAATAAACAAATACAAGAAAGAAAGTGAAGATAGATATATGATTCGAATGAAGCAAACAATGAACACACTGGAAAATGTAGTTTGTTGTTGATTTGCTAAGTGCTAGAGTTAACAAATGATGGTTTTGCGTAAAAAGAAACAGAGGAACCTGCTTCAGTTTTGAATGGTAAGATGACTAAAATACCTTTGGTACGGTGTGTATACTCGGTTGATTAACTCAATTTGATAGAAAGCACAGAACAAACTGATTGAATGTGAAATATTTACATGAAAAAGTAACAATCAAATTAAAATAGGAAAAGGTACACACTACGAGTATAAGCTGGTGAGAAGATCAAAGAGGTGAACAATGTGAGACTAGCGATTTGAGTGAGCAAATAAAATAGAAGACGTAGAAGAAGATGCCTTGGATGTAAAATTAAGTTGTTTTTTTTATTTACCTCAGTATTGACTATAGATGATAATGATGTAATGATGGTGGAGATGAATTGATTATGGGAATCCTTTAAAATTATAATACAGTCAACATTTGATGATGTGTAAACAATTTGGTCAATGGATTGATGAAAAAGATAGTGAAAATGTGTGGAGAGATGTTAAAAGACAAGAAAAAGACACAGGAGAAAATAAAAGGAAAAGAAAGGTAATGAAAGAGGAGAAAGAAAAAAGACAGTCCAGAGAGTTGAACAGATGAAAGATTGAACTCAGTGAAAGACTGACTGCTGAAATAAAAGCTGAAGACACCACCGGAAAGGAATTTTTTCCATTTTTAAAGAGAGAAAAGAAAGGAAGAAGAGAGAGATAGAAAGAGAGAGAGAGAGAGAGCATACCACAGAGAGAAAGAGAAAAGAGAGAGAATAAGAAATTCTTGAGTGAGCGAGGAAGTTTGAGTGAATAGCATTTTAGCAGTGCTAAGAAATCGTTTCGCTTTCAAGTTATAATTTGGCTTGAGAAGCCTTTTGTTTTCCTAAATCATCTAAGGAATGTATGAAACTGAAGTAGAGTACGAAACGAGATAAGTTAACAAGAAGGTGGAAAAAATTTTCGGTCATTTTGCTTGAAAAATTGAGTAGCTTCAGGTTACAGCTTTTTCTTTGCTACATTTTTTCCTTTTCAATTGTAAAACACTTTCCTAAAACTAATCCAATTTCATCTTCATCTGGTTCAATGGATTCATTTTATTTTACTTTAACCTTTTCTCGTAAAAAAAAGTCAATTGTTATTCCAACATCGATGATGCATTTGTTATTTCCAATTATTATGATAATATTCGTATAATATTTGCATTAAGTAAGCTAATTTTCGCTACAATGTTAGACTCACCTTTGAGATAATCTTTTTAAAAAAGTTTTCAATTTGAGCTTTACTGTAGATTCCTTTATTTCCTTGTTTTGCTTATTCGGTAAAAAACCGGTTATCAGACAATTTTGTTCATTTTCTCTACTAGCTAATAGTTGATCTATTATGTTTTTCACATTTCATCCTCCATCCTCCATAATATTAATACCGTTTTGGTATTTTTCTGTCAAAATTTCTCCGCCCTCAAGCTGTCTATGATTTTCAGTTTATCGCAAACGAAAGGTTTTGGTCTGAATGTCGCCGCAAAAATAAACAAATTTTTAGAAGCCAATCCTGAAACTCAGGAAAAGCTGATAAAAAAGAGACTGAAATAGACGGTAAAAAAAGAAAGAAAAAAATATGAAAGAAAAAATGACACTTTACATTGTTATACATCTGAATACGCAATATGTGCATATACTAATTCATATATAAAGTGACTTTATTAAAGTCAAATTTTTGTGTGATATTTGTGGCTAAACTAAAAGGATTTTAAGAAAAATTTTACGCAACCTGAAAGCCATGGTTGAACATGTCAGAAAAACTGTCAAACTTTAATCAGAATTCAGGTTACTAAGAAAGGGCTATAAAAACTTTGAATTTCGAGTTAAGAGTTTGGACTTTGTAGGGGCATAACCAATAGTAGACGAGGTTAAAAAGACTCTGTTATCAAGATTCTGGTTGAGATTGGGTAGTTATGTAATTTTACGTAATTTAGAGACAAGCCCTGTTAAAACCTTTTTTTGAGTGAGCCAAAAATTAAGGGTTAGGTCTTGTTTATATCGTTGTTTACTGTGCTATACAATTTATAAAAATTTAACTTTGTGTTTTATCAATTAATTAATTTTATCTGTCCAATTATCATTATGTTTTGAAGCATATTCCTTACGAATACAAGCTACCGACATGTCCAAAGATTTAGAAATGGATGTTAAAGAGCCACTTGCTGGCAAATCATCTGTACCTTCACCATCAAAGGTGCAATTTGTTTCTTCAAGTCCAGATGGGAAAAATTGCGAAGCTAAGGTCAGTTTTGATGGTTTTGACGGGACCAAAGTTGGTTTAAACAAAGACGAGCTGATGAAATATGCTAATGATCCATTTTGGGTAAAGGTTCGAATGATATCTTTCATCTTATTTTGGGTTGCTTGGTGCGCTACACTTGTTGGATCAACAGTTATCATATTCTATGCTCCTAAATGTCCAGCTCAACCAGATCTTGCATCTACAGTTGCTGGTTCCATCACGACTCTAGTTACCATGATGGACAATTCAACCAATGCTCCTGGTGCAATTATTAATGCGCTCGCTTCAACTCTCACTCCAGTATCTTCGTAATCTTCGTTTTGACTCACAATTATCGAGAGCCAAGTCAGCCCCATTCAATAACCGTTAATGCATTTGCCAGCTTAAATTCATTTTCATTGAATATATTATTAATATTTAATTAAGCTGTTGGTGATTCTAGTTTTGGACATGACTGCCTGATGAATCTCTGATTCTATTGCTGTGCAATAACCATTAACTCTTAAATCGTTTAACAATGTTATTGTTATAAAATAATATCAGGTATTTTCTTTGTGAGTTTTTTGACGTAACCACAGTCTCACAATCGTCAGTCTCGTTAACTGTGTGTGTATCCAATTTTTGTGAGTTTCACCGACTCTTGTTGACCAACTAATATACAAAAGGGCTATCTCAAAGTCCTCGTTGATTCCTTTAGTATGAAATTTTATTATTAATAATTATTAGTTTTGGGTGAATTTTTTATTGTCAAACTTTCTTATTGAATAAATTGATTTAATTTGCTTGAAACTAACGTCTATGATCATTTCTAACATTGTAAGTATTCTCAGTTTAATTTTTTGTTTTACATCAAGTTGTAAAAATGTCATATCATTTCGTAAATTATAATTGATGTCATCAAAGTTGTTTTCAATGACCCAACGAAGTTAACTTCTCCAATAGCACACTCTGATAATCTGGGTTTGATTTCCTCTATAATCTTGCATACGTTATTATAAAATATCTTCGCTGAATTAAATGAAACCCTTTGAATGATTTAAATAATCTAAGGTTTGATTGATGGTCCAACTTGTCCATTTTTTTTTAATTAAAGCTATTATTTCATTTCAGCTTCTCCAATTTCATACGAGATGGTAAACTCTGGATTCATAATTATCAAAAAAATACAGGTTTTTATTCATTCTCTTGTTTAGCTAATTCACATGTTTTTTTAAGTTCACAAGCTTTTTGATAAGGTGGAGCGATTGGTTTCTGAGTTGGTTCCGAATATTTGTAACTAGAAGATCCAGTCGGAGTCTGCAAAAAGAGAAAAAAGAAAAGGTCAATTCAATTCCGTTTAAATTCAAATTTGATGGAAAGAATCAGCTAATGTCTTTCAATATTGTTGCAATCTAAAGACTTGATCAAGATTTAAATTTTATCTTGATTGAATATTTTAGTGTCCTTACATTTAGAGGATAGTTTCTATCAGCATCAAAACCAGATAAATCACCACAAGCAATGAAAGGGACAATAATTTGGTTGACCGGATTATTTATGTTTTCAAAATAGGATTTACTCGTATTGTCCAATAATAGATTATACATAATTGGCTCGTATCCTTCAGGGGGTTGGAAAACTTTGCAAACAACAAACGCTTCGATAGATGAATTACGACTGCTTCTAGGTTTGGTGACAATTACTTGTTGGAAAAAAATTTTCAATTGGGAATAAAGAAGAGAAATATCTCGGCCTCGAAATATCTGAAAAGAAGAATAGAAAAAATATTTCATTTGATGATTAAAATAATAACCATAATTTGGATGACAACAGACCTTGGCAACAAATGTCCCTCCAAGCTTCAAAATATAAGTTGTTATATTCAAGGCCTGTAATTAAAAAGAACCATAATTTGAATTAAGTGAATTGCTATAATAGTTTGTTATGAGAAAATTGAAACTTACAGAAAGCAACAATTGAGCTTGAATATATTCATCAAGATCGTGGAGACCGGTGACATCAGGGGCTCCATCACACACAACTAGATCAGCTTTATCGCCTTCAAAGTGGCTTATTATTTCCTTAGCAGTGGACAACTGGAAAATCAATTTGATTAGATTTTAATTATCATCTTTTAACAAAGATGAGCCAAGGTTTACGACCTTACATTTGTTATATCACCTTGAATTTGTATGGTTCCTGGAATTGGTGCCATTGCTTGGATATCAACACTAACCGTTTTGGCCATTTCCTGGCAGTTCTCTCTGCGTTAAATATGACAAAATTAGATTTCTTTCTCAAAATTCTAGAAATCACATTTCTTTTAAAGTTTCAAAATTAATATGCAACTGAACCACAGCTTGTGAATTGCTTAATTTAATCGAAATTAAGAATATGAAACTTGAATTCATTGTATAGGATGGTTTACATAACAAATTTGTAGTAGGCAAGACATTTATTTACCTCAATTTTTTGGCTAAAACTTGACTCCAGCTTCCAGGGGCAGCGCAAAGATCGACAGCTTTAGAGACTCCTAAAAAACTGTATTAATTAATACATAATAATAAGAAAGCTAATAGTTACCATTGAAAATTTTAAACTTTTCATCAATATGAATCAATTTGTAAGCACTTCGAGCTCGATATCCTTCTTCTTTGGCTAATCTATAGAAGATGTCCCTTTTATCTTTAGTTGACTTTCCCATGATGTTTAAAAACAGATTATAAATTAAATATCAAAACTTATGCTCAACACATGAATTTGTTAGTAAACAATGTTTACTTTGTTTCTCCTGATGATCAGAGTCAAATCAGATTTTGCGTTGTTTACCAGTGTAGCTATGGTTACTCAAGCTGAATAAAATTCAGATGGCGCGCTGTGAACTTTGTATGTACACAATTGTAAACTGAATAGCATTTAAAAACTTTGAAACTAGAGGTACATAAATTAGTATCATCTGATATTTATTTATTGATTAGTTAGGTATTATCTTAACATTTGTATTTTGTTTATCGATGTATTCAAACAATTTCCAAAATTCGGCCATCTTCTGTTCTTTAGTTTTAGTTGGATCGTCAATCTTGATGCTTCTTGTTCCTTTTGCTGTTTCACCAATTTTGAAACATACTGCAAATGCAAAGTAAAATCATTAAGAATATAATCATGAATATAATTAAGTTTTAGGAACCTTACCTAAATAAGCTTTGCTGTCTTCACCAGTTCTATAATTCGCTGCCATTCGTCTACTGAACTCTTTAAAATTTAATTTTGATTGAGCATCAATTGCACCTTCAGTATTCGCGGCCAAGCGTTCAAATTCGGCCGATTTTTCTTTCGTGGCAAGAAATTTCGCTTTAGCTTTGACTTTCTCTTTCTCTATTTTTACAATCTCAGCTTTTGTAGCGGCTGTCAGCTCTTTGTATTTTTCAATTTCATTTTCAATTTTCTGTTCAGGATTTTCTCCATCATTCTCTATCCCGAGATAATCGCAAAGCAATGAGTAACAGTCCTTCGTTATATTGTTGTATTGGTTTTGAAGCTCATTCCTTTTACGAGTTAATTCAGGCAGTGATTGAAGAATTTTGATGGCTTCACACATTTTAAACTAAAAACACAATAATTAAATAATTAAATAAGATGTAAACAAATCCCATTAAAAAGATGTAAAGACAACTTTAACTGACATTTTTAAATTGAAGCGGGAACAACCAAAATAAATTGAAGCAAAAATGAGTGCAGCGTCATCTGTTGCTCGTAAATTGTATTTTATTAAATTTGACGATTTTTGTAATGACAAGTGGTAAGACTTAATTGGATGATCTGATTCTGTTATTCAACAAAAAAAGACTGGAATGACATTCACAAAATAAAAAAGAAGAAAGAAATGTGATATTGCTTTGTTAGCTTACAATATATCATTATAACATCGGTTGTAATAAAATATGTAACAATAAAAAGTGAATAAATTAATCTAAATCAGAATTTAACCAAGAATATTCAAGTGTTGGAGAAAAAAATTGAACAATAAATGATTGTTCATGCATTAAAATTGTTTTCTCAATGATCAACAGTAATATTTTAAGGTAAAATATGACCTTATTTTCAAACAGAAATCTTTAAAAGGATTATTGGTTCGTAAGATAGATTAAGGAGATTAAAATTCAAGTTGATTTAAATTATAAAAAAAATATTAGCAACAAACACAAATTTATGAATAAATTAACTATAAATAATATGATCACTCAAAGCAAACAGAGATATTTTAAGTTGTTTGAAGTTGGAAGATCACGTAAAGATAACATTTGTATCGACAATTTGATAGAAATGCAATCGTTATTAATTTAAATGAGCTTGAAGTTTTTTTTGTGGTCATAGTTCAAGAATATTAACTTTTCTGTTTGTACAAGAAAAATTATTTCACCTTAAAATATTATTGACGGTTGAAAAAACTTGAGATTCATCAAGTTGATTGAAAAGGGTGAATATAAAAACTGCAGAGACTAATAGATCAACAAAGCAAGAATAGTCACTTTCAGTTGTTGAAATACATGAGACTTGAATTTCACAGAAATTAATTTTGCATGTATCATTGAGAATCTGCATTATTTATATTCACCCGAAATGTATTCCATACATTATATTGTATACGCAATTATCTTGCTATTTTACAATGATGCATGTAGATGAATTTATGTTACAATTCAGAAGAAGAAAGTTAATCCAGTGGTTAACAGTTAACTGAGTGATCCAATCAACAGAATAGATGAGATGAAACTGTATTTCATGTGATTTTATCCTGTTCACGATGAGTCCTATGAATATTTGATAATGGTGCAGTCGTAAATAAAAAACTCAATTTCCTTGAATTGAATTTGGTAGTTAATAAATAGATTAAAACTGGTTGGTGAGGTGTTTTATCAACATGGCTTGATCTCAATATAATGACGGTGATAGACAGTATTGATGAATGGGAAACTACCCGCTAGAATCAGGCCATCATGGAATTGATTTGAGTTTATACACAATTATGGAATGATGATGTTTATGATAGGAAGAATGAGCTATCACTTAACGATTGGAGTTACATAGTTTGCTGGATAAAGGCCAACTCGACCATCTTTGCGTCCTTTGCACCAGCCTTGTTCATCTTCATCTTCTAGCTTTTCAAAGATGTCTCCTATGAGATAAATACAATGAGAAAGTTAATAACTATGTTATATGTTAATATTGATGGCTAAGAAATCACCTGTTTTGAAAGATAATTCATCTGACTCAGCTCCTTCGTAATCATAAAGAGCACGGACAGGTATTCCAGGCTCTCCATTATCGACTAAGGCATCGTTAGTATAGTCTTCCCATTCTTCATGTTCATCGTCAAATGGATTGGCATCATCTTTACCATTTCTGAGATGAAAAAATATTCAGAGTTTCATTAGTTAAATTAAGGTAAAAAAGGAGTGCGAATTGGAGCAAATTTCGTTCCAATGAATTAATCAATAAATGGCATATGTTGAAAATGTAAGTCACCCAATTAGATGATCAAATAAAAGATAAACTTACGAGGAATCATGTGAGTCTCGTTTTTCACTTATTGATTTGTTAAGTTTGTTCATTGAATTGGCCAAATTCATAGCATTAGTTAATTTAACTTGTTCTATGGTTATTTCGCCTTTCATATTTCGCTTTTCTCTTTTGGATGACTGTAAGTCCGACGTATATTCCTAAAATTTGAATAGAATAAAAAAGAGGAAAAATTATTCCTGATCATGGATCTAAATTCATAATCGTTTGTGTTTTGTAAATTGATTAATAAGCGAGCTAAAGCCAGAGTGAAAATTGCGTTAATAAGCTATTACCAATCTGATATACCGCCTATGAAGCATGAAGTTTTCCTTAACAAGGAAATTGTTAATCAAGGTTAGCATCAACTTTTTTGAATGTTAATTACGAGCAGAAATAAATCAGAGCACTTGAAAGGAGATGAAAATGTAAATGCTCTATCATGGGTTGAAATGCATGCATAGCAAAGATTGATAACAATAGGTGAAGTTAGCATAGTTAGGTTTTTGAGAATAGTAAACTGTGTGTTATAAAACAATAATAGGAATGTGGATTGACTATGATTAAAATAAATGCATGATGATTAAAAAATAAAGCAAATTGAGCAAAAAAATTGCAAAAAGAAAGGGGTGCAAAGAGATAGTTGTTTACGGGCAATTCCTCATTGAATTTGTGTTGATTGACAAGAGTAATGCCAGATTCGCTGATGGTGCTTTCCTTGCTATTTTTACCAATAATATCACGAAATTCTTCAATATATTCCTGAGATTGATGTATGTGGGAAAAAATGGTAGAGAATGATTAAATAAACGAGAAACAAAGTTAATCCATGCAAAATAAAATGATTCACAATCATATTCATGCTTAAAGTAACAAAGATATTGGAAGAGTAGAATGAAGATTAGTTAGAGATGAAAATTTGAAACAGATGAAATTTGGTTTGGTTTGATTTGATAAATATCGATTTGTTGAGAATAGGTTTACTGTCTCAAAAATTTACTGTAAAGTTGAAAAAGTATCATGTATTCCAATGGCTTCGTTTATAATAAGGATTAGTATTAGTGATTTGTTAAAGATGAAGAATTAAGTTTGTTAAATGTTAAAGGTTGATCATTGATTACAGATACGCATCGTGTTGTAAATAATTTGTCAAGTGAATAGCCTTACCTCAAAAACAGGCCAGTTCATTGCCATGCCAATTCCACTGTTGTTAGACCACCATTTAAGATCTTTGGAAGCATCAGCGTTTTGAATGGTGTGTCTGTACTCTTCGTATATTAAAGATAAATCAGGATTTTTGGTAAAATTAAGGCAGCCATGGATTGCGAAAAGCATTTTTTTGAAAAATTCAAGACGTTTATGCTCGAATTCTTGGCACTTTTCAAACACTACAGTCATATCTTCAATATACTTTGCATTGTATTCATTGATTTCTTTAAGAGCTTGTTCGTATTTTTCCTTTGTCTTTTGAACTTCATCTTTACACTTTATCACTCGATCCTGAAGTTTCTTAACCTGTCAGAACAAAAGAGAGAAATGAAAAGTAACAAGCTTAGATGAAGTTTGAAGCACTTTCGGATGAACCAAAAATTTAGCATAGCAGAACATGATGTAAAGAGTTGAATGTTTTATTTGGACTGGATCCAATGTTTACCTGATCAGGAGACAGAGAAGTATCGCCAGAGGCATTGCGTTCTAAGTTTACAGCTGATCTTTCATTTTTACAGGCTGAGTGGTAATCTATTTTGGCTTTATTGACTTTTTCGAAATGTTTAGCCCATGTTTTTTGAGCCTGTGAAATAATTGAATAATGAGAAAAAAATAAAATTAATGCTTGAAATCAAAGGATTTTAAGGCTTAAATGGCAATGTAACCAGCCAAGATGAAAGATAAATTACTTTTTTAAAGGCATCATCAAAATCTTTCTTTTCCTTTAGTTGCATCATTGATTTATGGTAATTGTCCTTCTGCCATTGTTTAATTTGAGGTACAACATCATCAATTAATTTGTCCTTAATTTGTAAATGAATATTACATCGTCTCTCTGCTTCAGAATTTACAGCTTTCCAGGCTGCCTCCATGGTACCATATTCTGGACCTTTCTCAATTTGTTCATTCCATTTTTTGGCCCATCCTCGTAAAGATTTACCATAATTTTTCTCTATTTCACTTCTTTCACTAATTAATTGTATTAAATCATTACACAGCTTGAAACCATCCTCTGTTCGTTTTGTTGTCCTTTTGTAGTTTCCTGGTTCCCAGAAACTATCACTACTTGGAACCAGCATAGCTTCATCACTATGATGAGACATAGCTATTACAGCAACATGAAATTAGAGATCAAAATCCTTCCAGAATGTAATCGTAAATGTAATATCCAACCTTCCAGATGACTATATGAATAGAAGATAATGAAAATACACAAGAAATAAGCTTTTAGTACAAGTAGGCAACACAGAAATAGAAAACTAAAAGACCAATTATTCAATTGGTCTCCCATATGTGTAGATAGGAGCATAAAGTAAGCAAAACAAATTGTTTCCTTTACTCACCTTGACTATGATAAAAGTGTAATTCCTCAATTGATTCCAATTGTTTTTAATTCAATAAATGAACTAATCTATCTCAGATAGAACAAACATTCAGAGAAAAATAAATAATCTCATGAAGAGTATATTCCGAGAAGAGAGAAGGAAAAGAGTGAAAAACTGACAAGATTCGAAAAATTAAAGGGAACGGAGCACAAGTATAAAACAGCTTCAAGTTGCACTTGTCAGATGACCCAGATCACAATTACAATTTGATTACACTGGACTAAAGAAATATGAAAGAATCACATGAAATTGTTGAACATTATGTTATTTAAAAAGACAACTGTTAAGAGAAAGGAAAAATTAACAAACAAATTATAGCAGAGAGGAAATTTAGCTGTATGTTGTTAAACATTAGTCATTTTGATCAAGAGAGCAAAAAGGATTCAGTTAAAGGAAAGCCCAAAGACGACAATAGACAGTAAAAGAGAAAGAGTAACAACCAGGGAATGAAAAGAGAAACCTTAAAAAAAGAGAAACAAGAGAGGGAGGAGGTGGGTGGTTAGATTATGAAGATGTACATGAGAATCTTGTTCATCATGAAAAAATGATGGTTTCAGCAAACCAGAGTCAGACCTGTTAGCTTGCTTGGACAACACACGGTAACAACTTATCCACAATTTTTTTTAATTAACTTGAAACAGGTTTGAATATTTCTAAAAAGATACTGATGATGGAGAAGAAGAAGACCAAGATGATGATGAAAAGAAGAGGTTAAGAAGAATAAGAAAACAAGGAATGAGTGAGAGAGCGGAAGAGAGAAAGATAAGTAAACGGAAAAACTAACGAGAGTCAACCTTACCTTTACCACTCTATGTACTCCATTTGGTTTGAAAATTTCTTTCACATCATGTTTCTCATATAAACATATCTAACTGTGAGTTTGTTGAACTTGTAAATTAATTTCTCTCTTATCATTAACATCATCCACCACGATAATCGTCATCTCAATCATAAAATTATAATAATAACCAATATTATTCAATTTGTTCAGTTATTATAGTTTTTCGTTTGTCTTGTTCATCTTTTTGTCAACCATAAGGAAATCAACATAAGAAAATAGTTTCGATTCGTTGAGAGAGAAACCCAATTTCTGGTAAGAAATTAAATATATTGTTATTGATCACCACAAAATCCAAGCGACTGTGAAAGTGTTAGATTAATCAATTTGCTATTCAAAAATTCTGGTTATCGATGATATAAACTCCAGTTACCAGAGAGTTAACAGAGTGACAACAAAGTTACCCAAAAGATATTGGTTGAAACTTAACCAGAAAATAAAGCTTCTGGTAACATCTTTCTGGTTGTAATGTTTTACTTCACTTTGTGTTTACTGTCTATGAAATTGTTTTAGTTAATTAGCTTTTCAATGTGTATCAATTGATTGTCATTTATTTTTCACCTGATTAACCAGTATTTACAAAAACAATAACCTAAAGAAGAAACAAAATCTTACCCAAATATTTGCCTCATATTTCCCGCTAAGGTTTACGCATATGTAGAAAAGGGTTTGAGCTCAAACTTGCCACTGGTGAGTTACCAGTAAAGTTTTGGGTTCAGGCGAGTCATGGTTCAGTCAAACGCATTGATTAATCAAAAGTTAATTTCTAAATTAATCACAGCGTAACCTTTTAAATATAAGATTATCTGAAAAGAAAAGCCACAAATCTTTCCATTATTTCTTTCACGCTCTCATCCTTCTCACTCATAAAAGAATCTCTTCTCTCTTGCAAGCGAGTTCAAGTTTACTTTTTTTACCGCTAAATCTTTATAGTTGAAAGTTGAACAGGTAAATGGTGAGAAAGAGAGAGAAAGAGAAACTTAGTAAACCCGTTCAAAGAAGCAATAGTCAACTGTAATCCTTTTTTTCTTCCCAGAATCAACAGTGAAAGTGACGATGACCAGAGTTGAAAAGAAAAAGAAGTTAATAAACTCATCTTGACAGCCAAGGAATCCAAAACAAAGATTGGTCATGATTTATTTGGAACCAACAAAGTGAAATCAATTTTTTTGCAATCTTGATAGTGATTTTGATCAAGTTATTTCAATTTACTGCCTCAAAACAAGATGGACTTTACAATTATTTTAGATGTTTTGTGTTACATCTTTCTTTTTTCGCCCACTCTCATCTCTACGGCAAATAAACCATCATCTGGTGATGATGCTAGTTTTTTATCAGGTAATTATTCCGTTTACTGTCTTAATTCACTGTCCATCTCCATTGAACTAAATATACATTTAATGAATCTCCATTTTAGTGTTGTTTTTTATTCTAGTTTTTCCTCTTTGTTACCTATCAATAGAAATAGCTTTTCTTTTGTTATACTTTTAGCTTTTAGCCATCACAATTCCTTATATTGACTTTTTACCTAACCTTTGATTTCAATTTCATTGTCAATGTTTGAAAAGATACAATATTATCATCCAGAAATAGCTACGAACTGGTTTTAACTTGTGTCCTTTATCATCTGTGCAATCTTTTCCGGTATTCATTTCTGCAAGATCGAATCAAGTTTCCTACCCTATCTTGCTTTGGTTTTGATAATCTCTTCTTTTCAAGCATTGAATGACTCTATCTTATTGAATTAGATTTTTAATCATAATTTATTTCATCTTTTTGATAGATATTTGGAGCTCTTTAACATTATCTGCCAAGCATCCAAACTGCCCAGGGGAATGTGTTCACATTTTTAAAGCACGATATGCATGTGATCACGTATTAGAAGAAGTTAACTGTGGCGAACAAACTTTACGTTGTTGTGCTGTGAATATTTCAAGTAATGGAATTAAAATGTCTCCACTCTTTGGCACCAATGGTATTCCCGAATCCATGGCCAAGCCAATGAAAAGGTCACTTATTCAAGGACCATCTAAATCATCTCAATCATCTTTTAAAGCACAAAATAATTCATCATTTACATCACTATTCAACTCATCTTCATCATATCCCAGTGATCGATCCCTACTTACATCTAGTACACCCGCTTATGAGACTGAGTCACATTCAAACCTTTTAAGCCGTTCAGTTAGACAAGCTTCATCCCCAGCACCATCAACTGGTGACACTAGTATTTTTTCAGGTAATTAGTTATTTACGCTATTCTTTCCTCACTTGTCATCCTCTCATCTGATCCAAGAGTGTCCATTATACTTTAGTTCCTATCCATTGTTACCTGAAATTGAATAGAAAGCCATTTATATTGTAATGATTTATCTCTGTCATCTATCAATAATACAACTGTATTCCTACCTTTAACACAATAGTCATAACATCTTTGATTCCACTTATTTGATTCATACTTGACCTTAACCTTTAATCCCAATTTCATTGTCAATTTGCTCATAAAAATATATATAAAATTATCATCCAAAAATATCTACGAACTGGTTTTAACTGCTGCACTTTATTATCTGTTTCAATCTTTTCCGGTCTTTGCTGCAAGATCGAATCAAGTTTTAAGTCTTCTTAAACAGTAATTTATCCGCTCTCATTCCCCTTGCCAATTAATTGACCCAACTATTTGACATTTTAATTCAATTGTTTGCCATCTAATTTCTTATACAGATCTTTGGAGTGCTTTAACACAGACTGGTAAAAATCCAACATGTCCAGGGGAATGTGTTCACGCAATAACATCAATTTTATGTGATCATGTCTTGGAGGAAGTTAGTTGTGGTGAACCTTTTCTAAGATGTTGTGTTCCGAATGATTCAAGCTATGGAACAGCCGTTGAGACTTCACCACCTTTTGACATTAACGGCAACAATTTAACATCATCTACTCAATCACCTTCATCTACATCTTCCTATCCAACATCCTCACAATCACCAACTCCACAATCAGTAACAATTCAAGCATACAACTCTTCACCCCCATCATTATTTTACTCATCCTCATCCTCGCCTTATCCTAGTGATCGACCTTGGTTTACCTCTAGTTTACCTGTTTCTGTGACTGAATCATATCCTCTTTTCAGCCTTCCAACCAGGCAAACTTCATTCCCATTATCAACCACAACTCCGTCCACAACAACAACCGAGCGAATCAATTCTAGATGTCCTGGTGTTTGTGTTCAAGCTCGATTTGTTCGCTATTGTAGTAATATTTCCCTGAGCGGGATCTGTGATAATCATTTGGAAGCATGCTGCCTTCAATCGGAAAAGGATTCAAACAATTTGACGACGGCATTTATTCCTAATCGTAACTCATCATTATCTCAATATCCAATCTCTTCTACAATTGTCAAGTCACCTCCATTGCCATCATCAATATCTCCTCTTCATACATCTGTGTCAACAGTACCAACTTCATCTACACCGTCAACAGTCTCTACTTCAGCAGCGGCTCTTTTTGATGGATCAACATCTAACTCTAATTTATCAAACTTATCTACAACTGAGTCTATAACAACAACGCAGGGTTCGACGACATCGACCGAAAGCAGCTTAGGATCAGCTGCAGTCAATGTCTCAGAATCCGTAAAAAATCAAGATTCACCAACTTCAGACGAGAATACATGTGATGGAACCTGTGTTAGTCCCTTATTTAGTTTACTTTGCGATGAATCAGATTCTAGTAAAGTATGCGCCAATGGGGGTACCTGTTGTATCAACCGAGAAGTGGCAACAACCCCATCTCCAATCCCTGAATGTTCAGGAACATGTATTCCAACTTTTCTGAGTGGAGTTTGTACGCGTCCATCTGAATTAGTGTTGAAAACATCTAATTGTATGTCAGGAACCATTTGTTGCCATTTCCAAGACGATCGTCCCATCAATGAACGTCCACCTCCCTTATTCAATGGCCTTTCTCCAGGTCCTCTACGTATTCCTGCACACCCACCCATGAACAATTACCCTCACGGTCCACCTCCACCAGGTCTCTCAGGACCACCTAACATTCAGTTATTCCAAAGGCCAAACATCCCACTGAACCAAGGTCTTAGACCACCAGTAGGCTATCCTCCACCTCAATCACGTCCACCACCAATCAACTTTGCCCTCTTCATACCGAATCGTAAACCCCAAATTCCATCACCAGCTCCATCACTTTCCCCTCCCCAACCAATGCCACCCCCGAAACAACCTATGCCAGGTCCTATTCCTTCCTCTGCACCGTCTAACCCTGAAGATGTGGATACTTCTGGATTTCCTAGTTCATCATCTGTTCAACCTGAACCTCCTGTTTCAGAAACAAGTCCTGCTGAAATGGAAGTTATTCCGTTACCGGAAAGTTCACCATCACAGTCATCTAATCCTAGTTCAGGTTTTCCTGGAGGTGTTCCATTCTGTCCTGGTCCTTGTATTGCACCCATTTTTCGCTTCACATGTTTCGGTGGGAATGCCATTTATCCTAAATTCTTTTGCGCTAAACAGGGGCAAATTTGTTGTGCGGCTTTAAATGATATTCAAACTTACGAGGCAAACATCAAGGCTAATAACGGTGTTTGGAAACCATCGATTCCTTCAAAGACAAATTCATCATCTCTTGATGAAGCAAGCTCATCTACAAGTCCAACAGTAATTTTACCTCCAATAAAACGTAAGTTAATAGGCATCGCTATATGCGAAAGTAATATCACTTTAAATTAATGACCCAATTAGGATTCATCATATTTTTAAGCCTGACATTGACATTTAATGCAACTAAATTGAAAGCTATTTTTGTTTTGATCCGGATCTTAATTTTTCATTAGATCATCTCGAGCGAGTAAATCTTTTCACCTTTTCATCAACGTTTCTCTTTCATTTCATTTTTACGGACAAACAAATTCGCCATCAAAAGCATTAAATCCTGTTAAAAGGCAACATTTAACACATTCGTTATCATTTGACAAAAATTAGTAATCATTGATAACACATAAAATTGAATAGAAAACGTTTCAACAATTGTATTCTGGATGAAGAAGCTATTCAAGATTTTCATTGTTTAAACCAACTTGAACTTTTCATGGATCAATCCGTTCGAAAGTGTTTAAATGTTTACTTTGACATTCATAAACCGAGAAAGTTTATAAAAAAACGTTTCAATTTGTTCAATGTTCACTTTTGATTTGCACTAAATGTCCTTTTAATATTTTCTAATTTTTGATACAATTTTAAATTTTCCATCTCAAATTAGTTCCACCAAGACAAGCTACACCATACTCTTGTGGCGTTAAAGGTACTCAGCGTCGAGAGTCACCACGCATTGTCGGTGGGAGTGACGCTTTGCCTGGTGAATGGTGTTGGCATGTTGCTCTAATTAATGCCGATAATCAGTATATCTGTGGCGGAGCTTTGATTGGATCCCAATGGATATTAACTGCAGCTCATTGCATTACCAAGTAAGTTTTCTTTTTTCCCATAACTCGATATTCCTAATCAACTGTCTCATTTTTATTTCCCTAGTTTGGTTCGTAATGGTGAATCGATCTATGTTAGAGTTGGTGATTATGATCTATCGGCACAAATCAAAAGTAAATCAGCTCAAACACAACGAGTTAGCACTACTTATATCCACCATAACCATAATGGAGTAACTTTGGATAATGATATTGCGCTTCTTAAAATTGAAACACCAGTTCAGATAAATGATTCAATATGTTTGGTGTGTTTGCCTGCCAGAGGATCAAATCGTAAGCCAGGTCAACGATGTACTGTTACTGGTTACGGTTATCGAGAAGAAGGTTTGTTTTTCTCAGTAATGTTTGAATTTAATTTAAACTATTGTTGTTTCATTTCACTAATTCGAGTTTTCTATTTTTAGCTGGACCAATTGCTCTTAAAATAAGAGAGGCCGAAGTACCAGTTGTGGATGATCAAGAATGTGCAACCAAGATTCAAGCTGTTACAGAGAAGACATTTATCCTTCCAACAAGTAGCTTCTGTGCTGGTGGTGAACAAGGGAATGATGCCTGCCAGGTAAGTTTTAATTGCTGATTGATGTCTGATAGTTTTGATTAATTCAAGAAATTACCAATGATTGTTATTAATCTTGAATGTTTAGGGCGACGGAGGTGGACCTTTGGTTTGTGAAGTTGATGGTTTCTACGAGCTTACCGGTTTAGTTTCATGGGGATTCGGTTGTGGTAGATCCAATGTTCCAGGGGTTTATGTTAAAGTTTCAAATTTTATTGGTTGGATCAATCAAATAATTAGTGTTAATAATCAATAAGGATTATCCTTACTTATTTATCAAATAATTATATAAATATTTTTCCTAGTTTTATATTATAATTTACTCAACTTTTGATAAGCAAAGTGAATAAATGAAAGCTTAACTATCAAACAATAAAAAATTGCTAATTCGTTACATTCATCAACATGATCAGATTTAAATTAAATGTAAATGCATAGTTCAATGTTTCTGCCATTTTATTAGATCAACAAATGAGTCTTTTGTATTTAACTTTCAAGATCATAGGCGTTTAAATGAACAGTTTGAGTCCATAATTTAGTGCTCAGCTTAACAGTTATTTATTATAAACAATAGATACAATTGGATATAATTATAATCGTAGTAATAATAATGTTGTTTGAATAATGAACATTTGTAAAATAAAAAAATGGATATGAAATTATCATGTGAGTTTTGAAGAGAAGCTTCACAAATTAATAAAAAGTTCAATAAACTTAGGTTTGCTTACAAACTTCATTCATGAGAAATGAAGAGTCAACTGGTCTTTTCATCCATCTTTCATCATCATCATCATCATCATCATCATACTCATCATCATCGCCATCATCATGTTTCACTTGTAGAACCTGTTTTTAAGGTAAAAATTAAAAAACTTTCACCATGTTTATTGAAGTTAAATGGCTATTCAAGAATGGTCATCAACGTTTACCCGGTATCAGTAGCAATTTATAACTCTTTTGTATTGTCTCATGTTTACATCATTCAAATGTGTTATTCAATTTATTAATGATCCATTACATTATCATACATTCACTATCACATGAATAATGACAATTAGCACTGACTCTAAGTCTTTATTATTTTTATTTAGATTAATGAATCTGGGCTAAGGTTATGGTCAAAAACTGTTCCGAGTTAAGTAATGAAACCAACAGTAATCGTCCAATTGGTCTAGCAAGTTTTATTGCGGTATAAGATCTGGAAATAAAATTCGGTAAAAGTCTCATCTCACACAGTCGACCCCTGAATCGGACTCTTCTTGCATACAATATGTATATTTGACTGACAGAATTAAATACTCTGACTTCTCATCACCATAATTAACTTCATCGTTAAATGTTACATTGTTATCTTTTCGCAATTTTTGTTTCACTATTTCTGCCATTCTAATTATTATTACATGCAATGTTTACTTAATCATTCCTCACTTTTCCCTGAGTCGCAATGAGAATCCTAAATCTCTTCATTAACAAGGATTGAATAGGTTGATTATAAATTCTGAACAAATTATCCAATGCATTATAAAAACCGAATCAGCGTTTATCATGAATGCAAGGGTTCTTCTCGATTTATTATCAATTTATTAGCATCGACTGTTCATTTTTCAATAAACATTTAGAGTGCAAAATTGGTGAAATTTTTGAATAAAATCTTAACCTAATTTCGGTGCGATCATGTTTTGTCATTCCAAGTGTGGTTGATGTGATTTGTTTACCAAAAACATTTCATTGAATTGTAATTAAAGGAGGTTAGAAGTGAATCTCTTAAATTTTAATTGATGATCAACATTTACCTTTTAATAAGCAGATAAATATTTTTTCATAAAACTGTCTCAGTCAATTTAAATTGGATGTTCAATTGGATTGATAATTTTTCTGTTAACCAGAACTAAAATAAATTACATCATCTTGATCATCCTTTTTTCATCACCATCAGTTCACAATTTGATAAATACTTAGAATCTGGTTTCTTCCTTTTACCCATTTTTTTATATTTTTCATCTTTGTATTTTGTCTCTCTTTCGCCTATTTCATCTCTTTCATCTTCCTTGTCTCATTCAATTGTTAATCAACAAGTTAACTCATTTCATTGTAATTTACCAACAATCAACTTGTTTGCTCCTATTTAGTTAACAATTGATCATAACGATAACAATTTTTCTTAACAAAACATTGATTCAACATCCGTTACAAAGCAACGTCTTTTTTGCATCCAAATTTGAAAAAATATTTTACCAACTTGTTCGTCACCAGTTCAAAACCTTATCTGATTACCTTTGAGTCAAAGTTTTGTCTATGCGTTTAATATTTTGTTAAACATACTAATGACCAGCTTACATCATCAAGATAACCAAAAAACCCAAACCTAAACCCAGCTAAATAAAAAACCAACCCAAAGGTACAAACCATTTTTTGTATCAAGTCAATTTTTTCGACTCTTTTACCCAAAAATCCTTGATGCTATCAATTAACCAATTCCTTATTTTTGTCTAGCAGCTGTAATATCATTTTTTTGATAATTGTGTGAAGAGTAAACGCAACAAAAAGTTAAAATGAGTGATTCAAAGGCAACAAAAGACTTTGTCAAAAATTCATCTGACGCTTCGCTCATTAGATCAGAAGTTGACTATGAAATTGATGAAAGTATAATCGATGCTAAATCACCTTTGTCCTCAACACCATCAATACTAGCAACTACAACTATAACCTCTCAACCACCCAATGGTTATCCAAAAGGTTTTATCCCTCTATCAACACCACCAACCGCAACATTGCTCGAGACTTTATTGCCAACAACTCCACCATCATTAACACCATCATTATCCTTATCAAGTCACCAACCACAGTCACCATTACAATCGCAATCGACTTCTTCCTTCCTTGTTTCCAATTCAAGTGACCACCATCCATATTATCATCATTTAAATCACACTCAATATTCACCTAACCCTCAAGAATTATCTCATCACCATTCTAACAAATTTTTCCGGAAGCTTTTCAGTTCTTCAACACCGAAACGTCACCGTCAACGAATTGTCCTGAAAAATGGTGGAATCAATCTGTGCAAGGAACACATTGAGAAGCGATCTCAACGTTATCTTCAAGATACATTTACCACAATGGTTGATCTTCGCTGGCGTTACAATCTACTTGTATTTACCCTTGGATTTGTCCTTTCGTGGCTTCTTTTTGCCTCTATTTGGTACATTGTTGCCTATTTTCATGATGACCTAGGTGACGATGTGCCTCATGAACGCTGTGTTATTGGAGTAAACTCATTTATAACAGCTTTCCTCTTCTCCTTTGAATCCCAACACACTATTGGTTTTGGAAACAGGTATCCTCATGAAAATTGCGTTGAAGGAATATTTTTCATGTGCTTTCAATCTATTTTTGGTGTAATGATTGAATGTTTTGTAGTTGGCTTTGTATTTGCCAAGCTTTCCCGACCAAAGAAAAGATCACAAACATTGATCTTTAGTCGCCATGCAGTTGTCAACGTTCGCGATGGCTCTCTGTGCCTTGTATTTCGTGTTGGTGATGTTCGTGCCCGATCCTACATTATTGGTGCCTCTGTTTCGGCCTTGTTAATATCTAAAAAGATATCTCCAGAGGGCGAAATCTTACCCTACTATCATGAATCATTGAAAGTTTCATTTGATTCTTGTGGGACTTCAGTTTTTCTTGTTTGGCCAGCAACCATATATCATGTTATTGATGAGACTTCACCTTTTTACTCAATGGGACCCGAAGCACTGGCTAACGGACACTTCGAGATTGTGGCCATGTTAAGAGGGACTGTTGAATCAACTGGACAAACAATAGAGGCACGAACTTCATACCTACCAGAAGAGATCGATTGGGGTCGAAGATTTGAAAGGTTGATTGACTTTCGAATGCAATCGGGTATATATCGAGTTGATTATAGTAAATTTGATTCAACTTATGAAATATCTACACCTAGGCTGTCAGCTGAAGAATTAAGTCAACAAAATCGACATCAGCAACAGCAACAGCGACGACAAGAGCAACCATATTGTACTCAAGCAAATCAAGTGCTGAATCAACATCAACGTTTAAGACGACCAGTTTCTTGGAATCCTATTGAAGATCATAATAAGAATAAATTTGCTGATTCTAATGATAGTTGAGTGAGCATAAAGGATAGAAACAATTATTCCGTTTCTTATTGATTTTGGTTTTGCAGATTAACACTGAACAGCAGTGTTCATCGATTGGGTGTCGACGTTCAATATGAGAAAGGAAGAAACACAGAGACAGTAAATATTAGTTCATTGTTGAGTGTGAGGATAAACGAACAGCAATTAAATTATAACAGAAAATTGTCTCATTGTTGTCGCCATCTTAAGGCCACTAATCATCATTAAACATTTCATAGTGACAATGTCTTTAATCAACCTTTATAACAAGAAAATGGTAAAATTGATTGCCAATGATGATTCTCATTATTAACATGACAGGAAAACTGTAAATTATATCAAATGATTGGGAGGGTGAATAGTTTAAGTGATGATGAAAAGAAGATGCTGATTAAGAAATGATAAGGAAGAGAATTGATTATGAAGATGATTATGATGATGATCAAAGACGATCCCAGATGATCTAAGATGACGAGGGTAAGAAAACAAAAAATGACCTGAAATTCAGTGGCCTTGAAAGGGATTGTTTTCTCTGTCATTTTTCAACTCACAGTCAACAAAGGTTTTAACCATTTAAACCAGATTCAATCCATTAATGTCTAATCATAATAATCAATGATATTTCCGTTTCCTTAAACCAATTAAACTCTAATGCGTCTTATTTTCTTCTTCTTATATGATTAACTATTAAATGTGCAATGAACATATGTATTAAATAGTTCAATAAGTTTGTTGTCCTCTTACAATTCACCATTTATATAATAAAATTGTGTCTCAAATTATGTACACGATTTGCAGTTACTGCTTTCGGTCATCTAGAAGAATCTTTGTTTTCAGTAATATCAGAATCCATTCCTGACTGTTCAATTCCTTGTAAATAATTGATTTATCTCCTTTATCGAGTTTACTTCCGATATGATCGCCTTTTCAGGAAGCGAAGGATGTAAGGAGACAACATGTCAAGGATATAAGATTCAAGTGTCCAGAACAGCTTTTGGTTGATCCATTATCCAAGGCATTCGGAAACTGTCACAATATAGCGAGTGTTTTTGATGGACAGAATATTTGAATGGCCATCTTAGATCATGAGTTTTGCCTTTTAAAATAACAGGCAAATGCTGAGCATTAGTGGGCCACATCGGTGATAATGTTGTCAATACAAATCGATTTGCTTTTGAATACAAAACACAAAATTTTCAGCAAGTCCAAGACTATTAGTACTTAAAAGCAAATAGCCTGAGGTAAGACAATAAATAATTTTCAAACTAAAATTGACTTATTAACTCGGTCCAATCACATGAATATCCTAGCATTTCTTGGAATAGCCTTTTATTCAGTCTTAAGACTTTCAGTCTAGAAGTTCCAGTTCCTTTTGGCGTCGGCTTAGCAGCAAAGTCAAAACAAGTGATCAATTGGATTAACTGGCGGTATCTCAAGCCTGATAATAAAGACAAAGTGAAAGTTAAAAATTAAAGCTAAACGTATTTTTTGAATTAAGTAAAAATTTACACAAAAAATACAAAAGCGTTAATTGTGAAAATGGATGAGAGATGGCAAAACAAGAATATAATTTAAACTTAAAAAGACTTCGATATATCGAAAATTGAATCGATATATTAAACTGATTCAATGTTATATTCCCGGTAATATCACCTAATTCATCAGAATGTTGAATTGAAATTTGCTGTTTTACATTTCTATTAACCAAATATACATGAAGTTCCTATGAAAAAATGATTCGCTCCAGAACAGCCACTGATAATAGAATGAGTGTCAGTTCAATTTCATGGGGACTCGGTTGTGATAATCCAATGTTAATGTTAAAGTTTCAAATTTTATCAAATAACTGGTGTTAATAATCAATAAGGATCATCCTTACTTATTTATCAAATAGTTATATAAATATTTTTCCTAGTTTTATATTATAATTTACTCAACTTTTGATGATCAAAGTGAATAAATGAAAGCTTAACTGTCAAACAATAAAAAAATTGCTAATTCATTACATTCATCAACATGATCAGATTTAAATTAAATGTAAATGCATAGTTCAATGTTTCTGCCATTTTATTGGATCAACAAATGAGTCTTTTGTATTTAACTTTCAAGATCATAGGCGTTTAAATGAACAGTTTGAGTCCATAATTTAGTGCTCAGCTTAACAGTTATTTATTATAAACAATAGATACAATTGGATATAATTATAATCGTAGTAATAATAATGTTGTTTGAATAATGAACATTTGTAAAACAAAAAATGGATATGAAATTATCATGTGAGTTTTGAAGAGAAGCTTCACAAATTAATAAAAAGTTCAATAAACTTAGGTTTGCTTACAAACTTCATTCATGAGAAATGAAGAGTCAACTGGTCTTTTCATCCATCTTTCATCATCATCATACTCATCATCATCGCCATCATCATGTTTCACTTGTAGAACCTGTTTTTAAGGTAAAAATTAAAAAACTTTCACCATGTTTATTGAAGTTAAATGGCTATTCAAGAATGGTCATCAACGTTTACCCGGTATCAGTAGCAATTTATAACTCTTTTGTATTGTCTCATGTTTACATCATTCAAATGTGTTATTGAATCTATTAATGATCCAAAAATTACATTATCATCTGATTGTAATGTTGAATGGCTTCGAATGGCTGGAAATTGCAAGTTCATAAACTGTCAAGTTAAAAGGCTTTCATTTTGTTCAGTTCAATCAATAAATGACTCTCAACTTGCTTATAAAACAAGTTGATTATTGTCTTGTTTCATTGATCATTAATTTAGAGGTTGCTGTTGTTTCATTTTTCGTTTAAGTCTGCAATCCTATTCCAACATTACTTTGTATTTGTAAAATGCTTTGTAAACATTTTTCCAGAAAAATAGATCAAAATGTCAATCAAATCATTTGGAATCAAATTTGATAGTTATTCTGTTTATTATTTACTCTATTTTATTGCTCTTCCTGGTTAACTTTCAGTTTAGCAAAGCTCAATCATTCATTATCAATTGAAAAAATATCTGCGATCGCATTGCGTTCAAATCAAATAGATCAACATTAGAATCAATTTGCTGGGAAAAGGCAATCGATAGATCGTTTGGGAAATAAATGATTGTCGAAGGTTTTAACCCAATTCTGATTTGGTACCAACATTGAATGCAAATAATTGAAAACAAATTATTTAGCATTAAATTGTCAAAAGAGACCATCAAATTAAACAGTTGATATTCAAGTATTGATGTAAACAAGCAATGATGAAAACTTAAATGTTGCTTTGACAGTTCGGTTGCAATTATTGAATGTTGATTCTTAAACTATTTTATCTATTGAATTATCTATTTACATATATTACAAATTATCATGAATATGAAGATGAGCATCAGAATGTTGTTCATCATGAAAAATGATGGTTGTTCAAAGTCAGACCTGTTGCTTGGACAACACACGGTAAACGACTTATCCACAATTTTTAACTAACTTGAAACAGGTTTGAATTTTGCTTAATATAAAGGATGATGATGATGATGATGATGAAAGAAGAGGTTATGAAGATGAAAGGGAGACACGGAACGAGCCCGAGAGAGGAAGAGAGAAAGAGAGGTAAACGGAAAAACTAACGAGAGTTAGCTTGTAACCTTCTGCTACAGCATCACCACTCTATGTACTCCATTTGGTTTGAAAATTTCTTTCACATCATGTTTCTCATATAAACATATCTAACTGTGAGTTTGTTGAACTTGTAAATTAATTTTTTTCATATCATCATCATCAGTATAATCGTCATCATCATCACCACAATCGTCCTCTTGATTATCAAATTTTAATAGACTATCAATATTATTATACTTGCCACTTTTTTTCGTCATTGTGTATATACCTCTTTATTGTCCACCAGAGGGAAATCAACTTAAAAAGACTCCATGTGTTAGCCTATTTTCTGGTAAGAAATTAATTATGTTGTTATTGATCATGATGATGATTGATCAATTGATCCAAAGGATATAGTGTTTAGATTAATCAATTTTTTTCATCCAAAAATATATGGCACATCAACCAGAGTGAAAACAAAGTTACCTAAAAAATGTTGGAGTAAAACATAACCAGAAAATAAAGCTTCTGGTAAAATCCTTTTTGGTTGTAAGGCTTTAGTTAACTTTGGGTTAACCAATTGTGTTTCCTGTCACTGAGATTGTTTTAATTAATCAGCTTTCAGCGTGTATCAATTGATTGTCATTGTCAATTTATCTACAAGTGTAGTATTTTTCATCTGATTAACCAGTATTTACCATAACAACAACAACAACCTACAGTCGTAACAAAATCTTGTTCACCCAATGGTTTTCCTTATCTTTTCCTTCTTCTCTCACGCTCTCATCCAGCTCACTCACATTCAAACCTTTTCACCATCTCTTTTTTTCTTCTCTTTTGGCTTTTGCATAATGTGTCGATAATATTTGCCTTAAATCTGTCTTCTCTTTTTTTTGTTGTGCTGTGCTGTTATCGTTAACACCATTTGATTAAGAATCCGATGTAATTGTGTATTAAACCATCTTTTTACTGTTCCAAGGATATTAATATATCTGCTTTATTTAAAGTAATTAAGTTATTTTATATACCTAAGTCATAATATTCATCCACAACATCACCAATCTGGTGTGTCTCCTATTCTGTCTCTATGTTCATCTATCTATTCACTCGGGTTTAATGCATTTTTCTGGTCTGTGATTGTGTTATAAATTGCTTCTTGTCTTTAACTGTTAGCCTTTCCAATTATTACGATTTGGGATTGTAAACCATGGTTGGAGATAAATATCTTAGTCATATAAACATATCCATAATATATACATCCTTATATATAGTTATTTATTTTCAAGGTGTACTTGAATGTCACTCTCATGCCCATTAATAGAACGAACAGTCAATCAGATTCACCTGGGATTTATTATATTGTCTATTCAATATTTTACTGTTTTTCCTTTTTCATTTCTCCGTAAGCAAGAGTGTGTGCAATTTGATGACTAGCTGTGTTTCGTACCTCAGTTTTGGGTTATGATTAATACCATAATATTGAGAAATGCCATTCTCCGTTTATATTTTATACGTCGGTGACATGTTTTCTAATTGTTGTTCAAATTGTCTCTTCTATTTTAGGAATAAAAAGAGACGTTTTTTACAATCTTACCCGGTTCGCAAGTGGATAATGTCTCAACATAGTGATGAAGCTATGCTGGTTCCTAGTAGTGATAGTTTCTGGGAACCAGGAAACTACAAAAGGACAACAAAACGAACAGAGGATGGTTTCAAGCTGTGTAATGATTTAATACAATTAATTAGTGAAAGAAGTGAAATAGAGAAAAATTATGGTAAATCATTACGAGGATGGGCCAAAAAATGGAATGAACAAATTGAGAAAGGTCCAGAATATGGTACCATGGAGGCAGCCTGGAAAGCTGTAAATTCTGAAGCAGAGAGACGATGTAATATTCATTTACAAATTAAGGACAAATTATTTGATGATGTTGTACCTCAAATTAAACAATGGCAGAAGGACAATTACCATAAATCAATGATGCATCTAAAGGAAAAGAAAGATTTTGATGATGCCTTTAAAAAAGTAATTTATCTTTCATCTTGGCTGGTTACATTGCCATTTAAGCCTTAAAATCCTTTGATTTCAAGCATTAATTTTATTTTTTCTCATTCAATTATTTCACAGGCTCAAAAAACATGGGCTAAACATTTCGAAAAAGTCAATAAAGCCAAAATAGATTACCACTCAGCCTGTAAAAATGAAAGATCAGCTGTAAACTTAGAACGCAATGCCTCCGGTGATTCTTCTTTGTCTCCTGACCAGGTGAGCATTCGCCCTATTCAAATACAGTAGTCGCCTCTCATCACCTTAACATAACCATAATTTTTCAACCTTTTAAAATACCCCAGTTCTATGATATTATAATCTTTTCTTGTCCATTTTACAGGTTAAGAAACTTCAGGATCGTGTGATAAAGTGTAAAGACGAAGTTCAAAAGACAAAGGAAAAATATGAACAAGCTCTTAAAGAAATCAACGAATACAATGCAAAGTATATCGAAGATATGACCGTTGTATTTGATAAGTGCCAGGAATTTGAACATAAACGTCTTGAATTTTTTAAAAAAATGCTTTTCGCAATCCATGACTGCCTTAATATTTCCGCCAATCCTGAATTACCTTTAATTTATGAAGAATATAGACACACAATACAAAACGCCGATGCCTGTAAAGACCTCAGATTATGGTCAAATAATAACGGTGTTGGTATGGCCATGAATTGGCCAATATTCGAGGTGAGACACGAAATCTTAATTTTAGCTATTGTATTTTATGTTTGCTCCGTACATTGTTTAATGATAGTATTGAAGAAGATAAAAAAGCTTCGACAATAAGTGTCCTTTTCGCATTTAATTTTTACGCATCAATTGTTCCTTCCCCTTGTTTTTTTTCATTCCTTCCTCTGATTGTTCATAGTTAGATTCTAATCTCCCCGTCAATTCCGTTGAGTTTTTTTCACTCACAAATGGGTTAATTTTTTTAAACAGCATTTGCTTTTAGTCCTTGAACTTTTACATTTTTTTTCTGTTTAAATCATATCTTAAAAGCTTTTACTCTTACCTTCGCAACATTATCATTACATGATGATTTACCTACATTTCCATCTTCACCATCATGACATTTAATCATATCTCTTTCTTGATAAAATATATATTGTGTAGGTTTGATATTTCAGCCTCTTCTTCTTCATTTATCCCTAGTTGTTCCGAACAACTACTTCTACTACTGACCAAGAATTAACTACAGCTTAGAATCCCACAATTAACACACTTTCCCTTCTTCGATAACTTTCATTTTTGCTCTTATTTTTCACCATTATTCCATTTATCTTACCTTTCAGAAGTAAACATCGTTTGCGTGTGTGTTTTTGTTGCTTATTGAGGTATACCTTTTGTTCATATATTGTTTTAATGTGTGAGTGTTTCTCTCTATTTCATTATTACCATTACTATAACTTGTTACCTCAACATTATCTTTCAATTTATATGAATAGTTTGTAGCAAAAAAAAATTAAAACTCAAGCGTGTTTGCATGTTTAATCATCAAGAAAGTACATCATCTCCTTGTATGGTTACTTTTGATAAAATTGAGATTATTTTTAATTGCTTCATTATTGCGTACGAAAACAAACAGATAAACATCCCCTTCATCATAATCATCATCGTTTTCGATGTCCTTCAATTCTCAGTCCATCTGCATGGTCTGTGTTGAATCATGAGTTCTCTGTTTCATTTAATCTTTTTCAATCAAAATTAATTCAACACAACAATGTTAACTTAAATTTTTAATTTACTAATTTCTCATCCAAAATCAACTCTTCTCTTCCTTGGTCATTATTTACCGCTTTCCAGGAATATTGTGAAGAGTTTCGAGATATTATTGGTAAACCGAGCAAAAAAAATCCAATCGCCGAGACTGGTATTACTCTTGTAAATCAACACAAATTCAACGAGGAATTGCCTGTAAATTTCTCATTCTATTTTACTTTAATTAACATTTCATATTACTTAACCTTAACGATTCACTGTCCCAGTTGAAAATAGTTGACAAATTTTTCCAATGGCAGTCAATCTCATTTTTTTGAACTTGTCCATTGATTTGCAATTGTTTTCAACCCAAGTTAATAACCTTACAACTTAGCCAGCAGCATTTAAATTACTTCTAATTGCTCTTCATTAACTGTCATCCTATTAACTAATTGTCTCTATTAATAGTGTTAATAGTTTCCACTTATAACAATTAGAATCATCAGTAAGGAATACCTTTTTTGTACATAATTGTCCAAATTATGTTATAATGTCTAATTTTGTATTTTCCTGTTTTTCATTTTCACTTTTCATTCCAACCTTGTAATGTTTCCTAACATTTGTTACTTTTTCACTCCTATTTTTTGGGTTAAAATGGTGTTTTCAATCAAAAATACTCTCCCATGAGGTATTTTTCAGCATCAGTTTGCATGTTTCCACAATATCATTTTCATTTTCATCATTCCTAATTACTTCTTCATTACCTTTACATGTAATATCAATAGTTCAACAATATTTAACCTGAAACCCTTTCATTAACCTTTAACAAGCAAAAGAAAGTTTGATCTAATTACAGGCAACTCTCAATTGCTACTCTCAGTGTTTTCAATCCACAATGACTACCCTTTATAATAATGGTTATGTTTCATTTTTAAACACAAAGAATGTGGATTGTCTTCATTTTTTACTCTGTGAGAAAAAAATGCGTTGATTTATCATTATCATTATTCAAAGCGAAAGTTGAAATATATTTTTCTTCAGCCCAGATTCATAACCTTAAATTTCGAGTTGACATACATTTGCTGTCTTCACTATTCATTATCAATATCAATAACACGATTATTGTTGTCAGTAGGCTTGAAATGTAATCCTCAATTATATCACCAAATTCACGCTTTTGTTGCTTTGAAACATAACCATGCTGGCTTGAAATCCCGATTAATCACATTTGAAGTTCAACTGATTGTACAATTTATTAATTTAACTAATCTCTTCACTTCATAGGAATATGCATCCAACTTATCTGCAAATAACAAGGAAAAGAAATCAAAAGGAGATTCAAATGTTGAACACAATAATTTAACAAACGGTAACAACGAAGTGGCAGATCATAACAATCAAAATGAGATAAACAACAAGGCAAAAAGCATACATAACGATGATACCGAAATAGATTCTCATATAAATTCGTAAGTACTTAAAATGGGTTAAAATTTATATTGCAGTAAACTATTTTTGACAGTTAATGACAATTTAGTATGTATCAGTCAATCGTAAAAGTATCACGTCAGTAAGCTATACCATAGGAGAGTTATCATGCAATATTTCAAACTCAATTTTTTCTTGTTTCTACCTCTTGATTGATTTTAATGTTTATTAAGCTATCAAATCAATCTGCTTATAATAGTAACGACCTGTTGAATTATTTGTAATTTTTTCTTAAGATTATCACGTTTCAGGCCAGTGTCATAAACTGATTTAAATGGTAACTTGGTGACGATTATAAATTATCATCCCTCTAATAGTTGACTGGTAAAAAAATGATTCTTATGTCCAACATTAGATATTATATTCATTGCGTGTTGGTCAATCTGCTTAGCACAATTTAACGACAAGCTAACTGCACTTTTTCAGCTTACAATTCTCAATTGTTTACCTTTTCAAATTTAATTTTATGATTCAGGTTAAAGCGTCGGTTGCTATATCAGTAGTGTATTTAGCATCATAGTAATAATAGCAATAATGATAACAAACTTGATTTGTAAAAAAATTTCTGCATTCACAGAATCCAATATCTAATTGAGTTCACAAATAAATAGATAATCATGAATTTGACCAGTACTTGAAACCTTTTAATGACCTTTATTTTTTTGCCACCAATCTGGTTTCAGACAGCATTTAAATGCTTAGTTTTTTTTATTATAAAATCTTTAAATAGCTCAGAATAATTTACTTTTTGATTACCAAAATCAATCTAATTATCCGCTATTTGCGAACACCGTATCTTAAAACTGTTAATCATTAACTTAGTCCAATTTTTAGTCTTTTTCAGCAAACATCATAACTAATTATTTAATTGTACTCATGATTGCTTTCCAGATTAGTCTTCATATTGACAACCAAATTTACTTTTAACTAATCTTCATCTTTACCTTTCTGTATTGTTTATGATCGATTAAATTGATAGATTAGCATTGCACTAATTATATTGATTGCGTTTTTAATTGATTACCAGGTTATTGGAAGCACAGTTGAAATGACTGCTTCTGATAAAATAGCCTTTCAAGTGAGAAGAAATATTTCAAACTGTAATATTGAAACTGCTTTTGGGTGTTTTCTCATTACCCATTTTACCCATTTTGTTATTTATTTACTGTTAACTGTCTTCTATTATTATTCTCAATCAAGGTTATATGATGATATTAATGTTTGTTTTATCTACTTTCTTGTCTGAACAGAAACGGGAAAACGGAAAACAACCCATTCGATGATGAACGTGAAGAATGGGATGATTATTCAAATGATGTCTTGGTAGACAACGGAGAGCCTGGAGTACCTGTTAAAGCCTTATATGATTATGAAGGAGCTGAAGCTGATGAATTATCTTTCAAACAAGGTATTAATATCAGGATAATGCAGATACAGTCAAAGGAATTGAAGTTCAATGGATTAGTTTCATTTTTTTATCAAATATTTCATATTTGTTTTGAAACAATTTAGACGTAGCTGGTTGAGCAGTGAAATTAAGGTTATAGCAGCAAACTGCTCCTGGATTTTATTAATCTCAGCGTTTGGGTCGCTTTTAATGAATGATTTAGCTCTCGGTGACTTTTCAAATTTGGGTTACTTTAATTGATTTGAAACTTGATCAGAAGCTGCAGAGAAAAAAATTGTTATTGATTTTTTTTGTAATTTGTACTTATTATAACATTTATCATAGTATTATAGTATTTATTATAAGCATTTTCAAAACTCAGTTGGAAATTGCTGTATCACATAGATGAAATTCAATTCTTCTGACATTATCTGCTTTATTTCAGGGTTTTCAGCCAGAAAGAAACACTTTTTAGTTCTATTGTGCAAAGTTCAGCCAAGATGAAACAAACTTAAATACAAATAACTAAAGAATCGAATTAATATTAAGGTTCATATTGCTGCGGCTTATGGGGTTGTCGCTAGCAAGTCGTATTTACTTTTGTTTCCACGTTACTCACCACTTCTTAATCCAATTTAAAAATTTTGAAGCATCTAAAGCATAATTTAAAAGGTTCAAAGTTAGGAATGTAGAGCAAATTGACCTCTGAATTTCGGAAATATCCGGACAAGATTGTAAAAATCATGATCATAAATTAAATTATCTCTAAATATAACAGAGCAAAAGCTCAAAGTGCAGATTGATTGGTATTTAATTACCCTCTTCTTAGCTCAATATAAATATTATAATAATTTTGATTATGAGCACTTTGTTATGTTTAATCGCAGTTGGACTCTGTTAAAATCGAAATGGAAAATGTTGAACAAATTGAAAATGAGCCCAACAAATGTCTAAAAAGTGTTCCAGTTAATTTGGACAATGTTAAAATGTGGCTGGAGAGTGTCTCTTTCTGACTGGAAACCCTGTGATAACAAGAATTATATTTGTCTGTTTAGCTTTACTTGTCATTGGATATTGTTTCATTTAAATTTAAATGCAAATAAGCCAACTAAATGTCTTAAATTAATACAATTGTCAACTGTCACTTTCCTAGTATTCACCAATTGTAAAGCTTATTTATTATTTTATGATAGTCAATTGATGTTGAATTGTTGCTAATTGATTTAACGATTCCATTTAAATCACTTTCATTCCTTTATAAGCTTTTTTTCTCGGAAATGCTAATTTTGATTCTAATTTAAATCTCTTCTAATCTCCTTTAGGTGATGTATTCGAAAAACTAGAAGATGAAGACGAACAAGGTTGGTGTAAAGGACGTAAAGATGGACGAGTTGGACTCTATCCAGCTAATTATGTTAAATTACATGTTTGTTAAACAAATGGCACAAGTGATCATATATTTTGAGGAAGCAAAAAACCGCAAAAAACATCGATATTTCTCTTAAGATAGAACTGTTTTTCATGTATTTATGAATTAAATAGAGTTTATAAAAAGAGAAGAGAAGAGAAAATTGTTTCATTTGTTGTTAAAAATGAAGACAATTTTAACTTTGGAAAAAATGAAACAATCAGTTTTTTATCAAAAATTATTCAACTGTTTTCCCTCTAAAAACCTGTATTGATATTGTAATTAACCTTAATTACCTTAATTATATTAACCCGCAAAAATTATACATATATAATTATATTCCTTACAATCCACACTGATTGTCACCTTCAATTTTCCCGGTCCCTAGTAAAGTTATATTTATCTAAGAACAAAGATGGAAGCGCATTTCATTTTACACTTTCCGAGCTCAATTACTGGTCACAATTCGCAGGTTCTACCTGTTTCACCAATCTTTTAATCTTTTTATGACTTTGAGTTCAACTACTAGGAAAAGAGAAGGGGTTAAAATTACAAGGAAACCACTAAAAAAAATGAATGAAACTTGTTTAAGAGACTTTATCCAATCCTGGCCTAAAGATATTCCAGTGAATCAAATTGAGAATTGAACAGAATTGAAGTGAACCAAGAGAATCTAATTTGTTAAAATTTAATTCAGTTCCTGAGAATGTTTCGATTTCCACTTTACCCTTCTTTCAACTAGTTTTTGTTTGCTCTAAAGCTTAAAAGATTGGTGAAACCGGCAATTACCGTCCATATCAGTGTTGAAGATGTTGCCAAAAAGTTAAAAGAAAAAAGCCGACTTTTCATCTGCGGCATTTTAAGTTTATACTTTTGCTTATTCTTAACTCTCCACCTCCTCCTCCTTAATTTTACTTTCCTCTGTTTCATCTTTTTCTTTTCATCCTCCCTCCTAGTTCTCACTCTCACAAAAGTTTTCACTCAGTCTTTCATCTTCTCCTTCATCATCTTCTTCTTTCTGTCGTCTTCGTCTTGTTACTTTCTCTGTAATTGTACCCGACGACAATTTACAGCCTAACTCTTTCTGCCTTTTCTAAATTTCTAAAGTCAAAGTCAAAGTCAACCTCGTCCCAAACACTTGTCCCTTATAACTTCAGTTGTAACAAACTTCTTAGACAATGGTGAATATTTTGTCTAGATTTTTCATTCTATTTTATTCCATTTTATTTCATTGTGATGCTGCAGTGATACCAACAAAATCATCAATACAATTTGATGATTTACCTTATTCTTCAAACAAAAATGCTGAATCGTTTTATGTTGCATCTTTAGCTAATACAGCCTTTTCCCTTTTACCATCAACGTGCACCACATTGGGAATAGATTCGGATATCTGTAAAACAATCTCATCAACAGCACCATCTAAAATTAATATTTACTGGGCCAAATCTGAAACCAAATCTGGACTATCTGTGTTAACAAATGGACAATCTTTTATTGGCCCTGAATATCATAATGTCCTTGTGCTTAAGCCATTGTCATTATCGCCATCTTTGGCTTTCATCTTCTTTTTTGGAGATCGTTTCCAACACTCTTCTTGTGAAAGAGACCATGGAAAAATAACCGGTAAGTTGATCAGAAACACTCTTCTTTCAAACAAACATTACATTCAACTTTGAGGTGCTTTGTGTCAAAAACTTTGTGCTATCTAGATGTGTAAACTTCAATTTGTATAATTGCTGTGAGTTATTTATGTATTGTATCCCCTTTAACCCTTTTATTGTTATCTTTGTTTATTCCAATGATAGATCATGGTCAAGGAAAATGTCTAATTTCTTGTATAAAAAGTAATAATCATTTAAATCCAATTAGGACTAACATTTGTGCAAGTAAATCACTTCCTTCGGTACATTTGGATCTTGTCAACCATCAAAATATAAACTTAATTAGGTGTATAGATGGAATAATCGGTAAGTTGATTAATAATCAGTGAATATTGACTTAGTTTTACTAATTGTTATTTTACTTTCTCGTTTTTCAGGCGCGGCTCCTTGTTAATCATTTTTTATCAACCAAGATAGAGAATGATCAATTGTAAAATTGTAAAAGTACCTTTAATTATTATTGTATTTTTGATTTCATCTTTTTTTACTCATCTCACAAAGTATATGTACACTATTATCATAAAAATAATGAAAATAATCATTAAACCATATAAAATTAGATTGTCCATAGCACTTCGTTTCTCAATCAATCTCATTACAGTGTTTGACATACCAAGCTGATTAGCAATCTCACTCAAACTGGATTTAATTCTTGAAAAGGTATCTCGCTGATCACGTAATTTACCCATGGTTGCGGTACCAACTGCTAACATTTCATCCACCTGACTGTGAAAATCAATTAATTTGGCATGTTCTTGACTTTCAAAATCAATCGCTGTCTCAGCTTTCACAGTCCTGAAAAGACAAGAAAAGTTGTTACGCATCTTTAACCTTCATAACAGTCTAATCATCGAACCAGAGACCAAAACAAAGCCAATGGAACCAAAAATGTTAATATTGAAGTCACTTAAAATATGCTAATAGATGTTAAAGCATCAAAAGCCTGACACAGTAGTATGGATGCTGAAAAGTTAAAGGTCTGATGGAGGACGTCAATTATCCAGAATTTATCGAATATTAAATAAATCTGATATGATTTAACTAACATTATCTCATTTCTAAAATATTGTACAAAATTAAATAAAACACAAAAAATCGAAAATAACCCAAAAATATTATTGCTACACGATTGGAAATTTGATTTGTTTATTAGTTTCTCTTCTTTGTAGTAATTTCTTTATCACATATTTACAAATTCATCAAATTTATTAATAAACTCATAAAGGGTGTATTAATAATGAGTAATTTCAGTATGTTATTTTACTTGTGGTTGATTTGATGACAGTTTATGGTACATGGCTCGTACCTTAATTGATTCGCACGCTATGATGAACTTAAATGGTCAATATTCGTCTAGTATTAATAGGTAGTTTATCTGAATATTGTTGAATGTTTATCTTCATCACTGAGCATAGTTTTCCTTCCTTTTTGAGATCGATAAATAGGTTCAATCGCAGAACCATCATATTATCAATCAAATTTCAATATTTCTAACTGAAAATGGACTTTCAGTTATTCACAGAATCGTTTTTAAGTCTATTCCTCATAATCTCCTTTTATGGTAACTTACAGTAACAAGTTTAAAAAAAGCTAATGCTGAACATCAGTGCCCATAGGTAACATTGGTTTCTTTCTTTGAATTTAGATAGATTGAAAAAATTGAGAAATCCGACCAAAACAGGCTAAATATGGCCAAAATTTGTTGACACATTTACCCAGAACAGCAGCGCGATTCTTGAATTCACTCAGATGAGTAAAGTTTCAGTGAAAAATAAATAAGTCAGTAAACCTTTCGATAAAAGGACCATGAAACCACAAAACCAAGAAATTACTCAATATTCATGCATCCTATGCTAATAAATATGTGATGAAAGAAAAAAAAGAGAAGAAAATTTAAAACTAACTGGATAATTTTATCGTGCAGCAATAAAATTTTGTTGCTTTCGATTTTAATTTTGTCCAATTTAATCTTGTTTAGTAGATTAATATATAAGACAAGGTAAGTTATAATCATATAGCTTTAGTTTTATGTTCGATATAATTCTTACTCCCGATTGGAATGTAATCAGGCTGCCCATTGTTTCAAAGCCTCCAGTTCATCTTCCTCGGGTTCTTTTTCTTTTGATTTGGAACCAGAAGCGACCAGGGCTGCTTCAGGAACTTCTGGAAGGCTACCAGCATCCAACAGCTGTTTGTCTAATTCTTCTTGTTCCATTGTTTCTAATTCCTTAAGAAGTTCATCCTCATCTACAGCTGGTCCAAACATGCTTCGATCGGTGATTACGTTCAAAATCTCCTCAGATAACTGTTGTTGCTCACGAACGTCTTCCATCAGATCCTCAACCTTGTCAACATCCATACTACTATGGACAGTCTTCAATGCTTTAGCAGCAAGTGACATATTTTTAACGATTTCAGTATTGGTATGTGCATTTTCCAAAGACTCTCTTTGCAGATCCAATGTAGTTAGTGTGTTTTCCACAGTTTCCGCTTGTTTCTCCAAACGTTTCTTCTTTTTTAAAGCAGCTAGAGCTACCTTTTTATTCTTGGTTCCATTAGCTCTGATGATGGTTTCCTGTTCTTTGATTAAATTGTCAATATGTTCTTGCCTTTTCTTGAGCATCTCCTCCGTGTCACGAAGTTTTTGAATAGCCACTGATGTAGTAACCTTTTGTTCCTGTCTTTCGGCAGTCTTTCCACCACCAAATAATTTACCAAGAAAAGCCATGATTAAAGGTAAAACAAAATATCAATTAAAGAACTTGAAATATAGATGAATACCAAATAAAAACACAAATACAAATGACATTAATATCGCGTTGTTATGACTATGTGTACATTTCAATTAAATAGGTTCAAAAAAGCGGTAAATATAAACAGCCACGAACACCAACATTTAAAAAAACACTTGACACAATTTTAGAGTTTAAACTTGTTGATTTAGCAGTGAATTTGACGAATCAATCACTGAAAATATGGTGATTTTTAAGAAACACAATTCATTTAATGAATTAGCCCTACTAAACTGATAACCAGAATCCGAGAACTAGATTTATAGCTTAGACTGACATCTGGTGAAGATACACTAAATGACCATATCCATTTTACCATTAATGATCTCCAGATGGCACTTGCTTACGCTCAGTGATAATCCTGTTTTGTGGTTTAGTTTTGCTTTGATTGTTGTGAAAATCTTTGTCAATCCATCAATTTAATTTAATTAATCTACTGTTATTAATTACGAATATTCTTAATTGTGTCCATCTTATTGAACCAGTATGGTTGTTCAAGCGAAAGAGAAGAATGCTAAATCTGTAAAACCTGTTGAAGTTGAAACTGAACCGGTGGAGAAAGATGAATCTGAGGCTGGCAGTGACTTAGCGGTTTTGGAAGAAATTAAAGAACATGCTAAATGTATCGAGAAATTTGTCCTGAACAAGGAGCCTCGTTTTATGTTAAGGGTTATTCGGACTCTGGTTTCAACAAGAAAGAAGCTCAACTCAAGAGTTTTGAGAAAATTGATAAATGGATTTTACACGGCATCAGGCGCACAAAAGGATAGCCTTCTCTCCTTCATTGAACAAGAGCCTATGGAAGTTGATTCATCTACTCAAATCGCCTTTAAAGGAAGAACTGGAAAAGCAGCTCAATCGCCTCTTTTAATCGAACTCGATGTTTACTTTCATTTGCTTCTGCTTCTTCACCTGATCGACTCCAATAGCCTCGATAGTGTAAGGAATCTTGTTTCTAACTAGACGTTCAAAATCAGTTTAAGACAAAGTTACATGACTGGAGCTTTTGTTAATCAGCTGTTGCTGTTCTGTGGGAAATTTGAGATTTCTGGCAAACTAATTTCGTATAATCAACCCTCTTTATAACAGATTAGATTATTGAAATTATGAGAGCCTTTTCTCAGCTGTCTCTGATTGAAGAAGTTTAAATTGCCCTGGTACTCCCTTTGTCCAAAACGCGAGATGAATATCAATAATTCCTTCTGAATAGTTGGCTTTATTGATTTTATCTTGCCTTGGAATTACATGAATTGTTTTTAATGTGCTTCTAATTGACATTTGTTTTTTACTTTCAGGCTGTCAAGTGCTCTGATCTTCTAATGGCAAAAATTAGTTCCCAAAATCGTAGAACACTTGATTTATTAGCAGCAAAATGTACCTTCTATCACTGTCGAGTTTATGAGCTGACAAATAAATTTAATTTTGTCAAAAGCTTACTCCATAGTAGATTGAGAACTGCTACTTTGAGAAATGATTATGAAGGACAAGCTGTCTATCTAAATTGCTTACTCCGTCTTTATCTTCACTATAACTTATACGATCAAGCTGCAAAATTGGTTTCTAAATCTGTTTTTCCTGAAGTGGCCTCCATCAACGAGTGGGCAAGATTTCTATATTATCTTGGCAGAATCAAAGCAATCCAATTAGATTACTCCGAGGCTCATTCCAATTTGGTTCAAGCTCTTCGAAAATCCCCTCAACAAACAGCCGTCGGTTTCAAGCAAACAGTTCAAAAGCTAGCTATAACTGTTGAACTTTTACTTGGAGAGATCCCTGATCGTTCCGTTTTTCGTCAGCAAATCTTCCGACGAGCTCTTGCTCCTTACTTTCAACTTACACAAGCTGTGAGAACTGGTAACTTAGCTCGATTCAATGAAGTTCTGGAAAACTTTGGTCCTAAATTCGAAGCTGACCATACTTACACTTTAATTATTCGTCTTCGTCACAATGTCATCAAAACTGGAGTCAGAATGATTAACCTGTCCTATTCACGTATATCTTTAGCTGATGTAGCTCAAAAACTTATGCTCGACTGTCCTGAGGATGCTGAATATATAGTTGCTAAAGCTATAAGAGATGGAGTTATTGAGGCAACCATTGATCACGAGAAAGGCTACATGCAGTCAAAGGAAACAGTAGATGTTTACTGCACATCTGAGCCTCAAGCTGCTTTCCATCAAAGAATCACTTTCTGCCTAGATATTCACAATCAATCAGTTAAAGCGATGAGATTCCCTCCAAAGTCATACAATGCTGACCTGGAATCTGCAGAAGAAAGAAAAGAACGAGAAAAACAAGATTTGGAGTATGCTAAAGAAATGTCTGAAGCTGATGAGGATGATGCTTTCTAATTTTTCTAACTTGCAATTTATTAACTAATGTAGTCTAACTGCTTGTATAAGCAAAAGGTATAACACTAAATCAGTGGAAACAAATAAATATGATATGGCTCCAAAAATTTTGTCTCGATTCTATTCTAGAAATTTGAACATCAATAATTATTTTGCATATCAATAGAAATTGAAATTAATTTCAGTTCTTGTTTAATCAATTAATGCGTTAAGAACATTCATTTTAATTAAAGCTCGATCCTCCAGCTGTGCAACAATGATTGCTAGAGTGGTTTTAAAAATTTATAGAACTCTGAATGGTTATGCAGTTACGGTGAAGTAAATTTTATCGTAAATTTACGTATAGACATTAATTTTTTGTGCCAGTTTATCTTTATCCGACGGAAGTGATCACAAATTACAATAATTATTGATTAGCAAAAAGTCATGGTGCGAATAAGTCCAAAATCGTACGTGTTTACAGTATTTTGTATATTACTCATTAATATAACCCCGTCAACTGCTCCTCTGGCTAATTATTTCTGTACACCAACTATTAATTCAATAGACAATCTAATCAAAGACATAATTGCTTCTAATGCTAATGAAAGTGTTATCAGTGACATACAAAATTTTTGTGGAAGACGCGATTCTTCATTTATGACATCAAATATAATCCCAGACCGTGTTACAGTGACACGAAATGACTCTTATTGGTTGACATCATTCACCTTTAGGAGTTATCCTATGATATATATTGACTCTTCATCACAATCTACAAATGATAGCTTAAAAAAAATTTGGCTACTTTACATGCTTGCTCGTCGGCCATTTGATTGTCGAACATGTAGAATATCAATTCACCTTTCAATGAATACTAGTTTGGATAATTATCCCCTTGATTTTAACATATCTTACGGTTTCATGAAAACTTTGTTTCCAGCATTTATTGATTATACTGCACACGAAACAGTTTTACGCGAAGACAAATCCGATTTTCATAAAATTAACAGTAGTTCAAATCCATTGAATCAAACAGTTAATTCATCCGAATCTCAAATTTACTTAGATGACAACTTTTTTGGAGGTTTCGATCAACATTTTCTCATCGGTTATGACGCACTTGCAATTCCAGGCCGCAAAAATAACCAAACATCAACCAATGAAACATCTTCAAATCTCAGACTAATATCCAGTGGTTCTCGATTAATGGGATATCGGATTCTGTTTTCTGATGACCCGTCATCACATTCTGCACCATTAGTAACTTATACTCTTTGTTATTCATTGGATAAATCTTATGGAACCCAATATATACCTTTAACAACCTGCTATCCATACGTTAATGAAAATGTTAAACAATGTGTTTGTTGGAAGACAACAAATTGGAAAACTTACTTTTTCGTCTCAATAGTCTCTTGTTTGTTCCTTGTCCCATTATTTTTTACAATTTATCGTCGCTTTCATAAGCCATCCATCAAAAAGATCACTGAATATGAGTTACCCGATGCACCAGTGGCCTGTAAAAACGTCAGCCAAATAAGAATCCGTTGTGGTCGTTTGGTAAACAAGAGATTACCAGGATATTTCGATATAAATTTGATAAGAGCTAATGGAAGCTCAATAGGATCTTTACAAATCAACCGATCAACAATTTGGTCTTCCAATAGTCTTATGTCAAGTGATGTCACTGACCTCCTAATTGATTTCTATTCAGTCCGACCTCTGGATAAACCTCGTTTCATTGAAATAACCTTCCACAAATCACCAGCATCCAAAGTTTCGTTAATTTACTTGTATGGGCTGGTAATTAAAAGCCAAGACTTCTACCAAGTTTACCCTTATTGCCATTACTTACAACACAACCGTAACGTTAGGCTATCTGATTCAGCTGATTGGAGTCGAGCCATGACAAGAATTAATATGATAACCAGTTTACCAATAACCTTACAACGAGTTCAATCTTTAACTTGGCTGGAAAGATGTTTAATAAGTATATTTATTATCCAATACTTGGCAAGTAAATTACTAAGCACATTAGAAACACACGATCAAAATTACATAACGGCCAGTCTGGTTGAAGGCGTTGGTGGCGCTATCTTTCTTTACACTTGGGTTCTTTTGGCCTACATAGCTGTATTCAAAAGGCATAATTCTGATCGTTACAATTTAATGTCTTTATCATCTAATCATCAACTTTTCAACATAATTGGCTCCCTTCTCGTAATAGTTATAATTATTGAAGTTTTTAATGCAGCTGTAGTGGTCAATAAATCCTATTGGAGAGGTGAAACCTTCAATTTATCAGTTGCTTCAAATTATACTTCAACCGTACAAACTAATGATATAAACTGGATAATTTCAGTCATATTGTCCTTTGTCTTTTTCCAGATTACCGGATTGATTATTGAATCAATTATCTTCAGATTTTATAAACCCGACAAATCAGGTCCAATGTCTTTTGATCTTGGCTATGACGCCTCTACAAATGCCACTTAAACAACCAAATATGATTATATTTCCTCAAATAACACACATTAACTGAATCTAGATAACAGTTGAATTAAAATGAATTCAAGATTTTGAACTGAAAGTCAAATCAATTGTCAATCTGAACATGAAATATTAAATAAAAGAAAAATGTCTTTTCAATTCCATATTCAAAAAAAGCAGAAAAAGCTTGACAAGTATTTTGATTGTGACTTTCCCATTTAAACGATGAAACATCATCCTTTTTTTATACCTTTTTTCATCTCATCTTTGCTTCCAGCAACATCATATTCACTTTTTTTTCACGTAAACATTAAAAGTCTGGAAACATTGTAAAAAAGGACGACAACATTAAAATATCCTTCATCTTCCTCCTCTTCACCCATTTCAATTTTTACATCCCTCCAACAAAGCAATTAACCAAGTATATGAGGATAAAAAGTGTGAAAGAAACGATGAAAATGATGAAGATGAGGAGCAATGATGAACAAATATGAATGAAAAAAACCTGAAAGCAAAAAGAGAGTAAAATTGAAGAGTTGTAAGATAAATTCAGATGAAGAAAAAAAACTTATGCAGCTAAAACCGTGGGACTTGAAGGAAGATGGAAAATAATTCTCCCTTTCTCTTCATGCTAACTTATGATAAAATGATGATGAAGAGGATGAGAATGGTAAAGGGTTGAAAGTGGGGTTTAAGCAAAAAAAACCATTTTATATTGTGCATTCTGTCAAAATACAGAGTCTAGCACAGACGACTGAAAAGAGATTGAGAATTATTGTAATACGTTTCGTTTTTTTTGTAGCCTTCTCATCATTTTATGCATCTTCTTTTCCTCTTCACTGCTTCATTATCATCTTCATCTTCATCATCATCTTTCTCTCCCTTTAGGGGTCTCTGTTCATCATTTTTTTGCTACCTTTTCCTTGTTCCTCTCATTTACTTGGCTGTTTTTTTTGGCCTACTTTTTCCTTCAACCATAATCATTCTTCTTCTTCATCATCATCCCTTTTTTTGCCAATCAAATCATCTTTACCACCTCTTTCCTCCTCCTCTTCTTCTCATCCTCCAACACCACCACCACCTCCTCCTCCTCTTTGCGTCTTGTTTTGTTTCTTCATCTTTTACTTTTTCATCTTTCTTTCTTCACTTTGTCAACATCTTTTTTAACCCTTTTTTTATCCTCATCATATTAACATTGCCCGTTGAGTTTCCTTCCTCATCTTCATCTTCATCTTTTTCTCTCTTTCTTTTTGCAGCGTTTTTTTTGGTACATAGTCATCAGCTCTTTTCTCCCTCACTCATGGAAATCTTCATTTCTCTGTCACTTTTTTGGTTCCAATTTACTTTGAACATTTTCTTGTTTTCATTTACTTTTTTATCCGTGTAACTGTTTATCGCCTTGTTTTAGATCCAATAAATTGTCATTAAATTGTCTTCTTGTTGTAAATATATTTTACTTTATATTGATAACTATTGTAGTTTCCAATAAATGTCTTGATCCTTTGGATTACATTTGCTTCCTACTTATCCATTGATTGTTTATGCTTTCAATTTATTTCCATCTTCACATTCAATAACTAATTGACGCTTTTTAAGGATGCTGTTGATTCAACCCAAATCATTGTAAGTAAATTTTTTCCTTTTCTTGACACAATATCTCCGTCCATAACCGCTGTTTTCGGCCAGTAGCAATAATCATTAATGTTGGTAACGATACATAACAATAACACAAATCAGGCCAAGTGTTTCAGGATTAAATTTTACCATATTTATACATTGTTTGATTATATCCACCAAACTTCTGAACAATCCTCCAGTGTACGGTCCAGAAGTCAACATCTATCCAGGCAACAAAAAAAAATCAAAACAGTTAGTGACGGTAAAATGTAAACATTATTTCAGTCCATTTCTAAATTTTACAGTCAATTATCGACCAATGTGAGCACGAAATATTTATCATAGCTTTTTATCTACTCAATATTTCCAAAGTTTGTAAAATCATCAATTTAATATCAGTATTAGTCTTGATTAAAAGAAGCATTCCTTTAAAACTTGCTTCATTTGAATTTTAAAAAAGCAACTATTAGTTGGTATTAAAATCACCAGGTGACTCTACTCTACTCTTTTTTAGTTCGAGTTGGACTTTAACTGCAGCATCGATCATAACGAAAAAGTAGAGTTCATGATAAAATCTTGATCCAGCGTCATCCAATATTATCAATATTACAACAATGAAACGGTATACAAGCAAAGATTTCATGTTAACTGATCCTAACTGAAATATTAATGCAAAATGTCCATACAATGTACTTGAAAAATCTGGTCAACTATTAATATTTGCATTTGCAATGTAAATTGAAAATCGAGAATCTTAGCGCTAATATTCAGGCCTCAGTTCTAGATTAACGCTTTCCCTGTTACTTCGGCAATAATTTCAGTGTAATAGCCAGTTATTGAATTCACTAACTGAATTTTTATTTGATTACATAATACAGGTTTCCAAGATTAATATCCTTAATAAAATGTTTACGGATTTATATACAAAGCTATCAAATCAGTGCCTAATATTAACAAGTTTGTGCCTAATATTATTGTAAGTAATAGCATAATGAGTTTCTTGATTTTTCAGTTGATCAAAATTTTCAGACCTTTCTGTTCAATTTTTTATTATTGTAAATATACATGTGAAATACAATAATATTAATATACTAATAGATAAAAAATGCATTTGAAGTTAACTCAGATTGTGAAGTTTATTCCTAGATGACTCTAGTTACCTTACAAGTTTGAATTATTCAAAACACTATTTGTTGATTGAAACTTGGAACAATTATCATCATGATTTAAAGGGAGTTGCGTGAATATTACTAACGATTTTCTTATAAATTACGACGATTAAGAGATTGAAATATCCAATGAAAAATCTTATCATTGATCAATTATTAATAAATCTAATAATAATATTGCTGTTATCATTGATTATCATATTTCTGATGATCTTTAATAACAATAACCTTTGCCATCTTTCATTTTAAAAGATACAATCAAAAGATTGATATCAAAAACTGTTAAGATTATAAAAAACCATCTTTTCAAGCCTCTTAAAGGTTCTATTTTATAAATAATGAAAGGCAAAAGCACCATTTATTAATAGCGATAAAAAACACCGCCGATAACTCAAAAAATGAACAGATTTGAGGATAAAGAAATGTGTTCAATTATATCAAAGGTTACATAAACGGTATCAAACTAAGAAAAATGAATGCGAATTGAAGAAAAAAAGAGTTAAAAAAATTGTGATAAGAAACCGAATTGAAACCATTTAACCATCGCCTTAAATAAAACGATATTTAAGTTTTTTCACCTTTTCTTACATTTTGCAAACAAGTAGCTAAGAAAAGGTGAAAAAATGGTTCCATTTTTAATCTTAATCACAGTCAATTCTGGACATATTGGCAAGTAAACTGATTAGCCTTTGCCGTTTAAAAAAGCAAAAGTTGAGATGAAAAAAAGTACGATTTGTTGTTATATCAGTGGATGATAAAAGATGAAAGACACAAAGGAGAAGAGGATAAAAGCTTAAAAGTGTAACCAAAGTCAGAATGAAAAAAACAACCTTTTTTGCCGTTCTAAACACGCTGTAAACAGACACAAAGAAGATGAAGAGGAGAGAGCGATATAGAGAGATAGAGAGGAGATGATCGCTCTAAGATGATCCGTATCATAGGTAAGAGCTGATGTTGACGATGAAGATGAAGAGTAAGGTTGTAAAGTTTGAAAACAAGACAAAAGAACCTGCTTCGATGCTTTTACCCTTAACTGTCTTTTTCGTCTTGTTGGCCTTTCTTTCATCCCTTTTTCATTCTTCCTCTTCCCTAACCTACCTCCTTCTTCCTCCCTCCTCCCTTAAGCCTCCCTCTTAGTTTTATAACGTCAATTGTTGTACGAAGCTCTATAAAACAAGGAAAGAAGAAAAGGATTTCTCCTCTCTTCTTTTATACCAACATCATCATCTCCATCATCAAGAGTGGTAAATACAGAGCAAAAAAATGAATCAAAATGAAGCATCGAAGCAAATTTAAAATGGCTCCTATGGAGAAAAATGAAACCTTTCTTTTACTTTCCTTCTTCTCATCATTTCTCCCTCTCTTTTTCCTTCTTCCTCCTCATCTTTTTATCCCTATATTTCAACCACCGACGACTTTTTCATACTAGTTTCAAGGCATACTTTTGCCATCGAGCCTAAATAAGAGTAGGCAAAAAGAAGCATCAAGCTTTTTCTATGAGAGTGAGATGACGATGATCAGGAATGATGATCATCATCAGGAATGAAGGGAGAGTAAAGCAAGAGGAATAGCAAAATGAGAATGAGATTGTGATCAGGAGAAACAGGAGAGGCCAGATGAGTAAAGTGTTCAATTCAACGATGATATTACTAACCAAGTGGTATAGCCAAGAGTAACATGTTAACATCTCAAATACTAAACAAAAATAAAAACATACTGCTTCTTATATTCAAGTGTCCAACTTTCCTTATGTTCCTTCCATTGTCATCAGTTTCTCCTCGATGTAAATATTTTTAACCCTTTTAGGCCTTAACTTATTTCTATTACGTGTTAAAGTTTCACGTTTTTTTGTCGACTTTTTCCTTCACCTTCTCCACATAAACATCAGCATCTTTTGTGTGCAGCAAGTGATACCTTTCATCTTTTCTCCTCCTCTTTCTTATTGTGTTTCTTATTGATACCATTGGTGCATCGAGTGAGTGAGATAGGGTTAGGTTGGGTTGAATCAGGCAAAATAAGAACAAGACGAAAAACTTGTACAAGAAAAACAACAAGTAGGAAGGAAGGAGGGTAAATAGCAAGTTCATCGAGGGATAAATCCATTATCATCGAAGTTACTATTGGTTCAATGGTTTTGTCATCATCATCATTATCCTTCGTCCAGCCTCTCATGTAAAGTGTCATTTCATTGGAATTACTTCAACACCGAAGAAAGCAAGAAAGAAGAGAAAGGAGAAGAAAAAGAAGAGTGAAAGAGCATCGAGGAATAAAAAGTTTTTTTCCTCGACGCAAGTTTCTATAAGCGCAAAAGTGAAATAATCGATAGCCTCGAAGCCTCGAGTTAACTTCATCATCATCATCATTCTTCCATATTCGCCATCGTTTTCTCCTCCCTCCATTCACCATCATCATCATAGTCACCATTCCTTATCATCGTTGTTACCATTGAAACATGTTTCAACATCGAGGGAATTTTCAGATTCTTTTACTTTGATTCTCATTTACATCATCTCCTCCTTCCTCTTCCTTCTCATCATCTTCTTTGTTTAAAAGTCCTTTTGCCATCACCATCATAATCATCATCGTCCTTCGTTCGCCATATAAATTCCTTTGATTGCCATTTTGTTTTTAATTTTAACTCCTCCTTCGGTTCGCCATCAGCTTTTTTTGTTTCATCTTTGTCCTTCTAATGAACTTTATTCAGTGCTTCAATTGATTTATTTTTCTGGATGATAAGTGAGAAAGAGAAGATTGGTTAACTAATTGTCTTTCGAGAGTAGAGTGAGAAGAGAAAGAAAAATATCAAAAAATGGAGATTAGAGTTACTTCCAATTGTAACAACACAAGTAATTCCTCGATGCTACCAATCGACCATTCTGCATCAAATATAAGGTCATCCTTAGATCAAAGTTTATCCCGTTCCTCGCCAAATCAAGGGTCACCAAGTTTAACTGGTCATAGTTCATCAATGGGTAATCCATTGTTTTCAGCAAACCGGATTCTGAGTAAAAATTCAAATGGAACAAGTAAGTCTATGGAAACCCTACCTTTATCCAAATTTCCTTTTTTCATACTTCACTGTATAACAATCATCCTACCTTGCATCTCTCCTAGACCTAACATACTTTAAAGCATTTGCTTATCCTAACAACGAGCTTTAAACTCAAATAATTGAATTTCAATTGTTGAGTTTCCTTCCTGAAATCACGTCCAAGATAATCCAAGAATAAGATCCTTTTCTGCTCTTCTTTTCCAAACTGTTTCCAATCAGATACATTTTATTGCTCCTTTGTTGATAATTAAATCTAATTAGCTGGAGTAACATGAGATAACATGATACATCAACCCATATCATGAATATCATTCATTGTTGAAAGGTACTTTATCGCTTGGTGAACTTTATCCTTTGATGTTTGTATAATCTAAATCTTATGAGAAAAAAAGAAATATAAAAAATCTGAAAGAATAATTATTATCATTATCATGCTCATCGCCATTACCATTACAAAGTTGAGAGGAAAAAAAGTAACAGGGAAAAGTTCAAAATGTTTATCTTCAAGTAATCCAATCTGGCTACTTCAAGAATGTGTTTACTTTAATTGATTCCTTTCAGTTTCTTAATTATACCAATTACCATAAATATTGAACATGGTAATGATTATTGGTCAATTGTAATAACTTCAGACGAAAAAAAACAACCATAATTCATGATTCCTATAAACCCTATATAAAAGTTATCTCTATTGAATTAAGCTGAATGAGAAGATGAAAAAAAGAAGAATCTGAAAGTTCTTTTCATTTTCTTCTTTTTCAAGGCTCATCTTCTTTTCCAATTACTTCTTTTCTTTCAAATTTTTTATATCTTTCTACTCTTACATTATCTTCCTCATCATCCCTGTCATCTTCATCTTCTTTCTATCAACTTTTTAATTGGTAGCTTCTTCCCTTAACTTTTTTCATACTCATTCCTGTCTCATTCTCATTCTCATCTTCATCACACTCTCGTCAGTTTTTCCTTGTTTCCTCTCTTTCTTTTCATCCTTTTCCTCTTCAAGAATCATTTCTATAGTAACCAAGAGAATATTGATGCTACTCTAATTTGCATCCATTATTTTTCATCATCATCTTCATCACCATCTTATCTTCTTCCTTTCCTTTTTCTCAACTTTTTTACGAATAAGATTGTAAAAACTTTTCCACATTTGATCATGTTTAAGATTTTTCAGCTCTTCTCTTCTTCCACATTTCAACTCTTACGTTTTTTTAATGGTCAACGTATTATTTCACAAAATACTTGATAATCTGGCATCACCTTAGTAATTATAATAATGATGATGAGGATGATAATTAATTCAAAGATTTACTGAAGAAAACAGTCTTACCTCTCAAATTAACTCCTTTTTTGAAGGCAAGCAAAATTACGTTGAATTTTCCTTTATAGAAGACTGTTGCATTCTGAGCCAAACTTCAAAGAAGTTTAGCTGATTCAGATCAAGGTAAAGATGCAAAGAAACTTGAACATGTCCGATGCTATTGAAATTATCAGGATTTGATGACACATCTAAATATGAGCTGGAAAAATATAGAATATTAATCTGTAAAGAAAGAAAAAATTGATTCTTAATTTTTGCGTATTCAAAAACAATTTGTTGCTTTTTACACCGATTTAGTTACCTTAGAGTTCACATTGATTGGCCACTTGAATGATTATTGTTGCAATTTGGTTGAAATGATTGACTTTGACCCATAATTAATTACATTTCTTTTCATTTCACCCTCTATAGTCGCAATGACATCTTGCCCACTAAATGATTCTGAGCTTCAACTTTACCGGGTCCTCCAGAGGTCCAATTTGCTTTCCTACTATGATACATTTATCTGTCAAGGTGAGTCCACATTACCATCAGCTAAACCTATTTAAATATAAAGCATGATTAATAAACTCAATTATAAACATAAATCACAATGAAAGGGAAATACAAATCTTAAAACAATTGAAGGCACCGTCTTAAAAACAACGCCATCTGATCAAAACATTAATAAGAAAGACACTTTTTAATTAATCCTTTTGTACGGGAGATGGCGATGTTACACAAAACAATCTTATTTTCAAACTTCAGCTGAATATTCAAATTGTAACTAAATATTAAACAGTCGAGTGTTTTTTCATCATGATTAACATTTTTTTCTGATTACCATGAAAGATGCGCAATCTCTTCCCTCATTATCATCTCACCCTGATCATCCAATGAAAAAAAAACAACTTCAAACTTCCCTCCAAAAAAATGCCTGTATAGAGTTGAGTGTTTTATCAAGAAATTTTGTTGGACTTTAACAATTTCGCTGTTAATTCAATGGGAAAATCGATGATTAAACTGTTAAAATATATTCTTGTTTATTTATCTGTTACCATAATTCAGGAGGTGATGATGTGCAACAACTTTGTGATGCCGGAGAGGAAGAGTTTCTTGAAATCATGGCTTTAGTCGGAATGGCCAGTAAACCTTTGCATGTCCGACGTCTCCAAAAGGCCCTTCAAGAATGGGTAACCAACCCAGGTAAGATGATCTAAAATTGTTTCTTAATCATTAATCATTACCTTATATCATCATATTTTCCGAATTCTTTGTTACCTTTGATAATTATAATTGACTATAAACACACTAACCTGATACATGTTGATCAAACTTTACAGCATATGTTTTCATTGCTATTATTTCCAATATTATTATTTAGCTAATAACAATAATCCATTATATTACTGTTACCCTCATTGTTATTATAATTGCTATCATTGTCAAGATAGGGTTTGTGATAAACTTTTTTCATAGACAGAAGTTAAGTTAAAAAAATTCTTGAAATGGTTACCAGTTTTTTGCCAAGAGTTACCATTGAAATAATCTTTGGGAAGAAAGCAAAAAATGATTTCGTTTTTTGTACACTTTTTTCAAGTCATTTATTAACAATCTAAAAAATGATTTAATATAATGTAAACTATTCAATTTTGATGTTTCAGTCCCAAAGATCGAGTTACACTGTCACTTTATCCAAAGCTCTGAAAATTTCTATTCTGTTTGCCTGAGAAATATTTCCAATCCAGTTTCGGTTTTTTGCATTTCATGCTTTATCAAAAGCAATTGTTACAATGTAAACAAACCAACATTTGACCATAAAACCCTGCTTTAATGTATGCAAATGTCCATTCAATTATAATTATGAACGCGTAATCATTTACGAATCTAGATTCATCCAAAAGACCAGAATTTTTTTTCAAAATTGTGACTGAAAAAAATTAATGATGAAGATAAATTAGATTGAAAGTTAGAGTTGCTCGGTATTAACATTATTATTATGATTGCATAAAATCTCTTGGGTAAGGAACAGAGGAAAGAGAGGAATGATGATGATGATGGTAATAGTGATGATGAAGATGAAGATGATGATGCTGTACATGAAGGAACCAGAAGAAACCCAAAAACTAGATTAAACAAGAAATGAGTTTGCGTGAAAGATGAACATTTTTTATGTAACTTCCTCTTTCCTCCTCTTACCCAGCATCCATCTTCATCTCTCTCTCCTCCTTATCCTCATCCTCATCAAATCCTGACCAATGGACTATCGATTGATAATCACGTGACCCATGGCCACTTTTCACCAATAGAATTCACTTTTTTTCCCTAAAAAATGTTACACTAACTCAATGAGTGAGACAATGTATAATATGGTAAAATAGCGACCAATGTTTTCCTATTAATTTATGCCATTTGCTTTTTTCATCCACTTTTTAACCTTTCTGTTTTTTACTCAACATCATGATGAGTCTCTTGAATTTGCATTCATTTAACTCTTTAAATTGTCTTCAACTGTCATTTGACACAATTTCATGAAACATTCAAACTAATATGAAACCGTCAAGATTGATATTTTATTTCAATTCCAACAGTTTAATTACATTGACAGCTTTTGTACAACTTAGACTTTTACAAAAGTTGAATTGTTTTCAAATCTTAATATTTGAATTGTTACAAATTCAAGACTTTTGTGATTTTACTAATTTCAGGGTAAATTTTTGCAGCAAAAGATGGTTAATTAGACTGATCAATGAGAAATCATTAAACTATTTGAGTGTGAAAAGATGTTTGAAGTGAAACATTTTTTTCCCTCAATCTTTTCATTTACAGTTTGCTATTCTGAATAAAATGAATGGATGCTTAAAAGAACCATAAATCATGATAAAAATTAGATTAATTCATTTAATGATTGAGAATGTGATGATAGGGGTCAACAAAAAGTTTACAAAACATGATAGGATGGAAATGAATAAGGGAAAGATTGGAAAGGGTGAAAGATGATGATGTAAAAAAAGGAAGAAATGATGATAATGATGATGAAGATGAAAGATGTTGAGAGGATAGAAAGATGATTTTATTAATTACAATTCTTGTGTGATTAGGAATATCAGGGGAAAAAGAGGCTTAACAACTTAAAGTTAATTCCATGTTGGGTTCAACTTAATGGAAAAATCGATCAAAATTTTTTGGGTCCAAAGTAAATGGTTAAAGAACGGAATAAAAAATAAATAAAAAATTCTAGAAGATAAAAGTCTTATTAAGATTGATGAGAAATGAGAAAGCATTTTAATGAATATAATAATTGATTGTAACATTGAACAAGAACCATGATCAATATGGTCAACATAGACGATTAACAATTATAATTATCAGGTAAACTTGAATATTTAGATTATAATCATTCCATTGTTCATTTCAACATTAAATTCCCATCTCTTCACATTAACCATTAATTTACTTTTATCACTTCTCTTTTTACCAGCAATGTTTCAAGCTCCTTTGGTACCCACTTTTACCTCTGGTGATAGACCAACCTTGCCCGGTCCATCTTCAACTGGATCATCGGTACTACCATTAGCACCGCCACCGCCGTCCTCAACTACAATCTCTACCTCGGGTCTTCCTTTGGTCAATGCAACATCAAACAGTACAATTAGACCTGTGCTGTGTCCTGATTTATTGGATGCTAAATCAATCAATCCTGTTAACCTTTCCTCATCGACATCACCTTCACCCTTAAACCTTGGCTCAATGGCATCTCTAGCTGCCTGTCAACAACCACCTTCAATGGGATCGCTTTCGGTTATACCTTCGATAGGATCGATCATATCGTCTTCATCTCAACAACAACAGTCAATTATCCATCCATCTCATCATGTTACCTCATCCTCATCCTCATCTTCATCAACCTCTTCAAACTCCTCTGTATCTTCATCATTAGTCCAAGTCTCTCTTTCACTTCAACCCAAATCGTCAAGCACTCCAATAAGCAATGGATTATCCAATCACACCTCAAACCATTCAAATCCTTCTTCACCCAAGGAATTGAAAGATAATAGTGTTACAATCACACCTAATGGTAATAACTCGTCTGGAAACATAACATCAATCACTTCCCAGAATCAGGTAAAACCATCAATTAAATCAAATGTTTAAACAATTGTCCTGTTTTTTTGCCTTTCATTCAATCCTTACCAAACCAAGCAGCCTTTCAACTTTATTTGTTTAATCATGTTAAAGTTAAAAAAACAATAGACAACTGATTATGCAAATTGGTAGTAAAAAATGCTGGTCAATCAGATTAACATTTAATTTTACCGAGACAAGCTTCAATATTGAATCAATGAAATGATTACTTTGAAAGTTTTCACCCACAAACAGTTCAACAATTGGACTTTCAAATTATCTTTTCATCATTTTCGTTTTTTTATTCACAAAATTTTCAATTAATTTAACAGCAATCTAGACTTATTGACCAATCAAGTATTGAAGTGTCCTAATTGCTATTTCACTTCATTAACTTAACTTTAATATCAAAATTTTCAGGTTTTCAAGCAACTTCATTTTTCCCATCAAAATAATGATATTGCTTTATAATTCACTTGAAAATTTGATTAAGTAAACATTAGGCTAACAAAATCTGTTATATTTATTTATTCAATTGATAATTTCATGATAATAACCGTAAGGCTTTTTGCCTTTAGATGCAATACTACAATATTCAGCTGAAAAATATATTAATAAGATGAGACAGAAAAAAATTTCATCTAAATATGAATTGTTTGTAAAGATGATATTCATTATATTTATCATTAGCCTTTGAAATTAAAAACGCAATAACCAGACTGATTGCTTCAAGTTTCATGTGTTTATTTATTAAATGTTTGCTCAGTTGAATCAACGGTCAGGCTTGACAATTGTTATTAATTTGTTTCATTTGCTTGATTGCCTTTCAGACTGATAATGCAATTGGATTGGTGACCAATGAGTACGGTCAACCAGCATCACCAATATCATTGACTCCTGTCCTTGCCGATAACCAGATAACCAGACTGGCTGAAGCAGCTGAAAATCTGGTCAAAAGCTTACCTCCGTTAGACCTGAAACTGGCCAATAACAAGAAAAAAAGCACCAAAGACGAAGTGAGTTGATTAGGTTTTGTTGATTGAAACATCTCTAAATTGCTCTATTCAGAGGCTTTATTACTCTTATTTTATTGTTCAATTTTCTTCTGGGAAAATTGATCAAAGATCTTATTTTATTTAATTAATTTAATCTTGTTCATTCATTCAATTTACATCTTTAATCAGGGTGTACTTAACACGATCATGTTTATGCCTGAAGATGATCCGAAAAGGATGAAATTAATTCGTGTTTATGCTAAAATATATGGAAGATTTGATGCTAAAAGGAATCCTGATAAACCTCTGACACTTCATGAGGTAAGTAATCAATTCATTTTCAATTTATCAACCCTTCAATTCAAAATTAAATAATTAATAAATGATTTGCTTTCCTGTTCAACAAACCAATTTTGTTTTGTTTTTCATTTAAAAGCAAATAAATGGTTAAAAGGCAATATGATTAGTCAAATGCAAACAAACCTTTGCTTTCAGTTTTTTTTCATTTTTGTCTAATTATTTTTGATGAATTAACCTTTTTTTATTTAAAATCATTAAAAAGGAAACAAATTGTCATTGTAACAATAATTTTGCAAGGAAATGATTTAAAACAGGTGAAAAAATCTGTTCATCATTCAACTTTTCTTGATGATAAATTAATTTCATTGATTTTCTGAATATATTATCATTAAAATACACTATAATTGTCTTAATTGGATAGATTTGAATCAACAAATATTCGGAAAACTCGACGTTTCCAAAGCAATCGGTTAAGCTGATTGGATTGTTGAAAACTTTCAATCTTTCGATTTTGTTAAATTGACATTGATTTTCATTCATTAATTGATTTTGCTCTGCTGATTGATCTTCCAGGTCTCTGTTAACGAAGCTGCAGCTCAAATTTGCAAACATATTCCTGTATTATTAACTCGTCGTGATGAACTTTTCCCTCTTGCTCGTCAAGTTGTCCGTGATTCTGGTTATCAATATTCAAAAGGACATTCAAGGTATAACTCAATGAATTAGTGATGTTTTTTGATTTCTAATTTTCTTCCTTTTTCTTTTATTCAGATCTCAATATTATCCAAAATTATTAGACAATTCTGGTTACACTGGAAACAATGATTCAGTCTTAGAAGGGAATGGCTCAACAGCTTCCAAGAGAAGACGATTGTCTGAGAATGATAATAATTTTGACGCTAAGATTCAATGTACTGAAGAGGAGCGATCACGTCGTCAAGTAATTTATTTTTTTAACTGAATGTTTACAATTAATACTGATTGAGATGGGTTTGAAATTTTTTTAATGGATTCAGTCATTTCTTTAAAATAATTGTAAACATGTTTATACAAATATTCAGTTATTCATTGTTCTAATTTCGTGATATTTTCTATTTTTTACAGGGTCGATTGGAAAATATAATTGATCAATTGAAAACATTAGGAAGTCAGCAAAAAGAGTTGAAAATTCAATTGCAACAAGCTCGTGATTTACAAAACTTGTCGCACATTAATCAAGTTCAAACGGAGCTTGAACACATCTCAACTCAACAAACGCAGCTAATCAATGAACAAAGTGAAATAAATAAGCAATTAAGGAAATTGGAAAAGTAAGTTTACACTCATTTATAGTCTATCTATTGAACGTGTGCTTGGCAAACAGATGAAACCAATGCAATCTGAATTTAATTTAATTTAAAAATCTTGAGAAATATTTTGATATTGAAATTTATACAGAGAGTAGAGCCATCTGACGATTTGTATGTTAATCTCAAATCTTATTCAAATGTGAAAATTTCGCTAACATTTTACAAGTAAAGCTAAATTGATGATTACTGATTCATTTTCATTTTCATTAATCAAGATTTCATCCTGGATTGAATCGAGGACTTAATCATTCATTGCCAGAAGACAAAGGGGACACAGATGATACAGGTAAACAATAAATTGATTAGATTTCATTACTATTTAAAGCAAAGCATGAGCAACCAAACGGGCGTTTCAATTGAAATGTCATCTCTATTAAAATATATTTTGATGAGAAATTTGTACATCTTTACTTTTAGATTCACAATTTTCTGTCTATTCAAATGAATTATCGCCATGTATGAGTCAAACTGGACATGATGATTCTCCGGCCCAAGAATCGTCGCAAAATTCTGATAATTTTAACCGCATTTTACCAGGTAAGAGCAATCATTCAATCTAGATTAAGTCTCTCAAATCAAAGTGCATCCAAATTTTATTGATCATTTACAAGTTAACAAATTATCGCTCTTTGAGATTATTTTTGGTTATGAGGATTAACTTTGATATAGAGAGACAGCAATAAGCAACAAATGGCTTATTTAGATTGAGTTAGCAATTCAAAAGAAAGTATTTTTAATTCATTTAGCTAACAAAACAGGAAATCATCAAGTCTCCAATCAACTAACGCGTCAGTTAGTTCAGGAAACATTATTGGACGAAGGACTTCGTTTGATCAAGGAATTTACTGACGTACAAAACAAGGACTGTGATTTAACAAGCCGAATTAAAGACAACAACAGCCTTGTTAATAATAGCAGTAAAGACAATAAGGATAACAATAATAACTCATCTGATTCTAATAATAATAATGATAACCATAACTCTCAAAGCAATGGAGGCAACAGTGACAATGGAATTGATTTACGCGTTAAGCAGATGGAAAATGGTTCACCTAAATCAGCACCGGTATCCATTCAGAGTACGAATTGGTAATTTGATTGAAAGGATTCATCATTTACCCAGCTAATAAACGAACAATTCTCATAAACATAAAATTATTAACAATTAAGGGCGCTGCCGGTCGTTGCAAACCTAACCAAGATTCTCGGTCAATTTGTGATCTTTCAATCGTAAATCAATATGAATAACCAAAATTTCGTTCTGATAGCTTTAGAGTTATTTGATGTTAATCTGATAAAAATTGATTCGATCTTAATTCACTTTTTAAATGAGACTAACCGAGAGTCGGTTGAATATCCAACGACAAGTCATCCTAACCTGGTCAATTTTGTTTGTACCTTCTCTCTCTCTCAATCGTCTTTAATTTTCTCATCAACAAAAAAAACCATAAATATATACTTCATAAATAATTCATCATGTATTTACAAAATTAAATTAAATTGAATAAAATTTATGTTCTCGTAATATAATTGTTACCTTTCGCCTTTCTTATATTTTCATATTTATGGCTTAAAATCAATAGTCACTCTGATTATGATGAGTATAGATAATAGTAATCAATGGTTACTCCATGATTACTCTATTTTAAAAATACAGAGATCCAGAACGAACTCATAAACCAATTAAAATGTTCAAGTTTCGTCTTTAAATACTGATAAAGATTGAGATTTTTACTCTTTTTAAGCCTAATTCGCAAAAGGCGGCACAAAATTTTGTAATGAAAATGAACGAGAGATGGCGTAACAATCTTCCCAGGCTTTTTGAAGATTTCAAGCAAATCTTCTGTAAATTTAAGTTTAATTGTTTTCTTTATTTCATTGCGCGGCTTTGTGACTTTTTAATCAAGGTTAATTGTGTCAGCTCATTTTTATTTTTCATGATTTATCATGACTGCCATCTCATTAGATAAGGATGCCTTTTTCAGGCGTGCTAAAAGGTTTTACCAGAGTTGGAAAAATCCGTCTAATGAAGTTAACCTGAGTGAGGTAGATGCCATCGTCTTTTGTGTTGGCTCGGATGATGATGTTACCTACAGTAAATCAATTGCCCTGCAGACATGGTTGTTTGGCTATGAATTGACTGATACTATAATTGTTCTTGCTGAAAAATCTATACAGATATTGGCCAGTAGGAAGAAAGTCGATTTCCTCAAAGCCATTGAATCCAGTAAAGAGAATGAGAAGGATGTTCCCCCAGTCAGTCTTTTGATTCGTGATAAAGCAGACAAAGATCAAGCCAATTTCGCTAAACTGATTGACACCCTTTCTAAAAGTCAAAATGGCAAGAAGATAGGTGAATTCAGCAAAGATAAGTTCTCAAATGAATTTCTAGATGGATGGAAAAAATTATTTGAAAGCAAGAATTTCAACACTGTTGATGTCAGCTCCCAAGTGGCTTACATAATGGCTCCTAAAGAGGATTCGGAAGTTGAAATTCTGAAGAAAGCTTGTGGAATCACCGTTGAAGTCTACTCTAAATATTTGAGGGAAGAAATAACGGAGATAATCGATTCTGACAAAAAAGTAAAACATACAAAATTAACTGAGGGAGTCGATAAAGCTATGCAAGATAAAAAGTACATCAAAAACCTGGATTTACAGTCTGTTGATGTATGTTACACACCAATCATCCAATCCGGGGGTAATTACAGTCTCAAGTTTAGTGCTACCAGTGACAAGAATAATTTACACTTTGGAGCTATCATTTGTGCTCTTGGCGCTCGTTATCGACAATATTGTTCTAACATTGTCCGGACCATTTTAGTTAATCCAACACAAAAGCAACAAGATCTTTATGATTTCTTGATAACCGCTCTTGATGAAGTTATTAACAAGCTTCAAGATGGCGTCAAGCTGTGCGATGTATACAAAGTTGCTCAAGATATGGTCGAAAAAAAGTATCCAGATTTGTTAGATAAAATGACTAAGAACATTGGTTTCGCAATGGGATTGGAATTCAGAGAATCTTCCCTTCTTATCGCTCCTAAAGTAACCGCTGTAGCCAGAAAAGGGATGGTTTTTAACGTAGCCATAGGTTTTTCAAACCTCATTAATGATGAGGCTAAAGATAAAGAAGCAAAGGTTTATGCTTTATTCGTTGCTGATACAGTCTTGGTAAATGCTGGAAAACCAGCTGAAATTTTAACCAATGCTAAAAGGAAACTTAAAAGTGCGGCTATCTTTTTAAAAGACGAGGAAGAAGGGTCCGAAGAAGAGGAAGAAGAATCAAAACCACAAATTGATGAAGAGTTTTTGGGACGAGCTGGTCGTCGAACTGCTATTCTTAATTCAAAATTGAGAACTGAGGCATCAACTGAGGAAAAGAGAAAATTACATCAGAAAGAGCTTGCCGAGCAATTGAATGAGGCTGCAAAAGCCCGATTGGCTCAAAAGTCAGGTGGAAAGGAGCAGCAAAAAGTCAGAAAATCAAACGTCTCTTACAAATCGATGAATCATATGCCTAAAGATCCTGAAATAACTGAATTGAAAATATTCGTCGATCGAAAATATGAAACTATTATTCTACCAATTTATGGTTTACCTGTACCATTCCACATATCTACAATCAAAAACATTTCACAATCAGTCGAAGGTGATTATACTTATCTCCGAATAAATTGTTTTCACCCTGGTTCTACGCTATCCAAGAATGAAAGCGGAATGTATTCCAATATAGATGCTACATTTGTGAAAGAGATAACATACCGTGCCACCAATGTTAAAGAGCCTGGAGAAATATCAGCTCCGTCTTCCAATTTGAATACTGCTTTTCGTTTAATCAAAGAGGTCCAAAAGAAATTCAGAACTCGAGAAGCTGAAGAAAGGGAGAAAGAGGGTATTGTTAAGCAAGATACCCTGGTCATTAGTAACAACAAAGGAAATCCAAAATTGAAAGACTTATATATCAGACCAAACATTTATTCTAAACGAATTTCTGGTACTTTAGAAGCACATGTGAATGGTTTTAGGTTCACCTCTATAAGAGGAGATAAAGTGGACATCCTTTATAACAACATTAAACATGCATTCTTCCAACCGTGTGATGGTGAAATGATCATTTTGATTCACTTCACTTTAAAAAATGCCATAATGTTTGGTAAAAAGAAACATGTTGATGTTCAATTCTATACTGAGGTGGGAGAAATTACAACAGATCTGGGAAAACACCAGCATATGCATGACCGTGACGATCTTGCTGCCGAACAAGCTGAAAGGGAATTACGAGGAAAGCTCAAGTCTGCTTTCAAAAACTTCTGCGATAATGTTGAAGCCAAAACAAAAGGAGAAATTGAATTTGATACTCCTTTCCGAGATTTGGCATTCCCTGGTGTTCCTCATAGAAGTATCGTCAATCTTCAACCAACTTCCTTCTGTTTGGTTAATCTTACTGACTGGGTATGTAATTCTAATGATTTTCTACTTCAATATTATTTATAACTTTTACTATAATCAATGTTTTTTATCTTGTTTACAGCCTCCGTTCGTTATCACCTTAGATGAAGTTGAGTTGGTTCATTTTGAAAGAGTTCAATTCCATCTCAAAAACTTCGACATGGTTTTTGTCTTTAAAGATTACCACCGTAAAGTAGCCACGATTGGAGCAGTTCCTATGGCTATGCTAGACCATGTAAAAGAATGGCTTAAGTAAGTATATGTTTTGAATATATCGAATTAGCAATAGATTTGAAATTACCCCTGACTTTTAACCACAAACATAATATTCTTGGTTAATCATACAGAACGTTAGCTTAATTCTATTAAGTTCATAATTTTGAGTTGCTGAGTCACAGAGCATTCAAGGTTCATTAGCCAGTTATCATCATACATTTTCAATTCATAAATTCATAATTGAATTGAGTTACAATTATGGCATGGGTCTATTCTTTTCATACTAAATAGTCGAATATTTTGTTTTAATCAACAAATTTATCTACTCTTCACAGTCAATGTGATATACGCTATACCGAAGGTATCCAGTCTTTGAATTGGGCCAAAATTATGAAAACCATCACTGATGATCCTGAAGGATTCTTCGATCAAGGAGGTTGGTCGTTCTTGGATCCAGATAGCGATGCCGAGCAAGAAGATGAAGACGACGAAGATGAAGAGGATGAACAATATAATCCGACTGAAGAGAGTGATTACGAAGATGAATCAGAGTCTGATGAATCAGGCTCTGATGTTACTGAAAGTGAATCTTATTCAGGTATTGTAAATAGCAACTGGTTGCATTCTTATAGCACTTTTCCTTTTCAAACTTTAATTTATATCATATTCTTTTAATCGATTCGAGCAGATGACTTGGGATCTAGTGAAGAAAGCGGCAAAGATTGGTCTGAATTAGAAGAAGAAGCTGCTCGCGCTGATAGAGAAAAGGATTATGAAGATCAGGAAGTCGACCAAACTCGGGGCAAAAAGTATTCTAAAACTAAACCAAGTTCGTCATCATCATCCTCTAAGCATCATCATAAAAGTCCTATGAAGAATGGATCTAAAAGACCGCGAGAAGGTTCCGATCACAAGAAAAAGAAGTTCAAAAAATGAAAACAACAACAACCTTAACATTGCGTTCAACCGATACTCTTAGGAATTTTAATACAATTTTTCGTTACAATCACTGTTCACTATGGGATTATCATTCGTGCGAATTCACAACTATGCATGAATGCATAGATTTCTCATACAACATTATTACATTCATCTCTAATTTTTCTGATACATCACGTGAAAAAGCGAAAGTTAATTTTATTAACTTAATTTTCACATAATTTACGTCATTTGTTGCAGTAAAAAAGAAAACCCATTGTACATTGATCATTCATCCAAGCACTTCAAAACGTAAATTACAGTAAAACTGAGCAAAACATTTGATTCTTAGAAACAAGAAAATGACAAAAAATGTTATGTTCAATGTCAACTTTATATACAAAAATGAATGAATTCTTTACATGAGTAAATAAAATTTCGTCCAATAAATTGTGAATCTTATTTTCTCCAAATCACTCCTTCCATCTATATCCACATTCCTTATTAGCACATCGATAAAAATTGGTCATTGGTTCATCAGCTGAACGCGTTTGCATTTGCATAAAATACGCTTCACCATATTCACATTTAGGACATTTAACTTGAGTCTTATCCACACTATCCCAAATCTTCGAGTCGGCCAATATTTCATCCACTTCCTTTAATCTCGGATATTTCCTATTGATAACTTTTTGATTAACATTGTAAACATATGGGCACGTTTTACAGTAAAATCTAAAGCACTTTGGTCCTTGCTCTAAAGTTAATCTTATACCACAGAAATGACAAAATAAAAGGACCATTTTGATACAATCAAATCAAATCGAGATAAGCCAATAGATAACTCCAACTTTAACACAATTAACAGTTAATCAAAATTCAAAATTAAACGCGGAGCAAATGTCAAAAATAAAGGCGAGATATTAAAAATTGTCTCTTCCATGCATTACCAGAAAAATCACCTGTTTACTTAGCTTTCAAATTTTATTTCTTTACATCATTCCAATTTACCTCCCTAGATGGCCACAGTAAAAGCTAACATTTAAATTTTTCCCGGGTTTTTCATCCACCTTTACTCATCGAGTCTTTTAAATCTGGTTTCTTGACTGACTCTTTAAAGATGTAACATTTTTGCTCAGCAAATCTTGATTTGGGAGTCAATTTAACGGCCATTTTAAGATATTGAAATTTATCCAATGACTTTCAAGTCTCCCATTCAAACGGAAAACTCGTTAGTTTCCATGTAACCAAATTTAAATTACGAGTCATCCCTGATCAACTGTGCACAATTATGAAACTAATTTGGCTGATAACAACGTCTATTTCCGATGAAGGTCACTATTCCGATAGGTTTAACTAATCATAACTAGTCTATCAAACTTGAAAGTTGCAAACCTCCATCGAATCTTATATCGCGTAATTAATATACTTTCCAATTAACAAGATTATCAGGTAAAAATTGTATTATGCTAAAAATGATCAGGATAATCTGAATTTTTGCCAAATTTAAAGGTTTATCAATTTTTAAATCACTGTTAATATTGAATAGATTTGTCAGTAAGTTTAAAAATTATCTCTAATCTGTATCAATAACAAGGTTGTCTATTAATCGGGCAGCTTGCTGTTAAAGTTACTGCGGAAAAACGTGATGCTTCTGTAATTAAAGTTTCATTTAAATCAATGAAAATTTATAATCTTTAAACTGTTTTCATTTATTTATTTTTAACCACTTTCATGTTGACATTTCGCTATGTAATTCAAAATTAATCAACTGTAAATAATTTGAATTATAACCATAATTCATCTAAAAATATATTACATCCATTAAAATTTGAGGATATCTTTGCTTTGTTCAATAATATTCCCGCTCGCTTCTTCCTTCTCTTCCCACAAGTCAGTCTCTCTCTCTCTCTCTTTCTCTCCTCCCATTCTTCTCTTTCTTCAAACATCAAACAGAGTGAATGCTATATTTTTGCTATCTTTGCTTATTTTGTGCTTTTGTTGTGTGTGATTTGTCTGTGTTTTTACTGAATTAACTTATTTTCAACATTGTCTAATCATCTAAAGGACGCTGGTTAATCATATTTTATGATTTAAAATGGCTTCCTCGTCATCCTCATCATCATCTAATGTCCAATTAAGTCGCAAGTTTCGTGAAATATGTTCTGATCTCAACCTAGATCGGGCTACTGCTGATGAGGCCTACAACTCTTTCCAACGTATTCAGATCAATTACACTCTTGAGGTAAGTTAATTAGACTGTGCATTGCCTGAGATAAGAAACAAAGTCCTCATTAATGAGTACTGATTGAATGTTTTAAATCGTTCCTCCTTTTTCTGATAACTGTCGTCCATGTTTATTTCAAGCATTACTGAGTATTGTGCATCTTACCAATGTATTTAAACTAGTTAATTGTTGCTCTAAATTTTCTCTTGACTATATTTTATCCAATTTTTGTTTATGCGTCTTTGACTTTTCTGCTGTCACAGGGTGAAAAGATACATTGGCTTGCTTGCGCCCTTTATGTTGCTTGTCGCAAAGGAACTACTCCTACTATTGATGGAAAAGGTGGATATGTTGAAGGAAATTGTGTTTCCCTTACTCGATTATTGAGATCCTGCAAATTAAGGTAAAATATATGACAGAAAATCTTATGGTTTCAACAGTTTCTAACCCTCTTTTTTCCTTTTCAGTTTGATTGAATTTTTCAACAAGATGAAAAAATGGTCTGACATGGCAAATTTACCACACGAGATGAAGGAAAGGTTGGATCTACTTGAACGCAATTTTCATGTATCAGGCGTCCTTTTCGGCAAGCTCGGAAACATATTCAAAGATTTATTCAAGAGTCCAATTCTTTCTCCGACTAAACAAGCATCAAACCGGAGTCGTAAACAAAGGTTAGTTTTATTGCATATGCAGGTCTAGATCAACATTATCTCTTTTTTATCTCCATTCTGCTTTTACTAATCAAATATTACTTTATTTCTTGCAGGAAGCTGAGTCTAACCTCTGGCCATGTATTTTCTTTCTGTTGGACTCTATTTGTTCGCGTTAAGGCTGAATTTAAAATGATTAGTCATGATCTGATCAACTCTTATCATCTTTTATTAGCATGCATCGATTTTTGTTTTAGTAACGTCCTTGTCAGTGAAAACGCTAAAGAATTATTGAACTCAGAATTTTCAGGTAAGAAGAATGACATCATTTCCTATGAACGTTGATTAATAGCCCCTTGTTTTCTATTTCAGAACTTCCTCCTGGATTCTTTCAAGACGAATTCATTGCTCCTGAGCCCGTACCTTGCATACTAGAGACTTTATGCAACAGATGGAAAGATATCTGTAAGGAGGATAGCTGTGTCGAGGCTAAAGGAATTAAAGAGTACTGGTTTAAACCTTGTATCAAACGAATGATTGATAAGAAAATATTCCGTTGTCGTAATCCAACTCATTTTCTAGGATTTTTAGACAATGCGTATTTCGAAGCTAATTTGTAAGTTTGATTGCCTTAACTTTTAGACCATTCTAGTCATATTTTGTATTTTTTCTTCTTTTTAGGAAAGCTATTACTAAAGAGTACGACCATTTTGTTCTGAATATTGGTAATTTTGACGAGAGAAACTTCTTGAGTGATAATGCTGATGAAGAATTAGGTGCTCCACAGGGTGACTTTGAAGTATATCTCAATAATGTTCAACAAAGAATCAAAGATTCAAAAAGCTTAGCTCCACAAACACCTCTCAGCAATCGCCATTATTTGGCCAATAGAGAAAATATGGGCTCTTTTACTCCTGTCACAAATGCTGTTCGAACAGTCAGTCGTTTACAATCTCTCCTTTTGGACTGTAAGCCAGAACCAAGTCCCGGGTTAGTTGAAATCTTTGCACAATGCACCACAAATCCTAACGATAGAATCGTTGAAAGAATCAAAGAGCTTGGAGATGAATTCTTGAAAAACTATTGTCAACCTTCAGAGGATCATGGATTCTCATCTCCATCAGCCTCAACTCCATATGATCCTACAAAGAAAATGTTGAACTCTGGCATTACACTTTACTTCAAATGTTTAGAGAAGATCATCGGACGAGAGTTGAAAAAGTGGTCTGAAACTGAAAAGAAGAGCAATCTTACCAATTCATTATCACACGAGCTTTTCCATCTATCTTTATTCGCATGTTGCATGGAAATTGTTTTATTTGCATACAACTCTGAGAAAAGATTTCCCTGGATAGTGAATATTCTTAGTGACTATCATGGTTTTCAACCACTGCATTTTTATCGAGTCATTGAATTAATAATCCGAGAAGAAGACGGATTATCGAGAGATATCGTCAAACACTTGAATACAATCGAGGAGCAGATCTTGGAAAGTGCAGCATGGAAGACTGGGTCAGTTCTTTGGGAAATGATTAAAGTTAATGGCTCAGTTCCTGCTTGTCAAGATGTTTCTCTAGCCAATCCATCTCATGATTCTAATACTATGTCTCCGGCACCAGCCACACCCCGTCGTTTAGATGGAATTTTTGCATCTCCTTTGCCACCAAGTATGAGCGATCGATTTATATCTCCTATGGGTAACACTAGGCGCAGGTTATTTGACAATGAACAATATATTCAAGTTTCTATCCCAGGTATGACTTTTTTAATAATATTTGATGAATGTCTGTTCCATTTATTCATAAACTTTTGTCTTTTTCATTAGCGCAAACAAATACGGGCGAAGTTCGACTTATCCATGTTACCTTACAACCACAATCTACTACAAACCTTGAAACTAATTCTTCAGTACCCAAGTCTGAACCACCTAAGGTCAACAAAGCTGGATCTCTCGGACTATTTTTCCGAAAAGTTTATCATCTGGCTTGGCTGCGATTGAGAGATTTATGTGACAAATTGAATATTAACGATGAAGATCTTCGTCGAAAAATTTGGACTTGTTTCGAGTTTTCGATACGTAATCATACTGATCTCATGCGTGATCGTCATCTAGATCAGATTTTAATGTGTGCTGTCTATGCTATGTGCAAAGTTACCGGACGCGATCAAAGTTTCCAAGATATCATGAAATGCTATAGACAACAGCCTCAAGCCTCCAGTCATGTAAGATTAATATATTGACTTTGTTTTTAATCGTATAACAGCAAATGCATCTATAATAATTGATTTTCATTTTTATTTAGATTTATCGAAATGTGCTATTGACTAATCGAAAAAGACGAAACTCTACTAGCTGTGAGAATTCTCGTAATTCTGAATCTAGCTCCCCCAACCAAGAAGACAATAAAGAGCGCATTAGATCATCAAGTACTCTTCCCGTTCCACATCCTAACAGTCAACCTCCAACCCCTACTCGATTAACTGGAACAGGATCTAATTTTGATTTTCCTGAAGAAAGGGGAGATCTTATCATGTTCTACAATCAAATTTATATTCCCGAAGTAAAGCAATACATTATGAAATTTAATGCAGAGGTAATTTTTTCTCCGCCTATTTAGCTTAAATATTTTACAATTGTTCAATTTGTACTAAATCTTATTTTAAATTTCTTTTTCTACTCTTAGGCTGGTTCTCCTCCGCTCTCACCTCTTCCTAAACTCGCAGCTAATTCTATATCTCCGTATCGCCGGCTATCAAACAAACACTCTTTATTTATCTCTCCTATGAAGGCTAATCTTTTCCCTCCCTCACCTCGACGTCCTATGTCTTATCATTTCTTACGAAGCCCTGCTAAAGACCTTAAAGCTATCAACTCAATGATGAAACTTAATTCCTCCTCTGGTAATGAGAAGAAAGTTATCAAGAGAATATTGCAAGATGATACTAATGAAACAAATTCTGATACTCGACGACATGGTGCAGAAAAACCTGTACTACGATCCATGATCGACAACATTTACACTGAACGTCAAGAAGATGGTGACGATACTGAAGATAATGGTGATGTTGATATGGAATAAAAGCTCATTTCATGTCATTATATTAATAATCTCTCCTTTATTCCTTTCTGTCTAATATCTTATTGACTTTTCTTGTGTCTAGGCTTTTTGGTTTCTTTGTGCCTTATAATTTGATTTATTCCTGTGTTGTTATTTCGCAGCAAACATTAATTAGATGATAATTCACTAATTTACTTCTCCTCCTCCCCTTCGCTTCTTCCTCATTTTGTCTCGTGAACATTTTCAATTAAATAAAATATATCTATATAACGGTGATCATTCTCATAGAATTAAAAAAGTAATTTTCATTCACAATTATGACTCTTTATTGTTTATTGAGACCAAAATTTTCAAAATCATATTAGCTTGTATTGCTTGTGAAATTTGAAGTGGTATTTCTTGCATCAATCAAATATTCAATTTCAACTATCTAGTTGTGAATATATGATCATGTAAAATTGTATTAACAGCAGATTCAATCTTCATGTCTTTTAGGATATTTAAAGTCAATTAAATTTGAAAAAGAGACAAAAGATCACAATTGAATGACAAGAACCTTTTTTAGATAGGTTTGTGGTTCCTTAAAGCTTGATGCGATTATTGAAGCACGCAAAATATTTGCAAATTGCAATTAAGATACAACGAAAAATGAACAATACAATGACACAATACGACTAACAAATGACAGTGTTGATCAGGCCCACATTAAATTTGACCTATGAAGTGGATTAATGGCTAAATTCAAAATGCCTTCTAAAGAGTCACCAGACAAAGATTGAGGGTCAATATTGATGATACTCTTTTTGCCATTAAAATAAGTGAATTCGCCATCTTCTTCATTTTTCATCCTTCTACTATGAACTTGATTATAAGGAGATTTGGATTGAATAACTTGACTAGTTGATTCATCAAAGAATATTTGACCAATGTGAGCAACATTTCCATTTGCATGAATTCGGTAGTGAATATGTGGAGTCCTTCCAGGATAATGGCCAGGGAACAATGTTTCAAAAGTTACGGTTCCGTTCTCATTGGTAACTTGAGTTCCTCGTAAGAATCGTCGAGGATCTTTAGGATACATTTTTTCTCTTTTCACTCGAGGTTTGTCCATGAAACCAGAGTAAATGCCTGATGACGAGAAAAATATTTAAAATTATTTTGAGATAAATTAGTAACTTATTGCTTAAATTAAGGCAAGATGGGATTTAGTATTGGAAAGATGGGTAGTTAGTTGAAATTAGGTATAAAAGAGACTTTTCAAGTTCAGCACATTCAGCTGTTTTGATAGAAAGCTATATTTACCTGAATAATCAGGTTGCCAGATATAAACCTTGGCTCCTTTGATGGGCTTACAGGTATTGAAGTCTACCAAATTTAGGGTTACATTAAGACGTATTCCGATTCTGTCTTCGACAATATTACTCCGTATGATATCCTCTTCGATGAAATATGGACCTTCACCAACTTCAGGACTTAACGAACACTCAGTAAATCTGGTAACAAATGATTGCTTAACGCTTTCTTGGGAGCACTGACCTTCTTCAGGTGATGGAACTACTTCTTCCTTAGACGCACAAGAGTTACACAAGGAAGAAGTAATCAACAGGCTTTGAATTAAAAAAACGTAGAAACCTAGTTTAATGGACATGATTAACCTCCTCCTGGAAACACCACTTGCAATATGATGGGTACCTATCACAGTTTCAACGTTGCTCTCAATTGAAATGATGACATTTCCAGGTACAGTTTTATTAGCGAACCAAAACATTGAAAACTGGTTTGAGGGTAAAAACAGATTGAGATCACCAATTGATACTTAAAATATCATCTCACTTGAAAGTAATTGTTCTTGTTTCGACTGACTGGATACTCGCGAACATTTGTACATTATATGTGTAAAAAGAAAATAGATAATGTAAATTAAATTCAATTTAATGACAATTATAGATTTGACTTGATCATTTTGATACTCATGAAATGGAGGGCTGTTACTAAAAAGACACAATCAACACAATTGTCAAATTTATACACAAATTGATTTTATATTTACAGTATACGAATGCCCAATTTAACTGGAATGATTTCAAAAGATTATCAATGAAATATCCGAATCTCAAACATCTTTCGTTGAGGAATATACACTGCATGAAAGATGAACATCTCGAGAAATTGGTTCGCATTTTACCCAATTTAGTGCTACTTAATATTGATACTTGGCCTACAGTCACTAAAAAGCTGTTGATATCGTTGATGATTATTGTAAAAGAAATGGACGATCAATCAAATGTTGCGCCGAAAAGAATTACGATGAAATTAAATCAGATTGGCCTCAGTTATCAACTAAAGAAGAAAAAATAAGCCGAAGCTTTGATTTCATGAAACATTGTTTTCTTAAAGAAAGTTATCACTTTCCCCATTTCTTGGTTCCTTTTGTTTATTGAAACCATTATTCTTATTTAAATATGCTTCACTCTATTCGGAGCGCTTGAATTCAATTTCTATTATTTAATCGTTTTATTTCGCCATCTATTTTCTTAATGGATATTATCTATTGTCTAACCTAAAGAGATATCGACATGACCAAAACTAACTAATTTTGTGAACTTACAACTTTACATGAAACCAAATTCACGTTACTTATGTTAATTCACTGCTGACATCTATGTAAACTAAAAAGAAAAACAAATTAAGCTAATTTAAGTCAAATCATTTGCCGGTTCACAGTTAAATCTTTTACCCTTTACTTAACAATCACCAGATTTTAGGAAAAGCGCTTGTTCTATAATACTTATTTTCTTTATTTTTATTACACTATTTTATTAATATATTATTTTATAATGTTGATCAACGAACTTCCCGATGATTGTTTGCTCGCCGTTTTCGATCAGATGAATTACCTGGATGATTTAATAAACTGCTACAAAGGTAATTACAAATCATGTTTATTGTATACAATGAAGATCGTCTGTTTCCATTGAAAGTGGTGTGTCACAAAAAATTGACTCTTGTTGAAAATGTGTCTCAATTGTACCAAGTTTGAAAAGGATATTGGTAGAGATTCTTGTGTTACATCGACGCAATTGTTGTCCAGGAGGAAATTTAACAGTTCATAATCAGTTTGCGAGAAACCAGCAAACATTGTTTCAACTTTAAAGTGTGAAGGCCGAACCCGATATCTTACTCAACATTTGATGTCAAGTAATGTTGTCTTGGTTCTGAAGGCAATTGAATAATGATTGGAAAAACAGCTAAATTTTTTAATTAAATATTTCGTTTCAGTGTGTGTTAGATGGCACTATTTAATTCCTGAGAGAACTAAAAAAGTTAAATATCTGATCGGTAAGATTTCAATTTTTCCTTATTCTTGTTCTCATTGTGATCAATTTATTTATCGTTCCAATTTATGTTTGCAGTGCAATGTGGAGATTATGAAGTCCGTGGTTATTCATTGGATTGTGTTTACTATAAAGAACCAGATGAGGTTTATGGCACCTGTCTGAGCAAATTATTTCCAAATTTAATAGTAAGTAATAGAAATTTAATAGTGATATTATTAACAATATTTGTAATTTTCTTAAAATACATCTTATCCACTTATCTTATCCACTTAGATATTTGAATTTTGTACGCTCAGATGCCCAGATAGAGAAGTTTGCGAGTGTATTGTTTCATTTGTCAGAAATCATGGAACTCTGAAAGGCTTAATCGATTCATATTCCGTTCCAATGGAAGAATATTGTGATACACTCGAAATGCTATCTACCTGCTCAAATTCACTCAAAATACCAAATGGTTCCAGAATGAAACAATTGGTCACTGGAGGTCAGGATTCTCTTGAGGCTGTCCAAAGATATTCACATGATTTTCCAAATCTTGAAATGCTACAGATGTCTATTGCTAATAATGGTAACTATAAAGTACAATTATTTTTCTGAGAAATGTTTGCTCATAAAAATTCTATCGTTCATCTGCAGACCATCGCGATAGATTACGAGTCCCATTATTTGAAAAGCTTAAAATACTTGCACTATATTCCGATGACTTGGGAGACATTTTTTATGGTTTTCAGTTGATAGATTCATGTCCAAGTTTACAGAGTGCCCACATTTGCATGCAAACTAATCGCTTTTTTGTTGATGAAACATTAAAACACGAATGTTTGCAGGACTTAGTTATAGAATTTGTAAGTATCGATTCGATTTGAAATGTAGTTACTTTTTTAGAAGATAAATATTTATTCAAATACATTTCAAATTAAAATAAACAAGGTTAGGTTTTGTCAACATGGCTGAATTATCTGCATTCAAAATTGATCATATAAACTAATTTATTTTATATTTGCAGTGTAACGGTGAACGAATCAACTGGGATGATTTAAAAAGATTGTTAATGAAATATCCAAATCTCCGACACCTTAGGTTGCAGGGATTGAACATGAAACATGGGCAGATCAAGCAATTGGTTCACATTTTATCAAATTTAGTTCTACTTGATGTTCGTGGATGTCATAAAGTCACTCAAAAAACTGCTGATTATGTTCAAAATTATCGTAAAAGAAATGGACGATCAATCCAATTTTACTTCGATGGAAATCCTGATTCAATCAAAGCAGATTGGCCGCAGTTATCAAATAAAGAAATAGCTTTTAGTCGAGGCTTTGATTTCATGAAACATTGCTTTTTTGCAAGTATTTTTTTCCTTCCACGTTTCTTGATCCCTATTGATTATTGATACCACAATTTGTTTCAATTATATTATTCTGTTGCTATTAAAATCACAAGGCTAGGCTAAGTCAACATTAATCGGTCATCTTTTAAAAATTTATTCAGAAAGATCAGTTGATCAAGTTTAAATCTGTAATTTGAGATGGTTGAACTTATGCACAATTTCAATTTTGCAATCTATTGAAACAATATTATCTTGTTGTCTTAATTTTGTTGAAACTGAAAGAAATGATTTTCCATTTGTTTTTGTTTTTTTCAATCATATAAATCTAGTCCGAAAATGCCATAATTTTGAACTTATCTCATATTTACCATTCAATGAAACAGTTTCATTGAAATGCTTGTAAAAAATTCCCTTTTATCAAAGCTCGTAATATTTTTATCGATACAATCGAAGATTATTATCGTATCGAATATCTAGATCTTAAATGATCCGATATAGACTCAAATGAAAAATCCTTCAACAACTTATCTCTTGAAAACAAACAAATTATGAAAATTAGATTTGCATTTCATTACAATGAGTAAATTTCATTTTATGGTGACTATTTTTAAATTTGTTGTGATTTAAATGAATAATCAGACATCAACCACTTGTTTGGTGGTCCACACTGGTTTTCTTATCAACTTATATCTTCGTTATTCTTCAAGAAAAAACATATTTCTAAAACAAGTGAATAATAAAAGTGGTTAAAGATAATTGTTTGTGAAAATGAATGGTTTCTCTGATAGCCTGTCGAGTTCACCTGATGAATGGTCACTCGAAAATGTATCTCAATGGTTAGAATCAAACAATTTCGACTCCTACACTGAAATTTTCTTTCAACACAAGATTGATGGGAAAGCCCTTCTCATTCTCACTGAAGATGATCTCCGTAAAGCTCCGCTTTCCATCAAAGTCCTTGGTGACATCAAACGCCTTTCTTTGGCCATTAAACGTCTTCAAGCATCTAATATGGAAACTGTAAAATCTCTAATATCAACTTCATCTGTGAATTCAAGCCACTCTCACACCTCCAGTCATTTTACAACCTCAAACAGCCATACTTACAATCGCCGAGGTCATCATCATCATCACCATCACCATCATCATCATGGCGGCAACAATGGCAACTTCCATCCTCTTAATTCACATAACCTCAGAGAAAGTGATGCCTCAGCTTTATCGTCAACCTCAATTTCATCTGATGGTACTTTCTATTCTTCCTCGGATGAAGATACTATTAAAACATCTAGACCCGAAACTCGAAATAGCTCTTCCATTCATAAAGCTAGACCCGAAGCTTGGAAAGCCTTAGTGGCTATGGGTTATTTCTTCATGGTCACATGGATTACAGCTTTTGTTATGGTTATTGTCCATGATCGAGTTCCTGATATGCAAACCTACCCTCCATTACCTGATATTTTTCTTGACAATGTACCTCTCATACCGTGGGCTTTCCAAATGTGTGAGCTATGTGGTGTAGCATTGTTCCTTATCTGGTCTTTTATACTCATATTTCACAAGCATAGGTAAATATTTAAGGCTATTTACTCTCTTTTTTCTTTCCATTCATATAAGTGCTGTATTAATGTCAGATGTTGATCATGCCCATGGAAATTCCATCACTCATTCCATTTGTTTTCTTTATGAGTATGTTATAGCAGTTATTCATAAAGTATATTTTAGAGAGTAACACTTTATTTGTGTTATCGTATATTGATTACACTCAATTAAATGGGATCATTAGAATAGTAATGCTAAACAATGACGTTTTCATTTGGAGCTTCACAATGCTGCATTCAATTTGCATACTGAATCATTAACACTTGAAGATAAATAAGTTGAGCTTATCTTTATCTTTTAGTTAAATATAAAATTATACTAAACAGAACCTTATTAGTAATCAGTTTTAACACTACTATCATTGCTTTATTTCCGTCAAATATGTTTGATCGAAATATTTAAGCAAATAGACGATAGAATGAAATAGTCATCTCAGAATTATCAATAACAAATTCTCATTGTTTTTAACGTATTGATCTAAACCCGTTACGTGTCAGTTAACTTGGTCTATCCATCTGATTCCATGAATTCTTTCTAATTGATTTGAATGTTGAAAAAAACAAGATTATTATTTTCGAGGTGTTCAACTCTTATTTCTTATTTGCTCCGACTTACTTTGTATAATTTTTTGTTACTTAAAGCATTTGATTACAAAAAAAGCTCTGCAACTCTTTTTCCTATCAACAAGATCACCTTGACACATGTATTTTTTATTGAGTTAAATTTCTTGAATACATGCTTGACCAAAGTGAAAATCACTCTATCCAATTACAAAAATAACGAAGGTCAATAATGTTCCACTTATCAAGGCAAATCTGTTACACAATTTTCAAAGTTAACTTCTACTTGTAATATATGAATTGTTCAGTAAAAAGCCAATTAAATTCTATGACATCAAATAATGATAAAGCAACAATCACACGGGCAAACAATGAAATGATTAATTAACTGTTTCACTTTCCATTTCAATAATTATTTATTCTTTCTTTCCTTCCGTCCTTCCGTTGCATCGATATTCTGCTAACAGGTTTATTCTGCTTCGACGGATGTTCTCACTTTTTGGATCAGTATTTCTATTGCGATGTGTGACCATGCTTATAACCTCTCTATCCGTCCCAGGTCGACATCTTAAATGCACTGCTCGTGTAAGTACCTGTTAAACCTTTCAGCCAACCATATCACCTTAATCATAATCAATGCTATAATTACTCAATTATTCATATTGTTACTTTTTCTTTTAGCCTTATGGAAGTTGGATCGAAAGGTTGCACCAAGCTTATTTGATTTGGGCTGGTGGAGGAATGTCCATTAAAGGAGTACGAACTTGCGGAGATTACATGTTTAGTGGTCACACCGTTACTTTGACGTTGCTCAATTTTTTCATCACTGAATGTAGGATACATTTTGATAAATTTTTGTCTCATTTCCCATATTCACAGAAGTCACAGATTTACATCAAATTGATTATTTATTTTTAAAGACTAGCTTCACCTCGACTGTTGGATGTTTTACTTTGCGTCTTAGTCTCATTGATCTAAGTCAGTTGCATTCAATTGATAAATTTTCCTAGCTTTAGATTCCAAGAAGCAATAACTTGTTAGTTCAAACATTTCTGCTCCTGAACTTGATTCCAAATCATATGAAGGCTAATAATAGAAGCATGTTTAGTTATTTCCTTGAAAAGAGTTGACATTTTAAAGATAATCAGTTTACTAAGTACTTGATCTTGATTTTGCTGTTTCCGGTTATCTTTCGATTTAACACTGAATGAGCAAAATGATTGATTTCTATAAGATTAGCTTAATTACTCAACACAACATTTGTTGAAATTCAAGATTGGCTTTTGTTATGGTTTCAAAACATTAGTTCATTTTATTAGATTAAATCTAAATCTGATTATGTTTACATTATTTCTTTTACTCTCACTCGCTAATTAAAACGTTTTATATCCATTTTTGCTATACACATCCTGAACTATCAGTTTCTAATATTCTACTTTATTTTTCTCTTATTTTCAGATACTCCTTCACGAATGTATTATATTCATACATTGTCCTGGGTTTTGAATCTTTTTGGGGTATTTTTCATTCTTGCTGCCCACGAACATTACTCCATTGATGTATTCATCGCTTTTTATATATCAACTCGACTTTTTCTTTATTACCACACTCTTGCCAATAATCGAGCATTATACCAAAGAGATCGAAAGCGAACACGGATTTGGTTTCCACTTTTCTATTTCTTTGAATCAGGTGTCAATGGAATTGTACCTAACCACTTCGAACAACCATTCAGATTGGATTCCATCAAAAATTGGGTTCAAAAAATGAGAAAATCAAAAGAATCTTGAATTTGACTGAAAATACGAAAAAACGATTAACTACAATCAAATTCAGCATTCGTTAAGTTAAATTTCTAAAAGCTTCAAGTTTATTTTTGTCATCATAAAGCTTATTACATAGTTTATTTTTGTTTCAATCAGTAATTTTGGTGTTCTAGGATAATCTCATTTGATTTTTCTTGTCATAATTTTGATTTATTTTTTGCTCTTTACCATATAGAAACTTCTTCAATTCATCTTGTCATCTATTTGATTGTTTCAAAACTATGCATAGAAATTTATCTTTACTATTAATATTATCTCATTGTTTTTTCGCTGTAATATACTATTCCTATGTAATTTCTGGTAAATTTCATTCAATTACATGTAAAAGTTAGTGTAATCTAAATGATTCAGTGTACACTCTAACATCCATTTAAGGAAACTTTTGGTTCATCCATTTAAGAAATCATACATCAACTGAATAAGCCATCATAAAGTAACCTACGGTCACAGTAACATTAATGTGTTGGTGAATTGTTTTTTTTGTAATTTCATCATTCATATCGTGTATTCGGAGTTATTCGGTGTAACCGAAGTTGGTTAATAAAATGTTTCATTTATAATTTATGTACCTGGGACGTAACTTTAATGCTAGGCGTAACTACTATCAGTTACGTCTGCAGCGAAGAGTAGCAAGAGATAGCACGAAAAGGTATGTCAATAATTCAATATTTTGAGAATCCAAAAATCATTATTTTTTGACCAAACACTAGATTTCATCTTGAGAGAGATATTAGAGATATTTATTACTAAGCATTTTGACGAAGTTATCATATTTATAATCAGACAGTGCTTAGCTGCCTCAGTAACCGCTGATTACTTGGTTAGTATCAACGAGTAAAGTAAACTTACAACGTTGTTAGTCGATAATGGAGAGCCTGGAGTACCAGTCCGCTCTTTACGGTTACGAAGGATCTGAGTCAGATGAATTATCTTTCAAAACAGGTATTTACGTAGTTACCAATATTAACATATAACATGGTTACTAACTTTCATTTTTCATTGTGTTTATCTTTTAGGAGACATTTTTGAAAAACTAGAAGATGATCAAGGCTGGTGCAAAGGACGCAAAGATGGTCGAGTTGGCCTTTACCAGCAAACTATGTAACTCCAATCGTTAAGTGATGGGCCATTCTTCCTAGCATCAACATCATCATTCCATAATTGTGTATGAACTGATGCCATTAGAAGAGTGGTGCTGAATAAAGCAACAAATCAAACAATGTCTCGGCGCGTAGAAGGGGAAAAGGCCCCTTGCACCAGAAACTTTCCGACCACTCTGTATGACACTGATATCAATACTGTCTACACCGTCATTATGGTCAAATTCAAGCTATATCGATAAAACACCTCACCAACCAATTTTAAACTATTTATTAACTACCAAATTCATTTACTGGATTAACTTTCTTCTTTTGAATAGTAACATAACTATTCATTTTATCTCCAATTCTTGAATATTCTCGGTTAAATTCTGATTTAGATTTATTTACCTTTTATTGTTATATATTTTATTCCAACCGATGTCATAATGATATATTGTAGCTAACAAGGCAATATCACATTTCTCTCTTCTTTTCTATTTTGTGAATTTCATTCCAGAATCAGTCTTTTTTGTTGAATAACAGAATCAGATCATCCAATTAAGTCTTACCAATTGTCATTACAAAAAAATCGTCCATACAACAAATACAATTTACGAGCAACAGATGACGCTGCACTCATTTTTGCTTCAATTTATTTTGGTTGTTCCCGCTTCAATTTAAAAATGTCAGTTAAAGTTATCTTTACATCTTTTTAATGGGATTTGTTTGCATCTTATTTAATTATTTAATTATTGTGTTTTTAGTTTAAAATGTGTGAAGCCATCAAAACTCTTCAATCACTGCCTGAATTAACTCTTAAAAAGAATGAGCTTCAAAACCAATACAACAATATAACGAAGGACTGTTACTCGTTGCTTTGTGATTATCTCGGGATAGAGAATGATGGAGAAAATCCTGAACAGAAAATTGAAAATGAAATTGAAAAATACAAAGAGTTGACAGCCGCTACAAAAGCTGAGATTGTTAAAATAGAGAAAGAGAAAGTCAAAGCTAAGGCGAAATTTCTTGCCACGAAAGAAAAATCGGCCGAATTTGAAAGCTTGGTCGCCAATACTGAAGGTGCAGTTGATGCTCAATCCAAATTAAATTTTAAAGAGTTCAGTAGACGAATGGCAGCGACTTATAAAACTGGTGAAAACAGCAAAGCTTATTTAGGTAAGTTTTCTAAAACTTAACTATATCCATAATTTTATGATTATATTCTTAATGATTTTACTTGCATTTGCAGTATATTTCAAAACTGGAATTGAAGACCAAGCAAGAGGCATCAAGATTGACGATCCAACTAAAACTAAAGAACAGAAGATGGCCGAATTTTGGAAATTGTTTGAATACATCGATAAACAAAATACAAATGTTAAGATAATACCTAACTAATCAATAAATAAATAACAGATTTATGCTAATTTATGATACCTCTGGTTTCAAAGCTTTTAAATGTTAATTACCTAAACGTTAACTACCAAAATCGGTGACTCATAAGTAAATATGTTCCCTTGTTAGGTCCTAAGTGAAAACTTGACTACTTTGAAAGTACTTGTCTCATGTTATTGTTAGGATTAACGTTTACATTTTCAAGTGGATTTCTCATTTATGTGGTATCCATTTTCTCAATTAAATCTTTGATTCATTATTTTGTGATTGTTTGTATTCATATTCATCCATTGTTGATAAACATTTATGTACAAAAAATCTCCAAAATTATTACATCAACCCAAATTCAAGCAATATGAGATAACCTAAACCCGAAGCTTGGAAAGCCTTAGTGGCTATGGGTTATTTTTTCATGGTCACATGGATTACAGCTTTTGTTATGGTTATTGTCCATGATCGAGTTCCTGATATGCAAACCTACCCTCCATTACCTGATATTTTTCTTGACAATGTACCTCTCATACCGTGGGCTTTCCAAATGTGTGAGCTATGTGGTGTAGCATTGTTCCTTATCTGGTCTTTTATACTCATATTTCACAAACATAGGTAAATATTTAAGGATATTTATACGAGTTAAGATTGTATTCGTCTCATATACAGTACTCTTTTCAATAGTACAGTGCAGTATAAGTTGCATAAATGTCAGATGTTGCTCATTTACATCCATTCCATTGATAAATTTCATCGATATTCTACTAACAGATTTATTCTGCTTCGACGGATGTTCTCACTTTTTGGATCAGTATTTCTATTGCGATGTGTGACCATGCTTATAACCTCTCTATCCGTCCCAGGTCGACATCTTAAATGCACTGCTCGTGTAAGTACCTGTTAAACCTTTCAGCCAACCATATCACCTTAATCATAATAAATGCTATAATTAATCAATTATTCATATTGTTACTTTTTCTTTTAGCCTTATGGAAGTTGGATCGAAAGGTTACACCAAGCTTATTTGATTTGGGCTGGTGGAGGAATGTCCATTAAAGGAGTTCGAACTTGCGGAGATTACATGTTCAGTGGTCACACCGTTACTTTGACGTTGCTCAATTTTTTCATCACTGAATGTAGGATACATTTTGATAAATTTTTGTTTCATTTTCCATAATTCACAGATTTGCATTAAGTTAATTTTTATAGTTGAAGAGTAATGTTTACATCATTTAATTTACTCTCACTCTCTAATTAAAACGTTTTATATCCATTTTTGCTATAAACATCCTGAACTATCAATTTCTAATATTCTTCTTTATTTTTCTCTTCTTTTCAGATACTCCTTCACGAATGTATTATATTCATACATTGTCCTGGGTTTTGAATCTTTTTGGGGTATTTTTCATTCTTGCTGCCCACGAACATTACTCCATTGATGTATTCATCGCTTTTTATATATCAACTCGACTTTTTCTTTATTACCACACTCTTGCCAATAATCGAGCATTATACCAAAGAGATCGAAAGCGAACACGGATTTGGTTTCCACTTTTCTATTTCTTTGAATCAGGTGTCAATGGAATTGTACCTAACCACTTCGAACAACCATTCAGATTGGATTCCATCAAAAATTGGGTTCAAAAAATGAGAAAATCAAAAGAATCTTGAATTTGACTGAAAATACGAAAAAACGATTAACTACAATCAAATTCAGCATTTTTACTAATTTATGATAACTCTAGTTTCAAAGTTTTTTAATGTTAATATAAGTCAATTATAATATGCAAAGTTGAGATCAATCATGATCATATTTTCCCTCTTTTTCTTGGATTAACAGCACAGTTGATGATAATAATAATGAATCCAATCTTGAGCATAATCAATTTAAAGCACTTGGTGCGTCATCAATATAATAGTAGCATAAGCGAATGAGAAGAAGGTATGACAAATGTAGATAGTCCAAAGATACGATGAATAGCCGAGACCAAATTCAGTTTCTTTTATACACAAGCCAATCATGATTCCAATCTCAAGCAACATGAACATTCCAAATCCGAAAGGAATAAAAAAATTTTCAATGGTTCGCCCAAAGATCGCCATAAATAATACTCCAAGGCAGGCAGCCATATAAACATATAAAGGTATTTTCATCTTGTGTTTAACCCAACTAACGTATTTTGAGCTTATTGTCACATTACTAGGAAGGACAATCAATGGAACAGCTGGTATAATTTCAGAAATCGAGGAAGAATTGATAAAGCCAATTGTATATGGTGTGGTTACTGAGGAGGTTTCATTGGCTGAATGGGTCTCATTGGTTCCAGAAGCGTCGGTTATTGAATCAGTTTTAAGTTGATTAATATCACAGAGAGTGATAACACCTGAAGCTACAACGAAAACAACAAAAGCATATTTCAGCGTTAAAAATGTAAGGCTTCGTCGCTGTAATTGGGAATGTTTATTGTAACCATGATTCTTCTTGATTAATGGACGTCGTTGAGGTTGACCAATTATTGGTGAAAAAGTTAACAGCTCAGTCTCTTGATACACTTGAGGATTCATCTTGTTAATTGGTCGGATACGATCACAGCTAATATCAAAGGATCCCATCTGAGTGGATCAAAATTAGTCCGGATAGCAGCTATCTGTACACTGGTGACTAAAATTGATTCCGATTAAAAGCAATTTGAAATAATTTGTTCGGACGGATGAGTTGAAGTTCAATCCATAACTGGACAGACCAGTAGAGTATCATATCGGCTAATCCTGTCTACCTCTTGTGTCAAGTTCAATTCTTTACACAACAAGTCTCGACATTACCATTTTATGCTGATTGATTGTTTGGATGACAATGAATCAAGATATGGAAAATAAAAAGCAATCAAATGTTAATTGAAAGCAATAGTGGGATAAACAGGAGGAAAAAGAAATACAGATCACATGAAAAACGAAAAAAAAGATTTCCTTTTTACCTCTTGAATTTGACTTTTTGTTAACACAGATTTATAAAAAGTAACCAATTTTTGTTTCCCTCATTCAATGTTTCATGATGAACGTGGAAATGAAACAAAAAATAGAAGCAAAGGGGAAAGGAAGGAAAGAGAGGCTAAAGAATGGTTATCGACTGAACTAGTAACAGTGATCGATAATCTGAGTTAGCATGGTTTCCTAAAGATGTCATCCTAAAGTTGACTACTTTACTCATGATAGATTACATTTTAACGTGAACCATGTAAATTGTGATCTCATTTTCTGGTTACACTTTTAAAAAACCAGAAAAACTCATTTTATAATTAAACCAATTCATATTGGTGTAAATATTAGCAACTATTTGGCTGACCAATATAGCAACTGAACTATTAAACAAAATAAAGAAAATGCATTGATTAATTAGCAAAATGAACAATTGTAATATACGATAAAATGAATAATAAAAAGTAAATTCGATGTTTTTGCACCCAAGATCAGTGAATAAAATTTTATGCCGTATTATTGATTAGTGAAACTGAGAAAGTACCAGTTTAGGCATTTGTCTCATTTTCCATAATTCACAGATTTGCATTAAGTTAATTTTTATAGTTGAACAGTAATGTTTACATCATTTAATTTACTCTCACTCTCTAATTAAAACGTTTTATATCCATTTTTGCTATAAACATCCTGAACTATCAATTTCTAATATTCTTCTTTATTTTTCTCTTCTTTTCAGATACTCCTTCACGAATGTATTATATTCATACATTGTCCTGGGTTTTGAATCTTTTTGGGGTATTTTTCATTCTTGCTGCCCACGAACATTACTCCATTGATGTATTCATCGCTTTTTATATATCAACTCGACTTTTTCTTTATTACCACACTCTTGCCAATAATCGAGCATTATACCAAAGAGATCGAAAGCGAACACGGATTTGGTTTCCACTTTTCTATTTCTTTGAATCAGGTGTCAATGGAATTGTACCTAACCACTTCGAACAACCATTCAGATTGGATTCCATCAAAAATTGGGTTCAAAAAATGAGAAAATCAAAAGAATCTTGAATTTGACTGAAAATACGAAAAAACGATTAACTACAGTAAAACCTCTCAAAGGTTGTGAGAAACTGAACTCCCCCATCTAGCGGATTTGACGTTTAACCCCGCTTTTACAATGCAATACTTCAAAGAGTTGCACAAACAATATCGCTAGGGGCAGGACCGCTCACAACCTTTGGGAGTACAACCTTTGAGAGGTTTTACTGTACAATCAAATTCAGCATTTTTACTAATTTATGATAACTCTAGTTTCAAAGTTTTTTAATGTTAATATAAGTCAATTATAATATTGAAATGTATTCGCAAAAACACAGTTCATTTTCATTCAGCTTGAATAACCAAAGCTACACCGGTTTATTGGTCGAGAAACCCGATATTGAAAATCTGATTTGGCTGGTACTATTAAAAGGCCATTAAAGCCATAAAAACAAAAATCCAACAATAATAACCAAAATATTTTATCTATTACTAGGGCGCTATCTGGTGATTACTGATTATACTAACCACCATAGCTCTGCTCTTTGGGTTTTATTAAAGCAAATTGTACGCCTCTTATCCAGGGGATTGTATGAAAATTGAAACCCATTACCTGAATGTTTACAGAATGAAAGTACCAATATTTTATAATTTTGGTGTATAGCTGTATTCATCTGGGCTGCAATTATCTTTCTTCTCTTTCATTACCTTCCCCTTCCTTTTATTTTTTCAATGAATTGATTAAATGTTTATTCCAATTATTCCATCTGTGTTAACTTTTGACTTGTTACCTTTTTCTCTCTTTGCCATCCATTATCACCATCTTCCTATTACCATTTCAGTGACCAGATTGTTGATACATCATTAAATAATGACTATATTATACATTTGAAGGACTAACATTTTCTGTCATTTCTCACATTTGTCAATTTTGAGGTAAATAACAGGCCAACTCATTTTGATCCTGAAAGCTCTTGATTTTCTTTTTCTTGTTTATATTGTGTGCTTTTTACAATGTAACTGTCGCTATTCAATGTTAATATTCTTGTTTCATTGTTTTATTCGGTAACTTTGATGTTAGCTCAGTGCAATAAGTAGACAAAATATTTGTTTATATCATTTTATTTTGTCATAAATACTTTAGTCCTGCCTAGCTGCAATTTTTCAATCATTGTCAATATAATTATTTGTATCTAAAAAAATCATTGATAAAATTTGATGTTTTTCATATCGTACTTCATCATGGAAATGCTTCTGGCTGATATGCTATACATTTAAACTCGATATATCAGGTAGGATATCTTCCTTGTGCGTCATAAAATCAAAATGTAAGTGAAATTTTGTTTTCTGTTTGATTTTTTGCTGTTTCATTTTTATCTCTCATGCTTTATTTCTCATATTTTTACAGGCTTCATCGGTCAAACTCACTCAATTTATACGATAGTAAAGGAAGGAACGGAGAAGCAAAAATGCTGACAGATGAGGTATATGCCAAGCCAAATGTTGAAGATGCTTTTTATTTACTTTATTTTTTATTTTGACTTGCATTTGCAGCTGGAAAGAACGAAGGAAAGGCTGCGTAAACCATGTGAAATGTGCTTAAACTACGAATTGCAATTACAGTCAATGCAAAAGAAAGAATCTGAGTTGTTGAAACAACTAAATGATAGTGAGGCAGTTTTAAAAAGTCGTAGAGATGATCTACGGCGTGAAGAAGCATTCCGAGCCGAACTGGAGGAGAAATTTGCTGAAGAAGCTAAAGAAATTGAGCTGCAAATCAATCAACTAAGAGAAAGGTTCGACTCATCAGCTACAGAACTAGCTGAAATTAGAAGTAAGAGTGCAATATTTCATATATCCTATCATGATCACTAATATTATTTGATTTCTAAATAATTTCAGATATTCTTACAAACTACTATGCAGAAGCAAGTGAAAAAATAATCAGTCTTACCAGTAGCAAGGAGGAAATGAATCGTCAGATTGAAAAACTTGCTGCTGAGAATGAATTGCTTCTGGGTAAACATATTGCCAAAAGTGACGAGCTTCAATCTGAGGTAATAGATTTGCCTGAAAAAATGGAGGATATGCAATTTTATTGTTTAAAGCTTCGTGAAGACTTGATCACAGCTTTGGTTGCGAAAGAAAGAAAAGAAGAAACTTATCGAAGTGAAATTCTCTTTCTTAAAGGTTAGTCCAGAGAATTTTTGATAATTATAGATTTCAACGAATTAATCTTCTTCATTTCTTATCCAATAGAGCAAAATAGATCGGAGCAACAATCCAAAGAAACAATGATTCAAGATTTAACTGAAGATTATGACCGATTAAGAGAAAGTATGGAGCAGCTTACCATTAAATACAAAAATCTTAAAGAGCAGCTTGCGAGCGCTTCTAGTAAATTGTCCGATAGTGAAACATTAATAAGTGAAAATCAGAGAATTATTTCAAATCTCGAACAAGAAGTCCTCGAACTTAACAGTCTCAAGGTTGGTTTAAAATGATTGTCAATCTAAACAACGTATTTTATTGTCATGGTTTCTATAATTACAGGTTAAACTGGAAGAGGAAAATTTAACATTCAAAAGTAAAATCCAAAGTTTACAAAATGACCTCCATAATAGTGAACAAGTTCAAAAAGATTTTGTCAAGTTGTCCCAATCACTTCAGGTAACTCTGAATTTACAATTATTCTTAAGCTTTGATTTTATTCAAATTTGTTGTTTTTACAATTTTGAGTATTTAAAATTTGTGCATAATGTTTAAATTTTTCAAAATTCATAGATTCAATTAGAAAAAATAAGACAAGCTGATACCGAGGTTAGATGGCAACACGAAGAAGATATTAATGAATGCAATAATTGCAAAAAGAAATTCCATTCTCGCAAAGAAAAGGTATTTTATTTTGATCAAAATTCCGAATGTACTTAACTCATTTGTTTCATTTCTCATCTTATTCAGCATCATTGTTCTCATTGTGGTAAAATATTTTGTTTTGATTGTAACAACAAAACCGTTTACGGTGGACCAAAGAATCGTAGTTTTAAAGTCTGTAATGTTTGCCATACTCTTCTCGATCGAGAGACTGCTCCATATTTCAGCAATGAGCCACCTCAAAGTCCAACATGATTATTTTGATTGATATAATTGTTAACCAAGAGTTTCTCAATCAATTTCTTGAAAAAGTATCAATCAAACATTAACATTTTCAATCAAACTTCCATTTGAATATTTTATTGATGTTATTACTATGGTTTTGGTCCTAATAAAAACCATCTTAAGGATGTAAGTGATACACTCTGAGAAACTAAATAATATTTATAAAGAATTACAATTGTTACATTCTAATTTAAATTTCTTTTTCTTGTAATGCTTAGATTAAAACCAGATTTGTTCATCCACCAATACAATTATTATATACCAATTGATCCACCTCATCAAAAAAGCTTGCCAACTGAGAAAACACGAGAATTAGCTGAACAAGAAATCAGTAGCAGCAAAAATTAACAATTTTAAACTTTCGTTTGCTAGCAAAGACGATTTTCATTCATCCAAAATTTTCTTAATGATAAATTTTGAAAACAACCGAGTTAACATGGAAACGATAAATTCAACTCAAAACAGACTAGTCTATTATGAAGATAAAAATGAAAATAAATAAAAACATCTGTTTTAAAAATTCTGGAAATCATTTAAAAACAGTAAATGACTGGCTAAAGAAACAAAAGAACCTGCTTGGAGGAAGTACTTCAGCAAACTTATTAAATAATTATTCGGGTTAATCCAGATTATGAATTTGAAACATTCTCGTTTTCGTTGTTTAGTAGTAACAGCTCTTGGTTTTAAATATTTTCACGAAAACTATTGTTTCGCATTATTGTGATGGAATACAAATCAGAAATAAATCAATTCAGTTTTAGCTAGATGAAAATTTAGTTTACCAAAAGATTTATCGTTAAAATACATTGGTACATTATATGGTAGAAAGCTTTTAGCTATGCTAATAAGTTAAAAAGCAAAAATTGTAAAGAAACAACTTATAAAGATTGCACAGTAATAGAATAGGATTATGTCAATTTCAATTTACCGTATAAAATAGAAATTAATAATCCTCTAATTGTTTGATAGTATCGTTTATCCTGGTGACAAATTTTGTGCAATGACGATTACTTGAAATTTCTAATGAAAATTCTTGAAATAATGCCATTCTCGTAGAACATTGTTTTAAGTTTCAACCTTTCAGGCGAAGATTTCAACTTTCATCGACCTGCTGTTTCTTTCGACGGAAAAAGTTGGATGGACCTTTACGATTTTTGGCATCAGGACCTTTAGCCTTGCCACTGCAGCCAAGTTTATTGAAAAACGATGGACCTTTACGATTTGAAGCTTCTGGTCCAGAGCGGTTCTTAGAGTCTGCACCTCTCCATGGCATGTAAGATTTACTGTAAAAGGAATAGTTTTGAGCCGATGATATTATATTTTCTCATTGATCAATTTATTGAGGAAAGAATTGGCCTGACTGATGCCTTGATTTAAAATGACTTACATTAAATTAAATATGTTGGAGCCTTTACGATTTGATGGATCAGGACCTTTAGCTACTGGCTTCTTTTTATCCTCGATAATGATTCCGTCTTCCCTTGTACTTGTTCCAATATTCAGCCTGAATAGACAGATATTTATTTGGTAAAAATATAGTGATTATTGCCAAGAATTATTAGCATAAAACTGAGAGCAAAAAATAAAACCAATATAAATAAATCGAAAACTGTAAAAACGAGAAAAAATAAAATAAGTAAAATAAATAAAAAAATGATACATAAAAATAAATGTATACAGTTAAAGTTAATGTTACGTTTTTTCTGGGTTAGTTTTTCTTTTGATGATTGGTGTTCCCAACATTGAAGCAATGAAAGCACCAGTTTGGGTAGATTTTGTATTGAGTGTTGTCAAAGTTGCCTGACTATCGGTCCAATCTTTCGGTAAATATTTTTCCGAATCTTGAGGAGTCATTGAATTTAAAAACAGGCGAGCTCGATCCTCATTAAAAGACGAACTTTCCAAGGCCATATTGATAAGGACTCTATCAGCATTCGGAAATTCCGTTTGCAAACTTTCAAACACTATACAGAATGAAAGAAAGTTATGGAATAATAATTATCATGATTTCAAACAAGAAGAGTAAATGTTAATATGAATTACTTTTTTGCTTTTCAAATATGTTTGGTGGAAACTGTGTTTGCTTCGGCCCATGGGATGACTTTGGACGGGAAATTTTACTTTCGGTGTTTAAAAAAGTCGGTCTTATTGGCCCTTCCTTCTTTTTGTAGCCCATTTTCTCGATTCTATCCATAACATCGCTAACATTATGATCACAATTGTAAAGAAGATCAAACAATACGATCTCATCAACATCAGGGTAGAGGATTTTGATGTAACGTAACTTCATCTTTGGTGAACCCAATGACTGGTATCGACCCACATGAGGGGCAAGAGTTGCAATAATCCCGGATATAACATCATGTTCACTATTATTATATCTGTAAAATCATTAAATTTATCAGGTTGATTAATTGATACTTAAATAACCAAACCGAAACTCAAAATATCAAAACTTTCAACAGCTGATAGCACTGACATTTCAATGATTAATACATGTTATCTAATTTACAAATGTAAACGATAAATTTAGTGCGGCAGAAATAAAATATCCTATGAATATGTAATTATCTGAAAGCTCAGCCTAAACCATTTTATCGATTTATTTCTGTCTGGTAAAGTGATACTCTTAAAGACATGACAAGCTTCAGCAGTATATTTAATTGTCTAGTTTTGATAGTTCAAGGGCAGTAATTTCGTCTGATTACTTACTTGCACAAAAGTTGCCTTATGGTTGTTGGGTCAACTGTAGGAAATTTAGCCTTCAATTTGTAGAATAGAGCTTCATCGGGTTGAGTTTGATATGTTTTAGCGTAACTTTCATTTTTCAAAATATTGGTGACCACGTATTCTCGATTAGCATTTCTTAATGAACGAAAGAAAGAAAGAATTAGTAAATTGCACCAATCAAAATGTAAAAAATGAATTATATATAAAATATGTAAACATTAACACTAATTACTTTCGCAGCAACTGAGCTATATAAGTTTCATCGACATCAGGAAACATCTTGTTAATACGCTGAACTGTTGAATCATTTGCTTTGTAACGGGCTGAAAAGGGCTGTAAGATGAGACAAGATCAGAAACGATCATGAATATTAAGTTATCAATTGATATTGGAGAAGAGCAAATCAGTTACCTGGTAATGACTTCTAATAGTGTAAGTGTGTGAAGGGGATGATGATCTCGATGACTGACAAGATCCTTGTTGTCCCTGTTGAAATGATTGAAAAAGGCAAAACATTATTATAACTTAGGATTTTTGATAAATGATATCAACAATAATTTCTAAAATTAAGAAATACTTACAGTTCGGAAGAAATCCCATGCATTTGAAGCATATTCATTGAAAAAATAGCTACAAAACAAGTTGAGAAAACGTTTTTACAATTTTCATGAAAAAGGTTCACTAATAAAAAACAGCAGACTTACTACTTATTGGTCTTGGGGTCATATTTACATTGCCATCCAATGGGTAAAATATGATCATGTACCGAAATAGCGTATGATGGCGGTAAAGATGATTGTGATGAGCAGGATGGAGTTGACGGAATAGGACGAACAGTGGCCATTATAATTATCTAATTGTAAAAGCAAGATTTGTCATACGGCTTACTTGTTATGCTAAAAAGGTACAAACTGGAAAAAGGATAAGGATTAAAGGGGAAGGGATGAATTGGTTTATCTAATTAAATCAGACCATTTTAATCACAAGCAGATGAACTGTTCATTTCATTTATGAAATAGAAAAATCAGCCTCATCATGTTGACTGAAGAAGTCGAGGAAATTTCAACTATATACGCTTGCCTGGAATGATATCGATTTAAAAAGTATTGATTTTCGCGTTTCAACTTTCAATGAATTGCGCATTTTAACATTAGACAGACTCACTTGTTCATTTTGTTATCTGTTTTTATAAAATCTAAAATGATAACCATTAGCTAACAATCATGAAAGAACAAGCTTATTAATTTGATTTCCATTATGATCGACTTTGACAACCATTAACCATGAGAATCTATAATGAACTATTAACAGAGCAATAACAATTTATGTAGCTTTGAAAGATTGACAAAATGTAGTCTACATTGAGTTTAATAAAATTGTACAGCTGACTAGATTAGGTTTTGATATTAATTTAGTTTGACTTTTTATTGCATATTCGCCACTTTTTCAAATACAAAAAACATGTTATTTAATTTGTTACCTTTTATAGACAAGCAATAATACAATGAAAGACTCTGTAATGATAAATTACCTTTGCTTTTTTATGAAGTGACTTTTGTTTTGAGTGCATAAGATTACATTTGAGAGGGTTTGAGCAAGAAAAATGGGAAACTTGCGGCGCTTTTAAGTAAAAATTCACTGTTATAGCTTTTTTATTAACAATAAAGTAATATGTTTTGACCAGAAAACGGTAAAATGTAGAACAATTTTCACTTTAATGAATTTAATTTATCTAAATTATCTTTCTTATGTTTACTATCTCCTTTCCATGGAAACTTTTTGAAAACATTTTTAAACTGTTTGGACTTTGTTCGAAGATGCTCCGTTGTTGTACTTGATGACATCTTAGATTCATAACTAGCAGCTTTTACAACTGGATGAATATCATTTAATCCAAGAACTGAAAATGATGTTATGGGACTGAAAGAAACAAGGGAACAAAGAGAAAAAATTAAAATCGAAATTTAAATTTTTTGCAAAATGATTTCGAACGTTCGATTTGAAGATTTTTCAAAACTAATACCTAAAATATAAAATAAGACAAAGAAAAAAACTAAAAAGAATCTAAAACAGAAAATTGCTTTTCAAGAAATATTGATAGCTCGAACTTGAGGTTCATGCAGTTCAAATTCAAGACTTCTCTTTGTAAAATAATCTGGTTAACATGCAAATACCGATAGGAATAAAAAACAAGAATATTAATTCTAGAAGATGGCATGTAAAAAATAACATACGTTGCATCTGCGAAGCTACCCGTGTCGTCACTAGCCTCAACCATGGCCAAGGTTCGGAATTCATATTTTTCCACTATATCATCGGGATTGAGAGCAGGAAAATCAGTATCTATTTCTCCATTGTCTTCAGCTATTCTAAGACAGTATTTGTTCACATTTGGTTCCAGCTTAGGATCATTTATTTCATTGGTATATAACCAACAAGTCAATCCAATAAGATCACGTACTCGAGCATTGGTAAATATTACAACTTGTAACGTCTTAAGTCTTGTTTCGCAGGAAAAAGAGTGCAAAATAATCTCATAATTTCGAGTCCTTCGTCTATCTCCAACTCGAGCATCAAATTTAGCATATTCCTTGAAGGGATTGTCGGGGGATTTTTCCACCAAAAATGAAAGAACAGATTTTTTAGGAACACTAGCTTCTAGAGAAGCTTCTCTCATTTTTTCTGGCGATTTTCTAGGAAACAATTCAGAGAGTTCATCGTCTAGTTGAAAACAAAAGATGAGAAGAAAAAGTAAAAATCTTGATAAAAATGGGCAATAATGGACTTTATATGTGTGGGTTTGATCTTATTTCGAAATAGTTAATAAATCAATAAAGATCAATATCCACAAATTGCAAAAATAAAATTAATACCAACCTGTAATATTGACTTCAACATCCCTCCAATGGATATATTTAGTTTTTGCTGCTGCTCTCTTTTCTTCTTTTAATCTTTCTAATCTTTGAGCTGTGTTTGATCGCCCTCGATGAGCACCAATCATCTCGATATCCGAAACAATTTCACAAGATTGCGTAGCATCAAGCAATTCAGATTTGGCTTCAACTTCCACAGCTAAATTCATAAAACGATAAACATACAAAAAATAAATACACAATAGAGGCGTCAAAACAACCCACTTTTTAACAATTTAATAGATCGTTAAAGAACCAATGTGATTAAGAACATGGACGAAAAGAATTGACAAACTAAACTCACATTGCAATATGCGAATATCAGACTCGGAGCCGAAATAATGCGGCATTGGTTCATGTAACATTACCATTTCACACATTTCTGTAGGATCACAGGTAATGAAAGAATGTCTTATATGGGAAAGAAGAAATCGTTTATCGTCGAAAAATGCCATACCAAGCTTGAAAATGATCTACAACTAGTAATTATGTTCATTAGCAAATAGAAAGAAAGAGAGAATAAACAATATAAATTAGACAATGAAATAGTATCCAGACCAAAAAATATTCAAAAACAAACATCAGTTCAGAAAAAAACAATTCAACATATGTTCAAGTAAAAAGAAATACTTTTGTACTCAATTATGCAATAGATGGCGCAATATGTTGTACTAAAATCTGTCAAATTTTGAGGCGGGAACTCGTTCTTATTTAATTTTAGGTTGTTCTGGTTCAACCAGAATCATATTGTCCATTTTATTGCCTCTAATGACCATTAAATCATAATTGTAACATTTTTCGTCCAAAAAGATGTGATTATTAGAAATAACGTTATTTATGAGTGATTCTCCTATTAGGTTTACTTTCTTGAGAAGCAAATTTTTCAAAGCCACCAAAGATGAAAATTTTTCTGTCTCTTTCTATTTCTCTGTCTGGTATAGTTTCTCTCTTTCTCTCATCTGGTCCTCGTCTGGTTAATTAATCAATGTTAATTTTGTCCGTCAGAATTTAGATAATATCGTTGCTGATTTATTGGAAATGTCTTTTAAAGTGAATCTTCAACTTTGAAGGGAAAAGCAAGTCAAAAATTTATGGTAATCACTTGATGTTCACTGTTGTTTAAGTCTTTAAAAATGTCCAACTGTTAACTGTTTTTTCTTTTGTCACCAGGAGGGCAACAAAGAAAGAGAGAATTGTCTCGCTCTAACAACCAATAAATACCTTGGTCTGGTTCTTTTGGTTTACCTGATAAGTTAAAAATGTGTTAAGTCTAAATTTGGTTATCATAAACTCGGCTCGTTCGTTTAAATAGCTGCGGTTACCGTACCATACCAAATAGGATAAGAAACGTTTGTACCAATTACCTAAGACAACTTTAAAAGTGTTTTTTTGTTCATCCTAAAAAGTGAGGTAACTTTAAGTAACCAAAGAATTGCTGTTATTATGTTTAAGCCATTCACCTGGAAAGCCTTTCTATCTGTAAAGTATTTATTTGGATTCGGAATACTTAACTGTTAGGAATTAAAGAATTGATATAAACCTCTTTGGATAGGAGCAGCTCGGTGTTAACTCTACATAAAGGTTTATGAAATATGGCTGACTTTTTTGGTTACATGCGTAATTAATAATGTGATTAGTTAAGCCTGCATAAATTGAGTCACTTGTGTAGCAAAATGGTATTGATACCTTGACCAAGATGGAGGGCTGATGGATCGTTAATTGGAACCAAATATTAGATTTGTAAGTTCACCATGGCTTACATAATAATGTAAATTTTGCTTTTTTTTGCCATTGAAAGACTTGTTTTAAAACAATCAATCAAATCACCTTCAGAATAGCTTTTTGTAACTTTTAGAACAACCAAATTAAATAATGACACGTTTTCTTAATCAAATTCATTTATTCTTTAACAGATCTAAATCAAGTTATGGCTGAATGGAATCAAGTATTTTTAATTACAGACACTGGAAGCTATGCTCATTGGAAACTGCCATTGGAAATTTGATCAACTAATTTGTATTTTACAGAAAACAATTTGCTTGGAAGCAAACATTTTCATGTTCACATATATCATCGTATATTGATTTTTCAAACCATGAACGACTCAGTTGATATTCTGGATTCTAACAGTGAAGCGATACAATTAAATAAAATAAATCATGATCATCAGGATACAATCATCTTTTTACTGTATTTTAATAGATGTATCAACATGGATGGGTAAAAGCTGATATTTTATACCACTTTGAACAACAACAGTAACGACAAATCAAAATGTAGAGAAATAATTTTTGATAAAAAAGATGAAAATGAAAATGATAAATGTTTTCAGGTCAACAAACATTGATGCCCATTATCAGCCGTAAAGGTTGGGTCAGTTTATTGTTGATTTCATTCTGAGGTAATAAAAATAAACCCCATAATCAATTAATTTTTGCACTACTTGGCCTCAAACAATAAACAATAAATATAGTTCATTTCATCAGCCAATCGTCTTCAATGAGAAGCATCATGATTAAATTTAGCCTAAATCACAACCGCATATCTTAATCACAGTTGAAGCAAAAAACCAAACAAATAAACTTGAAAGTCCAATCTCAAGTTTGACCATTCAAAATATTCACAAATATTTTCCGTTGAAGACAATTGCAAGATTATTTTCAACCATTTCTTGATATTGGAATTAATTCCTTGTTGTTATTTTTACAATCAAATAAAATGGAAACCTTGAATGATTATAAATAACTGTTTATAACATAATCTCAGTTGATTTTCAAGGTAATAAATTATTAACTGTAGGTTAAATGGATGAAGTTTGGAAGTTAATAAATTATTAAATGAAACAATAATTTGGTTAGCATTGAAATACTGGACTATAAGTCAAGTGATAATCTAAACGGAGGCAAATTTTCACGAAACTAGAGTTAAATGTAGGAAAAACATGAAACTGTTGGTTAATCAAACAAAGCTGCTTTCAATGATAAATGATTGCACCAAATCAATGCTGACTAACAGCCTAACTAGACCTTAAGCAGTGACATCAACTTAACCCAACCAACTTGACCATACTTTGCCTAAACCAATCAACTTGACTGATCTCTTGCATTAAGATTATCAAACAAACCTAATTACGTTTCTAACAACTATAGAACTGATCTTATCCATTTACTACGATCAAGTTACTAGTCAATCAATCCATGTAACCACGCTATTGGAAAATCCAGTTCAAAAAAGACTTCGAACTGACGAAACTATTCCAAAATACTTTAGTTAAACTTGAAAAGTAAAAGACTTTTGAAAATATTAAAGGAAAATATATTTCGATTCCATGGATGAGCTTTTTAAGAACGAATTTACTATGAGAATTCTGTTTTTCCATGTAAGAACCTTCTTTCATGATTTTCTCATGCGTCTTAACTCTTATTTCAAACTGTTTTGCAAGATCCTAATTCAATGTCAACTTATATTTGAGTCAAAAGTTGCCTTCAAGTCTTTCCAGTTCGAGATGATCTCAAGATTTCGGGTTTGTTTGCATTAATAATTAGTATTTTTATTCATGGATATGGATAATTGATGGAATCAAGGAGACGAATTAAACTAAATGAATTGAGTGTGGCAACTGAAAATCAGTGAAATAGGAAAATGCGCTTTTATTAATTTACAGACTTTTATTGAATCAAGTTTGATTAAGTAATAACAGGAAAGCAGATCTTGTGAAGATGGTCAAAAGATGAAAATTTTGCTGCTAATGGTGGAAACGATAATGATGATTATGTTGATGATGGTGATGCAGGAAGAAGCGACATTTCATTAAAGCCTGAGGGAGTGAAAAATAGATTTTACTTGATTCATCGAATATGACCAAACCCAAGGTTTGATCAAAGGCCATTATTTAGTTTAATGACATGAAATTCTAGATTCTTTAATTTTCTAGCCACATGAAACAATTTGGAGGCTCTTTTAGGGTTTACTCCCTCTCGTCATCATCATCATCTGTTTCTTTTCAATGGACAATCAATCAAGCTAATATTTCGCCTGAAAGAAGAAGCACATATTAATACCGATGGAATGGCCCAGTGGTCAGTGTGTACAAAATTGTTAAGAATCTTTTTATCCAATTCTTCATTCTGGCTTTTTTCCCTTCCAAGAGAGTTCTGGTTCACTTGATAAAACTCCATGGGATTCTGATTATGAAACAAGTGGACAGAAAGAGAGAGAGAGAAAAGGAAGAAAAAAAGAAGAAAATGAGAAGAAAAATAGGAAGAGAAGAAAGTAACAAAAAAATATCCCAAAACACTGATAAACATTGAGAATAGAAAAGTGAAAACATAGTTCGAAGGAAAGAGAAAAATGATGATGATGATGGCGAAAGGAGAAAAAACGGGATAAAAAATTATTAGGATGTCAAGTGGAAGATATAATTTGACATCAGATACAAGGGAGAGTTGGGTGACATTTGATTTCATTGGATTCCAAGTTTGATATTTCATTTGATATCATGAGAAGCAGAAGAAAAGTTGCCAGGAAAAAATCGAACCAAGTTGACCTTAAGAACAAGTAAAAATGACCTGATCCAGGCCTTTTTTACACCAACATTCACCCTTCATCATCATCATCTCTTCTGCCTTTTCTTTGCCCTCTTCCACCATTATCACCATCATCAACATTTTCAGGCTCAATGAAAGTTTCAATATTTCTTCATTTGTCAATAATATTTCATTATTTCAACCCAAAAGACTGATTGTGAACCATTTACAGTAAATTTTTGTTAACAACATCAACTAGACGTCCAAAGACGTCTAATTAAATATAATCAAGTTGATGCTCTTAATTTTGGTTAACTTTTTTTTAAACTGATACTTTATGATATCATCTAATTGATTCCACTCAACAATACGATTTATCAGATAAATAATAGCTTAATAAATCATTGTATTGCCTTTTACGAGTAACTTAATATTTTGAGTTCATCTTCACTGACTCCAAACCTTCAATCAACAGTCCAACTATGATATTATGATAGAGGCTGAATTAGGACCAATCGCAATGTTAAACTTGTAAATAACCGAGTAAAATGTGGTTTTTTCCCGCTTTCATCGGTTTGACCATCAAAATGAGCAATTAATTTGATTAATACTGTTAATAAAAAAGAAATAACCAACAAAATAAAAAACTAGTTCAAATTAAATTGTTAATAGTTCCAAGAAGAGGTTGAAATGGGTAATCATTTGAAATGAATTACACATTTCAATGGTGATCATCATTTTGCATTGAAAATCGTTAATTGGGTTACAGGTTAACTACTGAGTCAATGATCCTCAATATCTCAAAATATGATAAATTGAAAAGAAACATGATTATTATGGAATGGAAAGAATGACCAAACTAACGAAGTAATTTCTAGAGACAGAAATATTTTAACCTGAGGTTGATTAAAAGCTGAAACTTACGAGAATTATCAGATTTTTACATATTCAGAGATGTTAATGATTATCATGGAAAAGGGTGAAAAGGAGAAAAGTTGTAGATGTTATTGATGATGATGATGATACAGGCAAAGATAAACTAATGATTATGATAAGGAGAAATTTTATTTCCTGAATTTGAGCAAGCTGAACCTGTGAAAGCTGTGAATGGATTTGACTTGGATAGATGACAGACTTCCCATGTTTTCACCTTGCAGATTACTTTTGAGAAATAGATGATGATGATGATAATGATACTGATGAGTTGGAAGATGAAGGAGAGAGAAGAAGAGAAAATCCTCAAACAGATCGTTTCTTATTTGGCTTACGAAGGCAAAAAAATCTGAAGGAAAAAAAAGAAATATTTCAGTGTACAAAAGAAACAGATTTACCATAAAAATGAGATGAAAAACTAGGCACAAGGTAAAATATATTTAGCTTACAGCAAAAGTATCAACCTTTCAAATGAAATTTTGCGTGATTTAGTGTCTCATTTGGATAAGACGAAGATGATTATGATGATGAAGATGAAAAACTGGGAATGAGACAAAATTTTGATCCAAGAAGAGGAGTAATTGCAAGAAGAGAATGATCCTAAATAGGAGAGATTTTTCATCGCCATCATCCTTTATAATACGCAATACTGATAGTAGTTAACGTGTGTTCCTGATAAATCCGAAGGAAATTATATTATCCAAAGATGCTACCATTTTCATGAACGGGAAATGAGTTGACCTAAAGTGACAAGAGATTGTATTGAGAGGAAAGAAGAAAAAAAAAGTTTAGTTTGACAGTTTTTGTTATAAAAGGCAAAAGGGAAAAAAATCAAATAAGAAATGGTTGCAAAAATAAAGGTAAAGAGATGATAAAGATGATTTCACTCCTTTTTTTTGCCATGGAAGAGACATGTTAAGTTGAATAAATGGTTTCAATTGAATCTAAGAAAGTCATTCCCTCCGGCTATTATACAATATCTATCAAGTAACAGGAGGAGTTATATGAAGTTTCATCTTATCTGACATGTCACCAATCAAATAAATTCAGATAGGAAATATTATTCTCTTACAGACTGTGTGTTCAGCTTTACTATACCATCATGATGACAAGGTAAAGGTTCATCTATTCAATTACTCGATAGAAAAAAAAAGTTTTTGGTTAACATTAATCTTTTAACAGTAATGTAAATCAGGATGAACGAAAAATGAACCAGAAAAAAGATGTGTTCAATGTAAACATTACATTGTTCACATATTGTTCATCCATTGTAATCTTGGCTGTTTCACTTTTTACATTTGGATTTAATGGTCAAAATCTTGGACAAGATTATACTGATTATCATTATTAATCAAGTGATTTGCTGGGCTAAACCTATGACCTGAAGCGACTATGCAATAATGAACGTTCATTTTTACAACAGCAACTCGTTAGCCAATTAATGTTGTGATAATCACTTTGTGATTAATGATGATCCTCTATCATAAAATGTGCCTTTCAATCTTTTTAATCATCAATTAACAACCTTGGTAACATGTATTATTGTATCTATGTATGTGTATTAGTAGATTAATTTAATAATAACTTAACTCTTCCATCCCTTTGACCAGAAAAGGGAAAAAAATTTCAACCTTAACTGTACTCTTTGCCTTAGTCTAGCTTTTTTTAGTCATTCATTAATGGGCAAAGTTAACATTTGAATAATTTTGGATATTCGTAATTTAAGTATTGTTTAGCTCAAAATTTAATTTGAATTGAAATAATTAAATTATATGCAACTGGAAGCACACAATTTTCCAGTAGAGCCTTTTGATTTTAATCTAAAAATTACAGTAGAAAGGCCTCAACATTTACTATGATGGTCACAACTCAATTTACCAAATCGATTATAGCTTACATTGTTAGATAATAGATAACGTTGACCAGAAAACTGTTCAATTACTTTAAAATCCCAATTGTTATATTTACTTACCGTATCGGCGAACATTAAGGCACAGTGCTTCTAAGTGAGATGGACACATTTAGAAGCACCAAAACAATCGGATAAGAGGCACATCTGCTAGTAATTGAGACGCTGAATTCAGCAATGATTGACTGATTTACCTGTCATAATTTTCGATTGCTGAGCTTCCACGATTTTTATCTGACAATTAGAACTGTTGAGTGGCTTTTGTTTGAAAAAAGCAAGAATTTCATCGAAGAGGCTTCCTTTTGACCAATTTAAAATTTATTGTCCCAATTTGAACTGATTTTTTTACACATGGGCAATGGATGTAAATGTGCTTATAAATAAGTCTATTCATTTATAAGCGCTGTGCCTTAATGTTCGCCGATACGGTACTTGATGTTGCAGCTGAAAACAGAAGATAAGCTCAGAAGATATTCATTGTTCTTGCATAACTGTTGTATGCAAGAAACAACCAGTGACTAATTTTCACATCATGAACAAGTGTTGAAGATGAAAGCTGTAAAAAATAAGGCACAAAAAACACACAAAGATGATTATTGTTTTGATGAAGACATTTTCCTTTGATAGGACTCCTAAGATGAACTATTCAGTGTGGTCTTCAAAAAAATCACTTTTACGATTAACTGTCATTTAACAGTAGCATATAATTTACAATAAAAAAATTGTAGGACAAACGAAATGAAAAAATGAAATAATTTTTAAGTAACAAGTCAATGTATCCATTATTAATATCAGATACTATGAGATATCATTATCTATTAACAAAATCCGATTGATCGATGTCTAAAGGCTTATTATCGGTATTTTTAGTCGGACATTATTTTGGTTTTAATTATCAATACCTAACAATTAATCCATTCATTTATTATTCGTTTTTTAATAATTTTACAAATTCTTGTCAATTTTCCATTGTTGTGTTAATTGTTCCGTTGGTTGTCATTAAGTTTGTATTAATTGTGTTTAATTTTGATAACATTGTACATCAGCCTGTTACACTTATTACAGTCTTTTGTTGTTACCAGATTCTTGGCTCGTTTCACTGTTTACATATCTGTGATTACTTTACAAAATCTTGATCAAGTGTTGCTTTTGTTTATTGTGTTTAATTAAATAGGCAAAAAACCAAAAAAATGAGACAACTTTGTTATAAACTTGATTTGATAAAGAAATAACCTTAAAAAAGTTGAATAAAAGAGATGTTTTTTTAGCAGTTTTGAAAGCAGCTAAAAAACAAGCAACATTTATGTAATTAATCATGAGTTGGATCAACGCTTTTTCATCCTGCGAGCTTCTTCCTCTCCCTTTCACCCCCTTTTCATGTGATTATCTTAAAAACACAAGACCAATGTTACATATTATTGTTGAGCTCATATCAAATTATCATTATTTACTTCCGTTGCTTCTTGTATCAAAGCTTCTTGTTGTTCTCATCATCACCATCACCATCTCACCATTTTTCAAGATTATTTGTTTTCTTGTTCTTTATCTTGTTCGTCTTGATGCTCAGTCTTTCTCTCCTTCGTTGATGATAAATGTAATTTTATAAACATGTTACCACCATATCAACTCCCTCAATGCAAAAACGTTGACCCAAAACAACATTTAACAACAAAACTGAGCAAATTCAAATGATACTTGGCGAGTTAATTGACGCACATCATTCATCAACAGTCAACTAGAATCATCAGGTTAGTCTGTCCTCTCAATTGATCACCAGTTAATGGGTTAACTAACTGTTACAAACCACCAACATGACGAGAAAACTGAATTTTAAATTCACAAAGCCATTTACAACAAAAGTCAAACAGTCAGACCAAGATTAATTAATCAACAATTAAATTGTTAACAAAAGAAAGCCACAAATTCAATGGTAAAACCAATGTCTAACCAATAGCTATCAATTGCAACTGTCAACCAGAAGACTAAATAATCATGCAAAATAATCCAAAGTTGACATCAGAAATTCAACAAAATAATTTCAATAACACCATTAATGATAATAATTTGCCTTTAAATTATCTTTCCAGCAACAATTTTGAAGAGGATAATTTGAGAAATGCAATTTTCTGCACAAAATAATAAACTAATATCATCATTAATAATCAAATCAAGTCGGTAAAGCAAGGAATGGTTGCAACTAAAAAAAAGAGATACAAAATTGTACAATTAATATGGTTATTAACATTATTAGTATGTTAATAGATGCAGAAAGAAGAAAGTTTAATGATAATGATAAAAAATAAGCCATGGTTTTGTAATAAAAAAAAAGGTATGAGAGTTACCAGTAAGCTTGGAATGAAGGTGATCACTTTCATATCGTTTTTTTACAGGTAAATAAAAAAAGAGACTAGGAAAAGAGCTCCTTGAAGATAATGATGATGAGAGGAAGGAGGGAGTCAGGTTGCAAGAGATAGACAGAGGGAGTCAATCTTGTTTGACAAGACATCACCATGTCAAGGTAAATAAACCCATGATTATTTTAGCCTTTTTCACTGTGCTTTAGCCATTCCCATTTAGCCAAAACTTTCCAGCCCATTTTTTAACAATCATCATGTAATCATGACTGTTAATGACTTTTTCAATGTAATCATCTTCATATGAGCTTGTCTCTGCCTCTCTCAGCCTCTCTCTCTCTCTTGCTGCTTTCACAAAATTACATATAAATGTAGGACTGATAGTAAGGCTCATTAGTGAGGAGCTAAAAATGAGATGAATAAAAATGATGATGATGAGAGGGAAGAACAGGTAGATAAATTAGTGGGCCAATCAGACTTTTTCATTTGACATTTCCCGTGACTTAGATCAACCTATCAAAAAGCGTCCAATAGATGATAAGAGTATGGCGAAAATATGACGAGTTGAGGAGTTGAGTAAGCGTGTCCAGTTTTTTGTTTGGTAATGGGAAATGGGGAAAACATGGATTGACCGTGTTATCTTCCTTTCTGTCAAATTTACGTGTCCAGATTACCAGGGAAGATGAAGATGGTGATGACGATGACGATGATGAGAAAGTAAATGAAAGAGAGTAAAAGTCGCGTGACCTTGCATTATAACCAGAGAGGAGAAGGAAAAAAAAACCAGAAAAAAATGACTTAAAAATATCCAAATTTTTATGTTGCGTAAAAAAAATCTGGTTATCTGGACAAGCTTACACAAACATTATTGACTTATTCTGATCAAATAGATATGGCGATTAAAACATGAAGCATAACACCTTTGATCAAACAACGATTAAAGTTTAACAATTTATAAAACCATTCAACTGTGGATTGTGGGTTTCATTTGATCCTCTTAAAGATGAGGAGACGACGAATTAATGACAAGAAAATGAACTTTATATAAGCCAAATCCATCTCATTCAATTTGATATTACACTGATTAAGGTTGATCAATAAAAAATGTTTACTTGCTACTTTGGTAACAAATTGATTTGTAAAATAAATTATTAAAGATTGTGACCGATAGACAATTTAAAACAAAATATTGATCGTCTTTCCCGAAACCCGTTTGTTCAAGAAAAATTACAGGCAAAACGGAAATACATGAGTATTTAAAGGAATGAAAAATATGAACTTGTAAAGGCGTTTGGTGAGAAGTCATTAACAGTGAGAAGATATTGGTCAAGGTTTAAATCTATTGACCTCATCATCCAAGAAAAGCCGGAGGAAGGACGACCATTGATAGTTTTGAAAGGCGACTTGAAGGCCAATCTCGAAGGAAACGTAACTTGTAGGGAACTTGCAATAGAGCTCGGAGTAACTGTAGCTCAATAGAGTTTACATGTCACAACGGATACAAGAAATACATGAAAATGTTTGTCGTCAACGCAATGGCTCTTTTTATTGACAGATTGATCACCAGTAATGAAAAATGGGTCTTTTATGACAATTTCACAAGGTCATATGCTTGGTGACCCGGTGAACCTTCGAGGTTAACCCCTAAACCAGGACTACACCAAAAGAAGCTCTTATTGCATATTTACTACACAACAACACTGGTTGTATCTAAAAGCAAACAAGTCTAAAAATTCACCAACATTAAGTTTAATCAACCTTTAAAAAATTTTACTAATCCTAGGACATTAATGCAATGGACAATCAGAATAAACCAGAAATTCTACCTACTCTAAATATACCTGATATACACAGACTTTACCATGGTCTAATCATTGCCAAAAGGCTGAAAAAAATGCTATTGAGTCACGCTCATTCAAACCCGACCTGCTCTGGTTTGTTCAGATAAACAAGAGACCTGATTGACTTGATCCAAAATACATAAAAACCTTTACCCTCAACATTTCCCTCTTTTTTATGCTCTTTCATACTTTATTATTTTCTCAACTTGACTTACCTCCTTAAATTCATGAAAACTCAAATTTCCACTTATGTGATTACATAAAGCTATCATGATTCGGTGAAGCGCCTACAAGCTCATCCTGTAAACCCCCTTTAAGCTAATAAAAGTTACCGGCGTTTTGACATATTGTATTGTCTTATAATTTATCATCTTTTGATTGGTTCCGCATTTTACAGTCAATTCTGATTTTTTATTTATTCATGTATCATTTATCATCACTAAGACTGTCTGGGATATCCTATCAAAGTGACTCTTGTCTCATCTAATTGATACTATTGGTTATCCGGTTAGTTGGTGACTTGGAAATGGTTACATTGACTGGAAATGTGTCACACATAATTTATGGAAATGAAAGATTTGAGAAAACACAAGTGGTTTTATAACAAGTTATCAGCGCAACATCCAATTTAGTTTACTTGTTGTGTCCCAGTCATGATAATGTACCTGGATTACACTTGTAACCAGATTTACCTTCTTCTTCATCTTTACTCATTTAATTTGCATTCCTCAGCTAATGTTTTCTTTTTTTTATATTTTCCCTTAGCTTCGAATGATGTGAATTTTCGTTTGATTTGAAAAGTTTCCTTTACTTGGACATCAAATACCAAAGTATACACTAAAAGTATCATTTGTTTTAAAAGATTTTCATGGAGAGGAACTGGCAACCCAAGAATGATAATCTACATTGATTACCAGCTAGAGGAAGGATTGATCAACTTTCAATGTAATCTGTTTCCCAAATTGAATTACGCGAAAAGGCCCTCTCGGCAAATGCATTAGTCATTTGAAAATATTTAGCTAATAAGGAACCAGAAAAAAGTTATCCCTTCACTAATGTAAAGTAACATTATGTTTCCAATTCAAGCTGAGCCTCTCCACACAATTCAATGTCTTCCAATCCTTGGAACCTCTCAAGATAATCCTTTTGTTATCTAACTTTTAAAATGATCTAATCACACAGTTTGATGATATTGATTGACAATTATGAAAAATGGCGAGCAACTTATTGATATTTGATACAACTAAGCTTAATCAGTGTAACTGAAACCTTCATGGTCAAGATGATGTTATAATGGAGATAAAATTTCATTTTATAACATAATATTGACACAATACAAGCATATAATAATTTAATAACGTAATACAAGTTACACCATAAATAATTATAATAACAATAATCTACCTTTAGAAGAAGATGAAAAGCAAACAATTTATTTATCGTTAAATATTACCTGGTCAAAGTAAACTTGAAATGAATTTGATTGTCGATTGAAACAGTTGATAATAAGTTTACAAACCAATGGACAAATTGCTATTGGAATAACTGAATCTAATGAATACCATTTTCAATAGACATTTAGATTTACCTGATATTCAATAATTAACAATGATAATTGGAGAGCAATGAGAGAAAAATAAATTGAAATTTTTCTTCTAAAGTAATCTTTCGCTAACAATCCAGTGATAATCACAACTAAAATGGTTAACAAAACAACAATTCATGAAATGCCTTTTGCCTTTTCAATCCCCTTTAACCATACCAATCTGATAATGTATTTGATTGAAAAGCGTACCAAAGCGTTTATTATTAAATTCAATTTAAAAACTCTTAAACCAACAACAATAACACTGATAATGATGATGATGATTTTGATAGCGATGAGGAAGAAGAAGGCGAAGAAGAAGATTTAGAGGTTTTCCTTTCAAATGGGAAACATTAAACATCTATTGAGATTTAATTCAACAAGAGAGTAACATCTTTCATAATGGCCATAATTAAATGAGGCTACTTTCTGTGTGTCAATTGAATGGCCAGTTAATCGCAATTGGACTGTTAACATGGTCAAGAAAAGGTAGAGAGAAAAAAAGAGACAAATTTTGTTTCGTTTCTGCCTTAATCTTGTTCAGGTAAACAGTGTAATGTCTTAACCAGAGGGAGGCTGAAATAATTTAGCTAAAACTCATAATGATCAACATATGGGGTCTTTCAATTTGAACAACTGAGAGTGAAAGAGAGAAAGAGAAGAAGAGTGGATAAATAAAGGTGAAAGAAAAAGGTGAAGAAAAAAGGTAAAGGTAGAAAAGACTAGACTGAAGTGAACTCAATTCAATGAGCAACAACAAGTATTATTGAGAATGGCGAGGGAAAGAAAAGTGAAGAAGCAAAAGTGTAACTAGCAAAAAAAGGAGATCGAAGAAGAGAAGAAGAAGAAGAAGAAGAGAAAGAAGAAGAAGAATAAGAAGATTATGATGATGAGAGAAAAAAATGTTTGTGAAATGAAGAAAAGAAGAGAAATAATCGTGTTGCCCTAAAGGTACAAACCATTTTAAGATAACCACAAGGATTCCTGGGCTATTTCAGCCCTACTAGTGACTGGTTTTACTAACAGATTCTTTATGCTTCTTCTTTCTCTCCTTCATCTTCATCTTCATCATCATCATCTTTCCTTATCTCCCATTGTGATAGCCTTTCGTCTTCCCCAATTCCAGTGAACATCTTTCTTCTCTCTCAAGCCAGGGTTGAACAAAATAATCCTCAGTATCACCAATTTTACTTTTAATAACAGGTTTAAAAAAAAAGGCAACCAAGAAGATGATGAAGAAGCATTGATTGGGCGACTCTTTTTTTTTACTCCCAGGCAGTCTTATATCTCTTCTCTTCAGATGCTCTTCTCATCTTCTCTGTCAATTTTGCCTCTTTCCTCTTTTGTCTGATACTTTTTATCCTCAGCCTGACCTTTCCTAACTTTTTGCCTTTGCTCTTTTCCCTCTATGTGTTGGCTTTTGCTTGTACCTTTCCTTGACCAACTCTTGAAACTCTCTCATCGACATTAATGATGATCAGAAAAAAAAAGTTTGTCTTGGGCTATTTATAGGGAGTTTCAGCGAGATTCAACTCTCCGATTGTAACCATGTTTGAAACCATGGAATCAGAAAGCAAAACAAAAGTAACACTGAACAACAACGAACAAGATGATGAACAAGACTCACTTTTCCCCTTTTTTTTCTTCTTCTCATCATTTCTTTCACTTTCTATAATATCCTATAAAACTCTGAATATAGATTCAGTTTAAAACTTAATGTGGTTTAGCCAATGGTCAAGTAAAATAAAATGAAATGAAATGAAAAAAAAGAGAGAAGATAAAATAAAATAATCTCTTTTTTCGTTATCATCATTTTCATCATGCAACTTGCAACCAACTTTCAATTGAATGAAAATGATCAACAAATCGTCTTCATTTTCCTCCTTCATCCTCATCCTCATCTTCCTCCTGATCATCTGTTTTCCTTCATTTTCATCCCTTTTTTTCTTGACAAAACAAATTTATATTCATGTAAAAACCATAATTCATTGATTTTACTCAAACGGACCAGAAGAATGACAAAAAGGAATCAATTTTTTGTCTCGCTCATTTTGGGTCAACTTTCAAATCGTTTTACCTGTTCATTGGCACCTAATTGAACACCAACAGTTAACGGATGAAACAGGATGACGATGATGATGATAACAAAGAGCAAAGAGAGAAAAGTGAAAGTAAAAAAAAGATGATTGATTGCTTTTTACTCAGTGAATTACCTTATAAATATATCGCCATTCATATCAACAACGTGTTGTAACCTGTCAACTGTAATATTATATTATTGTAACAACCTCGTTAACAGATAAACTGGTATAAAAAAAGGAACCTTAAAATGTTATTAGAAAGGTAACAACAACAACAACAACTAATGACCAGAAATTATCTTTGCTTTTGTCTCGAGCTTTTGGTCCGTAAAGTTTGGGTTCAACTTTTTAACCAGTTTTTGGTGGAAACAATTTTTCTTGTTCTGATCCTAAAAATGAATCCCTCTTTTCACTATTTATTCAAGATCATCTTGAGATTAAACCATTTTTAACAGGCAACAGAACAATTCAGAAATGGACTGATCAGTGAATAAATCATTTTATTGCTGTAAACATATTGTTCATCTCGGCCATGATCATTGACAATATCAATCAATAATCACATTATAAGTGAGTAAAAAAAGCAACAACAGATAATAGATTCATGTAAATCATCATTTGTTCATCGTTTACATTCTAATGGATTTACAAGGTTCATTGAAAAGGAACATGATGCAGGTCAAGTTTCATGAGCTTTCAATTGAACAATCTATTTAGTCGTTTCACCATACATTTTCAATATTTTCAGGGTTAATCAGGATTTGATGGAAAAAGAATGAAAAGAATGGGGAAAAAGTCGAGTTTGAGTCAAAATTTTTTACATAGTTTAATGATAATGTATAATGTAATGTAAATGTATAACCAGGATTGATAGTGTTTGGTAAGAATTTTAAATAGCATTGGAATTTTATTGGAATTAAATTATTATTTAAAGTGATTAATCTACATTGTCCAATGAGAAAGAGAGAGAGAGAGAGAGAAGGAGAAGGAGAGAGTTGGATCTGTAAATTGATTAAGAATACTCTCTCAAACAAAAAGAGAGATTAGACATGATGATAGACATGGAGAGAGGAAGATTGGAAAGAGTGAAGAGAAAGAGTTTAGTTTGAATTACATTTGTTTTGCTTGTTTGCCAGGAAAGATGAGGAAGAGACACACACATTATGACATACAGATAGGAAGAGATGAAGAGTCGGGAGATTGGGAAGGGATTGGAGAGAGAGAGAGAGAGACCTATTAATAATGTCCTTGGCCGTAGTCGCACCCGTTGACCAACCAACCCTCTTGGCTACTAGCACTTCCGGGTGGAGGTGGTGGACTCATCATGTTCCCAGGGTAAGGAGGTGAACCAGCTGCTTTTTTGGCAGCATAAAGGTTAGCTTCCTCTTGAGCTTTACCAATATTTTTCTTATATCTTATCCTTTTATTACCAAACCAATTAGATACTTGTGACACTGTGATACCGCATTTACGGGCTAACTCTTCCTTGGCTTCTTCACTTGGGTAAGGGTTACTCAGGTGTGAATAGAAATATTCATTTAAAATTTCGGTTGCTTGTTTACTGAAGTTACGACGTTTCCTTCTTGCATCCAGAAACCTCGAACGGAGTATCATTACAGCTTCACAGGTACTTTGTTTGAGCTGAATTTGTATTTGATTAAACTTTTTATGGATTATCTGTACCATTCTTTCAATTTCTTTCGGTGTTATCGGCCTTGTCCGAGATTGTTCTCGTAAAAGATTCATCACATGGGTTGTGAATTCATTGCAGGCCTGTGTTCATGGGAGAAAAGAGGCAAAAGTTTTCAGTTAAAAGTTGATTCCAAAACCAGAGAATCCATTATTAGAATCCATTTATCCTGAAAAGATTACAAGCAAAATTGAATCATCAACTTACCTGCTCATATTTTTCCAATTCTTGGTGGTATATTGATCTTATTTGTGCAAGCTTTGCTCTATAATCAGAATGTTCAATCGCCGTTTCTCCTCCTGATTGTCCGGTTGCTGAAGCTGCTGAAGCATTTGCTGCTGCAGCCTGACCTCCACCCTTCTCTGGACCCGCCACTCCTTCTGCCATTAGCATATTATCTAATCTCATAAGAGATGGATCAGGTGGTTCCTCTTCCTGGGTATTTCTTAAGCTCAAAACTGTTGATGAGAAAAGAGAGAAAAAAAGGGAAAATTATAATTCCATCCATGAATAGCATGATTACTGCTCAAAGTGGACAATAAACTGTTCAACACAAATGACCAAACAAACAACGTGACCAGTATCAAGTAACTTTTCATAGAGTCAATGAAGATCACAGAGAGAGATGCAGAGAGAAACGGTTTAACTTTTCATTAAACCAAATCATTAACTTTGTCATTTTAACCCTTTATCGTTGAGGAATTTTAAATTTTTGGTATTTGAAGAGCCAACATTTGTAACTACAATTGAATTTAATATTCTGAATCAGAATCAGATTCAATGGACAAGAGTATCATTGAATATGCAGAGTGAAAATGCATTGTTTTTAAAATATTATTTGCTATAATTTGATAAGAGAAGACAAAAAAGTTTCAACGAAATTGATGAATTTTGAAATGTTTGTTTCATTGAAACGTCAATTTGTAGAGATAAATATTTGTAAAATGAATGAATTGCTTGGATGAATGTTGATTTGTTTTTATTGAAAAAAAGAAGCTAAAGTAGAGTAAAATAGGAAGAGAAGGGAAGAGAAACACAATAAATAAAAGTTTAACGGAAGATGAAAGTGAAAGGTGGAAGGTTAAAAGTTGAAGATTTATGTCCACAAGGGAGTCCAGTTGGTCCATGGAATGGACGAAAGGATGGAAAAGGTGGAAATGAAAAAGATGAGAAGGGAATACAAGATGAAGAAGAAAGTGAAAGATAAGAATAAGTTGAATGGTGAAAAAGGATAAACAACAAGATGAACAACAAGAAGATATAAAAGTTACTCAAGATGATGCTGATGAGAGGAAAAGAAGGCAAAAAAATGAATAAAAAGTGAACGAAAAGGTTTGTCTTTGAAATCAACTGTGGTGGTCTGCTTATCGCCCTCGGACAATCGGTTGTAAGCTGAAGGCTTGGTTGAACAAGAGCAACATGAACACATTCAATGCAAGTTGCCTTCTCTCAGAACTTATCATTTTCCTACACATCTTTCCTCTTCTTCTCTCCATCATCTTCATCGTACTTTTTGCTTCTCCTTTTTGCTCTTGTTTTTTATCTTATATTTTTATACTTTTGTTAACAAGATGATATTTTGAACAGGAAAAAGTGAAAGACCAAGAAACTCTCCAGAGAGATTAGATTGAATGAAGAGTGCAAGGAAAAGTGTCCAAGGCTGGGCTTTTACAAGATTGATTTGATTGTGAGGTGAGATAGGAAATTATCAGTTCAGTTTGGCTGTTCATTTGGCAGAAGCTGAGCCAAAATTGAAATGAAACATTGAATTAAATGAGCGAGAAAAAAAGATTACAGAAAACTTTTGCTTCTTCTTCCTTCACTCACCTTTTTTCCAATCATTTTTGATTGAAATAATCAATACTACTTTTGGGTTTACCTTTTGAACAAACATTTTTGCAAAACTTTGAGAAAAATTTCTTTTGCTTTTGCAAGAAGCAAGAAAAAAAAATGAAAAATGAAATAAAAACTGCAAACCAATGCAATAATAATCACAATTTTGTTTGCCAGCTTTTCAACAAAAATATGCAAAATGATGTATTTTACGTTAACAGTGAAAATGATTACCTGAAGCTTAAAAAGCTCATGATGATAAACTATTATTTACGGATGATAAGTAAAGATATTGAGCATGCAAGTGATATGTGTAATGTTGACTTGAACATTTAACCAGGCAAATAAGAGATCGCAACAGTTTGCTGGCAAACATGAGAAAAACTCTTGAAAGAGTTGAACAAAAAAAAGACACTTTTGTGACCATTTTTTGAGCATTTTTGCAGACAACTGCTCATTGTAATAATAATGAAAATGAAGGGAAAGTGAAGAGAGAGAGAGAGAAAATATGAAAATAAAGAGAAACAAGGTTAAAATAAAAAAATCATTGAAAGTGCTGAACCAGAGGAGGTTAACTTAATTATCGCCCAAGGCAATGCAATAACATACACACTCAACACACACACACACACTGATGTTCAGTCACATATTCATTGAAGCTCAATTACTGAAGTTTCTTCAAGATTATGAACCTTTCTCTTTACCTTTCCATTCATCCATCCTCATCATACTCACTTTCAGTGCCTCTCACAATTTTGTCTGAAACTAGACTTTAAAGTCATCAAGTTCCCATCAAAGGAAGAAGGAGAAACAAGAAGAAAACAAAATCTCATCATCTTATTAAAAGAAGGAGGCATTTTTTGCCAAAGCAACTTGACCAATCAGAAGATTATCTAAGGAGAAACAAAAATGAAACATTTCTTCATCATGTTGATGATTTTTTTTTACTTAAATTTCAAACTGAACAGGAAAAGCTGTAAAACTGACAAGTAGCCATCAGAGAGGCAAGTAAATAAGCTGGCAAAAGTGTGTTTATCGTTTCACTTGAAGATGTTATACAAGATTGTAAACAATAGGTGAGAGTGAATCTGGTTACATAAAATGGCAACAATTTGTAAATTGTGTTGTCTCTTGAAACAGCTTTAATCAACAGTATTTTGTCAAATCAATGTTAACAGACAAAATGATTAGGGTTGGCTAAAGTGGCCAAGGTAGAGGAAAAAAAATTGTAAACTTGAAAGAAATCCTTAAGTCTATATAATTTCCTGTAGAGAAATGCTCATTCCAGATAATCATACCTGGAGGGAGAAGAAGAGAGACGATGAGAGACAAGATGCGTGTTGAGGTCATTTTTATAATCACCATTGACTATAACATAGGACATAAGATAGTATCATTTAATTGGATAACAACATAAAAATGTTATTAACCTATTCTTTCTCATTGTTTGGCCTTTTGCTTTTCTCTTCATAAAAATGCACTTTTTTTCCTTGTCGTCATAGCAAAATCATTATCACAATATAATGGTTTTCAAGCATTTGTTGGACAACCAACTCAACATTAACATGAAACAACTGCAAAACTGATGAGCGAACAGAAATGATCAGAGAAAAAAGTTAACGAGCAAAAATCGATACTCAATTTGGATTACAATAAATCTAAACATGTTTTTAATTTAACCCAAAATCATTCATTGCTTCCTATCAATGTCAACACAATTAAAGACAAAAATGAAAAGCTTTTGTTTTTCAAACTCAAGTTTCAGGTGAAATTGGTTAGACTGGTTTCATGATGGAAAAGAGCACAATAGAGCAAAAGGTTGAATGAAGGAGAAAAAGGTTTGCCATGAAAAAAAGTCAGAAAATACAATCAACAGAGTAAACTGACTTTTACAGATTGATTGACAGCAAGCTAATTGTTGATCTTTTTTTTCTTGTTGTTGAAAAATTCTTCGCCATTCACCAGAATTTTCATCATCATCTTCCCTTTGTCTTCATTTTCGTCATATTTTTTAATTAATATGGCAAAAGCAGACGAAGACACAAAGGCAAACCTTGTTAGTGCTTTTTGTTGCGAGTAAAATTAAAACTCGCAATTTAACAACACAAGACAACTGTTATGGCAATTGAGTTTACTTGAAAATGACCTGAAAAAACGGAAAAGTTAATCAATGTCAATTTATTCAATAGTAAACATCAATTTCAATAATATTTCGACTACTTTACATGTGAGTTCATCAATCAATCAATGCCTATCAACAGATTAACATTTCTTCTTGTAACTTGCAAAACTTAAGTAAATACATTTTTGTATCTTTGTAATTGATGCAAATGAACAGTTGAACATTTGTTGTCACAAATGTCAAGCAAAAGATGCAATTGAACAGGACAGTTATTAATTGCATCAATTAACCATTAATTAATCTTAAACAATTGAAACTGAAAAGAGTATTGAACATTCATCATTGGAAGCTGTGCTTTCACTCAATTTACAGAATTATTGAAAAGGCGAAAAAAAAAGTTGAAAAAAAGATCAACTTTTTTTAAGGGGAAACACCTTATTGCACTTTCATCATCACCATCATCATCATCGTGATCAAAAGATGGAGAGAAAATTAAATGATAATGAAGATGATATTAACTGTAGTAGACAGAAGTAGAGAAATGATGAAAAAAGGTTGACTTTTATTCAATTATTACCTTTTCATTTAGCAGTTATTTAATCGTTCTCACTCTTTGCTCTTCAATTCCCTGTTATTACTATTATTATTTTTATTGTTATTATATTTTTGCTATTATTATTATGTTAAAGGTAAAGTGTTGATCAAGTCAAAAGGCTTTTAGACTGTTTAGGCTTGACTTCAAATTGTTGGTCCAAAAAGTGATTTCATTTTTAGTTTCACTTCTGGGTGAACATTTGATTCTAGGTTTAGCCCAATGACTGGGAGTGAGCATCTTAGGTAGCTTAACAAGAAGATGAAAAGTGAGTGCTTTTTTTATTCAATTGAAAGAAATGATGAAGCTAAAAGGTTGGCGAAATGAAATAAATGAAATAGCTTATAATGTGATGATTGAGTTGAGATAAAAAGCTTTCAACTTTTTTCTCTCTCTCTCTTCTTTTTCTGACACAAATCATAGATGCGAAACCAGAGAGAAGATGAAAAAAGGAAGAGAAAGATAATGATGATGATGATGATCAAGTGAAAAATTTGAAACTTGTGTTAGTTTGTGGGGAAAGTGAACGAACAAAATTACGCCAAAAAGAAGGTTAAATATCGAAAGTGAAACAGTTTCTTGAGGAATGATGAGGAAGATAAAAGAGTGAAAGAGAAAAGTGATGGAATAGTTCGATGTTTGTTCGATTTTTCATCTGCAATGAGCGAAATGAGAAAACTCGAGTTGGACTATTAATATCGTTGGTTGGAGGAAGAAAACAAAACTAGATGGAAATTGAGAGGAAGGAGGAGAGAAGATGAAGATGGAGAGAGAAAAGTTGCAGTTCCTTTCAAGATGAATTACTTGAAACATTGTAGATTGAGAATGAAATAGACATGGAAAGGAAATAGATGTTGAAGATGAAGCAGAAAAAAAGATGAAATTCATTGAAAAAAAAGAGCAAATGAAGAGAGAAGAAGAAAAAAATTCAATTCTTTTGAATTGATATAAAGGAAAATGAAGTAACAAAAAGTGATTTTTTCACTCTTCACATTTGCCTTGGGCTTAATCATCATCTTTACCATCTTGAAGCCTGTTCATCGGTTTTGATGAAAATGCTTAAATTAGCTGAATCTTTGCATTTTACTTTCCTCAAATGTATCATTTCACCAAGAATTGAAACCAATTTCCCGATCATTTGAAAGAAGAGGAAAATGAAACATTCGTCTCTTTTGCCTGCATCATGACACTGATGCCAAAGAAGGTAAAAAAGGATGAAAATTTGTGAAAATCAATAAAAAGGTAAGAATCACTTAAAAAAAGTTTAATAACTTTGATTGGACGGAATGATAGTTGAACAGTTTGATTTGCTTTAACTTGTCAACATGGTTATTTTTTCACCTCATCTTTCTCTTCTCATCCTGAGGTTGAAAAACTGTCAAAATTGTGATACAAAAGCTAATTGGCCATTAAAAAGTGATCAGATCAAGATCACTTAGGAATCAATCAAATCTTTCCCTGTGATCAACATCTCGAACCGAATGAGCAAAAAAAAGCAACAAAATTTATCATCTTAAGTAGCTTAAAAAGCGCATCAAAAAACCTCAAATGATATGAAAATTGAAGCAAAATTGACAGAAAAGGTTAATCAAAATTCAGGTGAAGAGTGAGATAAACAAACTTGAACTGATAAATTAATTTGCAGGTTGGGATGGAAATAGAAATGCATTTAAACAATTGATTTACATTTACATAAATCAATTGAAAATAATTCAATTTTCACAGTCAACTTGTTGAAAGGTCAATCAGTGCCTTTAGATGAGCCTAAAGTTGGGAGGTTTTCACTTATAAAGATGTTGACCAATTATTGTAATCATTACAATTGAAAATGTAAATGTATACTCATCACTTGAAATGAAATTAATCATGATGACACCTTTTCATATTTACATGGCCATTTAAAGGTAAACGTTCAATTTATCTCTTGATTAATCTAGAGAAGGCAAAAAATACATTTACAAAGAAATTGAAACAAAATGCAAATTAAACTGTAATTTACATTCGGCTAATAGTAGGTTAAGTCCGAGTAAAGCTTAAAGGCATATTTAAGATACTTAATGATATTAAAAGGTGTGCAAACAAAGACCAATTCAAATGTAATCACAATGTTAAAGGTATAATTGAAAAGTGGTTAAATTGTAAATATTGATGAGTGAACAAATTGAATATTCAAAAGGCAATGAAGACTTTTTTTCCTCTTCTTTTGTTTTCATCGCTTCAACATTGTTAGACATTTAATAAATTGAAAGTTTTCTCTTCTCCTGATTATCATAATGATATATCATGATTAAAGTTGATTATGATCATCTCTGAACGGGTTAACAATCTAATAAATGACATTATAATTGGGAGATGAGAAACGAAATGTTTCTTTTTTTTGATATAATTATCAATAATGACAAAAGTAAACATTAACAGTGATTCCGACTATTATTCAAGACAATTATCATCCAAAGTTGACCTTAACCGGACTGGACAGTCAATTTATCAAAGTCTACTTAAAGTCCAACTGATCATTTTTCAGCAAAAATGCAAACACAACATTCATTGTCCAATGCAAAACCAGATGGCGTTACTGCAAAGAATCAAAACTCCACCTTTGATGAAAAAATGATGAAAACAATAAAATTTCAATTCAACAGATAAATTGTTTGGATTTACTGATTGGCCATTAATCTATTTATGATTGTCCATCTGAGTTAACCATGAAATGCTAAAATCTTCAGTGATCATCTCAAGAAGACAAGAAATTCAGATTCAACTCGACTAGGAATCAAAGGATTATCTTTTTCATGAGAATGTAAATGCTGAAGAAACTCAAGGCTGAAAAGACAGAGTTTTTTGATGAATCACGAGTTTTCGATTTCTAAATTATTAGCTTTCAATTGCTTACTAGAGAAGAAGAATAATAATGAATTTGAGGAACATGAAGATATTGATGGAAAATATTGACGCTCATCTTGATAACATTGAACATTATTCTCGACTAATATATTGATATGCTAATGTGATGGTAATGGAAGTCTGAGAGCAACTTGTGAACAAATATTAATACAAAGACTTTGAAAAAATCAATTAAGAAATTAACTTTTCTGTTTCATTTTTGGGCCATTTTCATCTTCTTTTCATTCTTTTTTTTCTTCTCTGCTTCGCCTTTTCTCCTTCCTTCTTGTTCATGTTACTTTTTTTCTCAAGCCATTTGAGCCTTGACTTTCCTTTTGAAGTTAGTGACGCGAAAGGGACTCACTGGACCATGGATAACACGGCTTAAAAAAGGAAAGATTGTATCAACTAGCTGGGTCAATCAGTAAAGAAATAACAAGATGATGATAAACAAGATGAGAAAGAACGAGAAAGAGAGCCAGAAAGGGAAAAGAAAATCTTTTAAAGATAACAATTTTAATAGCCGCAAAGCTCGGCTAAAATGACGCCTTCATCTTGTACCAAAATCTTGACAATTTTAAAGTTGCGTTTCAAGTCCCATTTCAATCTTTTATCTTGAAAGGTGTCTACAGTTGAAGAGTAATTTTTCATTTTTTACTCAGAAAAAGATGTTTATATGAAATATGATTATAACACGATTCTAAATTCGTTAATAATCTGATCAGTTTCAAATTTCGCTAATTACCTTGTAACTTTCAGGTTCAATTGAGTTATCATGTTAACATTGTTGGCTAATTGTTAAGGTTAATTTTTGCTTTCTTTTTTATTCACTTGCAATACCTGACAATATCTTCATTGAGATTATAAGCCGTTTCAAGTGATATTCAAATGATTGTCAAACTTATGGATTGAATGTAATTGTCATTTCATGAGTCGATATGAGTTGAACGTGCACATCAACAAACGAACCTAATTTATGTCAGCTTTGCATTTGTTAGCCAAGAAACTGCATTTTTGTTGAGTTTATAGTTGAATATATTCAATTTGCATTTGACTAAACTTAATTAATTCATTCTAATGAGAGATTCAAATGTTGGGTTAATTTTGGTTGAGAAGGAAAATTGAACGAGAAACTGTTTGGACACACATTGTTTGGATAGGTTGAGATGAACAACTTGCAAGATTGATTATTCAGTGAGTGTCTTTTGAAGCAGCCTGAAAGTTGATGATAATTGTACATTTAATTAAATGAAACAAGTTGTCATGAAAATGAGAATCCAAAGGAAAAGATAAACATTGGAACAGATTTCATCGCCAAAATGTGAATCCAATTGATCAACTAATCAATTTTGTTGTTAACTTTAACTTGATAAGTTTACCAGGCAAAGTAAATACCGCCAAGATATTCATTATCAAGTGGAAAGTGAATTTGTTTCAATCATGATAAATCATGATATTGAAGGAATGTTTTGAGAAGAGAAAATAAAATGAAGAGTTTTCATGAATGGAAATGATCAAGAAAAGTCACATTATCATCAATGGAATCTTCAATAACAGATTAGATTGACATTAAGTGATAAAATAAATGACATTGAATATAATATTGGCAAAAATTGGTTCAATAATTGCAATAATTTGACACAACAATTGAAAGTGAATCGCTAAATGAAACTATAAATTGTAGGCAAAAATGTTTCAATAATCAGATGAGATTGCAATTAATCGCTGAGCTAAACTTGGCCAGAAAAGTTGGAAAATATTCACAATTTTGTTCATTTGCTTTTAATGCTTCAACAAATTCAATCAACAAGTCATGTGAAAAGGTTGTCAAAAGTTTGATGCATTTTAATATTTCAAAGGAAAATGAAGAAAATATTTCTTGAAATTTCCATTAATCGTTCACTCAATTGGAAATTTGGACCTTTTTTTAGTTTCAATGAATGGACTTTGGATAAGCAAATGTTAACAATTGAAGCTTTTCGAGGAATTGCCAGGAATAATATTGAAGGAAAAGGGTAAAAGGATAATCAACATTTCCATAGTAAATGAAGGGAAAGAAAGAAAATTATTTGTGATTAAAATAAGAACAAGATGAGGATGAGGATGAGGTAAAAGAGGATAAATACAATGCATTTGGGGTTTTAGTTTTGTATTCAATTAAAGGTGGCAAAGGTAATCAGATGAAGAGGAACATTGATGAATAATGCAAAACTTTTCTCTCGCTGCCTTTGCCTTATTTTTCCAGCCATTTTCATCCTCATCTTTTCCGGACAAAAACTGTGTGATTTCAAGATGTTTATTGTTGTTTTTTCGCTCTCTTTTGCTGTTCTTTTCTTTGTATTTGAAAACTTTCATTGTTGATAACACTACTTTTAACAGGATCGAGATCAAGCTTTACGCTCCTTAACTCCACCCTTGATCCTACCCAATGCTTGTCATTTTTGCTTCAACTCAATTCTGGTTGATACAGATAATTTCAGAATCAAAACTTTTTTTTCTTCTCACCTTCCTTTTTTTCTTCTCCCAACCAAATTCTTACCAAAAAAACCCAAAACCAAACTTATTTTTAACCTAATCAACTTCAACTTATCATTAACTTTGATTAGAAAAATGTAAATGTAAAAAACATTTTCAACGCTTCTTTTTGCTTGTTGATCAAGTTCAATATTTTTAGATTAAAAGAAATGAAAAATGTCGATTCATTTTGGTGTCTAAAGGTTCATTGAAATGTTGATGTTATAAGTTTTGGCAGCAAATTGAGCAGATGAACTGATGGCTAAAAGTATGGATAAAACAAAGAGTCTCTTCACTTATTGACAATTCATTTGCATTCCAGTTTAACATGATCATCAGAGGAAAAGTAATCTTCTTTGAACAAGCAAATTCTTTTGTTGCTGTCCATGAAAAACTTTTCTTCGCTGATTAAGTTTCAAGAATAAGGTGAAATGAGTTATCCCTTTAAGCTTCAGAAACATTTTCCTCTCTTTGCTGCATTTTTTCAAGGCGCTTTCAAGGAATGCTGTAAAAATGATTATTATTGCCAAAAAAGAAACAAGATAAAGATAAAGATGCAAAGAGATGAGATGTGATTTTGAATTTGAGTATCAAACAAATTTAAGATGAGACTCGAAAAGGCTGAGGCAAGAAAAGATGGTAAAAAGGAAAGAGAAGAGAGAAACAGAGAAGTCTCTTGTTAAAATGATAAATTACTTCGGTGGATTGTGTTGATGAGGTGGAAACACAGATAGAGTGACACACATACTAACAATGTATGCATCAACATGCTTCTCATCTTTTATCATCTTTTAGTTAATATCGACCTTTAGCTATGCTAAGAAGAGGCACAAAAATAGGATACATTTAATGATGATAAAACGTTATTTTACATCATTTCAATTGCAACAATTTGATGCCATGAAAAATCAATGAACTTGATGATGAATTTATATTCAATCATTCAAAAGTGGAAAAAAAGTAACTCTGAAAATGGCAAATTTGCCAGTAATTTTTTTTATTCACTTGACAAAATGAACAGCATTTAATGTTACCATCAAATGAAATACTTTAATCAACTTGGAGTTTGACTCATCTAAATTGATGAGCAAAGGTTTAACACGTTTGCATAAAGTAAATGGTTTAAAAATGTTTATCACAATCAGCTTTAATCATCGCCTTTTACCATCCATACTCTGATCAATATCTCTTGCTTGAAAGAAAACCTAATTTGAACCTCGAATCGATCGCGATAATACTTTGAGTAAACTGTGAGAATGTAAACTTTGATGCAATTGTGCGATCAAAAGCAATGTCACCAAATGTGATGAAAATTTAAACACAAATTCATTTCTCCTAATCCATTTCATTCAAATCATGAATGAATAAAATTATTTCTTATTTTTGTTGCGTCTTGGCTGATGAAGTCTTTTAAGTTGGGAAATAATTTTTTGTTGACATTAAAAAAACTGAATTCAAAATGAATATGAACAAGGAAAATATATTATTCAGAAGAGGAATGATCGACAGTGCAGAAAATATAGTTATGAATGTGAATATATAACATTTAGGTGGCTCCTTTTTGTGCCTCTGTGGATCTATATGAATGAATATACAATAAATATATCTACTCGAAAAAAGATGATGAGTTTTATGAGATGCAAGAAGTTGAAAAAGAGTGAAAAGAATGGAGAGGAAAAAAAAAGTTGTGACGAAGATGAAAAAAGAGGAAAAGATGGAGATGAAGAGATATGGCGTTAGAATGATTGTTAAAATAAATTGGATGATTGTTAGCGTCAAATGGGTAACGATATTCATGCTAATGGGGCGGAATAAGCTGTGGTTATATGAAACTACAATCATCATCATCAGCATCATTTTCATCCAGATTCACAAATATCATTGACTTTTCTCTCCTTTTGTCAACCCAACTCTTATCTTAAAGGCAAATATGCTTTTTTCAGTTTTCATTTTTTCTTGACTAACTTTTTTTTTCATTTCTTCTTAACAAAAATGAACAAGAAGCCAAATATCTTTTAAAACTCATCACTGTTCATTCACAGAATAATATTATTCATGGTGAAATTATTATTATTATTAATCGATGGAAATGATAAATCAGGGTTAAATCTGAGTCATTTGCATTTGACAATAAAAATTCATGATGATGATAATAAGAAGAGAAGAAGAAGAAGAAGAAGAAAAGTCAAACTCATAATCGACTAATTATTATAGAAGCAAATTTGGGTGTTTCAATGAAAAGGATAATGATGATGATGACCAAGATAGAGATGAAAGGCATCATGATATCGGAACAATTGAATTGATCTGATTTTCACTGTTGTTCTATTAACAAAAGAATCAAGTTGTTTCAATGGAATAATCATTTTGACAACAACAACAGAAAAAAAACAAAAAGGAAAACCTTTTTTTGGCTCTTCTCTCATTGTTGTTTTCAAGTTTTTTTTCATCCTCATCTTCAACATCATCATCAGTATCATCATTATCATAAGTAGCAATCGATGAAACCAATCAACTCCGGAAGATCCTTATTATTTGTAGGTTATCATTTATTATTTGCCACAATTTGGTTATGATTTTTTTCTTCTTCTTTTTCCATGCAACTCTCATTTCAGGAGCCAAAATGAAGAGCAAAAGAGAAGAGCAAAAAATGGCTTCAACCCTTCACTTGAGGAAGAGGAAAAGGAAGAGTGGAGAGAATCATTAATATGAATATGGTTCAAGAGTTGAGCAAAAAAAGCTGCAAGCAACTTGAAAACTAATACCTTGAAAAGAAGAGAGAAACGGAAGAGAGTTTAGCAGCAAAATTGGGCTCAAAAAAGGGTTACGATATTGATAATGATATGATCAACTTGAATAATGATGTTAACATTGCGCTTTGCTAATGAAAGTGAAGAAGAAATTTTTTCTTCCAGTTTTTAGTTTTTTTTCAACATTTGTTTTTTCGCCTTTTCTCAATCAAATTCATACAATTTAATCAACACTGATTTACCATTTAGATACAAATTAATCAAGCAATGCTGTTTGACGATGGATTTGATTGGCTAAAATAAAGCTCATTATCAATGGGAAACAGAAAATACGGTGACATGAGATAAAATTACTTTAAATATAAGTGGAAATTGGTTTTGTCTGAGTAAAGATTTTATCGGTTGATTAGGTGAGTTAAGAACTGAAGAGATGTCATGGTGAGTTGTCAAGGAGATATTAGAAGAAGAAGAAGAAGAGAAAGAGAGAAAAGTAAGGAAAATGATGAAACAAGGGAAACAGATCTGAATAAAGAGAATTGATGAAAACAAGCTAAATGAGCGAGTATTTAAGGTAATCAAAGAATTGGCTTTACTTCATTAATACATCTCCATTCACTCTCCTCTCCTCATCTCTTCATCTCCATCATCTAGAGTCTTTATCATGAATATCAAAGAAAAGGTTAGAGACGCACAAACCTCCACAGGGAGTGAACTCAATGTTATCACTTTTTGTTTTGTTATTCAGAAATGTTTTTGTCAACTCAAATGGATTGTCCAGTTAGACCATTTTGCCTTAAGGTCAACCTGAAGGACCTTTATTTTCAACCTCACACTGGTTCATCCTTTTGCTGAGAGTTACAGAGTTGACCATTAAAGATCCGTTAAAACTCTTTTCCTTGAAAAATGCAATTTTCATGGATATTTTTTTTCTGCTTCCAAATGTAAAGGTAAAACAATTTCAAGGTTTAACAAAACTTTAACAATTTAACTCTTGTCAATACAAAAAGAGTCATTTTTATGCTTCTTTTTGTTCTTTCAGTTGCATTCACCTAATCAATGAATAAACCTGACTAATCAAAGGTCATGCTAATTAACTTAATGAAACTGTAATGACCAGAAATCAGTGGTTTGTGAGTCCAACAATTCCCATCGAGAGACGAAACTGATGATAACTTGGACTATCATGAAACCTCAAATGTCAACATTTTCTTGTTCCTATTCATACATTTACTTTCCTTCGTTTCCTTTTACCCTGTAAATCAATGTAAATACAGAACTATTATTTATATTTACTTTTCTTCTTCTCTTTCTTTTCCTCACTCCACTTCCATCATAATTACATTGACACAAAAACAGCCAAAGTCTTCACCTTCTTATCAATGTTTAACCATTCAAGTGCAAGGTAAAAGGTTGAATGTGAATGCACATGATTGAACTGAATTGATATGCAATTTTATTCATAGCCAAGGAAAAGAAAAGTCAGAATAATAATCATAAAATGCAAAATATTGAACTACAAAGGAAGGCAGAGAGAAGGAGAAGCAAAAAATTTTCTCTGTTCTGTTCCAACACTCGAATTGAGCAAAGAAAGAAATGGAGAGAAAAGTTTTCAAATCAGTTTTTTTTCACCACTTTTCAGTTTAATTCAAATGCAATCTTATTGATGGAACAAAAAGAAGATAAAGTTGCTCATTTTGCAGATAAATTATTTTTCCCTGTGAATTTGCTTCTCTTCCATGGGAAACTTGAGATTGGAATAGGAAATGAAAATAATATCTTTTAGTCTTATTAAAGTATAGAACAATAATTTTCAAATGACATTCCTGATGTTGAAATGGTTAAGATATTCATTAGATGAAAGATGAAATTGAGAAAAATTGGAAATTTTCCTTTTTTTCAATTTCCATAAAAGAAGGGAAAAAAATTCAGTAATTCGAGAAGCATTCTCGTTCTTCATTTGCATGATTTGCGTAACTTTTATCTGACATTTTTTTCTCCAACATTTTCTTCTCTCAGGAAAGTTTATTGAACAGGTTTTTTGATTGGAAATGAATTTTTCATTTGCTGTCATTTTCACCGCAAAATACAAAGTCAATGGATAAAGCCGAAAGCAAAACATAATTTTGCACAAAAACTAAATAACTTGATAATGATGATGCTTTGACGATGATGAGCAAAGGATAAACTTTAAAAGTGAAAAGGGAAAAGTTGAAAAAAGGATAAAATCCATTGACTTTTTTATTCTCTATTCAACTTTTCCCACAGAACTGTCAATGAGCAGGAAATACCCTATCATCACCATAAAAGATGCAAATAGAGATGAGGATTAGAGAAGAGAAGAAGAGAAAACTTCAATTCTATTACCTTTTTTTTCCTTCATTTTTGAGGATAAAAAGTTTCACTTGACAAAAGATAATCCAATTTGAAAGCATTTATTGGATCAACGAAAACAGTTTTTGATAGGAAAAACTGGAGACAAAATGATTAAAAATTGGTGAACATTTCAAGTTTGCCTGAAAAATGAATGGAAAATGAGTTTTGCAAGGAAACTCATGAAAAATGGAATATCATTATTTTCAGTTGTTTTCCAATGGAAAAGTTAAATGTCTTTATTTGTATTTAAAAATTAGTGAATCGATTTTCAAAGTCTTTACCGTCTTGACCAAGATTGATACGAGTTTGAATGATGAGAGGTTCATGATGATGAAGAGAGTAAAGATGATTAAGATGATGAAAATGATACAATATTTATGGATGGAAAAGAGAAGAAGAGAAAATGAAAGGAAAAGTTGTGCGTGTTTTCATTGTATTTTGCCTTCACATTGCATGTAAATCTCGTTGATAAATACTAATAGGCTGAAACACACACAAAAGTAATCACCAAAGTTTATTACATTAAACAATGGCATCTCTTTAAAAATAATTGAAAAGACTATCAATTTAAATAGATATCATTGAATAATATCAAATGAACATGAGAATGGAAAACAAAAAATAATATCATTATAATTATCATTTGAGATCAGAGAGTTGCAGTGAAGGAAGGCGAAGGTGAAACTATGGAAATTGGCGAAAAGTTGAGAAAAGTTTTCAATTTATAAAGATGAGCTACGGATAAGTTAACAATGTTGATGGATGTTGAATCATGCTGATGATGGATTTAATCGTGAGTTAACATTGAACAAGTTTAACTTTTAATTCAATCCTTAAATGATTTTTAACACACTTAGAACTGGTCTTGCGTTTGTCACGAGCATCTTAATGATTTGCTGTGAGAAAAGGGAAAGATTGATAAGATGATGAAAATGATGAAAATGATGAGATAAAAGGCTGAGGTGAATGAAAGAAAGGAATCGTGAAAATGGCGAACTGAATATGTTGGATGAATAAAGGGAAAATGTCTTCACATTATGAATGGAACAAGCGAAAGTTTCTGTTCATTTGTGGCCACAAACACTAAAGTAAAAGCACGCTTGGTTAAACCATTTTTACCAGTTTCAGATGTATTATTATTAGTTTTATTACTGTTATCACTGTTACTGTTACTGTTATTATCATATAGTTTTTATATAAACTCAAGAAAGAGAATCAAGAAAATTGGTTGATTTAGCGTAATTTTTACAAATGTCGCTACCAAATGACTGAAGCAACTTTTTTTTCATCAAGGCAAATCATCCATTAATGATGTTTACCCTTTCTCTCGATTCAATTCTTTTCTTTTTCACCCAAACATTCTCATTGTCATTTCATCGCAATCATCACTCCCAGTCATCTTAATCCTGGCTTCATTTTGTTTCAGAAGCTTTTTATCTCAGATAAAGATGAACCAAAAGATTGGAATAAAGATGAAGATGAAAAATTTTTATCACTTGATTTGGTCTTGGCTTATGAATAAAGTAATAATAATAATGGATATTTATCGAACTGCAAGATCGAGAATAAAATGATCCTTCGAACCTTTTTTTTCTTGCTTGCTATACCATTCAATTGGTTTTGCTTCATTTTTTTTGCTTCTCTGTTTATACTTTTTTTCTTCTTCTTCTTGTCTATGAATGGTAAAAATATGACTGATTGGAATGAATTCAAAGCAGGTTTCATGATGGTGATCAAGGAAAGGAGATAAAATGAGTGGAAGATAAGATGAGAAAAGTTGACGTGATCAAGCAACACATAGATTCTGTCTTTTCATCCTAATCAAACTCGCACTCCAAATGAAACAAGAAAAATGAGTTTAACTCACGCACACTTCATCTCGGTGACTTTTGGATACATTTTTATTTATATTTAGTTGGAAAGGATAATCACAAGTTGATTGGATAAAGAATGTTAAAAAGCAAGTTAAACTGATGCCAATACTAATTATGCTTGTCTTGACTTTGGGTCACATCAGAGTAACAACAACAAGGATGATGATGATGATGATGATGATGATGGAGAAATGAAAGGAACCAAAAAATGTCGACATCATAATCATTAGATTAATCTGGTATCTGGTTAAGACACATTCAGATGCAAAAAATTATGTTACGATTTGAGTCTTAGAAATGAATCAATTTAATCTGAAACAATCAGAAATGAAAAGCTCACTTTGATTAATAGAAACTATTATTGAATGAAGAAAAGTATTATTCTTGAAGCTAATTAAATCGGTAGAGTTGAAAAAATGGTTTCAAATCATTTCCCTGTTATTTCTTTTCTCTTTTTTCCTTCACAGGAATGACAAAATTGTTTTTTTTCCTCTTCACCAACTGAACCTTTTTTTATAAGTTCAGTGGAAATGAAATTGAAACGTTTCAATTAATAAACATTTGAAAGTTGATTTGGAAAGTTTCTTATTTCCATTGACAAATGTTCAAGTTAAACAGTCAATTTAACGTGAAAAATGAAGATCAATTGACGAGAGTAAATTGGTGAATCGTGATCAAAATTGAAGGCAATTTTGGAAATTTTGATTCTCGAAAATGTAAAGTTCTAATCATGATGGAAAGATTAACCTGAGAAATTAGTTAATCTAGTTAATTGGTGTTTTTAATCACGAAATTGGTTTCAAACTAAAAGTTGATCCAACATTGAATATCGACCTTTCACCGAACATCACGTTTTATTGGAATTTGATTGTAAATTTTGAAAGCAAACAACAATTAAAGTCTGATGGAAGAAAAGAATTGATTAAAGCTAAAAATTGATACAAATTCAACAATTGACTGACATTGACATGAAAGTGAATAAATTGATTATCAATTGATGCATAAAGTGAAGCCACGTGTAAATCAATAATAAACAATGATAATAATGCAATGGAAAATGAATTTTGATAGAAAGTATAACATTAATGGTAAACAATAATAATGATGTTAATGTGTGATGAGCGATAATATTAGAAAGGAAGAGTCGGAAAGGTAAATTTTGAATGATTAGTAAACAATGTAAAATTATGAATAAATGTTTTCAGCTGAAAACAGAAGGAAAGTTTTCTCGTTTAATAATCCAATAATAATATGAAAAGTGTGAGGTTAATAATGAAAAAGGAAGGGAATGAGGTGAGGGAATTGGCATTTGCCATAAATTATATATTACACTTGGAATGAACTTGTAATCAATAGGAAAGAAAGGCGGATATTTCAAGGTGCAAGCCTGAGTTTGGGTGAGGAGATAATCAAAATGGATGAAAAGAAGGAGAAGAAGAAAAAGAAAAAAAAGAAGAAAAATCATCATCAATCCTGATAGTGTCAACCATTTGAATAGGGAAACGTCCAATGTTGTTAATTGCAAAGAGAACAGAATAAGGCCAAGAAATAACAACATGGAAACATGGTGGAAATGAGAATAACAGAAAATTCCCATCAACATCATCATGGAAGAAGAAAGAGGAAGAAAGAAGAGAATTGCATGAATAAAATCAAGATGAATTTTTCTCCTTTTTTCCATTTTCGCATTCAATGATTCATTTGCCAATTGATGACTTTTGTGAAAAACTTCAATGGTAACTCGAAGGGAAAGAAAGAGTTTGTTGCAACATTTCAATTTACAAGTTTCGAGCAAAAGTTCCATTTTCGAGTCAACCCATGAAAAATTGGTGAATATTCAGTTGAATGTCAAACAGTGAAATCGACTGAAATAGGAATTTACTTGAAAAGCTGTAAAATGAATAAATTCAAGTCGAAATTTTGCAAATCCTAAAATCTGAAAATCGTAAAAATCGAAAAAATTTTATTCCCTTTTTTTCGGCAAAACTACCAATTGCAAGTTCATGATGACAAATGCACAAAACTCTGAATAGAAACAAGAAAATGATTTTAAAAAAAGATTAATGGAATGAATTGGAAAGATTGATTTGGTTAAAATGGTTAGACTTTTGAATGCGAACTAGGAATTGAATTGAAATGATATTCTTCTTTTGTGATTAATGTGGACATTTCACTTTGGCTGACCAGGATCAATATTAAAGGTGAAATGTCCCCTGAAGAGACAAATAGAATGGACATTTCAATATCTAACAGCCATTATAAAAGTTCAATTTTCGTTAACCTTTTTGTCCACTAACTGATGGTGGACACAAAAACTAGATAACAATAGCAACAATTGGTGAATCCCTATAAAGATGATTACCTGGGGAAGATGATAATGTTACTTTCATTATACATGATGATTCTGGAAGGCGATTATTTCTCAATTTACAATTCTTCAACATGTTCTCCTCATTCTCCTTTTCATCGGGTCATCAGGGTCATCATCATCATCTTCATCTTATGATCAAGTGTTTCCCTTTTTTATTGACTTCTAGATTACCTTTTAAGCTTGACTTACACAGATAATAATAATCATAAAAATGATAATAAAAAGTGAAAAGAAACGCAAAAGTCCAAAATATAATTCCAAGTTATATTTATTCAGTTTTTGGGCAACATTATAAATTATTTATTTTCTCGACTCGACTTTCCTCAAATACACAAAGTCTTATTGTTAATATCGTTTGGATCAATATCGATTATTAAAGTCTTTATATACCTTCCAAGGTAACTTCAATTGAATCAATTGTGAACTTAACTCGATTCATTAAATGATAAATGAACTTGTAATTATGATTAGCAAAATTTTTACCTTTACAATTGACTAATCATTAAAATTTTCATTCCTTTTTTTGCAGTAAATTGTTGACAATAAAGTCTTTTGCGTTAACCAACAACAGGAAAAATGATAAAAAGCTAATCACTTTTTCAAGCCTCTAAACCAATTTAATAGTTTAACAAAGATTTTGTGAAATATGAGCCTGAAAAGAATCATCTCATGTAGAGAAAGAAATTTTTGCTATAAATAATGATATTTCCATGATTAGATGAAAAATGTGAAAGATAGCGTTTATTGTGCTTTTAGACTGGAGTTTGGTTTGAAATTTCAAAATGAATCAAGATGATGAAAGGCAAGATTGGCTCGATTAGAAAAAGAGAAATGAAGAAAAAATTTTCTCATCAAGAATAATAAACACCATGATCGAGTTGAAAAGGTTTCATTGATGATATTGCATTAAGTATACAGATAATTTGAGTTAATATACTTTTGCCTTTAAAAATCAAGACAAAAGTTAAGGGATGAAAATTTGATGAAAAAGGGTTTTGAACAGTTTTTTGCCTTGCATGAAGAAAAAAAACGTTGCATAAAAAAAAGAGTAAACTTTAAAAATAAATATCGTAATGAGCTTAAGGAATGTTGGTGAAGCTATTTTACGTAAATCTTGTTTGATAGTTACTTACAAGTGTGAGAAGGTAACAAGATGATGGGAAAGATGATGAGGATGAATCAAAGTGAATAAACTGATTGTTTTGCGTAAACTTTATCCATCAGTTTCATGAGCTACTTTGCAAAACGCGAATCGGATTAAACAATGTAATCAGTTTTATCGGTGCAACATTTAAATATACAGTTAATCATTAATCTCGGTATTTACATTGTTTTTTTCCGTTGTTCATCATTTTAAAGCCAATCATGAGAGGAAAAGTGATGATTGAGTAAGTTTTTTGTTTCTTCATCCTTTTCTATCCATTCTATTGAACGTAAATTGAATTATTACATGAGATTCATTGATGCCTTTTCTGATTAAATTTGCTGAAAAATAGTTAAACTGATGAAACTAAAATAACAAGGTTTGCAAATTGGAAGAAAAAAAATGAACAGAGGAATTTTTCCATTACAAAAAGATGAGAAGACGATGAGGAAGATAAAGACTAACAAAAACAAAAGTTCCAGAGTAAAGAGTCAACTGATTTGGTGAATGCATTCTCACGGTTCCATGAATGTACGAATAGTTGGTTGTGTTTTTTATCCTCATCATTACTTGTGGAAGATAAGATGATGATGAAGGGAAAACAAGAGAAGCGAGAAACAGCAAAAAAAACAAGAAACTGGCAAACGAGAAGGAAAAGTTTGCAAAATTTTTACTATCATTTCTCGAGAAGAGAAGAAAAGTTTTGCCTGAAAATTTGCTCTCAACAAGTTAGATAATATATTTTCCGTTGATATTGTTACAAGAATAATATTATCTGAATAAATGTCCAGAATCGCTTTTTAATAAAAATAATGGCATTAGTATAATGCTGAAAAGGGATTCTGTAAAGGTTATAAATGTACTTTTACATTTCATAAATAATAACAATTTCTTGTTCTTGCTTGATGTTTCCCTTTCAAGCACAACTTGTTTGCACATAAAGTGAAAAGTGTTTGAGTTTTTCATCATCAATTGAGGTTGATAAAGTTAAATAACAATGGAAAGGTCAATGCTTGAGGCATGAATGTCCACAGTTCGGTGGAAATGGTGCAAACTAATAAATATGTTTTGCACGAAAAAATTTCAAAATATGATATTAATAATAATCCAATTGAGATTCTGGAAGAGCAAAGTTTATCTTCGCCTTTAAAGTGAACAAATCAATGAAAGTTGAAGACAAGGGATGAAAAATTGTTGATGAAAAGTAATGATAAACTTGCAAGGATAAAAAGATGTTGTCCAAGATAATCCATATTAGACTCATGTTTGAATGAATGTTTGAAGAAAAAAAAGGAAAAGTGAAAAAGTTTGGACACAAGAAAAGTCGAGATAAATTGAGTAAATGCGTGTTGCGAATTCAATTGTAAAGAAATTTTTACTTTTCATTTTTGCGTTATTAAAAGTCATGATAGAGTTGAATGATTTGAGGAAATATGTGCAAAAGTAAATGATCAATTGCAGGTGAACCGTTTCTACTTTTGGTCAGTTTTCAGTTTTCAGTTTCAATGAAACAAGAGAAAGCGTTTCAGTAAACAAGATTAAATTGATCTCATGAGATGTGAACCTGAAAAGATGTGACTTGCATTTGATTATATTTCAAAATTGTGCAAAATTATTTCAATAACTCGAGTTGACAAAGTTTATCAATAAAAGTTGAATTTAAATTTGCAACCTTTGATGAAATGGTTTGAGTTATCATGAAAAGTTGACAAATGCTCTTCTCTTCATTTTCTTTCTTCTAACATTGATCTTCATTATTTCATTGATGAAATTTTCCTCATTTCAAGTTGAGTTAAAAGATTGAACACTTTGAAATATAGGAACAAGTTTCATGGGAGAGAGAAACGGAGAAAATCGTATAGAAAGATGGAAGAGAAACAATTACAAAGATGAATATATGAATGGAAATTAAAATTAAGAGAAGATTGAAAGAGGAGGAGAAATGAAGATAAAGATGAAAAGAAGAACAAAATGAAATGTGAAATTACTTTTTTTTCCTTGCGTCTACTTTTTCTTCATCATGTAATTCAAGATAATTTTTGACAGTTGAAATTATTATTGCACATGAACATATTATTTGCTCAATGTTCATCCTTTTATCCCAGTCTTTTGCTAATGATAAACTTTTCATCTCAACAAGACTATCAATTTGCGTAAACAAAATGAATAGTTTGAAGAAGAGCCGAGATATCATGAACATTTACATGATTAATAAAGTGAATTGCAAAGTGAAATGTTTCCTCATTTCCACCTTTTCTCCTTTGGTACTTGCAAATGTCACTTTTATCTCGTCTTGCACAGTTAATCTGAAAAGTGAATTTTAAGCAACTTTTATTGATTGCAATTATATTTTCAATTTTCATTTGGGTTAACCGCGAAAGGATTCAAATTGAAAGTTAATAAGCTTAAGTGAAAACTTTGCCAGTCACCTTTACTCCAACAATTTGCATTTCCGAAATTTCATCTAATTGGATTATCTGATAATCTGAAGAGAAACTTGACTGGCGCATTTCATTAGGGAAAATGAATCAACTGATAAGCGTAATTGTATTTAATTAACATTATCATGAATAGCATCAAAGAGCCATAATTTATCCCAAAATGAAGTCATGTGAACAAAAATATAAGATATTATTAGAGTGTGAAGATGATTATGGCTTTGATAATGAAAATGTTACAAATGCTAACAGGCTTCAAATGCTTCAATGTTAGTCAAATTCAGTGTTGACTTTTTAACGGAAAAAGCTCGTCAATAAGATAAAGGTAAAGATTTGAGCTGTTTAATGATATACCTTTTACCTTTTCTAACCTATCATTTAGATGAATTCAATGTTCTGTTGTTAGTGTATTTGTTGAAGCTACTTTTTTTGTGTTGCTTTTATAGTAAAGAAGATTAGGAAGAAGAAGATGAAAAAAGCATTCGGTAGTTTAGTCAGTGATAATATGTACCTGTGAGTCAACAAGATGAGATGATTCCCTAAAGGTTTCCAATCGAAAAAGGTGTGACATTCAATTGGTAATCATTGTTAATGATGATGAGCAGAGTGATAATAATCAAGGAATAACCTTTAATTCAAAGTTATCTTGAGATGAAAGAAGAAGCTACTGAAACATTTTGTTTTCCTATTTTGTGTTTTTTTGTCTCTCCTCTTCATGATTATTGGTGTGAATATTGTTGTTGTTTGTGTTCATAACCTACTAAGGCTATTATTATGTGGTTCAAGGTTTTTTTTATCATCGATAAAAAAAGAGGACAAAAAGGTTCATTATGATTGTGATCATTATTATCATGATAGAGATAAAGAGTTTCGTCTTTTCTGCTTTTCTCTATCTCCAGCTGATTCAGATGTAAGACTTGGTTCGAGGGGTGACCTTATTTGATGCTCTTTTTGATTGGGGAAAAATGTAAATATCGACTTTTCTCGGGTGGAATGGGCAAGAGAGGGAAATGTTGTTAGTCGAGGACGAAGAGATGAACGAAGATGACCAGAGAAGATAATGATGATAATAGAAAGAAAAGGAAGTTGAAACTTGGAGAAAGAGAGGAAAATGAAAAGAAGAGGAAAAAAGTGATGCATCAGTATGGAATAAGATCAATGTGATAAGGATGAATGAAAATCAAAGATGATGATGAGGATGACGAGTGACGAGTGAGAAGATACAGAGAAGAGAGAGAGAGAGAGGAAAAGGAAGAAGAAAAAATCGATTGAAGAAAAAAAAGCAAAGGAAAGCAAAAACTCATAGATCCATAAGACAATCTGAAAAACATCCGATAGGAAAAGGACTTTTTTTGGACTTGCTTTTTACACGCACTCAATCTCAATGTGAATGTACGCATCATTAAGCCCATTGGCACACTGTTCATAGTGTTTGTTGCAAGAGCAAGGGACAAGTAAGAAGATGATGGTGATGATGAAGAGAAACTATGACAACTTTGAATTCTTGAGGGGATCTTAAGTCATCCAAGCAGCAACGTAGACAGAAGAAGACACAAAAAGAAGGACAAAAATTGGGTAAGAAAAGAGACAAAAAACTGGGCATTGAGAGGGAGGAAGAAGATGATGATTATGCTGAGGCAAGGAAAAAGATGAAAAAATGAAGAGTCAAGTAACAATGATCAACTAGACTATGAAATGCAGAATTGGTTATCAAAGTGAATTGTTAACAATTGAGCCAGAATAAGGGTGAACATGAAATGAAGAAAAAAAAGTTGTGATGAAAAAAAAAGAAGTTTCAAAATGATGAAGACAATGGAAGTAATCAGCTCGAGGACAATAACTTGAGAAGAGAGAGAAAAAAAAGTGTAATTGAAAAGATAAACTGAATAGTTTCAACTGTAAATTGATAGAGAAGATGAAAGAAGATGAACAAGTATGAAATATTTCTTCTGAAATGGTCATGAAATGATGATGATAATGGCGAGTGAAAATACTTAATATAATATGGAATTTATTGATGAAAGTGAAAAGAAAATGTTTTTCATTATTTTAAAGCTTAAAGTTAAGTAAAAGTATGATTTATAATGATGAAATGAATGATGAAATGGATGATGGAAAGGGATGAGAAGAGTGAAAATTATTAATTAATTGAAATTGAAAGTTAAAGGAAAAGATTATTGTTCAGATTTAGACTGTAAATGATGATGATGATAATGCAACTGATGAGCAGAAAAGGAAGAAGAGAAAAGGATAAAGCAAAAAGAAATTGTTCGTTAATGATGAAAATGGAAAGAGAGAGAGAGAGAGAGAAGAGACAGAGGAAGGATGCAAAAGAGGAAGTTTATTTTTGCTCTTCCTGAAAGATGAAGTAACAATGGATAGTCGGACAACAGCAACAACTAAAAGGACAAGATTGAAAAGTGTAATATCAACAGTGGACAGGACTAAAGGATAATGACAATGAGCAAAGATGATAATGAAGATGATGTTGTAAGAGTGGAAAAATGAGTTTTAAAAAAGGTTGAGACTGATGAGGGATGACAAAGTTGTACAATGGTTCAATGTTGATGAGAGATTTGAAAGATTGGAAAGAGATGAGCGAAAAGCTGATCAACTTTTGATGGGCAAAAGTGAGGTGAAGAGATGAAAAGATGATCAAGTCAAAGAGAAATGAAGATTAACGTTGAAACCCGAAATAAGTGATTCGGTAAACCTCTAAGTATAAAAATTCAAGGTTTTTTCACTCTTCATCACAATTCAACTTTTTTTCAAGTAAAAAGCTTTTCTCAATTTGATCACCACTGAAAACATCATCATCATCATTATCATCAGTTGAACAATAAACTGTAGGCAAAAGCAGAGAAAAGGTTTGGTATGATGATGATGAGTGAATGGATGAAGAAGAAGAGGAATGGTTTTGAAATAACCAGTTAACCAGTGATTTTTAAATGGTAAATCCATTTGATCATCATGATAGTGATAGGGATGAAAAACATGATAATGTTGATGGTCAACCTCAAGGAGAGAGAGAGAGAGAGATGAAGATGGAAAGAGGAATGGATGAGAAGAAGAAGAAACCACAGGAAAAATTTTAGACCAAAATGATTATTGGTTAAAGTGAATGTTCAATGTTGGAAGATGATCATCTTGATGATGGTAACAACAAGGGAATAAATTTCAAATTGTCCAAAAAATCGAGTTATTTGACTCTTTATTTTTTAACCTACATTAACCATTAAAAGACGGGAAAGAAGAAGAAGAAAAATAGTTCAAGAATGATAATCTTTTTTCCACTCATTTTCATTCCATCATAACTTGGAATCATCATAATCATCAAGATTATCATTTTTCGCCTGTAAACATTCATTCGAGTATCCCTTTGTCCAGTCACAAGATGAACAACAAACAACAAAATCAACTTTTTTCTTCTTCTTCATATGTTTCTTTTTCTCAAGATTCTCAGATCAAGTGAAGAAGAAAGATGATGACCAAGTCACAAAGGAATGTAACGAGAAAAAGAAAAATAATTTCATCGAAAACATGATAATAAGAAATGAGAAGAAAAACTTTTCTCTTTTCTTGTTCGCTCAAGATGATCTCTCATCATATTTGGTTGAATAGCATGCAAAATGGACAGTTATCTTTACATTGAAAATGATATCAATAATAAATATAATATATCAATATCTGTTGGCTAAACAAATATGCTTTCTTTCAGAGAGAATTTTCTTTTTTCTCATCTTTTTTCTTCATCTTACATGATCATCTTGTGAATCCATTTTCACGTGAATTATCCGTTATTGAATGGCAAAACAAATGCTCACAGAAAATGTATGAGAATAAAGTTGCGTTGAAACAATTTTGATGCTTCAATGAACTTTTCAATCAATCAAATGTTTTTTTTTCAAAAACCCATTTAAGTGAGAGCAAATAACTGTCCAACCAAGAATACATTATGTTTCATTTAAAATTATTATTACAAATATATTCCTATTTATACTCACACAAGTTGTACATTCAACTATTATTTGTTTATCAGACAATATCAATATTTATGATTACCTTTTCATTTCAATTTTGAAAGTTTCATCTTTTCATTTTAATTCTTTTCTTTTTTTCATGGAGAAATCAGAAGCAATTGATGGTAAAGAAAAAGATTATCCTTTGTGATGGACATTTTGACAGTATTTTTCATGCTTCATGATGGGTTGCTTTGAATTGAGAGGAAAGTTGTCTTGAAAGTAACAAGAGATTAAATTAGAGGAAAGGACATTAAGAACACAACTTTTTTGTTTCACAGAAAAAGTAAAAGTTTAAGGATAAATTGGAAGGGAAAAATAGTCGCCTTTTCATCAACTTGCACTATCATATTAAAAGTAATTGCAGTCCGGATAATAAGAAGGATGAAGAGAAGGATGATGAGACTGATGTGAATCAAGTTGATACATTTCTTGTTGTGTTCGTAATAGTCGAGTAAGTCTTTATTTTCAATGTTATTCTAACCCCTTTTTAATAGATAACTTGCAGTACAAGCATCTTGTCAAGTTCAAGAGAGAGGCTGAGAAGAGCAAAATGATGATAACAAGCATTTTTAGCAGATTCATTAGAGAATCAGATGAATCCTGTACTTTTCTTAGCCTCTTTATTTCTTCATCTTCTTCTGTTTCACCATCTTAAGCTTCCTTCTCAAGGCGAAGACCCTGTTTCACTGTTTCATCATTTTCATCATCACCCGGATCAAATGGAAATGCAGATAAAGATGAAAGAAAAATATAAAGAAATGATGGAAAAAGGTATTTCAAGAATGTTTCTCGTTACACCAATCAGAAAAAATGAGATGAAAAGAGATGAGAAGACAGAAAAAGAGATGAAAATGGAAAGGAAATTTTAGGTGGAAAAAAAGTATTGAAAGATGATGAAAATAACGGTAAAGCATCTTCTTTCTGCCACTTTCCCTTTATCTTCATCTCGGGTTGCTTTTACTTTCAACTTTGTCTTCCTTTTCTTCCTTTTCTTCTTCTTCCATCTTCCACTCTTTTCAGTACTAACCCAATGAGAGTTTGAGCTGTTTTTCCCTTCTTTCAGATTCCAATCTTACACTTCATTAACTTCTCATTCCTATGCAAATTAATGGTCGACTGTGAAAGAGAAGATGCAAACAAGATGAATAAGAAGAAAAATAAATGATAAAGAAAATGAGTTGAGAAGAAGACTAAATAGTTGCTGGAAAAGTTGAGCTCACAAGTGAACACTGTTTGGTAACAATGAATGTTGACTAATGTAATCGTATCATTTACTTGTGTCTATTTTAATTGCAATTATGATGACAATTTACTTGACATTTGTTGTCAATAGTTTCAAGAGCCATTTAATTGTTTCTTTATCCCAGATATTCAAATGTTTGGGTTCCGTTTTTCATTATTAACTCAACATCTATTGGCTTCATCTTGACTCTGACAAGTTAAGCCAATTGAAGTTAATCATGTAAACAATGTAAATTTAAATGAATGCAAAATAGACGAGTAAATAGTGATTGGTTTAAAGTCAATTATTAGCTGTAAACCAATTGTTCAATCGTTCAATTACATCGAGCGCTTTATCTTTGCATATCGTTTCATCATTTTCATAATCATGCCAGTCATTGTTGTTTATTGCCAATGATGAGGAGAAGATGAAAAGAATGGAAAACATGTGAAACTATAAGAAAAGATAATAAGAAAAATTCAACTGAAAAATGAATGAAACTTCCTTTTCATTCAGTCAATGTCAGAATACAGTTTCTAGTTTAAGTAAACAGAAGAGAAGCATTTTTGCTTGCGCTTTACAGTAAATCTTATCTAATGTTGCAACCAAATTTGTTGGCAAACAACCAAAAATAGAATCGACGAAATTGGGTAAAAAGAAGGCGAAAAACCGGTCAACCGGATGTTGGATCAATATAATGTCACAGTTTTTTTCCGAGGATTAAACAGTGAAAGTTGAAGGTTCAGTTCGCAAAGAGAAATCAACATTTCCAAAGTTCCACCTTAACCAGGGTCAATGAATTGACGGCGATAAAGTTCACCATTGAAAGCGAGAAAAGAATGGAGGGAAAAAACAAGATTCAACATTTTTCCTCTTTACAAAGTGCATCTTCTCAATGTTTCAATAGAAGTTGCAAAAAAATTCAACCTTTTCACCTTTTCTTTGCAGACAAAATTTTTCTATTAAATTTACCTTTTTGAGAAGAAGAAGAAGAAGAAGAAATGTTCATCTTTTCAGTTTCCAAGTTATTCGCTAATTTTCAATTTAAACGAGTAAAAAGTGGTATAAAAGGAGGAGAAGAGCTGAAAATTGACTTGAGGAAAGTAAAAAGGCAAAACTTACATGGCTGTCAATCATCACATCAGTTGAACTACAATAGAGTCGAGTTAACGGCTTATATCGTGCAAACATCTTTTTCCTTCATCTTCATCATTCTCTTTTTTTTTCCTCGTCCATTATTGCTCTTCATCTTTTTAATTGGTAAAGAGTACAAAAGCAACTGTTTAAAGTTTAACTTAACTTTGCTTCTCTCCTCTTCAGGCTCTGAATAAGCATTTATCTTTAATCAGGCTTATAATGCACATTGAAAGTGAGTTATTGTACTAACAATTCGAGGTATGAATATGCAATGAAAGAGAAAGGCTTTAATTTATGTTTTCCCCTTTGGTTTCAACTTTTTAAGATAATGATGATACTGATGTTGATAATGATACTGTAGACTGTAGTGCAAATAAAGTTGAAGGAAAGCGTTAAAAGTTTTTACAGCAAAAAAAGAAGAAGATAAATAAAGAGTGGAAAGAGTTGTGAATGAGAATTGTGAATTTTGTGATTTTAAAGAGAAAAGGGAAAAAGAAATTGCAAGAGAGATGATGTTGATGAAGAACTTTGTGTTGCATCAATTTCATTCTAAATCATGATAGATAACGATGAGGACTCAATGGGGATTTCAGAAGAAAGACGTAGATGATAAGAAAAAGACAATGAGAAAAGTTTACTTTTTCTTGAGATGGAAAAATGATGAAGCAAAAGAAGATGTCAGAAGATTACAGAAGTTGAAAATTTTTTAGTCTAAAATCGAGAAAATCTAGCAAATCAGTTTTAAACACAAATGATGAAAATGAGGAAAACAGGGAAAAGATAAAAACAGTAAACAGGTAAACAGGTAAACAGTCACAGTGAAGATAAACAGCATCATAATCATTATCATCATACACACACATCATCATCATCAGCATCCCATTTGCAAACAAACAAAACATCTTAACGATTAGAGTTTGAAAGCAAACCAAATGAGAGCAAGAAAAAACAAGCAAAGAGGAAAAAAAAACTGTGGAAAAGGCAAAAAATAGTTTCAATAATAAAAATAAATATAGTCTAATGTGACATAAATAAAAGATTTTTCTTGTGATTTTTTGCTGTCAATGTTTTTTTTTGCTCAACAAGACAACAAAAAAGATGAAGAGGAATAAGATGATGATGATGATGGACTTGTACACTTTACCTTCCCTGTACTTGATAATGTTTATAAAATTTCCCATTTTTTCGCCGTTCTTTGTGAATTATCAGTTGATATAATCAAAACTCATCTTGACACAATATATCATACACGGTGAAAGAGCATCATCGACTGTTAATATTTTTCCTCATTTTGCCAACATTCACCTTCTTCTTCTTCTTCCCGGTAACAACACCTTAATATCTCATGTGATTTTCTGTTTCAATCAATATTTACAATATTTCAACAATTATTGCCTCCGGAAATTTATTTTGTGGACATTAACAACTCTCTGCACTTTGGACAAATATTTTAAGGGAAACAAGAGAAATGCATCAAAAGAGGAAAAAAAGAGAAGCCATCATTTTCCCTTATACTTCAGTGTTCATCACTAATCATCATTACCATTATTTACCATTCAGACATTATCAGTCAAGTATTATCAGATAGCCGCAGGAATAACTTTTTTTTCACTTCATTCTAATTGAATTTGCACAACTTTTCATTTCTAAATCAAATTTTAAACACAAACTTGAACCACTCATTAATGTTTTAATTTGTTGAGCAAAAATAGTTGATTTAAAATGCAAATGAATTGTAAGGAAGAAAAGAGGAAAAAATGATTTCGAGTTTAACAAGTTTCTCTTTTTTGTTGTTTTGTGTCTATTCGAGTTGAAAGGAAAGGGTTGAAATGCGTTGGACTGATTGATGATTCTAGATAGTGACGGGATAAAAGATGATACAACTGGATAACATGATAACTGGTCAAGAAACAGAGCAAAGTGAAATATGGTTTTGTTAACAGAAACAACCCTAAAACTCATCTTTTTCATTTATTTTATTTCATTTTTGTTTCATTACAATGTTATAATAACTCTGCTCTTTATCATTGAGCAGTGAAAATAAATATATTACAATTAAGTGAAGGAGCGAACAAGACAAAGATGAAAGAAAACTGATGATGATAATGATGATAACTGAACACTGTTTACCTTTATATTAAACATGAATTCTCATCATTTAACGATTACTATTGTATTTCGGAAGGAAGAGAAGAGAGAAACAGTTACATGAAGAGAAACTGAGAAAACCAATGCGCTTGTTTGTGTCAGTTTTATGCTCTGTATTTTTGTTTATAAGATATGTGATTCCATTCCTTACTTATTTCATCTTCATCTTCTTCATCTTCATTCTCCTTCTTTTTCCTCCTCCTTCATCATCATCTTATTTCTCTATTTCTATAAGGTGTTCTATAAAAGGTATTTGGAAGCAAAAAATCCTCGAAGGAGTTTAAGATGTTCAAAGGGAAACCTTATAGGTCTAACATTTTCATTGAAGAAGAAGAAGAAGAAATGAATAGTTCAGAATGTTCAGAATCTTCCCATGCATCTTTATATTCACCTCCAAACACATGGAAACTCAAACTCATTGCCACTTTTCATCTTCTTTTCCTGTCTTTTTCTTCTTCTTTTTTTTTGTTCTCCTCATCATTTCTCACAATCTTTTCTTTCTTTTTCTACATCTTCTTCTTCATCTTCATCTTCTTTTTCCATTTCGCTATTTATCTTCTTTCGCCACTGTCTATCAATTGTTGTTCATTCTTTTAACCATCTCTTACTTTTTTTTGTTACCCTCGTCTTTTCCATCTCTTTACTTTGATTATTTAGTCTTTAGTTTCCTCCGAGGAGTGATTGGAAAACATGAGAAAATGAAGGAAAACAAAAGTCCGCCTGAGCTTGTTTCATCCCAAAATATAATTTGGTCTTCAAAAAACACACACATTTTCACCTTCTAATAATGCCTTTAGCACTTGATCGAGTTTTATTGTAACACTGTGAATATGTTTTGATATGAAAAGAGCAGCATTTGGACAGAAGAAGAGGGAAGAGAGAAAGGGAGAGAAAACTCGTAATCCGATTTCTAGTTCATTTTAGATCAGCAAAAAATCCCAATAAAAAAAGAAGCAAAAGAATAGCATTGATCCTGACTTTTCAAACAAATACATTTATACATAGAAATATTCAGACAAAAGTCTACAAAAGAAGAAGAAGAGAAAATGATGCAAAAAAATCATCCCAATTATATGACCACTTATCCTGATAACCATTATGAAAATTACTTTCCTAAAAATGAGGAACAACAGAGGAGAAGATGAAGCGAAAGGGAACAAGATGAAGAGAGAGGAAGATTGGTGAGAAAATAATGCGAATGATGATGGCTAAAAAGCATTTCGTTAGAGTCTTGAGATAATTCAAGATAAGATGAAAGTTTCAAGTTGTCAGAATGAAACAAAAATTGTATGAAATGAGATTAACCAATGTTCAGATTCACTGATTGTTAAGGCCAAACCAAGCAAAACAATTTTTATCAACTTTTTTCTTCTTCTTTTCTTCTTGTTCTTCTTCAAACAAAGCTTTACTCAAAATGATAAAATATCAAGCAACATGGGAATAGAAAAATGTTGCCGTTAAATTAACCTAAATTAACGCACTATTAGTATAATTATTGGCATTATTATGATTAAATTTTCACTCAAAGTGAAGATTAGAGAGTGAAATGTTGATCTTGAACAACAAACAAAAACTATTAAAGTGATTAAAATGATAATATCATTTTAAAAAGGATGCTTCATGATGATGCTTTTGCTCTTCCGGTTCTGTGTTGATTCAACATCATCTTCAGGATAAAATATGAGCTTTCAGTGAAAAGGAAGAAGAAAAAAATGTCACCAAAAAATGGTTCTTTACATGAATAAATACATTCAAGTAGTAGAACTGAAGAATAATGAAAATTGTGAATAAAAATTTTATGAATGAAAATGTTCATTGAAGAAAATGTTGAAAAAATGGAAAAAATTTTCCCAATGAAAAGAGTTGAACTTTTTGCTGGTTCATTCTGATTCGCTCATTTATATTTATCATCAGATATCAACCTTGAATAGGAGGAAGATAAACTTCACTCCCACTTTAACACTCCTTTAACTGTTGCTGGATGAACATTAATCAATGTTTCTTTTTTTTACGCTGCTACAGGATGGATGCTGATGCTGCTGGTTGGTGTTGACAAAAGGCAGCAATTACTCGTGTTGACTGGGATCAGCAGGGCTTTTATTGTTACTCTGAGTGAGAACAAAAATGATTTAATACTTTGATGGAAAGAGAGCGAAAGATAACCTGAAAAGATCTCAACTTGTGTGTGTTCATTATTGGAGTCAACAATTGAAATGTTATCATCAGTTGAAAATGATCATGAAACTTGAAGGATATGGAAACAAATTGATAACTCAGTGACCTGGCAACTTATTGTCAGTTTAAATCATTTTTTAGTTACATGTTATTCCAATGGGTCAACGATAAACAGAAGAAAATGTAGAGAAAATTGTTTTTCAATTGCATTTGGTCATTCGATGAAAGTTAGTCCTTTGAACAGTAATGAATCCAGAAAAGCATGTAAAATATAATGATATGAAAAAGCACATACCTGTAACGAGAAGAACAAGAAATAATGATTAAAGTAAAATTCAAGTGAAATGGAGATGCAATTTAAATGGATTGACAGGATAAACAGTATTCAATAAAATTGACATTTTCCATTGACTTTTAGTTAAATTAAAGTTTCCCTCTATTTGATTAGTTTAGTGGATGTTGGGCAAAATTTTGTTTAGAGTTGAAAGTTTGTAAAATAATGTTTGAAATGAATGTTTGGGGAATGATTGACACTTATTAACTAGAGTTGAATTTACATTTGGATATTGCAAGTGAAAAAATATTTTTAAACGTTAATTAACAATTTTACAATTGGCACTATTTAATGATGAATAAACACAGATTTTGTTTGATGAAAAAAGGAAAGTTTGCTTATGATGAGAAGGGCATCAGTAAAAGTGGATAATGAGGGACAAGGAAAATAGGGAAAAGCAGATTGGTTAAGATAAAGTTAAAATTGGTTCAAAGCAGATTGAGCTTCTTTAAAGGTGAACATGAATGTAGAAAAAAAGAGAAAATGAAAAAAAAACTTCGAACGTTGTATTACATGTTTACTGTAAGAGGAAAATGTAAAGATGATGAAAAGGACCAGAAAGATGGAGGATGATGAGCGCAAATTTTGGTTCACCTAGTAATAACATTTGAAGGTTGCCAATCAAAGAAATGCAGGCAAATACAGGTTTAACAAGAAACTAGCTAATTCATTTTACTCATAACAGTCTTGATTATCGATTAACCTTTGAAAAATAATCAATAATCACTGCTAAGATTTTGGTTAAATTATTCAAAATTATTCAAGATTATTTCAAGATTTGTTAACAATTTTCGCCTTCTTTTGTGAATTCATTGTAAATGAATTGGCAATTTTGTTGACAAAATCTTTTCCTATCAAAATTATTCAACTTCTCAATAGAGCCATCAGTTTTAATGGAACAATTTAAAACTTTTTTTTCCTCTCTTTTTGCGCTTCCAATCAATTTAACATTAAAAATTTAAAATGCAAACACACCTTGATAAGTGTAAATTTGATGATCTTTGGGATAAAGGTGAGCCAAATATGAGTTAAGGTTTACATTAATAGACAAATTATCCATTATAATAATGATAATAGCCATGAAAATGATTGCCATTAAAGCGTTAACATTAACCATTTCCTGATGAACAAAATATTCATTTCTTGAGAAGGTGAATAACAGTGAACAGAGATAAGAGTTGATGAAATGCCCTAATTGTCTACATTCAATGCAAAAATCTCGACTCAAATCTTCAAATGACAACCTTTTAGTACAAAGTATTACCATGTAATAATGGGTAAACTTATGAGACTTATGAATCAACTTGAAACTCAATATTGGGAATTAAGGGTTAAACACAGATGATGATAAAATTAAAAGATGGCGGTTAAAATAAAGCTGAATGGGTGAGTTGAATGATAAATCATTTGTGGATAATGATGAGGTAAACAAGTGAGTCAGGTTTAAATTTGTTACGTCAAGATCACTTCATCATTTGAACGTTCCATCTGCTTGTCTACGTTCAACATTCAACGAACATTTTTTTTTTCATTTTTTCTTCTTTTCTCTTCAACAGACCGTGAATTCCAATGGAGAAATGGTGTAGACACCTCAACACCTTAACTTGTGTTTTCTTCTTCTTCCATTTTCATCACTTGCACAGACATGCACAACTCGTATGAATATATCGTAATGCAGATGATTAAGGGATGAACATCGTACTGACAGTTTTTTCCTCAATCAATTTTCGTGTAACCACGAAGAAAAAAGAGAAAACTAAAAAAGGTCAAACCAACTTGTTGTCAATGACCTTATGCACTCATATACCGTTCTAACTGTTTTTTCATCAATGACTTTGTTTTGTTTCGTTTCTTTATATTGCTGCTTTTTTGTTATCAAATACATCATCGTCATCATTATCATTCATTGTGTCGCCGTCTCTTCATGACATGTAACTCATTATCACCATGACCAAGATTTACATTTGAAAAAATGTTTCGAGGTTAAAACAAGGATAAAAAATGAGGAAAACATTATCTCTCAATGGCACTTGAAAAGCTTGAAATAGATTCAAACTTTGCATTCAACGTTGGGCAAATGTTAGATAAGAGTTTATTCAAAATGAATTGTCGAGTGAAAAGTCGAAAAGTGAAAAATTCTTATACACTGACTATTCCAGTTGTGAACAAGGAAGTTGTAGGTAAGTTCACCGAAAACAAGTTTACTAGAAAAAAGCTTAAAATTGACAATCGATGGTCAATATGAGTATATCGAATAGGAAAAATTGATATCGTATTTAACCTGAATTAACATTGGTTAATTTATTTGTCTTCTCATTGAAATTTAATCAAGTTCTTAATCATCCGAGTCAATAAAACTATCGTTTACATTCATTGGTTCATCAAGACCCATTGCTATTTTTTCATAGTAATGCTTTGAGTTAATATTGCTTGTTTCAAGCTTGTGTTGTTTAATCAATTTCTGTTTGTAAACTTTTTGTTTTCTTTGCATTGGATTGGTACACTGACCACAATGAGAAAGTAAAATATTTATTCTGTTTTTTCTTGTGTTACTTTTTGATGAAATCGAAGAGCAAAAAATTGTATTCGGAGTATTTCGAACGCCTCATGATAAATCTCTAATCCAAAGGAAACGAAAATAATGACAGAGGATTATTTTATGTCAAAAGAAGCTATGACCTTAGGGTATCTCAAGGAATTAAAATAAAATTAATTGATCGAAAAACAATCGAGTTATAGCCCAAAGAATTTTGTGTAACATAATTTTTAACCACAGCTTATTCAGATAAATCTTGAGCAATGATTTCCCTTTCATTTGGTGTTTTCATCTAATTTTTTAACAATATTATCACCAACTGTTTTGATTGATTTCAATGGCTCTTTGATGTGTTGACGCATTTTCATCTTCAACCTTGAGTTATCTTTGTCTCTGAATTGACATGAAGAGAATGGTCCTTTTTCGTGTCATTGTAAGACCATCGCTATTTTCATTCACTATTATTGTTGACCTACATCCATCAATACGGAAATCACAGAAACAATAATATTTAATTCCATTTGGTTAACTATTTTATCAACTATTTAAAGGTGATGTTGATGAACAAAGCAAGGTTTGTTTTTTGTTGGCATTTTTTTCCAGTTTCATATTATTCTATATGTATAGATATAATTTTATCACAATTTGCTTTGAGAAACTATTATTTCGACTAATATTCGATGAATATTTTATCAGTGTGAATTTGTATTCCATCGATAATCGGTTCACTTTTGTTAAACTTAACATTTTAATAATCGGTTTTTCATCGAAATGAATTTTCGGTGAACTTGCCTGCAGCCACCAAAAGTCATGAATATTTACATTGGAACTTTTCCTCTTGGGTATTTCTGATCTTTGATCAATTTGATACAATCAATGATAGACAAGGAAATGAGAAAAGCACTCGAATGTTTGCTTTTAAATAATTATTCAATTTGCGGTCAATTGAAGTAACTGAATAGGTTAACCCATTGAACCAGGGAAAAGGCAAACAAAAACATTGATTAAATGAGACTTTAATTTAATTTCAATTGACCAATAAAACTAATTAACTGAATAGAGAGAGAGAGAAAGAGAGAATAAAAGGAAAAGGAAAAGGCAAATTGGTATTGAACTTTATTATTATACCTTGTGATTGTTTGATTAAAGTTAACTTGATTAACGTGGATTGCAATGTGCATCGTGTTATTAGGTTAAGGATGAAAAGTAGCGTAAAGCTGTTTCTGTGTTTTGAATCAACAAGCAAATGACGGTAAGCAAAGGAAAACATAAGTTTCCATACCAACAGATAAAAAGTATGTGATTTGGTTGAATAAAAAAATGAATTGTTCATTGAATTTTTCAGACTAAACTGGAAATAAAATAAGGCAATAAGGGTGTATTTACAAGGAAAATGAACAGAGTACAAAAAATAGAGAGAAAAAAAGAGTTTATTTGTTTTCTCGATCGTATTATTTACATGTAAACACACATACTGATAGTTAGACACACAATAGTCACACAGTTTATTAAATGACGATGATGATGCTGATGATGATTATGATGGAAAAATAAAAGCTGTTAGTTTGTAAATAAAAGTGAACAGTTTAAAATGAAGCAAGACAATCAGATTTACGTGATTGGAATGATATTTTTTTCATCTTTCTTTCTTTTCATCATTTCTCTCTCTCTCTTTGTTTCCATTATCATCCTCATTTTGTGCAAATGTTCACAGAGAGAAGAATAAAGTGAAATAAGAAGAGAAGGGAAGATAAATTGAAATACCTTTCACTATTATATTATTAGTTAAGATGATATTATTAGAGTAAACTAATCTCTTCTCTCTTTATCTTCGTCTTTTATTCCTTCATTTAACCTTAAATAACCATTTTCACCCCGAACAGAACCTTTTATTCAACACTAAATGTATATTCAATGAGATGATGAAGAAGATGAGGAAAGAATCAACATTTAAGGTGTTGTAAATGAATTGGATCAATACATGATTAATCCGAAACTTTATCATAATCTTCATTTCGATTACATTCATCACTTCAACATGGAACTTCAAGTTTTGCGAAAAAGGAAGAAATTTGCAAATTTTTAGCTAAAAATGGAAACGTGGAAGGATTGATAAAAGGCTTTTCATTGACAGTTACTTTTGCATTGATTATTAAAGAAGCAATTGGCTTCATTTGACCATTTGAACGGACAAGTCATTTTGATTGTCCAACAATTAGAGTTCAAACAGGTTGGATACATTTTAATAACTTGCAAAAGTTGACTTTGAGTGTGAACAAAAAAAGTCAAGCAAACAAAACTGTTCTGTCAATCAAGAGATGACAAAGTCTAGGAGAAAAGGGAAATGGAAAGAGAAGAAAAAGTCTTTTGTAGTCATCATCACGGCATTTTTGTATGATAATACAAATGTAGAAGCGAAATGAGAAGAAGAGAAAGAAGTGAAAAGGAAAAAAAAGTTATCAAATTGTGTTTACTTCTTTTGGTAGGATGGTGAAGAAAAAGATTCTCATCATTATGGACATTCAATGTATCTTTGATTTTCCCTACAAAGGTATTCTTATGCAAAAAATCAATTTCTAGTGTTAACGCTTTGTGTAAAGGCAGAAGGAAAAACGTTAGATAATAATTTGTGAATAAAATTTTGTTACATTTTGCTCGATTCAACTTCATTGATGCAAATTATCAGAGGAAAGAGTAAAAAAGATGAAGATGAACAAGAGATGAACAACAAAGTTACAATAAAAAAGATGAAACTATTTCGATGTTAATGAAAGCGAGAAAAATTCATTGATTTTTCGTCGAATGTTGAAGTTGAAAAAAGCAAAAAATCAGTTATTTTCATGATGGATTCAATTTTGATTTTGGTTTTGTAACTTTTTTACTGTTTAACATTTTTACATTCAATTGACTGTTACTCAGAGATTCTGTGATGAGCAAAGATTTGTGCTCTTTTATCATGCAAATTAGATTATCAGAAAAGGAAATGGTGAAAATTGAGAGTTTCAAGTTTGAACAAGTTTTTACTTTGATTGTTGACCATTTACAGTGAACTAGTTTATTCAGAGATGATCACATTAAAGTGCAATAACATTGTTTGACCAAAAATGTCCATATCATTAAGATTATTGGACAGAGGAAAGAGAAAGTTGAAGAAAAAAGTGCAACATAGAAAATGGACATTTCAAGGGAAAAAAGGGAAGAAAAGAGGAAAGGAAGAAAAGTTATCATCATAATCAGCAATATTAACATGATGTTCCATTGAATCGTTACAACATTCATGTGCGAGTCCAAAATGATTCAAAGACGGAAGGAGGAAAAAAAATGTGAATAACACATCAAATTAAACATAAATCAAAATGAGAGAGAAATGATGATAATGATGATGGTGGTGGTGATGGTGAAGCATCAACAACAGGGCGTTGGTTTCTTGTTGATGTAATATAATATTTATTGTTATTATTATTACTGTCATCATTTGGATGCAACAAGCAACTGAGCAAGTAGAGTGAGAAGTTGGAGACAAAATAAGAAAAGGATTGCTGAATGAGCAATGATGACGATAGTGGAAGAAGAGATTGAACACAATAAATGTTTCAAATGAAGGAAACATGAAAATGCAATTATTCTTAATATTTATGTATTCGTTTGTTTAGTAACACCATTGGACTCTTAATTAAGATCAACGGAAAAGTTGCCAGGGAAAAGAAGAACAAGAAAAAATGATAAATGGTGACCAGAATCAAAGCAATTTTTTCACCATCTTTACCAGTATTTTGAGCAACATTACACTTTCTGGTCATCTTCCTAATCATTACTCTAATCATCACAACCTTCCGGACCAAAGTTGACCTTTTTTTTCCTTCTCAACCTCAATTTCCCTTCAAAGTATATCTTGCCTGTTTAAATTTGCATAACTCACGCAAAAGCTTCCAAATAGAAGAGAAGGAAAAGTTTGTATGTTTTTGGCCAAAAAATCAACAAAAACTAGCTCAAGAGAGAGTGAGAACTGATTGAGGTAAAAGAAGCTGGAAAAAGAGGAAAAAAAACAAATGAAATAAAAGCTAAGGTGGCAAAGGGAAACGTTGGGTGACATTTACTGTTGCTATTGGATTTCAATGAATAAAACCACAGAAAAGTAGATTCACAAAGTTTACACCTAACGCAAGGAAACAGGAAATCGTATTAGAAACCAATTGTATGAAAATTTTTTTCCCATTAAAATAATTTTCTCTCTCTCATTCACTGAGACGCAATTTTTGTGGTTTTTTCCTCATCCTTTGTAAAGATGTGGGAGTCAATGCATATGGGTTTTGCGTTCAACTAAAACTGTTCAGTTTGCAAACTTACGGCTGTTACTTTTCAGTTGAATTTAACATTTGTGCAAGATTTTGTAAACTGATAGGGGAGCAATGGAATCAACCTTTTCTAATCATTGTAAAATGTTCAATGGAAAATGATCATTTTTTTCTTCTTCTTTGCAAAGGCAAACTTAGGTAACCAGATTTTGCTTTACATTGCAAAATGTTGAAACAAATGGAAAGAATGAGAAGGGAAAAAAGAGTGGAATCAAGTTTTGTGTTTTTTCGAAGGTGAACTTTTCTATTTTGCAGAAAAGCAAGGTTCCTCTAAATTCAATAATAGGAATAACAAGTTACGGTGAATTAGCTATTTGTTCAGTATTTACAGAGAATCCATAATTGTTTGGAAATTTTCTCCGTGAACAAGAAAATAATCTATTTCTCTTTAACTGTTGTGCCTTTTACTCCAAAAATAACATAATTTTATATTGAGAAGATATTTGCGAATAGTAATCATCATTACGAGTAGACTTTTCATGTTCATTTTTTTCTTCTTCTTCTTCTGTAGGTTTCGGTCTTGCGATGGTGATGATACTTGAAGTAAGCAAGAAATAGTTTGAAAGATGATAAGAATAGATGAATGAATGGAATGGCAGAAAAGCTCATTCATAAGCTTAAAGAGATGATGAACAAGATGAAAATAAAGATGAGTATTTCTCACTTTAAAATAACATCAACTTTTAAATCCAATTTGTTTGTTATTCAGTTACATTTTGAGGAAAAAAAACAATCATCTAAATAATGCAAAATCTTTACCCTTTTCTTGTGTTCATCTTTACAAGTAATATTTTTGTTCAACTCTTTTCTTTTTACCCTGAATATGCTTTTTTCAACATTTCTTTAAATGGAATTACAACTTTTTTTTTCTTCTTCTCCTCTTTCCCTTTACAAGAATCAATTTTCATATTGTTATCTTCTTATGCTTATAATATCATTTTAAATTAAGATAATCGTTTTGTTTGAGTTGAAAAAGAGTTGAAATGTAAAAGGAAAATAAAATTGTTTTCATATTAAAAGATTAACTTTTCATTGTTGAACTTTTTTTTCTTCTCCATGAAACGTTTTAATGATGACATGAAATTTGGAAATAAAATGTCATTTTATGCTTCATTATGCTTACAAGGTTTCAATGTCGATCAACAATTGAAATGATGAATGAGTGGTAAAGGTGAAAAAAGGTGATTTGTGTTGACCGATTGAACAACACAATCTGATTGATCTGTTGATTGAATTTCAATTTTTTTCTCCATGTAAACTATGTTTCTATTAAAGTCTAATTTACATTGAGAAATGAGGAGAAAATTGTTATTCTCATGTAATTCAAAGAGAATGACTTTAAACGAGGAAAAGATGAAGAGGTAAAAATGATGGAAAAGTAAAGGTTATCGACAACAACTGAGCATGAATGGAAATATTAAGGCTACAAAATGATTCTTTAAGTATCTTTAAAAGCATATCTCTGTGGATAACAAAAAAAAATATCATCATCTTCACCATCATCATCAGTTTTCCTCTTGTTTGAGTTGTTTGACTTAAACGGGCAACATTACAGTCAATGTTACTGTCATCATCATCATAATCAACATAATCATCATCGCCATCACCATTATTACTTCTTACGTTTTTCTTCTTCTTCTTCTGCCTTCTAAATGTATGTCAATAGAAGGTTTTTTTGCCTCTTTTTTCCTTCTCGTTTAATATCAATTGAGAGTCTCACTTAATCTACGCAAAGATGGAGAAGTGAAATGATGATAATAAAATGGCATTCAAAAGATTGTAAACAAATAGGAGAAACACTTTGAGCATCTCATAAAAGCATACTTCTGTAACAAAAGCAGGTTCAAGGAATCATTCAGATAGCATCAGATGAAGAAAGTTTCTTCTGAAAAATTGTGAACCTTCGAAATTTATCAACTGCAAGAACAAAAGTGTTCAAAATATTTACGATTAGATGATAATCAAATGATCAATTGTGTTTGTGAAAAATGTTTCAAGTTTAATGGCAACAAATGCAAGAGTTGAGAGTTTTCCAAATTAGATTTCAATTGAATATCAATTTTAAATCAATTGGAATCAATTGAGCATCGATAATGGAACCAATTGTTTTGCTGTTTTTTGTTTTCTTCTTGTTTCAAGTTTAATGGTGTTCAGTTAAAGTTGCTCATCAAATGTAAATAAAATGAAAAAGTTGAAAGCGATTGAATCCATCATGATAATTAAACTTTTTCAATGGTTGATGAAGCTAATTAATTAAATTAAAAATCGATTCCTGGTCACGGTTAGCAACAACAACAACAAGAGAAACTGGAAAACCTTTTAGAACAGGAAAAAGTAAACCTTTCAAGAGCATTTTACTGATGTTTTGTGTCTTTTGTTTCTTGCAATATCATTTACAGAGTTTCAATGTTATCAAAAGACCAACATGTTAGCTTTGCTCATCCTTTTAGTTTTGTTGGCAACTTGAAATTGCAATTTGCTCAAATCAATATAAGATTAACTCGTTCACCAAAAAAAAAGGCTTCGAGAGGAAAGAAGAGGAAAAATGTTACTCATTCATCGTGATCAGTTTGCCTTTTAAAAGGAGCGGATGAAAAGCAAGTGAGGAGAAAAGATAAATTTGGAGAGGACAGAAAAATTTTCATTTGACCACACAAAAATAAAAGGAAAGATGATGAGGAGGAGGAGAAGGAGGAAGATGAAAAGGGATGAAAATAATAGTGTGAAGGATAAGTTACAAAAGGCAAACTTTTTAATGATCAAATATTCCACATTTTATTGTACTTCTTTTGGCTTCCCTTTAATTCCTAACTGAGTTTGGTCTAACAAAGCTAATATTTGTTTGGTAACCAAAAGCAACTTAAAAGTTGAACAGTTTTCTACTTTTGTTTTTTCCTGTTACTTTCTTAGTTTTTAGAAACAAAATTTTCATTCATTTAACAAAAAGGTATTAAAAACACTCAACTGTATCAAAAGATTACCTAAAAGGAAAGATGAAAAGTCACTTGAGTAACAATGTTGGAAATTGTTACAGTGAAACGCCAATGGAAAAGGAAAGGAAAGGATGAAGATGAGGATGAAAAGATGCAAAGAGAAAGTTAATTTAAGAGAATAAGTCAACATGGAGAGAAAGGAACAAAAGGGAGAGAAACATGTTTATTCAATGAAATGATATTGAAACCCTGTGAGATTGTCCTTTAAATGAATCTCATCCACTTTCCTCAGATTGATCCAGCATCTTTTTTTTTCTTCGCTTCTCCTTCTTCTTCTTGTTCACCATGAAGAGGAGCGAGATAAAGTTTAATATAAATCCATTTCTTGCCCATCTTTTTTCTCCGTCAATCCTGGCTTATTCCCATGGACACATTCCCTTTCATTCAATTCTTTATATTATCTTGTTCCCTCTTTTTCCTCATCTTCATCATGCTTAAAACCTCAACTCCTCCGTCTTTTGCCTCTATAGACAAATAAATAAATATATATAAATTATAAGCCTACATACAGAGTGGGTAAAAAGTTTCTGGTGCATGGGAGGAGATAAAAATGCGCAAGAAAAGGGAGAGGGCTCTGTAGAGAGACACAGAACGAGTTGGAAGATGAGATGAAGAGAAAGATGACACGACTCAATCTAAATTCATAACCACAAAAATGGTTTTCTTCAGAGCAACAACTCTCTCCATTGACATTATTGCCTTGCTTTTTTTACTTGACTCTCTTTTTTTTCTTGTTGCATACAAAATCTCAAAGGGTTTGGATAATGATTATGATTACAGTGATTCAGGATATTGTTGCGTGTTGTAAGGCGAAAAAGTAGTTTGCTTTCCTCTTTTTAGATTAAAATTATTCACATAAATATTTATATCGCACAATCAACAATGAAAGTAAAGAAGAAGAGGGAAACATGAGGAAAAATAAGCAAAGGGTTACTTGTCAATCTTTACATTCATTTTTCATTGCCATTGGTTTTAAACTCTTTTTTTTATTGATCAACTTACGACGACTTTTAATTCAACTTTAATATGATTACATTAAAGACGAGTTTCAACAAAAATTGTTCATCTTATGTGCTTCACTGAACTGGTGGATAAAGATGAGGACGAGAAATAAAAGTAAATCAAACCTGAGAGATTCTTTTTCATCTTTTTTTTTCTTCTTCTTCCAATTCTCAAAGGTAAATCAAGAAAAAAACTTTTCAATATTAAGGTCACTTAGGGTAACTATCTCAGTTTTCAGGAGTTCAAGTGACCAAAGAAAAGAGTAACACAAAATGAGAGTAAAAAGAGGATACTCAATACCCACAGGTCACATCATTTTCATTCACAATTATCATTATCATCATCACCTTCGTCTCACGTCTTTACAATAAACTTGATAGGCTTTTGTTAGACTTTTGTTTCTCCGGTTTTATTATGTTGATTAAATACAAAACTGGATTAAATTTAACAAGAGAATCGGAAAGAAAAGTAGAAAAAACAAGAGAAATGAACAAAAAATGTAATGGATGAAGAAGAAGAAGAATGATGAAAAAGGAAGATAAAAAGTGTAGAGTAAACTATCATTTTACAAAAATTACACACCTCATTTGCCATATAACTGGCTCATTTCAAGCAACACAAACACTGGATTAAGCATCCTTATTCAGTCGACCTTTCACAAAAACAATCATAAAGGAAAGAAGAAAGTAAAATGAAAGAGAATGTGTTTTCATGATGATCAGAGGAAAGATGAGAACAAGAATGAAGAGAGAGAAAAAAAAGAAAGTTTAAAGATTATTACCAACTTGGAATTAAATTAGCAACTTTTTTCTCTACTTTCATGAAATTTCATCAAAATGATCCAAGCAAAATTTGAAACTTTATAACCAACTGAAAGTAATAGACAAAATGTAACCGCATTTCAAGTTATCAAATGACAATGTATCAAACCATTGAACATCAAGTGTTGAAAATAGCAATTTAACATTTTAATGAACACACAAGCAAATAATAAATGTCTCACCAACAATCAAAGTCAATGTTGCCTTTCAAATCAATAATAATTCAAAATTAATGATTCTCATTCAACTCTTTGACTTTAAACACTTTGACACTTTCCAAATAGTAGATCAGGTTGACAGGTAAACCGATCATCAATATCGATGAATATCAATGATTTCAAAGTCAAATTAAATGCTCATTGTGGTTGACAAAAGGAAAAGGAAAAATTAAATTTTACTCTTTCAAAGGGGAAATTGTTTGCAAGTAAATTATAACAAATAGTGTTGTCATTGTCAGTGTAAACTCGAAAAAACCACTGAAAGTGTGCCCAATGATGAGGAAAAGCCAATGATGATCCTGATGATAATGACGATAGAGTAATGCGAGACTAGGCAAAGGAGAAGCAAAAGAGTCAAGAATCACGTCTTGAGACTGCATCTTTATTATACATTTTTTTTCCTTCCTCATTTCGAGACAATTGTTTCTTTCAGAATTGTCCTCCATTTCATCTTCTCTCATCTTCTCATCTTTTACTCAATCTCTGCTTCATCATTTACTCACCCACTTCTTGCTCTCTCTCACTTCACCATATAACTTCTCATTGTGAAGACATTCATCTTAATATCACTATCATCACCATCATCACCAACTCAATCTTTTTTACTTTTCCTTCTCTTGAATAGCAACAGAGTCAAATAACCTTTCATTATATTTTTTATCCTCATTCTCATCATCATCATCATCATCATCAGTGTTGTTAATTTTTGCCTTTTGAACAATGAAAAGCTAAGCAAGCAAAAAAAAACAGACTCAAGGAGACAAATGCACAATCCTTGTTAAATAATAATAACATTTGATAATTATTAACAATGAAACTCAATATACTGTTACTGATTTTTTATTACTTGTTTTGTTTTTTCCTTTTACTTTAAAAAAGCTTTTTCCCTCTTTTTTTGCGTTTCTCTCTCCCTTTGCATTAGCATGAAAAACTGATTACAGTTTGAGAATAAAAAGCACAACATTATGAATATTTTCATCATTGACTTGAAATTTTTTCACGTTGACACATTTTAACTGTTTACTTTCCTCCAGTTTTTAGGGAATGAATGCTTCTAAATAAGTTGTTACTGATTAATCTATTATACTTTATATTCATCCCAATGAAATACATATTCATTGGATAATAATATTTGAATGTTCATGAGACACACAGGGAAAGAGTTTAATTGATGAATGGAGTTTTGTAAAGAATTTACAAGATTCTTTCAATATGCAAATTACCTTGAAGCGGTAATTAATTTTAAAACTTTTTTTTTAAGGAAAGTAAAAGATGAAGATAATGAAGAGAAGAAAAGTGAGATTAAAAAAACATTATTTGCACAGGCAATCATTGTTGTCGTGGGTGATATAAAACAATGTGTCTGAGAGGAATGATGAGGACCGAGGAGAACAGGGAAATACTCAGATTATATTCAAGGGAACATGAGAAAGAAAGAGGATAATAATGGCTGGATGAACATAAAAAGAGGATAGACTAAACTGGTAGGCCATTTTGATGATAATATTTTGGCAACAAGATAGATTCATGTGCAAACGGATAAATCCCATGGATGATAAAGTTGATGGAGACAGAAGTTGCTTCTTTATCCTTTCACTCTATCCTCATCCTTTTTCATCCAAGAAACATTTAATACTAGAAAGACTTGAGGTGATGATGAGAAAGGGATGAAACAAGAAGAAATGAGAAAGTTAAAGATGAGGCTATTTTTGTCAATCATGGTGTTCAATGTTTATCGCTAAAAAGATCAATAGTTTCCTATCAACTTCATTAGTTCATTGAAGATGAAACTTGCCTTTTCTTTACAGTAAATGATGTTTTTTTTGATGAAAAAAAACATGTGTTTAATATTGTTTTATTTGTTTGTTTGTTTCCTCAAGTTTGCAGTTACATTTTAAGGACTAATATTACTAGTTACAAGTAAATTAAAAACAAAACATGAGTTGGTGAAGGAGATGAAGAGGCTTACACACACAGGCAAGTGAAATTGATATAACATGAAATTTTGAGCAACACTGAACACAGGCTCAACAAGAAACTCTCAACATGAACTGTAACAAGCATCAGTAAAAGTAGCATCAATCATCTTTGTCCAGGTACCAATAATACATATGTTACTATGTAAACAAAATTACAGATCAATCTATCATAACATCCATTTTTTGCCTTTCTTTTCTTTCTTTCACTTTCTCCTTTTCATCTACACTCATCTCTCTATCATCATCATAAACTAAAAGTTCTTTCTCTTTTTTTACAGCTTTTCCAATCTCCATCTGACTCTCTTATCACATTGAATTAATCATGATTGGAAAGAAGGAAATGTTGACCAGAAGAAAAAACAGAAACTGCAAAGGTGTCAATAATCGCAACAAAAAGACCTCAATTTTAGTGCTCTAAATAAGAGAAAAGTTTTTCGATCATTAAATCAATTTTTTATTTGTCAGCATTTTCCATTGAATAAACTGAAGGTTCGTTCTGATACAATTCAATTCGAATCCAATTGGTTCAACTGTATTCAAGATTGCAACAACTTCAGTGGAAAATATCATTTTTTGAAAACTTATTGTTTTCATTTTGAATCTCAAGAATTTTTTTAAAAAATCAACTTGAAAAATTCGAGTTCTGGGTTATTTATAGTTTGTGTGTTTGCATTAAAAAGCAAACTTTTCTTCAACACTAATTTTGATAATCAATTGATGATTTTTCGTCTGATTTTGAAGGAAACAGAAAACACAGGAGGTAAAGGATGAAAGAATACGGAAAATGGCCTACTCTCAGAACTTGATCAAACTTTTTCCATAGTCATAGACCGTAATAAAATTTAATGATTGATTGAAAGAACGATGAGTGTAGGTATCATTCTCGAAATATTGAGACTCAAAGTTATGAGGCTAATGACTCAAAATCAAGAGAACTGTCGATAAACTGAATCAAAAATGTTGGATCATTGATGTGTACCCACAATTTATATCGACGGATGATAAATTTCAGCTCTCTAATTTTTACTTTCAAATTGTAACCTTAAGAGATTATTTCTTAAAAGCTTAAAAGATTGGCTAAGTTGGACCAAACCAAATCGCCATATGCCGACTTTTTTAGCAAAAACTGGTGTTTCTCAGGTTTTAAAGGGAAGTATAATGAGAAAAACAGAAACACTCTTCACTAATTTGTCTTATATTCAGTTCTCATCCGTAAAACAAACACATCGTTAGTCCTATTTAGAGTACTTTATAACAAGTGGTAACTATATCAACACATCTTATCATAAGTTATCATATCTTAAGTTGGTGAAATCATCATGGATAACCATGTTATTGTAACCAGTATTTATAATCAAAATAGATGTTTTTTTACTTTGCATAAATGTTGAACAACCTACTCATCTTAGAGGCATTTATATGATTAATAAGCACCTTTCTAGTAAAGTCCATAACCAGTGACCAGTAAAAAATGAATCTTTTTGGATTCAACACACAATTTGCACTGGAAAAAATTAGTTTGATAAAATTGTGAGAGTAGGCCATTTTTGACATGTTTCTTTACTTGTTCATCATTCAACACTTGAGTGGAAATTTTATTGTGATAAAAGCAACTTGAAACATTAATAGTCAGCATGAGTCAACGTGAATGGTAAAAGTATTATCAGTTTGTTGGCATAACAGAAGGACAAAATGACCTAATAATGCAAGTTCAACAGAGAGACAAGGCAATAGAGTTAGACTGTAAAGTTTAACCTGTGAACCGGGAAAACAGTTGAAGTAATTCAATGTAGCAACCTAAGGTAAATGTTATTACCAAGAAAGTAATCACCAATTTTGTCAAGTAACATTCAAGAGTTGAACTGACAACAGCGACAACAACAAGACATCGTTGTAATAATTTGAAAATTACATAATTACACATGATAACTGTTGCTCATTACATCGAGGGTTACACAAAAAAAGGGAAACAATATTGTTATATCAACCTTGGTAATCATGTTATGCACCATCAATAAAGAGTGGTCTTGGATTGATTTTGATGAGAAAATAAATAGTTAAAGAAAGTTTAATAAGGTAAAGAGGAGTAGAAAATTTGTTCACAGATTTTTCCGTTTTCATTGAATAATCAACTTTCCAATTGGAAAGCGACAAGAGGCCAACAAAACTAAGAGAAAAACGAAAGACAGAAGAAAAAAAAACAAAAGGAAGCTCAAGATGAAGAGAAACAAATAGGTGTGTTTGTGACTATTTGTGTGAGCGTGAATGTGCGTGTTGGTGTATGTTTATATTTGCGTGAGTGTATAATAAGGTTTAAATAAGTGTGGATGTGCCATTACATTTACAAATGGTAATAATAATGATGACTTGATGGCTAAACATCTCGTGGTTCCACAACCATATGATTAGGACAATCATCACACCTTTTTTTCAACTTTATCATACCAATTGAATAAAGGCAAAGGCAAAAGGAGCAAGAGATAGCGAGGTAAGAGGTGAAAAATGAGATAAGGGCTAACTTAAAAATGATAGACCTAACTAGACCTTAAGCAGTGACATAACCAACTTGACCATACTTTGCCTAAACCAATCAACTTGACTGATCTCTTGCATTAAGATTATCAAACAAACCTAATTACGTTTCTAACAACTATAGAACTGATCTTTTCCATTTACTACGACCAAGTTACTTATCAATCAATCCATGTAACCACGCTATTTGAAAATCCAGTTCAAAAAAGACATCGAACTGGCGAAACTATTCCGAAATACTTCAGTTAAACTTGGAAAGTAAAAGACTCTACAATGTATTGAAGTAAATGTATTTTGATTTCCATAGATGAGCATTTATCACCTTTAAGGAACGAATTTACTACGATAATTCTGTTTTGCCATGTTGCATCTTCTTTCATGATTTTCTCATGAGTCTAAACTCTGATATCAATCTGTTTTGCAAGATTGTAATCCAATGTAAATTCAACTTATAATAGAGTCAAAAATTGCCTTTAAATCCACTTCGAGATGATCTCATAATTTCGGTTTTGTTTGCATTAATAATTATGTATTTTTTATTCATGGATAATTGATGGAATCAAAGAGACGAATTAGTGGATGAATGTGGCAACCAAAGAGGAGCCAGAGATATCACGACAAGGTAAGGGGTGAAAAATGAGATAAGGGCTAACTTAAAATCTCGCTGATAGAGGGCAATGAAGGAAGCTAGGAAAAGAGAAATGTGAAAATTATAAAAAATTAACTTTGAATTAGAGAGATTTGCTCTTTAATTTTTCTCTTTCTTTGCCTTTCTTTTTGTTCATTGCCATCTATCAGCAAGATGTTTAGTTAGCCCTTAACTCATTGTTCACCCTTTACCTCGTCGTGCAGTCTCTTGTTACATTTTTAGGTAAAGGTCAACTAAAGTTGCAAAAGACTATTGAGCGCCTTTCTTACCTGTTTTCTCCTTTATCTCACATAACACGTGAAAAAGGGCCGATTTCATTCGGTGACAATTGAGTGTGTGTTTCCGGGCTTGTGCCTCATCCAAACTTTGGTCACTTATGTTAATTATCTGTTGTAAAATTTCACTAATATCATTTCTCCTCGAGTCATTGTTTGTATTGGGTTCCGTTGTATGTTGGAACATTGGTGAAGATGTAATGTAGAGATGAAAACAACACAATGATGTCCGAGGAAAAGGGTCACAATGATAAAACCGTTAAATTTAACAATAATTTATGATTATTAAAAGAAATGATGAGCTGACAATTAAATCAAATTAAAGATTATTAACAAAAACAATCAAAAAGCTTACTCTTGTTTATCATTACAACCATAACACAATGTTATGCTTTAGTTACTGTTCATCTGTGTTTTTTTCTGCCTTTCTTTCTTTTCTTCTCTAACCTCACAAGGTGGCGCTGGTACCATTTTCACGCCATCTTGTAACAGTAAAGAGAACCGTTTTTACCGGTAAATATGATTCTCTTGCCTTTTCCTTCGGTTTTGCCATTTTTTTCACTGTAAACCAGTTACTAGGTTACCAGTAACTAACTCATGACCATTGTGTGATCATCAATTTCTGGTAATTTGAAATTTTGGGTACAATTTTTGACCTATTGTGCGTTTTTTATTGTTAATGTAAGTATTGAAATACGTTTAATTAATTAATTTAATCTAATCTTAAACTTATACTTGTTATTGTTCATTTATTTTACAGCAGTGACTTTCTTTTGAAATTTCTATATTTTGCAAACAAAATGGGATCACAAAAACCTAAAAGTGAAATGACACCCGAGGAATTAGCCAAAAAGGAGGAAGAAGAATTTCAAACTGGCCCATTGGTTATTTTAACACAAGCTGTAAGGAACAATACGCAGGTATTGATTAATTGTCGTAACAATAAAAAGCTACTTGGTCGTGTTAAGGCATTTGATCGGCATCTCAACATGGTTATGGAGGAAGTGAAAGAAATTTGGACTGAGTACCCCAAGTCAGGGAAAAAAAGTAAACCGGTGACAAAGGATCGATTTATAAATAAGATGTTTCTTCGAGGTGATTCTGTAATATTGGTCGTGAAAAATCCACTTGCCTAGTAGATTATTTCACATCTTTTGATGAAATTAAAGATAATATTTAAAGGTTTAAGCGAACGAAGCGTATTATTGAAGTGTTGATATTTGTGAGAAGGTGAATGAGGTTATCTGGCAGATTTCATGGCCTAGCTTGTCAATGATGAATAGGACTTGATGTAAAATTTCAATTTTGGAGGCAAAGGTAACTGTTCAACTCCGTAAACAGTGGTACGCGAAACGATAGATCTACAGCAAAGCTCTGTCAAGGAAAGAACTGAATTATGCCTCCAGACATTTTTCATTCCATTGCGAAGAAGAACCATGCGAGAACCATGCAAGAACCATGAAAATGATTCTCTAATATTATAATTACTGTTTATAATTACATCTTTATCAACATCTCAGCATTTAATCATAACATTTGAATTGATCTATTGAGCCTGAAACACTTGTTCGATTCGTCATTGCAAATGTAATTTAACTTCTAACTCTTAACTCGTTTTTCAAATGCACAAAAATAAGTTTTTTCGTGCATTTTTTCTGCATATCAGAATAAACCAATAAATCCATACCAAATCAATTCAGAATCTAACAAATTAAGAATGAAAATTAAATTAACAATACACTGCTGACATCTATGTGGAGTAAATGAAACAATGTCAAAGGAATTTAAAAATTTAAGTGATCCACAGTTGAATCTTGCCTCTTAACGCGAAAATCACCAATTCTTCTTTATTTTTTGTTTTATAATGTTGATTAACGAACTTACCGATGATTGTTTACTCGCCATTTTTGATTATGTTTATAACCTGAAAGACTTAATAAACTGCTACAAAGGTAATTAAAAATCATGCTTATTGTGCTAAATGAAGATCGTCTGCTTCCATTGATAGTGGTGTGTCCCGAAAATCTACTCTCGTAAAATTGAAAATATGTCTCAATTTTATCCATTATATTACTAAGTTTGAAAAGGACTCGTTCATGGTTCTTGTGTTAAATTGCCAAGTTTGAAAAGGATATGGTCAGTGCTTCTTGCGTTACATCGAAACAAGTGTTTGTCCAAAGCACATTTTACAGAATCAAAGTCGGTTTGTGACAAACCATCAAAAATTGTTTCAGCTTTAGATCGCAGTTTTGACCGAACGAGACATCGTACTCAACGTACTTTCACTAGCAATCATAGTTTTCAATGTCCCTTTCGAAAATTAAGTCTATTTTCAATTTTATAAGAGTCGATTCCTAGTGACACACACCTTTTTGCATTCCTTCAGTTATTAGTAGATTATTTGCCGAACCGATTCGAAAAAAACTCGCATGAGTCAACTAGCTTCGGTTTCTGATTGTATTAATAATAATAATTAATTTAAAAAGTTTCCTCAGAATCAAATATCTTTTGCTATCTTGTGAACTTTACATCACCCAATCTTCTGCCTTTTGAGGCGCAGTATTTGAATATTTTACAGATTTCAAGTCTTGTTGTGTTCGCAATGTATGGAGGCAGTTTGATATTTATTGAGCAAACGAACACTAAATTTTTAATTTATAAAATTTCATTACAGTTTGTGTTAAGTGGAGCTATTTAATTGCTAAGCGAACTAGAAAAGTTAAATATTTATTGGGTAAGATTCAAGTTTCATCAATGATTTTTCTCATTGTAATCAATTTAACTTATTAATCACTTAAATTTATAATTTCAGAGGATCCTCAACAACCACCTGATTATGATCACAGCGAAGACGAACCTGAATTTCATCCGTATCATTATCCAATTGATTGTGTTTATTATCAAGGGGAAGATTCGATTGATGCAACCTGTCTGAACACATTATTTCCAAATTTGATAGTAAGTTTATATTATTAATATTAATCAAGTTTCTTTCTACATTTCTCATTATTTTTTTGTTACCCACTTAGGTTTTTCAATTTATAGATAACATCGAAAATGAAGTAAAAAACGCTGATATTGTTTCATTTGTCATAAATCATAAATCTTTGAAAGGGATAATCGATGGATGTTTGGATCCACTTTCAGAATATTGTGATAAACTCGAAATGCTATCCTGCTATCCAGTTGAGTCCAGCAAAATACCAAATTGTGCCAATATAAAACAATTGCACACTGGAAATAAATCTCTCGAAGATGTTACAAAATATGCATTTGATTTTCCAAATCTTGAACTACTAAGAACGTCTTTTAGGACGGAAGGTAATTATCTAATATATTTACGTGAGAAATAATTGCTAATAAAAATTTTATCGTTCATCCACAGGCAATTGCGATATGTTAGGATTCCCCGTATTTGAAAAGCTTAAAATACTTGTTCTATTTTCAAAATTTACTTGTAACAACGAAAACATTTTTTATGGTTTCCATTTCATGGATTCATGTCCAAATTTACAGAGTGCCTACATTAGCCTGGATTCGAATCAATTCTTTGTTGATGAAACAGTAAAACACGAATGTTTGAAAGATTTAGTTATAGATTTTGTAAGTATTTATTTGATTTGAAATGTTAATTACTTTCAGAATATAAAGATTTATTCAGATACATTTCAAATTAAAATTGACAAGGTTATGTTCCGTCAACTGGGTTATCTGCATTCAAAATTTATCAAGATGAACTAATTTATTTTTTATTCACAGTCTAAAAATAAACGAATCAATTGGAGGGATTTAGAAAGATTGTTGATGAAATATCCGAATCTCAAACATCTTGCATTGAGGAATCTTCGCTTAAAAGATGAATATAGCGAAAAATTGCTTTCCATTTTACCCAATTTAGAACTATTCGAGGTTAATGAATGCGAGGAAGACACACAAGATGGCCGAATGAATTATTGCGAGGAAGAGGATTACAGTGAAATGAAATCAAACTTTCCTCAGATTGGCTTCAGCACTAAAATTGAAAAAATTAGTCGAGGTTTTGATTTCATGAAACATTGCTTTCTCAAAGATAATTTTTTACTTCCACATTTCTTGATTCCTATTGATTATTGAAAACCACATACTTTTTAATATTCATGTATTTCTTATTCAATATTATCTATTTTCCGTTTAAAAGATATTTCTATTTAATAAAACTAAAGATCAATTTGACAAGCAACAGATAACTTTTTTGAGGTATAGAGGTATAACTTGCAAAACCTTTTTCTTCATTTCGAAGAATCTTTCTTGAAATTTTACTTGCTGTTAAATATTAAATAGTGTTAAATTGATATTTCAAAATTAAATTAGTTGAAAGATCTCTGCTATAAACAATTTCAATCAGTGAATCGCTTTAAAAATGTTTCTTATTGTACTTTGTTGCATAAGCATATTGGATACTTGGATAATCCATCTCAGAAACTATAGTAATACCTTGATTCAGCAAACATAATGAGTAAATTCAAATTCATTGAAACAGAAATTCTTCTGTCTATTTGAAAAGTGAGAAGGTGAATGAGATGATCTGGCAGATTTCATGGTACGGCTTGTCAATGATGAAAACGACTTGATAAAAAATTTCAATTTTGGAGGCAAAGTTAATTTTTCAGTGGTGGTTAAACAGTGGTACATGAAACGATAGATCTACAGCAAAATCTGTAGAGAAAGAACTGAATTATGAATTTCTCATTGAGACGATGGTGGTTTCAAGCTCTTTTCAGTCAGGATTGGCTGTTCCGTACTGAAATTCACAACCAAAACTGATCGCATCAGTTTCTGGCCTGTGTATAAATTATAGATATTGTTATAAAATCAAAATAAAAGATGAAAATGAAAATTCAAAGTCTGAGCAGAAGATTTAATTCACGTTACACTGCTGACATCTATGTTAACTAAAGGAAACGATATCAAATGATGAAAGTGATTCACAGTTAAATCTTTGACTCTTTTCGCGAAAATCACCAGATTCTAGGAAAAGCTTCTTGTTTGGCTTATTTTTGCTTACTTTTTGTTTTACAATGTTGATCAACGAACTTCCTGATGATTGTTTGATGGCCATTTTTGAATATGTGAATGATCTGGATGATTTAATAAACTGCTACAAAGGTAATTACCAACCATGTTTATTGTGTTAAATGAAGATCGTCTGCTTCTTTTGAAAGTGGTGTGTGCCGAAAAATCTACTCCTGTAAAATTAAAAATATGTTCCAATTATATCTAGCATAACACCAAGTTTGAAAAGGATACCGGTGCAGGTTCTTGCGTTACATTGTCGCAATTGTTGATCCGGAGTACATTTAACAATGTCAAAGTCGGTTTGAGAGACACCACCAAAAAATTTTCCAACTTTCAATCACTAGTTGTGACCGAACGCGACATCGTACTCAACTTTTTTTCACTTCCAATCAGAGTTTTTCAATGACCCTTTCAAATCTAATTTCATTTTCAATTTTACAAGAGTCGATTTCTAGTTACACACACCATTTTGCATTCCTCCAGCGATAATCGCTACTTTTTAAACTACACTGTACCTATTGTTAGATGATTTGCTGAAGTCTCGCATGAGTCAATTAGCTTCGGACTCTGATCGCTATTGATAATAATTTGTTGAAAAAGTTTCATCTGATTCAAATATCTTTTGCTATCTTCTGAACTTTACATCACTCAATCTTGTTAATAATTTTGAGGCGCAGTATTTGAATCTTTTACAGATGTCAAGTAATGTCTTTGTTCTGAAGGCAATTGAATAATGATCAGAAAAACTTGTACTAAATTTTTTAATTAAATATTTCATTACAGTGTGTGTTGGATGGAGCTATTTAATTGCTGAGCGGACTAAAAAAGCTAAATATTTGTTGGGTAAGATTCAAGTTTCACCATTGCTTCTCATTTTGATCAATTTATTAATTGCTTAAATTTAAATTTTAGAGGATCCTTGGCAGACTGATGATTATGAACATGACGACGAGGACGATTCTGATTATTCTGATTTGTTTCGTTATCCCTGGGATTGTGTTTTTTATCGAGGAAGAAACCCAATCGATGTAACCTGTTTGAACACATTATTTCCAAATTTAACAGTAAGTTTATATTATTAATCAAATTTCTTTCTGCATTTTTCATAATTCTTTTATCCTCTCTTATCCATTCAGATTTTGGAATTCACATATAGATTGGAAAATAAAATGAAAAGAAGTGAGATTGTTTCTTTTGTCAGAAATCATGAATCTTTGAAAGGAATAATCGATGAAAATGGCTATCCAGTTTCAGAATATTGTAATAAACTCGAAATGACATCCACCTATTCAGATGAGTTAAGCAAAATACAAAATGCTTCCAATATAAAACAATTGTACACTGGAAATTTTTCTGTCGAGGATGTTAAAAAATATGCTCATGATTTCCCGAATCTTGAACTACTGCGTACTTCAATTAACAAGAAAGGTAATAATAATCTAATATATTTTCGTAAGAATCGTTTGCTTATAAAAATTCTATCGTTCATCCGCAGGCAAAAACAAAGGTTTACGAGTTTCAGTATTTGAAAAGCTTAAAATACTTGTACTATATTCCGATGATCAGAATGGTTTTCATGGTTTCCAGTTGATGGATTCATGTCCAAATTTACAGAGTGCCTTCATAACCATGGAATGCAATCGCTTTTTTGTTGATGAAACAATGAAACACGAATGTTTGCAGGATTTAGTGATACAGTTTGTAAGTATTAATTCACTTTGCAATGTTAATTACTTCTTTAGAAGATAAAGATTTTTTCAGATAAATTTCAAATTAAAATAGGTTATGTTTCGTCAACATGGCTGAGTTATCTGCATGCAAAAGTAATCCATATAAACTAATTGATTTTATATTTACAGTTTGGCAATGAACGAATCTACTGGGATGATATAGAGAGATTGTTGATGAAATATCCGAATCTCAAACATCTTGCGTTGAGGAAGCCCCGTGGCATAAAAGATGAACATGTCGAGAAATTGGTTCACATTTTACCAAATTTAGTGCTACTTAATGTTGAGAATTGGCCTAAAATCACTAAAAGAGCTGTTGATATCGTTGATGATTATTGTAAAAGAAATGGACGATCAATAAAATGTTACGTCGCAAGGAATGCCAATGAAATTGCATCAGATTGGCCTCAGTTATCAACTACAAATGAAAAAATTAGTCGAGGCTTTGATTTCATGAAACATTGTTTTCTTAAAGATAGTTTTGAACTTCCACATTTCTTGGTTCCTATTGATTATTGAAACCAAATACTTTTTGATAAATTTTGCAGTCAATAATATCTATTTTCCAGTTCAAAAGATTTTTCTGTAATAAACGAAACTAAAAATCATATCAAGAAGCAGTAGATAACTTTTTTTTGAATTAACGAGGTACAAAAATATGATTAACTTGTTAAACTTTTCTACATCTCGAAGAATCTTTCGTGAAATCGTAGCTGCTGACGAGAAGATTTGATTAAACTTATACTGCTGTCATCGATGTGAACTAAAGGAATCAATGCCAAATGAATCTAACAATCACAATAAACCTCTCAAAAGTCGTACTCACTTATTGGTTTTGGACCGGCCCGACAGTGTCCGCACCAGCTTCTGGTTAACGCTGGTTACACAAAGGTTATGAGCGGTCCAGCCATCTAGTGGAATCAACATTGTACTAAGAATTTATTCGTTAAAATTAAATTTTACGCCGAGTTAAACGTCAAATCCGCTGCATGTTTAGTTTCTCACAATCTTTGAGAGGTTTTAGAGTAAGTGTTTCACAGTTTAATCTTTTACTCTTTTCTCGAAAATCACCAGATTCTAGGAAAAGCTTATTTTTGCTTTACAATTTTTGCTTTATTTTTTGTTTTACAATGTTGATCAATGAACTTCCCGATGATTGTTTAATCACCATTTTTGAATATGTGAATGATCTGGATGATTTAATAAACTGCTACAAAGGTAATTATCAACCATGTTTATTGTGTACAATGAAGATCGTCTGTTTCCATTAAAAGTGTCACAAAAAATCAACTCTTGTGAAATTGAAAATGTGTCTCAATTGTATCTATTATATTACCAAGTTTGAAAAAGATCTGAGCAGTGCTTCTTGTGTTACATCGACACAATTGTTGATCCGAAGCATATTTTACAGTATCTAAGTCGGTTTTTGAGAAACCGCCAAAAACGGTTTCAACTTTAAATTTCAGCTGTGGCCGAACGTGACATAGTACTCAACTCACTTTTACTAGCAATCATAGTTTTTCAATGTCCCTTTTAAAAGTTGATTATCAATTTTACAAGAGTCAATTACTAGTTACACACACCCTTTCGCATACCTTCAGCGATAATCGCTACTCTTTAAGTCGAGCCATTAGTACATGATTTGCCGAATGAACTCGAGAAAGTCTTGCATGAGTTAATAAACTCTTACTAAAGGGTGTAACGCGTAAAAAGTCAAGACTTATTTTTAATTTGATAAGAATGAATGAAGAATGAAGAAGACACTGATAAGAATGTCCAGTTTATGTCTTCTTCTCTTTCCGTCAGCGTTCTTATCACTGTAAAATAATCTTCACTTTTCACTCTACAGCACTCAATTTTGTTACTTTTGAGGCATACAATATTTGAATATATTACAGATGTCAAGTCATGTTGTCTTGGTTCTGAACGGTTCTGGTTGTCAATTGAATAATGATTGAAAGAACTAACACTTAATTTTTAAATTAAATATTTCATTACAGTGTGTGTTGGATGGAGCTATTTAATTGCTAAGCGAGCTAGAAAAGTTAAATATTTGTTGGGTAAGATTCAAGTTTCACTATTGCTTATGCTCATTGTAATCAATTTATTAATCGCTTAAATTTATATCTTCAGAGGATCCTCATCAAACAGCTGATATTAATCGTTGGCCCGATCACAGTGCTGATTATTCAGATATACAATATCTATTTGATTGTGTTTATTATCAAGGAAAAGATAAGATTGATGTTGCCTGTTTGAACAAGTTATTTCCAAATTTGAAAGTAAGTTGATGTTAACCAAATTTTTTCGGATTTTGCTCTTAACATTAATTTTCTTATTCACTTAGATTTTTGAATTAACAGATAGATTTCAAAATAAAGTAAGCAGAATGGATATCGTTTCATTTGTCAGAAATCATGCTTCTTTGAAAGGGATAATTGATTTAGATTCAAAAAATCCATTGGAAGAATATTGTGATAAACTCGAAATGCTATCTTGCTGGTCATTTGAGTCGAGCAAAATACCAAATGGTTCCAGGATGAAACAATTGTTCATTGAATCTGATGATTCTCTTGAGGATGTCAAAAGATATGCACATGATTTTCCTAATCTTGAAAAATTACAAACGTCTGTTAATAAGAATGGTAATTATGTGATACAATACTTTTTCGTGAAAAGTGTTTGCTAAAAATTTTATCGTCCATCCGCAGGCAATTACGATATATTACGAGTCCCAGTATTTGAAGCGCTTAAAATACTTGTACTGCATTCAGTAGATGAGAAAAATGTTTTTTATGGTTTCCAGTTGATGGATTCATGTCCATATTTACAGAGTGCCTCTATTGGCATGCAAACTAATCGCTTTTTTGTTGATGAAACATTAAAACATGAATGTTTGCAAGATTTAGTTATAGAAGTCGTAAGTATTGATTCGATTTGATTTGAAATTTAATTACTTTAAATTAAACAAGATTAGGTTCCGTAAATATGGCTGAGTTATCTGAATTCAAAATTTATCAAGATAAACTAATTTATTTTATATTTACAGTTTACCCATGCCCAATTTAACTGGAATGATTTAAAAAGATTGTTGATGAAATATCCGAATCTCAAACATCTTGCGTTGAGGCATATAAACTGCATGAAAGATGAACATGTCGAGAAATTGGTTCGCATTTTACCCAATTTAGTGCTACTTAATATTGAGAATGGGCCTACAATCACTAAAAGATCTGTTGATATCGTTAAAGATTATTGTAAAAGATATGGTCGATCAATCAAATTTCACATCGACCTGGATCGTGATAAAATGAAATCAGATTGGCCTCAATTATCAACTAAAGAAGAAAAAATAAGCCGAGGCTTTGATTTCATGAAACATTGTTTTCTTAAAGAAAGTTATCACTTTCCCCATTTCTTGGTTCCTTTTGATTATTGAAACCCTTATTCTTATTAAAATATATTTCACTCATTGACTCTATTCGGAGAGTTTGAATGCAATTTCTATTACTTAATCGTTTTATTTCGCGATCTATTTTCTTAATGGATATTATCTATTGTCTAACCTAAAGAGATATCGACATGACCAAAACTAACTAATTTTGTGAACAAATTGTAACTTTACATGAAACTAAAGAGCTGTTGACAATTTTCATTTCAGAATATCGTGAAATGTAAATAAGTTACAAAACCGATTCATGATTTTAACGTTCGGTCTTGAAATTTTAGATGATAGTAAAATCTAGTAATAACATGTCTATATATTGCAACAAAAACAACAGGGAACTTACGAGGGAACTTCAAGGGAATCGATATTTGGTTGTGAATGATTCCATTCTATTATTACTAGTCAGCCGTTAAACTAAGAGCAAAGATAAATTCGGTTGGTTTCCAATAAAGATTTTTTACTCAATTGTAATATCTGAAAAGATGCAAAAAACGCAGACTTTTCCATTTTTCATCGTAATTTTAGGGTCTTTTATGCCCAAAATACCATAAAAACGCACACTATTCACAATTAAACCTTCATTCTCTGAAGGAATTTTTTCATTACTCCTTTCTGCAATGGGTACTCACATGTTGTATACTCGCACAAAACTTCATTGAAATCGATTGTATGGTTTGGTTGCAACCGTCAAAAGATTAGATTTATTTATTAGAGCTTAGTCTTCGCTCAGACTAATTGTGGTAAAAGGGCTAAAACATTCATGAATTAGCATTATTGTTGGAAATCGTCCTTGTCCAGAAGCATCCCATAATTGAAGGCGAATCCTTTTGCCATCGAGCAAAATTTGGGTAGATTTGAATGCAACACCAAAAATGGTGTTCGTAATCAGAGGAAGATACATCCGAGTCCAAACTGTTTATAATTTCATCTTTCTCGAAGCACTAGGTCTAACCCTACCTCTTGCATATGAACAGAAATCCTTTGAGCCTTATTTTCTAGGAAATTATCGATCACTAAAATTTACAAATCAACTGACTCAATAGACTTAGTTTTTCATCATGACATTTGGTGTATTTTTTTACAATCAAATCAAGTATAAAAGTATAACGCCACGGCTTTGAATATTTATTTGCATGGGGAAAAATATTAAAACTCGAATATCGTCGCCGCAGGTTTAGTGCAATATGCATAGCATCATTAGAATCAGCAAAAAATTTCTATCTGAATAATTGGACTTGGTCATCATAAGGTCTCAAGCAAATGGTCGAATAACTCGAATAAGGAGATTCCAATTTTTATCTGATTTTTAGAATGGCATACTCAACATAAGCTTTCGATTGATAAATGCTTCATTTTATTCTAAATTTTAGGCAAAACATCCAGCATTTAGGCTATCTTCCATCACAATCAGACCTGATCGCATCAACTTATTGCTTGTAAAAAAAGTAAAGATTGATGTAAAATCAAAATAAAAGATAAAAATGAAAATTCAGAATCTGTAGAATTAATTAAATTCAAGTTACACTGCTGACATCTATGTTAACTAAAGGAAACAATATCAAATGCATCTAACAATGTACAGCCATCTAGAGGAATCACTATTGTACTAAGGATTTATTCGTTAAAATTAAATTTTAAGCCGAGTTAAACGTCAAATCCGCTTCATGTTCAGTAGTGTTGCAAAATATTGAAAAAAGTTATTTATCGATAGGAAAAATATTGTTTGAGTACTTATCGATAATTATTGATGATATTGTTATTGAAAAATATCGTTAAATATTGAAAAATATTGCAATGTATTGTTATTTTCATAGGATTTTATACGAAAAAATAGGTATTAGATTTTTATTGACTGAATTGCAGATTGAAAACTTAATCAGAGAACCAGGTAGTGAGCTTAGAAACATTAGTTTATTAACATTAACCTGTGCATTTTTCATTAATTATTGACTCGCTTCAGAAAAAAACATTTTATTGTAGCTGGACGTAAGATCTTTTGATAATATTAGTTATCGATAGTATTGTCGGACTTATCTATAAATATTGCTAGCTTTGTTATCGATATTATTTATTGTATCGATGATATTGTTGCAACACTAATGTTCAGTTTCTCACAATCTTTAAGAGGTTTTAGTGGTAGTGCTTCACAGTTGAATCTTTTACACTTTTCGCGAAAATCACCAGATTCTAGGAAAATCTTCTTTTTGCTTATTTTTTGTTTTAAAATGTTGATCAACGAACTTAACGATGATTGTTTACTCGCCATTTTTGAATATGTGAATGACTTGGATGATTTAATAAACTGCTACAAAGGTTAGTACCAATCATGTTTATTGTGAGCAATGAAGATCGTATGTTTCTTTTGAAAGTGGTGAGTGGCGAAAAATCTACTCTTGTGAATTCGAAAATTTTTCTCAATTGTACCTATTATATTACAAAGTTTGACAAGGATATGGCCAGTTTTTCTTATGTTACATCGACACAATTGCTGATCCGAAGCATATTTTACAGTATCTAAGTCGGTTTGTGAGAAACCACCAAAAATGGTTTCAACTTTAAATCTCAGTTGTGACCGAACGCGACATCGTACTCAACTTACTTTTACTAGCAATCATAGTTTTCAATGTCCCTTTAAAAAATTAAGTTTATTTTCAATTTTAAGAGAGTCGATTCCTAGTGACACACACCATTTTTCATACCTTCAGCGATGGTTGCTGCTTTCTAAACGATATTTTAGTAGATTATTTGCTAAAGCGACTCGCGAAAGTCTCGCATGACTTCGGGTTGTGGCTATTACTAATGAAAACGTGTTGAAAAAAGTGTTTTCTGAATTAAACATCTTTTGAACTTTACATCACTCAATCTTTTTACTTTTGAGGCTCAATATTTGGATATTTTTACAGATGTCAAGTAATGTTGTCTTGGTTTTGAAGGCAATTGACTAATGATTGAAAAAATCAACACTAAATTTTTTAATTAAATATTTCGTTACAGTGTGTGTTAGATGGAGCAATTTAATTGCTAAGCGAACTAGAAAAGTTAAATATTTGATGGGTAAGATTCAAGTTTCACCATTGCTTATTCTCATTACGATCATTTTATTAATCACTTAAATTTATATTTTCAGAGGTGCCCTATGCACCTTATGATCATCGTAGCGAAGACGATTCTGATTGTCCTGATCCGTGTCTTTATCCATTTGATTGTGTTTATTATCAAGGAGGAACCCCAATTGATGCAACCTGTTTCAACACATTATTTCCAAATTTAATAGTAAGTTAATATTAGTAATCAAATTTCTTTCTGCATTTTCATTAATTCTTTTATTGCTCTCACCCACTTAGATTTTGGAATTTACACGCATATTGCGAAAAAAAGTAAAAAAAGTGGATATTGTTTCATTTGTAAGAAATCATGAATCTTTAAAAGGAATTATCGATAAAAACGGCGATCCAACAAAATATTGTGATAAACTCGAAATGCTATTTTCCTATTCTTTCGATTCGAGCAAAATACCAAATGGTTCCAGAATGAAACAATTGAACACTATTGGTGTTTGTTCTCTAGAGGATGTCAAAAGATATGCACACGATTTCCCTAATCTTGAAATGCTACGAATGTCTTTTTGTACGAATGGTGATTATACAATGTATTTTTGCGAAAAAAGTTTGCTTATAAAAATTTCGTCGATTATCCGCAGGCAATTTCGATATGTTACGAGTCCCAGTATTTGAAAAGCTTAAAATACTTGTACTGGTTTCAGTAGATGGAAAAAATGTTTTTTATGGTTTCCAGTTGATGGATTCATGTCCAAATTTACAGAGTGCCTTCATTGGCATGCAAACTAATCGCTTTTTTGTTGATGAAACATTAAAACATGAATGTTTGCAAGATTTAGTTATAGAAGTCGTAAGTATTGATTCGATTTGATTTGAAATTTAATTACTTTAAATTAAACAAGATTAGGTTCCGTAAATATGGCTGAGTTATCTGAATTCAAAATTTATCAAGATAAACTAATTTATTTTATATTTACAGTATACGAATGCCCAATTTAACTGGAATGATTTAAAAAGATTGTTAATGAAATATCCGAATCTCAAACATCTTGCGTTGAGGAATATACACTGCATGAAAGATGAACATGTCGAGAAATTGGTTCGCATTTTACCCAATTTAGTGCTACTTAATATTGATAATTGGCCTAGAATCAGTAAAAGAGCTGTTGATATCGTTAAAGATTATTGTAAAAGAAATGGTCGATCAATCAAATTTTACATCGATCTGGATCGCGATAAAATGAAATCAGATTGGCCTCAATTATCAACTAAAGAAGAAAAAATAAGCCGAGGCTTTGATTTCATGAAACATTGTTTTCTTAAAGAAAAGTATCACTTTCCTCATTTCTTGGTTCCTATTGAACTGTAAGAGCGAAATGGGCGATGAATTTGAGGGTTGTAATGGTGATTCTGGAAAAGCAGTCTATTTGATGAAGTAGATTTTTTTGTGTCACATGAGAAAGGGCTTTTCCTTTCCGTCGAAGTGTACTGTTAAAAAATCAACATTAAATTTTTCAATTAAATAAAAATTGCAATTCAGTCTGTATTAAATGAAGTCAGTTAATTACTTAGCGAACTGCGAAAGTTAATGATGGCTAAGATTCAAGTTTTCAATAATTGCTTATTTTCAGAGGATCCTGATCATTCATTTGATTGTGTTTATTATGAACGAGAGGATCCAATTGATGTAACCTGTCTGAGCAAATTCAATAGTAAGTTGACTTTATTACAGACCCTTGCAACGTGTAACAGCACATTGAAATGGCAAAAATATTGTAAAAAGTATCGATAAGTATCATTGAGATTGGTATCGATATACATGTATACTAGTTTCACGCGTAAGTTAATTTTTAATAAGCGATGAACGGTTTTAAAATTCTTGTTACATTGTACATTAAATTGAATTTAATAAATGGTTCCTATTGATTATTGAAACCAAATACTTTTCAAACATTTTTTAAGTCAACGTTATCTATTTTCCAATTAAAAGAGATTTTTCTGTAATAAACGAAGCTACAGATCAAATTTAGAAGCAGTAGCGTACTTTTTTCGAGTATAGAGGTTACAGAAATGTGAATAACTTTAAAAACCTTTTTCTTCATTTCGACGAATCTTTTTTGAAATCATATCTGCTGGTAAAATCATGAATGTTTGAAATGAGTTGAAAGCTCTCTGCTGTAAACAATTTCAATTAGTGAATTGCTTTAAAAACATTTTCAATGTACTTAAATAGTCATATTGGATACTTGAAAAAATCGTATAACAGGATCCACCTCAGGAAATCTAGTAGACACTGAATGGAAGCAAAAATATTGTCAAAAACATCGATAAGTATCATTGAGATTGGTATCGATATATGCCAGCTTCACGCATAAGTTAATAGTTAATCAGTTAATCTTTGATGAGCGCCGTCTACTATACTACCAATGGCATAATTGAGCATCTTACGTATAGTAGATGGCGTTTATCAAAAATCAATTTATCCGTTAAACTAATGTTAGACTCAAAAGTGAAATATTGTTGCAACACTTTACTCTTTGTCTTTTACCCTGTTCTTTACAATCAAGTGAAAACTGACATTAAAAACTTTTGTAACCATCATAATTTTGCAATTTCCTTTCAAGAATTAAGTTTAATTTCAATTTGAGAGACGAGAATTTCAACGAGAGTTAATTGGGTAAGACTGCATATTACGAACCCCGTTTGATTTTGATGAAACTTGGTGTACATACTTATTTTGTCATGAGATTTTGATTTATGAAGTCTCTACTTGCGGAAATGCTTACTTCCGGAGATACCGGAAGTGGCTCATATCTCAGGACTGGGTATAGTTGGCCTGACAAGGATCATATATTTGAATAGTTCACGTAGAGTTCTACACACATGTAAAATTTCATGTAAATCGGCGCATGCGCAGAAAAAAAATTCGAGAAAAACGGCCAAAAATAGGCATTTTTGCAGATCTTTCTCTCTAAGCACTTATTAGTTAACCTCAACTAGATCAATAGCATATCATTCGATAGTACACATTATGTTGTATGTAACTGTGTTTTTTGTGGGATATCTGATCATGAAAATTGCCAACAGCTAAGTTAGAATCAGAAAATTAGGTTGCATACCCCTGGAAAAATTAAAAATTTGAAATTTTCCATAGACTTGCATGTTAAAATTCATGATATGCTAGGGATGGTCCGGCTAATGTAGAGTGCGGGATATTGGTTTAATTTAGGGTAGTTAAGTTAGGGCAGGTTAGAGTAGGATAGGTTAGGGTAGCGTAGGTTAGAGTAGAGTAGGTATCATACGGTGAGGCATAGTATGAAAGCGCAAAGCGCCGATGTATCCTAGGTCAGGGGGTGGGGGTGGGGCTTTCCCAAACCCTGCTGGCCTGCTACATAGCTGCAAACGCAGTTTGCTTGTATAGTAGTACAGCATGGATTCTATTCGTTGTGCCTGTAATAGCAGAACTTTTAGGGTGTGCTGAGTGTCTCTACGCGAGAATCGATGTTCAATTAACATTTTCTGCCTTTTTTCTAGGTTTTCCATTTATTGCAATACGAATCAGCCAAATTCCTTGCGTGGCTAGAACCAAAACTGATGTATGGACGATGCAAATCATTTTTGCCAATCACATTCTCCTATCTTATGGTTGAGTTAGACTCTATATCCCTCATTCTGACCATTTTTGCTTAAAATGCCTTATTTTTGGCCGTTTTTCTCGAATTTTTTTTCTGCGCATGCGCCGATTTACATGAAATTTTACATGTGTGTAGAACTCTACGTGAACTATTCAAATATATGATCCTTGTCAGGCCAACTATACCCAGTCCTGAGATATGAGCCACTTCCGGTATCTCCGGAAGTAAGCATTTCCGCAAGTAGAGACTTCATAAATCAAAATCTCATGACAAAATAAGTATGTACACCAAGTTTCATCAAAATCAAACGGGGTTCGTAATATGCAGAATAGCCGTTAATTGCTAGTGAAACACCCTTTTGCATAACTTGGGCGATGTTCACTACTCTTAAGTCGAGCTATTGTTACATGATGCTCGAGTTAGCACGATAAAGTCTCGCATGAGTCAATTACTTTGAACTCTATTGGTAATAATTTGTTGAAAAAGTTTCATCTAATTCAGATATCTTTTGTTATCTTGTGAACTTTACATCACTCAATCTTTTGACTTTTGAGGCGCAGTATTTGAATATTTTTTCAGATGTCAAGTCATGTTGTTTTTGTAATGTATGAAGTCAATTGAATAGTGATTGAAAAAAGCAACACTAAATTTTTTAATCATTTCATTTCAGTGTGTATTGTTACATTTGTGAGCAATCAAAAATCTTTGAAAGGATTAATCGATCCATCTGGTGTATCAATAGAAAAATATTGTGATAAACTCGAAATGCTATCCGGCAATCATTCCGAGCCAACCATTCTTCGAAATTGCTCCAGTATAAAACAATTGTACTTTGGGGATGAATTCTATAGATACATTCAACCCTGATTTATCTTATTTCCCGAATCTTGAAAGACTACATACTCATATTAAGGGTGATTATATAAATATTTTCATGCGAAATGTTTGCTTGTCAAAATTTATCGTTTAGCGCCAGACACGCACTACGATGGTCCAGTATCGGAAAAGCTTAAAATACTTGAATCGCAATTTTTTTGTCTTTATAATACGAGCATTTGTTATGTTTTTCAGTTCATGGATTTGTGTCCAAATTTACAAAGTGCACATATTTCCATGAATACTTTTGGCCTGTTTGTTGATGAGACATTGAAACACGAATGTTTACAAGATTTAGTTGTACATATTGTAAGTAATAAGTCCACTTCGGAATATCCACTCAATTCGATTTTTCATTTTTCAGGAAAAAGTTCAAATACTGAAAATCAATGAAGAAGTTGAAAAATTAAATATCGATACTCATTTTAAAGGTAGAATCTCGATTAAATCAGTCAACTTTATGAATGAGACAGTTTTTGTAAATCATGATCCAGTGTTCAATGATGTGTCAATGTTGAAATGTTCACAAAGTTGACTGAGATTTAATAGAGCTTCAAAAAATATGAAGATATGGATTCAGTATGGAACTAGCTCTAGGTGTCTCATTCATTTGCTCAACTGTCTTCTTCATTCGCTCTCAGTGTCTCAAAATATGCTCAGCAAATAAAGGGTTTTATGACTTTTAAGCAAACAAAAATTAAGTGTCGCATTCAATCGCTCATGTGTCTCGCTCATTCACTCTTACTGTCTCAAACAAACGAGATTTACTGTAAATGGACTTAATTCGCCCATCCATACATGATATTTGTGAGGGGAGTTAAGTGAAGTACTAGGGGTTAAAACTAGAAATTAAGAGGAGGCATGGGGAAAGATACATGAGTATTTTTTGTTTGCGAGAGTCATTTGTCATGGTATGGTAATAGATGTAATCCTGATGTTAATCAGTTTTGATGAGAGTTATTATGTAAAGTATGTGATCTAAAAATTTTATACTAATAAAGGGTTTTTTGATAATCAGAGGCATTCTATGTGATTGACTTTTTTTGATAAAAAGTCTCGTTGTCTGTACTTTACTCACTATTAAATTCAGTGCTGACATCTATTCTAACTAACGGAAACAATATCAATTGCATTTAACAATGTAAGTGATTCACAGTTGAATCTTTTACTCTTTTCACGAAAATCACCAGATTCTAGGAAAAGGTTTGTTGTTTGGTCTATTTTTGCTTATTTTTGTGTTTTACAATGTTGATCAACGAACTTCCTGATGATTGTTTACTCACCATTTTTGAATATGTGAATGACCTGGATGATTTAATAAACTGCTACAAAGGTAATTACTAATCATGTTTATTGTATACAATGAAGATCGTCTGTTTCCATTAAAAGTGTCACAAAACAAATCTTGTAAGATTGAAAATGTGTCTCAATTGTATCTATTATATTACCAAGTTTGAAAAGGATATGGCCAGTGCTTTTTGCGTTACATCGACACAGTTGTTGATCCGAAGCACATTTTACAGTATTAAAGTTGGTTTGCGAGAAACGTCCAAAAATGGTTTAACTTTAAACTCAGTTGTAACCGAACGCAACTTTTGTACCCATCATAGTTTTTCAATGTAGCTTTCAAAAGTTAATCATAAATTTTACAAGAGTCGATTCCTAGTTACACACATCCTTTTGCATACCATCAGTGATGGTCGCTACTTTTTAAATCCAGCTATTAGTACATGATTCGCCGAATTGACTCGAGAAAGTCCCCCATGAGTCAATTAGCGTCGGACTCTGGCTATTAATAATAATAATCTTATGAAAAAGTTACATCTGAGAATGTGAATGAAAAATCTTTTGCTCTCTGAACTTTGCATCACTCAATCTTCTTCTTACTTTTGAGGCGCGGTATTTGAATATTTTTACAGATGTCAAAACTTGACATCTGTAAAAATACACATTGACATTACTTGACAGTCAAGTAATGTTGTCTTGGTTCTGAAGGCAATTGAATAATGATAAATGAACACTAATTTTTTGATGAAATATTTCATTGCAGTCTGTGTTCGATGGAGCTATTTAATCACTGAGCGGACTAAAAAAGCTAAATATCTGCAGGGTAAGATTCAAGTTTCGTTAATGCTTATTTTCATTTTGATCAATTTATTAATTGCTAATATTTTCAGAGGATCCTCATCAGACATATGTTTATGAAAAGCATCGTTGGTATGACGATTCTGATTATTCTGATCCGTTTCGTTATCCAATTAATCATGTTTTTTATCAAGGAGGAAACCCAATCGATGTAACCTGTCTGAACACATTATTTCCAAATTTAAAAGTAAGTTTATATTATTATTCAAATTTCTTTCTGCATTTTTCATAATTCTGCTATTACTCTTATCCACTTAGATTTTGCTATTCACAAATAAATTTCTATGTAAAATGAACAGAAGTGATATTGTTTCATTTTTCGGAAATCTTGAATCTTTGAAAGGAATAATCGCTGAAAGTGGCGATCCATTTGCAGAAAATTGTGATAAACTCGAAATGGTATCCGCCTTTGCATCTGAGTTAAGCAAAATACGAAACTGTTCCAGGATAAAACAATTGTACACTGGAGATTTTTCTCTCAACGCTGTCAAAAGATATGCTCATGATTTCCCAAATCTTGAACTACTGCGTACGTCTATTTTAACGAAAGGTGATTATTCAACACATTTCCGTGAGAAATGTTTGCCTTATAAAAATTCTTTTTTTATCCGCAGGCAGTTACCATATGTCCCAAGTCCCAGTATTTGAAAAGCTTAAAATACTTACATTATCTACCGAAAATGAGGAGGAAATTTTTGATGGTTTCCATTTCATGGATTCATGTCCAAATTTACAGAGCGCCCACATTACCATGGAATTCAATCGCTTTTTCGTTGATGAAACATCAAAATTAGAATGTTTGCAGGACTTAGTGATAATTTTTGTAAGTATTAATTGTCCTTGCAATTTAATTACTTTTGTAGAGTAAAAAAGATTTATTTAGATACATTTCCAATTAAAATAAATAAGGTTAGACTCCCTCAACATGAGTGATTTACCTGAATTCAAAATTTATCCATGTAAACTAATTGATGTTATATTTACAGAAGGATGATAAACGAATTAACAGGAATGATTTAATCAGATTATTAATGAAATATCCGAATCTCAAACATCTTGCATTGAGGGGCGCCCGTAACTTAAAAGATGAACACATCAAGCAATTGATTCACATTTTACCCAATTTAGTGCTATTTGATGTTCGTGGATGTCCAAGTGTCACTCGTAAAGCTGCTTATTATATTCAAGATTATTGTAAAAGATATGGACGATCAATCAAATTCTACTTCATTAGAAATCGCCATGAAATCGAATCAGATTGGCCTCAGTTAAGCACTAAAAATGAAAAAATCAGTCGAGGCTTTGATTTTATGAAACACTACTTTCTCAAAGATAATTTTGAACTTCCACATTTCTTGATTCCTATTGATTATTGAGAACCACATACTTTTTCACATATTTTTTAGTCAATATTATCTATTTTTCAATTACAAGAGATTTTTCTGCAAAAAACTAAACTACAGATCATATTAAGAAGAAGTAGATAACTGTTTTTGGATTAAAGAGCTTACAAAAATGTGATTAACTTCCAAAACTTTTCTACATATCGAAGAATCCTTTTTGTGGTTATAGCTGCTGGTAAAAAATGAATACTTGAATGATTATCTGAATGGGTTGAAAGATCTCTGCTGTAAACAATTTCAATCAGTGAAGCGCTTTAAAAATGTTTTTTTATTGTACTTTATATTGGATACTTGAAAAAATATTCATTAAAATTTATATTTCTGCAAAATAAGATTTAGTTATCAAAATTTTGTTCAATCTTGTTTGCACATTTTTTTCAATGAGCTTCGTTGGCTCTACTGCTAAAGCGAAATGGGTGATGAATATGAGGGTTGTAATGGTGATTTTGTAAAGGAAGTCTATTTGATGAAGGTGAATGAGGTGATCTGACAGATTTCATGGTGTAGCTTGTCAATGATGAATACGACTTGATGTAAAATTTCAATTTTGGAGGCAAAGGTAACTGTTCAACTCCGTAAACAGAAGAAGATACATCCGAGTCCTAACTGTTTAAATACTGTGGCAAATGATGATATTTCAAAGCAAATCAAATGTAAAAGTATAGAATTTATTGTAACAATTTAAGTTTCACTTCTACAAATGATAGCTGCCTAAACATGTATCACTGTTGACTTAAATTATCTCATTCATGTTCACAATGTACTTCTTTTGTGAAGAAAAGGCTCGGATTCATGTTCTGGGACATATCAAGTATATAATATTTTGTTTTAATCTCGATATCACCATCTGACAAACATCCGAAGTCAAATAATCTGACTGTTCTCATGAATAATCTGAGCCTTCAAAAAATTCTGGGATTTTCTAAATCGCAGAAATTTACATTTTCAGAGTATCCTGATTATTCATTTGATTGTGTTTATTGTCGAGGATAATCTCAGATTCATGTAACCTGTCCTAGCAAATTATTTCCAAATTTAATAGTAAGTTGACTTTATTACAGGCCATTAGCAACGTGTAACAGAACAATGGAATACACAAAAATATCAGAAACTAAATCGAAACAAAAATATTGTAAAAAGTATCGATAAGTATCACTGAGATTGGTATCGATATACATGTATACTAGTTTCACGCGTAAGTTAAGTTTAATAAGCGATGAACGGTCTTAAAATTCGTGTTAGATTAAATTGAATTTAATAAATTCAGGTTACACTGCTGACATCTATGTGAAGTAAAGGAAACAATATCAAATGATGAAAGTGATTCACAGTTAAATCTTTTACCCTTTCCTCGACAACCACCAGATTCTAGGAAAAGCTTATTGTTTGGCTTATTTTTGCTTCTTTTTGTTTTACAATGTTGATCAACGAACTTCCTGATGATTGTTTGATGGCCATTTTTGAATATGTGAATGACTTGGACGATCTAATAAACTGCTACAAAGGTAATTACTTATCATGTTTATTTGTTAAATGAAGATCATCTGCTTCCATTGAAAGTGGTCGAGAAAGTTTCGCATGAGTCAATAAGCTTCGGACTCTTACTATTACTAATAATAATTTATTGAAATAGTTACATCTGAAGTAACATCTTTTGCTATCTTGGGATCATTATTCAATATTCAGAATTTATTATTCTGACTTCAGTATTTGACACGCATTATTTTTACAGATGTCAAGTCATGTTGTCTTGGTTCTGCAAGCAATTGAATAATGATTGAAAAATCAACACTAAATTTTTTAATTCAAAAATTCTCTTACAGTGTGTACTAAATGGAGTTATTCAATTGTTGAGAGAACCAAAAAAGCTAAATATTTGTTGGGTAAGTTTCAAGTTTTCATTAATGCTATTCTCAATATGATCAATTCATTAATAGCTTGAATTTATATTGCCAGAGGATCCTTATCAGGCAGCTAGTTCTGATCATTGTAGCGAAGACGATTCTGATTATTTTGATTCGTATCATTATCCATGGGACTGTGTTTATTATCAAGGAGTAGATTCGATTGATGTAACCTGTCTGAATACATTATTTCCAAATTTAATAGTAAGTTTATATTATGAATCAAATTTATTTCTGCATTCTCATCAATTCTTTTATTGCTCACATCAACTCAGATTTTGGAATTCACATATAGATTCGAAAATAAAATGAAAAGAAGTGATGTTGTTTCATTTGTCAGGAATCATGAATCTTTGAAAGGAATTATCGATAAAAACGGCGAACCAGTTGCAGAATATTGTGATAAACTCGAAATGGTATGCGGCTTTTCAGATGAGTTAAGCAAAATACAAAATGCTTCCAGGATAAAACAATTGTACACTGGAAATGATTCTCTCGAGGATGTCAAAAGATATGCACATGATTTCCCAAATCTTGAACTACTACGAACGTCTATTATAATGGAAGGTGATTATCTAATATATTCTAGTGAGGAATGTTTGTTTTAAAAATTCTAACGTTCATCCGCAGGCAAAAACAATGAGTTACGAGTTCCAGTATTTGAAAATCTTAAAATACTTGTATTGTGTTCCGGTCCGAAGAAAGGCATTTTTTATGGTTTCCATTTCATGGATTCATGTCCAAATTTACAGAGCGCCCACATTACCATGGAGCCTAATCGTTTTTTTGTTGATGAAACAGTAAAACATGCAAGTTTGCAGGACTTAGTGATACATTTTGTAAGTATTAATTCGCTTTGCAATTTAATTACTTTTTTAGAAACATTTCAAATTTAATAAATCAGGGTAGGCTTCGTCAACATGAGTTGGTTATCTAAATTCAAAATTTATCCATATACACTAATTGATGTTATATTTACAGAATGGCGATGAACGAGTCAAGTGGAAACATTTAAAAAGATTGTTAATGAAATATCCGAATCTCAAACATCTTAGATTGAGGAAGCCACGTAACAGGAAAGATGAACATATCAAGAAATTGGTTCAAATTTCACCCAATTTAGTGCTACTTAATGTTGAGAATTGGCCTACAATCACTAAAGGAGGTTTTATTATCGACGAAGATTATTGTAAAAGATCTAGTAAACCATATTACATCGAAAGGGCTTGCAATGAAATTGAATCAGATTGGCCTAAGTTATCCACTACAAGTGAAAGGATTAGTCGAGGCTTTGATTTCATGAAACATTGCTTTCTTAAGGATTATTTTGATCTTCCAAATTTCTTGGTTCCTATTGATTATTGAAACCAAATACTTTTTGTTATACTTTTTATTCAATATTATCTATTTTTCGATTTAAAGAGATTTTCCAGTAATAAACGAAGCTACAGATCAAATTTAGAAGCAGTTCATTTCGAAGAATCTTTTTTGAAATCATATCTGCTGGTAAAATCATGAATGTTTGAAATGAGTTGATGGTTTCGTGATGTTAGTATTTTATGATATTGCCTTTCATAATGTACCGAAATACCGACTCTTTCTCGATTTTGAAAAGCTACCATTATGTGGCCTGAATTTCCAGTTTAACAAACAAATGCACTTATCCAAGTATTCTATCAAATCATTCCAGTATAAAACAATTTCACATGAATTGTATTTCTAAGCATGATTTGAAAGCGCTTAAAGTACTTTGTTGAATGCTTCTGGCTTGGATTTGGTTGAAACAGGATTATTAAGACCAATTCAGCTGGAATGATTTAGAAAGATTGCTTGTGAAATATCCGAAATAAATGAAGTCTATTTGATGAAGGAGATTTATTTGTGAGAAGCGAATGAGGTGATCTGGCAGATTTCATGGTGTAGCTTGTCAATGATGGATACGACTTGATATAAAAAATAAAGAGTTGTTGCGATATGATTGATCGATCGAGAGAGTAAAATTTTATTTTCAATGTATCGATCATATCGACTCATCTTTTGCTCGATATCAGAAGTTTGCTTTGGCTAAGATTGTCTTTTAAAGTGTTTTTTGTGTAAAAAAATAGTAAAAAACGTGTTAATATCGATAATATTACTCGCGAATATAATATTGTTGCAAAATTACTTTACTCTTGTCTTTTACGCTCTTCTTTACAATTACCAGACTCAAGTGAAAACTGTATTTTTACCTATTTTGTTTTAAAATGCTGATAAATGAACTTCTCGATGATTGTTTGCTCACCATTTTTGATCAGATGAATTACCTGGGTGATTTAATAAACTGCTCTAAAGGTAATTATGAATCAATGTGCAATAAAATTCATTTATTTCCAATGAAAGTGGTGTTTCACGAAAAATTGACCCTCGTCACGGTTACGTTCAGTGGCTCATGAGTTAGATGGGCGGAATCGCCAATTTTCTGGATTGACCAGAAAAAGTCTTGCATGAGTAAATATTTTTGAATTCTGAGTAATAACAAAAATTTTGAAATTTTCATCTGAATGAAACATCTTTTAGTATCTTATGATCATTACATCATCTGACCGTTTTGGTGTAGTATTTGAATATTTTTGCAAATGTTATGTTGTGTTGTTTCTGAAGACAACTGAATAATGATTGAGCAAAGGAACACTTTTGGTAATTCAATAAAAATTTTATTACAGTTTGTGTTAAATGGAGCCATTTGATTGCTGTGCGAACTAGAAAAGTTAAATATTTCATGGGTAAGATTTCAATTCGTATTGTAATCAATTTCTAATCATTTAAAAATTATATTTTCAGCTGAACCTGCTAAGACTGATTTCTCAACTGATTATGTTTATTATAAAGGAAGATATCGGATTGATGTAACCTGCCTGAGCCCATTGTTTCCAAATTTAATAGTAAGGCGATATTATTAATCGAATTTCTCTTCTCGATCTTTTCATTGGATATTTATAAATATTTATTTTATCCACTTAGATTGTTCAATTTTCAAAGGATTTCTATTATGGAGTCAATTTTGGCGATGTTGTCACATTTGTCAGAAATCTAGAATCTTTGAAAGGAATAATAATTTCATCTCGTGAAGCAATAGAAAAACATTGTGATAAACTCGAGATGCTTTCCACCAAATTTATTGAGCCGCACTTTCTACAGAATTGTTTCAGTTTAAAACAATTACACATTCAGAATGCTTATCATTTCATCAAAAGAAAATCACGTTTTTTCCCAAATCTTGAAAGACTACAGATTGATGCTTTTGATTCGTTCCCAGACAGATGCTACGATGGTCCAGTATTGACTAAGCTTAAAATACTTGAACTGGCCTTAAACTCTTTTAGTGATTCAGCGATTTATGTTTTCCAGTTCATGGATTCATGTCCAAATTTACAAAGTGCACATCTTCGTTTGAACTCTCATCGTTTTTTCGTCGATGAAACATTAAAGCACAAATTTTTGCAAGATTTAGTTATAGATTTTGTAAGTATCAATTCGATTGCTTTTTCTAGTAAATATTTTCGGGATATCCAAATTTATTTGATCTACTTCAGATTATAATCAACAAGGTCAAGTTACATCATAAAAGGTTCGTCTGTTCAAAATTTATCACAAAAACTCATTGATTCTATATTTACAGGATAGAAATGACCGAATCGACTGGAATAATTTAAAAAGATTGATCATGAAATATCCGAATCTCAAACATCTTTCGTTACGGGCCACTGGGAGCATAAAAGATGAACATATCGAGCAATTGGTTCGCATTTTACCCAATTTAGTGCTACTTTTTGTTCGTGAATGTCCTGGAGTCACTCAAAGAGCTGCTGATTATGTTACAGATTATTGTGAAAGATATGGACGATCACTCAAATTTTACTTCGATGAGAATTTCAATGAAATCGAATCAGATTGGCCTCAGTTATCAACTAAAACTGAAGAAATTGGTCGATGTTTTGATTTCATGGAACATTGCTTTCTTAAAGATTTTTATCATCTTCCATATTTCTTAATTCCTATTTCCACTACATTTCATTCTTATTGTTATTTTTAATCTTAATATTATTTACATTGCGAAGAAACAACAGGTCACATAAAATCCTGATTCGAACTTTTACTTTTTTAATATCTTTGAAATTTCCCTCACTTTTATAAAGCATACAACAGTTTTTGGATTACCTTTTGTTATTATTCATAATAAAGTTGAATAACATATATTACATTTTTTTAAAACTGATAATCTATAGTTCATTATTGTACTTCATTTTACATTGGATACTTGAGGGTATAGAGTAACAGGATCCATCTTAATAACTCTAGTTGCAGCTTGATTCAGAGAATTCAATCAGCAAGTTCAAATGCATTGAAATGATTACAATGATTTCTGAAATATTTAGAAAAGCTGGTGGACTTACAATCTTTCAAACACAAAATCCGCTTTATAACAATGCAAAGAACAATGGAAATCTCATAAGGACGAGAATATGAGATTTTCATGCTTTTTCATTTCACTGACTTTTAATTTTCTTTAGTTTTTTATGTTAAATACTGAACAAAAACAGATTCATTCAAAAACAAAAGTAAATTATTAGAATTAATAATTCTGCAAAATAGGATTTAGAAATGAACAAATTTTTGTCGATCTTGTTCAAAAGTGGATTAGGGATCATTTTTCCGCTATAACTTCTCATGGCAACCAGAAAATGTGCTTATTTCGTGAAATTACTTAGCTTCGAGTGGCAGTAATAGTTGAAACTCATTTTTCGTCGATAAAAATATTTGGTGAACATGGTTGATCGAACAATTTTTCATTTTATTGACAGTTCTCTTCATTTTGGCCATTAGCATTAAAACTTTGAGTCTCATTACATCGAGAATGGTAGCCCCTACAGTAATCATTCTTTGACCAATCATTAGATTCATTATGGGCTTTAAGATAATGTGATTGAATACCGGAGAAAAATTCGGCCTAATCCAATTAATAATGAATATTCTTCAGCGTATGATAAGCTTTCAATCCAGTACAGCTGACTGGACTGGATTGAAATCAGTTATGATCGAATCAACCTTTTATTAACAAAAAATATAACTATTGATATAAAAATTTAAACGATAGAAATGAAAATTATTCAGAAGCTAAAGAGAAGATGAATCTGAAAATACCGCTGCCATTTAAGTGAACTACAAGAAAAGATAATATTAAAAGAATCTAAAGATTCTAATAAATCAAATCTAGTGATTAACCACTAACAAACCTGTTGTAAGTCTTTAAACCCTTTTCACTTCAATCACTAGTCAAGGAAGATTTTAGTTAAAAATAATTTAAAATGTTCATCAATGAACTTCCCGATGATTGTTTACTCGCCATTTTTGATTATGTGAATAACCTGGATGATTTAATGAACTGCTTCAAAGGTAAGAACGAATCTTGTTTATTTGTTGAACACAAAATCATCTATTCCCAACGAAAGTGCTGTGTCTTGAGAATTGACACTCGTCAATTTGAAATAGATCACAAAAATCACCATTTCATTACCAAGCCTGAAAAGGATACGGTTAGTGGTTCTTGAGTTTCATCTACGCAATGTTGCATTTTTGACTTTTTATAATATCTTACTACAATATCTTATGAGGAGCACATTTAGTAGTATCATTGTCAGTTTATAAGAAACCAGCAAAAATAGTTTAAATTTCGATGCTCAGTTGAGGTCGAATGCGACTTCTCACGCATCTATTAATAAGGCGCTAAGTTTTTCAATGTCCCTTTTGAAATTTGAGTCTACTTTCGATTTGACGAGAGTCTGTTTTTTGTGACACATACCTTTTGCATACCTTCAGTGATGGACTTTTCAAGTCAACCTAGTCGACGGTTTGCTGAATTGGTCAGAGAGAGAGAGAGTCTCTCGTCAGTCAAATAGCTTCGCGCTCTGAGTATTTTAAAAGTTTCAACATCTTTTGTTATCCTGTAATCATAACATTATTCACAATCATCTGATTGTTGAGGCGCAGCATTTGAATATTTTTACAGATGTCAAGTCATGTTGAAGTAATCTGAAGGCAATTGAACAAGGATTGACCAAATGAACACTAAATTTTTTGATTAAATAAAAATTTTCTTTCAGTGTGTGTTGGATGGAGCCAATTAATTGCTGTGCGAACTAAAAAAGTTAAATATATATTGGGTAAGATTGCAATTTTCAATGATTCAGTAATCAATTTCTCAACCGCACAAAATTTATATTTTCAGAGTACCCTAATTATACATTTGATTGTGTTTATTATTATGAAGGAATAAATCGGATTGATGGAACCTGTCTGAGCACATTATTTCCAAATGTAAAAGTTGGTTGATATTGTCAATTAAATACCTTTTAGTATTTCCATTGAATATTAGTTTTCTCATATCTATCTTTTCCACACAGATCGCCGAATTTTCTTATACACTCTTAAGAAAAGTAAAGTTAGAAGATATTGTTGCATTTATCAGACATCAAAAATCTTTGAAAGGATTAATCCATTCACTTTCAGAACCAATAGAAAAATATTGTAGTAAACTCGAAATGGTGTGTTTGTCTCGAAAGTCAAATATACTACCAAATGGTTCCGGTATAAAACAACTTCTCATTTGGTGGAGTACTCTAAGGGACTTCGCAAGAGACGCACATAATTTCCCGAATCTTGAAAGACTACATCTTTATATTCAAGATACTTATCCAGACAGATACTACCATGGTCCAGTATTGGAAAAGCTTAAAATAGTTGAACTTGACACCTTTTGTCCGAATGGCATCATTTTTTATGGTTTCCAGTTCATGGATTCATGTCCAAATTTACAAAGTGCGTATATTTGCACGAAGAATAGAAGCTTGTTTGTTGATGAAACAATAAAACACGAATGTTTGCAAGATTTAGCCATAGAATTTGTAAGTATTAATGCCGTTTGAAATGGAATGTAATTGTTTTTTGGAAATATGCTCGGAATATCCAACTTCATTGGATCTTTTTCAGATTATAATGAACAAGGTTATGTCCCGTGAGCATTAGATGGTCATATATCCAAAGTATATCCATATAAACTGATTGATTTTATATTTACAGAGTTACATTGGCGGAGTCGACTGGAATGATCTAAAAAGATTGTCAATGAAATATCCAAATCTCAAACACCTTGCGTTGAGGAGACTAATAAACTTAAAAGATGAACATATCGAGAAATTAGTTCACATTTTACCCAATCTGGTTATATTTGATGTTCGCGGATGTCGTGGAGTCACCCAAAGAGCTGCTAGTTATGTCCAAAATTATTTTGAACGAAATGGAAGATCAACCAAATTTTACTTCAATGGGAATCACCATGAAATCAAATCAGATTGGCCTCAGTTGTACACTAAACGACAGAAAATTTGCCGAGGCTTTGATTTCATGAAACATTGTTTTCTTAAAGATAATTTGAGCCTTCCATACTTCTTGACTCCTATTGATTATTGAAAACCACATATTTAGTAATGTACAATATGTATTTGTTAGGAATATTGTGTATTAGAGATCATCTTTAGCCTTTAATTCATTAATAGAACCATGAAAAATTAAATCAGATCAAGTGACTTACATGTAAAAATTTGGTACCATAACTGTATGCACGGTGATTGAATTTTAAACTTTGATCTCGATTTAATTTACTTCAACAACTGAACTTTGTTTTTATGCCTTACAAATTCACAAAGTTCTAACTTTTAACTCGAAAAATAGTCGAAGAGAGAGAGACTACTCAGACTGTCTCTCTCTCTTCAACTATATTAACAGTTCGCAAGGTTCCCTTGTTAGTCTAACGATTTCACCCTTGCTGTTTTTATTTTTACTTTTTGTTTTTGAAAAAGAAAGAGAAATAGAGACAGAGAAGAAACTCTCTTTTTCTAGCCTCAAGTTGCCTAGTAACGTGCCGTTTGAAGGGAACTTAAGAAAGAGATCATTGTGCAACACTTTACTCTTTGTCTTTTACCCTTTTGCTCAAAATCGCCAGATCCAAGTGAAATCTTTAGTTATTAATATTTATTTTAAAATGTTGATAAATGAACTTCCCGACGATTGTTTGCTCGCCATTTTTGACCAATTCGATAACCTGTATCATTTAATAGCCTGTTTTAAAGGTAATCATGAATCATGTTTTTGACCCATAATCATTAGTATTTGAATGATTTTTAAATGTAAAGTCATGTTGTGTTGCTCTGAAGGCAATTGAATGATGATTGAGAAAATCAACACTTTTAGTAATTCAATACTTATATTACAGTTTGTGTCAAATGGAGCCATTTAATTGTTAAACGAGCTAAAAAAGTTAAATATTTTACAGGTAAGAATTCAAATTTTCATGAAGATTTATTCACATTTATATTCATTTACTAATCGAAGAAATTTTTATTTTCAGATTATCGTGCTCGTAGACCTAATTATTCACCTGATTATGTTTATTATAGAGACAGAGATCTGATTGATGTAGCTGGTTTGAGCACATTATTTCCAAATTTAATAGTAAGTTGATATTGTTAATCAAATCTCTTTTTTAATTTTCATTGAATATTTTCTTTTTTATTTCATCCATTCAGGTTGCTGGATTCTCTGATAGATTCCAAAGTGAAGTAAAATCTGTAGATATTGCTGCATTTGTCAGAAAACATGAGCCTTTGAAAGTAATGATCACTTCATGTGTAGCAATGGAAGAATGTTGTGGTAAACTCGAAATGCTAGCCACCGATTGTTTTAAGCCAGGCGTTCTAACTAATGGTAAGTAAAAATGGAAATTATTTCAACAAGTAATTTCTCAGGATTTACAAACTGGATTAAGACCAAATTCTTACTATGTCTTTATAAGAGTATCCTAAACATAAATACAAAAAATTGCGGTATATTCTAAATCAGAAATCATCTAATTGCAGTTTGAACAAACTAATATTTTAAAAATTTGTGTCGAGGTCTATGATTACTGTGGGCAAAAACACTAGAGGGCGCCAGGGAAATTCGGCAAAAAATCCACTTAATTGTCAGCAATTAAGGTCTACTGAGGATTTTTTGAAAATTTTGATGCAAAATTTGTGCAGATGACTGTTTGTCGAAATTCAGAACACAACATTGTTACAAAATTGCATCCGTCTAAAACAATTAAGTATTCGAGATGATACTCTAGTTGATTTCAAAAAAGACGCACAATATTTGCCAAATCTTGAAAGATTACTAATTCTCATTAATGGTGATTATATAAATATTTTCTTCAGAAATGTTCACTTATAAAAATCCATCTTGCATCCTCAGGCAGTTACTTCGATGGTCTAGTATTGGAAAAGCTCAAAGTAGTTGTAATGCACTCAAATGTTATCAATCTTGGTACGACTTTTTACGGTTTCCAGTTTATGGCTTCATGTCCGAATTTACAAAGTGCCCATATAACCATTAATTCTAGTACCGTGCTTGTTGATGAAACATTGAAACACGAATGTTTGCAAGATTTAGTGATATATTGCGTAAGTATTAATTGAATTCAAAATGTGAAAAATATTTTCGGAATACACAAATTTATTGGATCTATTAAAGATTGCAATCATGAATCTTAGGTTTTGCCAGGCTGGAAAGGTCGTCTGTTTGTCCATTTAAACTAATTGATTTTATACTTATAGGTACATTATGGCCAAATCTGGGACGATCTGAAAAGAGCTCTTATGAAATATCCGAATCTCAAACATCTTGCGTTGAGGAATCTACGTCGCATAGATGATGAACATATCAAGCAATTGCTTGACATTTTACCCAATCTGGTTATATTTGATGTTCGCGGAGCTCATGGAATGGCTCTAGAAGATGCTAATTATGTCCAAAATTATTTTGAACGAAATGGAAGATCAACCAAATTTTACCACGATAGGAATCACCATGAAATCAAATCAGATTGGCCTCAGTTGTACACTAAACGACAGGAAATTTGCCGAGGCTTTGATTTCATGGAAAGTTTCTTTCTTAAATATCCCCTGAAACGTTTTGATGTCTAGTAATCATTGAAATCACATACGCATGAATAATATCTATTGTCTAATCTAAAGAGTTGTCTCTGTGATTAAAGAAACGGAACTTTCATATCAAATTAAGAAGCGGTAGATAACTTTTTTGATTATAGAGGCTTCAGAATGAATAGAATGGCAAATTGTGAAATGTGAATAAATTGTACTTCGCCATGATTTCGAACGATCTTTCTTAAAATTTTAGATGCTGGTAAAATAATGCTAATTTTCGTGTTTCTAATTTCGCTCACTTTTAATTTTCTTGCATTTTTTTATGTTGATTACTGAACAAAAGCAGTGAGAAAAAAATTCATTATAATTAATAATTCTTCAAAATATGATTTAGAAATTAACAAATTTTTGTTCTTGTTTAATAGTGGACTAGGAAACACAGGACAATTTTTCTGATGATAATCAACGTTGAGTGAGATGTGTGATGAATATGAGGGTTGTAATGGTGATTCTGTAAATGAAGTCTATTTGATGAAGGAGATTTATTTGTGTCACATGAGAAAAGGGCTTTCGCTTTCTGACGAAGTGCACTGTTAAGGTCTTTATACAGTATTATCTTTATACTTTATAAGTATTTGTGAGAATGTGAATGAGGTGATTGATGAAATTAAGAGACAGTTTTCCGTACATCCCTTTGAACAGTCTTTACTCAATCCGAAATGGATCTTCTCAATGTGACAAAATTTGCTATTTTTGCATTTATTATATCATTTAGACGATTCATTAAAAATTATGTTATTTTCAGTCGATTGACTGCATGTTACTCAGTGAGAAGACGTTTACAAAAGGTCATGATTACATGAGCAATTTATAAATATAAAAATAATAGCTATTGATATAAGAATCAAATTAAAGTTTGAGATTAAAATGAAATTAACGTAACACTGCTGACATCTATGTAGAGAAGAATAAAATTAGCATCAATGATCTCTAATGCTTCAGTTTACTCGTGCTTCACCACTGACAAATTACTGTAAAATAATTCTTTTTCATTTTCTTACCAAATCCCTCGACTCAAGTGAAAACTATTATAGTTTAATTTATTTTTACAATGTTGATCAACGAACTTCCTAATGATTGTTTGCTCATCATTTTTGATCAGATGAATTACCTGGGTGATTTAATAAACTGCTCTAAAGGTAATTATGTTTCTTTGTATAATGAAAATCTTTTATTTCCATTGAAAGTGGTGTGTCACGAAAAACTGGCTCTCGTCAAAGGTAAATATGCCTTAATTTCATCTAATTTACTACCAGTTTGAAAAAGATTCGTTCAGTGGTTATTCAATTAAATCAACCCGATTGTGGATTAGGAGTAAATTTGCAAGTATCAGAGCCTGGTTGTAATGAACCATCAAAAATTATTTCAACTTTGAATCGCAGCTGTGAACGCAACTAAATTCCTACTCAACTTTTGATTGGACAAAATATTGTTTTTCAATGCCTTTTTTCGTAAATTAAGTTTATTCTCGATTTGACGAGAGTCAATACTACGTGACACAGAAATTTTTCATGCCAGCGCAGTCGATGATTTGCTGTATTGAGTCAATACTATTGACGAGAGTGAAGTCTTGCATAAGTCAACTAGTTTCGCGCTCTGAGTATCAAATGTTTTATCCATATGACTATTGAGGCGCAGTATTTAAATATTTTTACAGATTTGTGTGATGTGATGTTTGTAATGTATAAAGGCAATTGTATAATGACAGAGCAACACTGAATTTAATTCAATTCATTAAATTTCATTTCAGTGTGTATTAAATGGAACCATTTAGTTGTTAAACGGACTAAAAAAGTTAAATATTTTATGGGTAAGATTCAAATTTTCATTAATGCTTATTCAAGTCATGATCAATTTATTAATCTTACAAATTTATATTTACAGAGGATCCTGACTATTCATCTGACTATGTCTATTATCGAGGAAGAGGTCCGTTTGATGTAACCTGTTTGAGCACATTATTTCCAAATTTAAAAGTTGGTTGATATTAATCGAACCTCTTTTTGCATTTGCATTGATTTTTTACTTATCTTTTCTACTTAGATTGCTGAATTTTCTCATAAAATGGAAAGAAAAGTGGAATTTGAAGATATTGTTGCATTCGTCAAAAACCATGAATCTTTGAAAGGATTATTACTAGGATATTTTTTTACTAGACCAATAGAAGAACACTGTGATAAACTCGAAATGCTATCCGTCGATACTTTAGATCCAAGCATTATACAAAATGGTTCGAGTATAAAACAATTGTACATTCTGATTTGTACTCTAGATGATTTCAAAAGAGATGCTCATCATTTCCCAAACCTTGAAAGACTACATATTGTTAGTAATGAAGGTGATTATATAAATATTTTGATCAGAAATGTTTGCTAATGAAAATCTATTGTTCAGCCCCATACAGTTACTACGATGGTCCAGTATTGGAAAAGCTTAAAATTGTTGAGCTGGGCTTTACATTTACTTATGATACAGACATTTGCTATGGTTTCCATTTCATGGATTCATGTCCGAATTTACAAAGTGCCCACATTTTCTTGGATTCTCATCGATTTTTTGTCGATGAAACAATCAAACACAAATGTTTACAAGATTTAGTTATAGATTTTGTGAGTATTGATTCAATTTGAGATCGCTTTTTTGTGAATATAAAGTTTTATTCAGATATATTTTAGATTAAAATAATCAAAGTCAACAATGAAGTGTCATCTGTTCAAAATTTATCAAGATAAACTAATTGATTTTATATTTACAGGGCGGTCCTTCTCGAATCAACTGGAATGATTTAAAAAGATTGCTTATGAAGTACCCGAATCTCAAACATCTTGGGTTGAGGGGCGCACGTAACATAAAAGATGAACACATAAAGCAATTGGTTCACATTTTACCCAATTTAGTGTTGTTCCAGGTTACTGTATGTGAGGAAATCACTCAAAGTGCTGCTGGTTATATTAAAGATTATTGTGAAAAATATGGAAGATCAATCAAATTTTACTTCGATGAGAATTTCAGTGAAATCGAGTCAGATTGGCCTCAGTTATCCACTAAACAAGAAAAAATTAGTCGAGGCTTTGATTTCATGAAACACTGCTTTCTTAAATTTATTCATCGCGTTCCAAATTTCTTGATTCCTATTGATTATTGAAAATCACATACTTAACACATGCAATAATATATTTTTGACCTTGCAAGCCCACTCAAAGCTTGAAAATCTCCTTTCTTTAATCAATTAAAAAATTATAATATATTTTCTGGTGGACTTGAAAAGTTAAATCAGACAAATAACTTTCATTAAAAAATCTGTTTTCGATCGAAGTTTCAACTTTAACCCAACTTTTCTCATGAAAATGAATCCAACAAATTATCTCAATCTAATGCTGACATCTATGGGAACTACAGGGGAACAATAATAAATGATACATTCTGATGATCAATCAGATCCAGTGATTCAGCATTGAATTTTTCACTCAATCACCAGACTCAAGTGAAAACAGAAATTTACCTAATTTATTTAAAATGTTGATCAATGAACTTCCCGATGATTGTTTGCTCTCCATATTTGATTATATGAATGACCTGGGTGATTTAATAAACTGCTATAAAGGTAATTACTAATCATTTTTACATTATAAAAATCGTCTATTCCCATTGCAAGGGTTTGTCAAGAAAAATTGATAATCGTCACATGAAAACATCTGTATCTATAATTACATCAGTAGTAAAGGTGTTTGAAAGTGTGTGTCGAGGGGTTCTTAAAATGTACCCATTTGTACAAATAGATTTCTCTGGTCGAAATTTACAAAATTGTAACTTAGATCCGCTTTTGTACAGTTAAGAACCAGTTTTTTTCACAAAACTCTTTACTCAAAAGACAGTTTTACATAAAATCCTGGTTCAACAATGAGCTAACAACCTAAATAACAAAAAAGTTTTTTCCTTCACTCAATGTTATTTTTCCTCAACGTCTATTTTCATGAACCTCTCAGATCTAATAATTTATTATAAAAGTTTCAATTGAATGAAAAATCTTTAATTTGGACGTTGAAGTTAGTTGATGTAGTAAATCAGTCAGTCGATGAAATTTCGTCTAAGTCGAAGTCAATATGTTCATCGACTATTGACTACGTTGACTCAATATCATGTGATCAAAATGATAAAATGAATCAACTCACAACTAATAGTCAGTCAGTGACTGACTCTCAGTCGCTATAAATTCATTAGTCAGTCAGTCCATGCAAGTATCGATCAACTTCGGTGTCTACATTTGTTATATGTTGATCATTGCATCAATCATTCATCTGAATGTTGAGGCGCAGTATTTAAATATTTTTTACATGTTTTGCCATGTTTTTTGGTTCTGAAGGCAATTGAATAATGATTGAGCAAAGGAACACTAAATTTAGTAATTCAATAATCATTTAATTTCAGTGTGTATTAAATGGAGCCATTTAGTTGCTGAGCGAACTAAAAAAGTGAAATATTTTATGGGTAAGATTAAAGTTTCACTAATGCTTATTCTCATTTTGATCAATTAGTTAATTGCACAAATTTATGTTTACAGAGTATCGTTATGATCATCGACTTGAACATGGCCGTGATGTTCCTGATTATTCATTTGATTGTGTTTATTATGAAGACGAAGATCCGATTGATGTAACCTGTCTCAGCACATTATTTACAAATTTAATAGTTGGTCGATATTATTAATCTTATTATTCTGCTTGAATGTTTCATTGAATATAAATATATCAAATTATTAGTTTTCTTATTTATCTTATCCACTTAGATTGCTGAATTGTCGTGGGGACTCACAAGGAAAGGGGAATTCGAAGATATTGTTACATTTGTGAGCAATCAAAAATCTTTGAAAGGATTAATCAATACATCTGGTGAATCAATAGAAAAATATTGTGATGAACTCGAAATGCTATCCTGCAATTCCTATGAGCTAATCGCTATACGAAATGGTTCCAGTATAAAACAATTGTACTTTGGGGTTGATTCTATTGATGCATTCAAACCTGATTTATCTTATTTCCCGAATCTTGAAAGACTACATATTGATATTAAGGGTAATTATATAAATATTTTAGTGAGAAATGTTTGCTTAACAAAATTTATCGTTTAGCGCCAGACAAGCACTACGATGGTCCAGTATTGGAAAAGCTTAAAATACTTGAATCGCAATTTTTTTGTCTTCCTAATACGAGCATTTGTTATGTTTTTCAGTTCATGGATTTGTGTCCAAATTTACAAAGTGCACATATTTTCATGAATACTTTTGGCCTGTTTGTTGATGAGACATTGAAACACGAATGTTTACAAGATTTAGTTGTACATATTGTAAGTAATAAGCCCACTTCGGAATATCCACTCAATTCGATCTATTTCATATTAAAATCAACAAAATTAGGTTATGACATGGAAGTGTTATCTGTTCAAATTACTGCACGTAATCTAATTTATTTTTTATTAACAGTTTGGTGATGAAGGATTCAACTGGAATAATTTAAAAAGATTGTTTATGAAATACCCGAATCTGAAACATCTTTCGTTGAGTTCCAATTGGAATATAACAGATGAATATATCGAGCAATTGGTCCACATTTTACCCAATTTAGTGTTACTCAATTTTAGTGGGTGTTTGTGGGTCACTCAAAGAGCTGCTGATTATGTGCAAGATTATTGTAAGAGACATGGACGATCAATCAAATTTTACTTCAAAGGAAATGTTCATGAAATGGAATCAGATTGGCCTCAGTTATCAACTAAACACGAAAGAATCAGTCGAGGCTTTAATTTCATGAAACATTGTTTTTTTAAAGAATTTTATCGACTTCCACATTTCTTGATTCCTATTCATTACGAGTGAAACCCCAATCAAGCTTCAACTTTGGCCTCGATGCTGAAATCTGTATTTAAACTAAAGGCTTTTGCTTTCCTACGAAGCGTACTGTTAAGGTCTTTATATTTGTGGTAAGGTGAATGAGGTAGACTGGCAAATTTCATGGTATAGCTTGTCAATGATGAATACGACTTGATATAAAAAATAAAGAGTTGTTGTGATATGATTGATCGATCGAGAGTAAAATTTTATTTTCAATGTATCGATCATATTGACTCATCTTCTGGTCGATATCAGAAGTTTGCTTTGGCTAAGATTGTCTTTTAAAGTGTTTTTTGTGTAAAAAATATAAAAAAACGTGTGAGTATCGATAATATTACTCGAGAATGTAATATTGTTGCAAAATTACTTTACTCTTGTCTTTTACGCTCTTCTTCGCATTTACCAGACTCAAGTGAAAACTGTATTTTTACCTATTTTGTTTTAAATGAACTTCTCGATGATTGTTTGCTCGCCATTTTTGATAAAATAAATAACCTGGATGATTTAATAAACTGCTATAAAGGTAATTATGAATCAATTTGCAATGAAAATCATTTATTTCCAATGAAAGTGGTGTTTCACGAAAAATTGACCCTCGTCACGGTTACGTTCAGTGGCTCATGAGTTAGATGGGTGGAATCGCCAATTTTCTGGATTGACCAGAGAAAGTCTTGCATGAGTAAATATCTTTGAATTCTGAGTATTAACAAAAATTATGAAAGTTTCATCTGAATGAAACACCTTACTGTATCTTATGATCATTAGTCATGTAGTTGAATATTTTTACAAATGTTATGTTGAGTTGTTTCTGAATAAAACTGAATAATGATTGAGCAAAGGAACACTTTTGGTAATTCAATAAAAAATTTTACAGTTTGTGTTAAATGGTGCCATTTAATTGCTGTGCGAACTAAAAAAGTTAAATATTTCATGGGTAAGATTTCAATTCTCATTGTAATCAATTTCTAATCATTTAAAAATTATATTTTCAGCTGAACCTGCTAAGACTGAGTTCTCAACTGATTATGTTTATTATGAAGGAAGATGTCGGATCGATGTAACCTGCCTGAGCCTATTGTTTCCAAATTTAATCGCAAGTTGATACAATATGGTATTATTAATCGAACTTCTCTTCTCGATGTTCTCGATCTTTTCATTGGATACTTATAAATATTTATTTTACCCGCTTAGATTGTTCAATTTTCAAAGGATTTCTATTTTGGAGTAAATTTTGGCGATGTTGTCACATTTGTCAGAAATCTAGAATCTTTGAAAGCAATAATAACTTCATCTCGTGAAGAAATAGAAAAATATTGTGATAAATTCGAGATGCTTTCCACCAAATTTATTGAGCCGCACTTTCTACAGAATTGTTTAAGTTTAAAACAATTACACATTCAGAATGCTTACCATTTTTTCAAAAGAAAATCACGTTTTTTCCCAAATCTTGAAAGACTACACATTGATGCTATTGATTCATTCCCAGACAGATACTACGATGGTCCAGTATTGACTAAGCTTAAAATACTTGAACTGGCCTTATACTCTAATAGTGATTCAGTGATTTATGTTTTCCAGTTCATGGATTCATGTCCAAATTTACAAAGTGCACATCTTCGTTTGAACTCTCATCGTTTTTTCGTCGATGAAACATTAAAACACAAATTTTTGCAAGATTTAGTTATAGATTTTGTAAGTATCAATTCGATTGCCTTTTCTAGTAAATATTTTCGGGATATCAAAATTTATTTGATCTACTTCAGATTATAATCAACAAGGTTAACTTACATCATAAAAGGTTCGTCTGTTCAAGATTTATCACAAAAACTCATTGATTCTATAATTACAGCATAGAAATAACCAAATCGACTGGAATAATTTAAAAAGATTGATCATGAAATATCCGAATCTCAAACATCTTTCGTTACGGTCCACTGGGAGCATAAAGATGAACATATCGAGCAATTGGTTCGTATTTTACCCAATTTAGTGCTACTTGATATTTTTTTATGTCCTGGAGTCACTCAAAAAGCTGCTGATTATGTTACCGATTATTGTAAAAGGTATGGAAGATCACTCAAATTTTACTTCGATGATAATTTCAATGAAATCAAATCAGATTGGCCTCAGTTATCAACTAAAACTGAAAAAATGGGTCGATGTTTTGATTTCATGGAACATTGCTTTCTTAAAGATTTTTATCATCTTCCATATTTCTTGATTCCTATTTCCGCTACCTTTCATTCTTATTGTTATTTTTAATCTTAATATTATTTACTTTGCGAAGAAACAACAATTCACATAAAATCCTGATCGAACTCTTACTTTTTTAAAATCGTTGAAATTTCCCTCAATTTCCCTTTAGAAAAGCTGGTGGACTTACAATCTTTCAAACACAAATCCGCTTTATAACAATGCAAAGAACAATGGAAATCTCAGCAGGACGAGAATACGAGATTTTCATGCTTGTTCATTTCACTGACTTAATTTTCTTTAGTTTTTTATGTTGATTACTGAACAAAAACAGATTCATTCAGAAACAAAAGTAAATTATTAGAATTAATAATTCTGCAAAATAGGATTTAGAAATGAACAAATTTTTTGTCGATCTTGTTCAAAAGTGGATAAGGAAATCATTTTTTCGCTATAACTTCTCATGGTCGACCAGAAAATGTGCTGATTTCGAGTGGCAGTAATAGTTGAAACTCATTTTTAGTCGATAAAAATATTTGCTGAACATGGTTGATCGAACAATTTTTCATTTTATTGACAGTTCTCTTCATTTTGGCCATTGGCATTAAAACTTTGAGCCTCATTACATCGAGAATCGTAACCACTACAGTAATGATTCTTTGACCAATCATTAGATTTATAATAAGCTTTAAGATAATGTGATTGAATACCGGAGAAAAATGGCCTAATTCAATTAATAATGAATATTCTTCAGCGTATGATAAACTTAGTGTTTGAGTACAGCTGACCGGACTGGATTGAAATCAGTTATGATCGAATCAACCTTTTATTAATAAAAATAAAAACTATTGATGAAAAAATGCAAAAGATAGAAATGAAAATTATTCAGAATCTAAAGAGAAAATGAATCTGAAAATACAACTGCCATCTATGTGAACTACAAGAAAAGATAATATTAAAAGAATCTAAAGATTCTAATAAATCAAATCTAGTGATTAACCACTAACAAACCTGTTGTAAGTCTTTAAACCCTTTTCACTTCAATCACTAGTCAAGAAAAATTTCAGTTAAAAATAATTTAAAATGTTGATCAACGAACTTCCCGATGATTGTTTACTCGCCATTTTTGATTGTGTTAATAACCTGGACGATTTAATGAACTGCTTCAAAGGTAAGAACGAATCTTGTTTATTTGTTGAACACAAAATCATCTATTCCCAACGAAAGTGCTGTGTCTTGAGAATTGACAGTCGTCAATTTGAAATAGATCACAAAAATCACCATTTCATTACCAAGCCTGAAAAGGATACGGTTAGTGGTTCTTGAGTTTCATCTACGCAATGTTGCATTTTTTACTTTTTATAATATCTTACTACAATATCTTATGAGGAGCACATTTAGTAGTATGATTGTCAGTTTATAAGAAACCAGCAAAAATAGTTTAAACTTCGATGCTCAGTTGTGGCCGAATGCGGCTTCTCATGCATCTATTAATAAGGCGCTAATTTTTTCATGTCCCTTTGAAATTTGAGTCTACTTTCGATTTGACGAGAGTCTGTTTTTTGTGACACATACCTTTTGCATACCTTCAGTGATGGACTTTTCAAGTCAACCTAGTCGACGGTTTGCTGAATTGGTCAGAGAGGGTCTCTCGTCAGTCAAATAGCTTCGCGCTCTGAGTATTTTAAAAGTTTCAACATCTTTTGTTATTCTGTAATCATAACATTACTCACAATCATCTGATTGTTGAGGCGCAGCATTTGAATATTTTTACAGATGTCAAGTCATGTTGAAGTAATCTGAAGGCAATTGAACAAGGATTGACCAAATGAACACTAAATATTTTGATTAAATAAAAATTTTCTTTCAGTGTGTGTTGGATGGAGCCAATTAATTGCTAAGCGAACTAAAAAAGTTAAATATATATTGGGTAAGATTTCAATTTTCAATGATTCAGTAATCAATTTCTCAACCGCACAAAATTTATATTTTCAGAGTACCCTAATTATAAATACGATTGTGTTTATTATTATGAAGGAATAAAACGGATTGATGGAACCTGTCTGAGCACATTATTTCCAAATGTAAAAGTTGGTTGATATTGTTAATTAAATACCTTTTAGTATTTTCATTGAATATTAGTTTTCTCATATCTATCTTTTCCACACAGATTGCCCAATTTTCTTATACACTCTTAAGAAAAGTAAAGTTAGAAGATATTGTTGCATTTATCAGACATCAAAAATCTTTGAAAGGATTGATCCATTCACTTTCAGAACCAATAGAAAAATATTGTAGTAAACTCGAAATGGTGTGTTTGTCTCGAAAGTCAAATATACTACCAAATGGTTCCGGTATAAAACAACTTCTCATTTGGTGGAGTACTCTAAGGGACTTCGCAAGAGACGCACATAATTTCCCGAATCTTGAAAGACTACATCTACATATTCAAGATACTTATCCAGACAGATACTACCATGGTCCAGTATTGGAAAAGCTTAAAATAGTTGAACTTGACACCTTTTGTCCGTATGACATCATTTTTTATGGTTTCCAGTTCATGGATTCATGTCCAAATTTACAAAGTGCGTATATTTTCACGACGAATAGATGCTTGTTTGTTGATGAAACAATAAAACACGAATGTTTGCAAGATTTAGCCATAGAATTTGTAAGTATTAATGCCGTTTGAAATGGAATGTAATTGTTTTTTGGAAATATTCTCGGAATATCCAACTTCATTGGATCTTTTCCAGATTATAATCAACAAGGTTATGTCCCGTCATCATTAGATGGTCATCTGTCCAAAGTTTATCCATATAAAGTAATTGATTTTTATTTACAGAATTACAATGGTGGAATTGACTGGAATGATCTAAAAAGATTGTCAATGAAATATCCAAATCTCAAACACCTTGCGTTGAGGAAACTAAATGACTTAAAAGATGAACATATCGAGCAATTGGTTCATATTTTACCCAATTTAGTGCTACTTGATGTTCGTGGATGTCGTGGAGTCACTCAAAAAGCTGCTGATTATGTTCAAGATCATTGTAAAAGATATGGATGTTCAATCAAGTTTTACTTCAATTGGGATCAAATCAATGAAATCAAATCAGATTGGCCTCAACTGTACACTAAAGGACAGAGAATTTGCCGAGGCTTTGATTTCATGAAACATTGTTTTCTTAAAGATTTTTTGGACCTTCCATATTTAATGATCCCTATTGATTATTGAAAACCACATATTTAGTAATATACAATATGTATTTGTTAGGAATACTGTGTATTAGAGATCATCTTTAGCCTTTAATTGATTAATAGAACCATGAAAAGTTAAATCAGATCAAGTGGCTTACATGTAAAATTTGGTACCATAACTGTATGCACGGTGATTGAATTTCAAACTTTGACCTTGATTGAATTTAATTCAACAAATGAACTTTGTTTTTATGCCTTACAAATTCACAAAGTTCTAACTCTTAACCCGAAAAATAGTTGAAGAGAGAGAGAGACTAATCAGTAGTACTGACAAGTAGTTCAATGAACTTCCCGACGATTGTTTGCTCGCCATTTTTGACCAATTCAATAACCTGTATCATTTAATAGCCTGTTTTAAAGGTAATCATGAATCATGTTTTTGACCCATAATCATTAGTATTTGAATGATTTTTAAATGTAAAGTCTTGCTGTGTTGCTCTGAAGGCAATTGAATGATGATTGAGAAAATCAACATTTTAGTAATTCAATACTTTTATTTCAGTTTGTGTTGAATGGAGCCATTTAATTGTTAAACGAGCTAATGAAGGGTAGATTTCTGCCTTAGTAAATTCATTCAATTCATTTCCATTTTCATCTCAATCTCTTGAATCATTCCCTTTTTATTTCATTTAATTCATCTTAATTCAGTTAATCATTCATTGTTTAAACAATATATTTATTACAGTTCTTGAAAACTATGTTAACCATGAAAATAATGCCCTTCTCAGATGTCCAAATCCTAAGTAAATCCCTTCCTAAGTCGCTCTAAAAACTTGTAATTTTAACCACAATTCAGGTTAAGAATTGACCAAAACTTAAGGTTGAAAATTAAGTGCCATTAAGAAAGACTGGTAAAAATCTCTTTCTTTTTCAGCTAATTTTTCAACTTTTGTTTCACCTTCATCTAATCCTAAAAGCACTAATAAAGCTACAGCTATCTCTCGTGAGATATATGTCTTAAGACATGTAAGTAAGAGTTGAAGGCTACAAGCTTGATAGTGTTAATTGAGATAAGAGGTAAAAAACTGGTCACTGGTAAAGAACCAAAACCAGACATCATTGCGACAGAGAAACTAATTTACTTTCTTCATTCCCTCCAAAAAATTGTTCTTTTGTTTTACCATTGGTTATAAAAACCAAAATTATTCATTCTTTTCACTTACTTACAATATTCCTTACCGTAAGTCACACTCTTTAATTACTCAAATAATATCCTTTTCAAAGTAATTCTGTTCATTGTATTTCTTAAGAAATATTCATCATTTCAAACAACTCAAGTTATTCTTAAATTCAGTTCCAATTTAATTCAATAAAAGTCTTTAAAAGATACCTCAAAGTATTTCATTTATGAATTGTGCCTTTCATCTCTTATGAGATATCCTGAAACGCAGATAAGTTTAAGGTGTAGATCTTTAGTGATCCTAGATGCGACCTTAGAAACTTGTAGTGAAAGCAAGTTCGCAGTCTTCTCATCAGATTACTTCCGTAACAAACCTTTCACTTGGCGACCACGGCAGGATCGCTAAGTTCTGTGCCTACGATTTGTTTGTGTTTCCAAGACTCTGTTTCAATTTGACCTTCCTGAAGGTTACACTTGTGTTATCTTCAAACTCTAGAATATCGGACTCGCCGTGCCCTGTATGTGCCTGATTCAGTTCTTAAGAACTATTCCTTCAAATTTAATTCAAATTCAATTCAACGATTTTCCATAATCTCTTCATAATCAGGATCACAATAGTTATTTCCATATAACTCTTTCAAGGTAAAACTGTCTCAAGTCTCTTTCCAGTTATTCCTTTAAGAATATCCTTACACAATTCCGAACTCTGTTCAACTAATTCAATTCCTCAAAGAATCTTTGAATTACCTTCAACTTTAAACTCATTCTTCAAGAATATTTCAACTTTAATTTCAACTGAACAATAACTTTCCAATTCTGAACTCAATTAAAATTCAATTCAACTTTAACTATTCAACTTTAACCAGAACAATTAAACTCAAGTTCCTTCAAATTTCAACTTTCAACAATTTAACTTTCGCATTCAACTTTACCATCACTCAAGTGATATTACGATTTACTTTCCTTGCATCTTTCACAATTCAACTTATTCACTATGGCAGTTCAGAGAAGAAGAAGATTCAATGTTGCAGCCGATGAACCAATCGTCTATGAAATGAATCTTGAAACTATGACTCAAACTCTACAAGGTTGGAGTGTTCTCGTCCCTATTCCATGTCTGGCAAAACGAAGATTCTTCGAGTGCATAAAAACGCACTTATTATCTGTTGGTGAACAATTAACTGATGATGACATCGAATGTCTTCCCACTTCTACTGTTACTCAATTTGCCGTTCCAGATTGGATGACTCAATGCAGACATAATGGACTCACAGAAGACGAAATAAAGACCATACTAAGATCATTAGGTCGAGATCGTGAGGCTATGTTACGCATAACTTATGCGGATATTTGTTCAATCCCTATCCCTCTTGAATCTCAGAGAAAACTCTTAGAGATCTTGAACACTTTAGGTGCTCATATCAATCCCATAGCCCAACAAAACAATCAACCTCCTCCATTATTCCATCCTTCACCTTCCTCTACAGCTAGTGAACCCCAAGTAAATCCTCAATTCCTTCTGAATGCTCTTTCAAATCTGAAACCAGATCCTCATGTTACTGAATTTAAAAAAGGAGAAGATGCTATTGATTTCATTACAAATACAGAACAACGACTCGCTCAAGAGAACGTTGATGATGCTACTCGATTGAGATGTTTTAAAAAAGGTTTAGCCCATGAACTTTTAGCTGTTTCTAAAACTTTAGATCCAACTATCAGTACTTATAAAGAGTATTTAGCTGCGTTAGTCAATGCTGTTAAAACTCCTGCAATGCAGTATTCTGCACAGTTTCAATTAAGACAGCTCAAATATAATCCAACTGATCATCCTAATACGTTTTTGATGAAATTACGCACTTCCCTTACAAAAGCCGTAGGAACTTATACTGAAGATATATTCAAACATGAACTTCTCAATCACCTTCCTTATTATATCCTTTCTGAAGTTAATACCTTAGGCATCAATGATGACCTTCCTAAAATTACTAATTTACTCATTCGTAAACATTTCGAGGCAGAACAAAGTAAAACTTATCATAAAAACAAATCCAATTCCTCTCAACCTCCTCGAACTTCCTCTATTCATAACTTATTACGAAAACCTGATAACCGAAATCAAACCAATCGTACTCAACCTTACCGTTCAAATCAACCCTCTCATTCAAATTCAAACCCAATTACTTGTAACTATTGCAAAAAGCCAGGTCATACCCTCCAACAATGTCGAACTAGACCCCAAAATAATCCAAATTATCGTTCAAACAATTCAAATAATCCTAATAATTCCAATGTAAGAGCAATTACTGCACCCCCAAGTGCAACTTCCCCTGCAAACACCACTCCATCTTCTTCAAATTTAGCCATCACTCTTCCTCCTGAACCTCAAGCTGATGCTTTGAGAAACCCAGGACTTCTTTGGACACTTTCATCAACCCCTGCTATACCGCTTATAACTAAATTAGGCGAATTAGATCTTTGCCATATGCCACAAGCCATATTCAAGCTTTGTAAGCCAACTCGAGAATTGGTCCGAGAAGGTCGAGTATTGCTTGATACTGGTTCTACGCTATCCGCTCTTGACGCTAATCTTGCTGATGAACTTGGCGCTCATATAATCCCTTATGCTAGAGCATTAAAAGGAATCGCTGCAAAACAAGTCGTTCCATCTAAAGGTTTTGCCTACGCTATTGTCAAGCATCCAGCTATGAAAGAATCAAGAGTATTCCGAATTCATATTGTCCAAGACTTTGAACCCGTTTGCCTGATTGGAAATGCTTTTATTCATTTGTATTATTTCACTTTAAAGTCTAATGGCGAATATTATGATACTACTTGTTATGAATCTCCAAATTCACAACCTCTCAATCCTAACTTCTACTTCCGATTTTGCACCCCTGATGAAACTAAACAAATTTTCAACACTACAACCCTTCCTGATAATAATACTGAAAATAATTATATTATCGACACCAAGCCAAAGCAAACTCAACCCATTCATGTCCCTGTCGATATTGAGGACGCTTCTGCATTAATGGCTAAATGCGAATTCATTACTCCAGAAGAGTTAAAAGAAATTAAAATTCAGCCTTTTAGAGAAAAAATAGCAGCTAGAATCAATCCAGATTTACCTCAACCATTGCAAGAGCAATTAACTGATTTAATTGATTCATTTCAAACGAGTTTCTCCCAATCAAAAAATGATTTAGGACTCGTTCCAGCTTCAGTTTGTCCAGTTAAAATTGATCTTGATACCCAAGAAATTCCTGATCAGAAACCCTACAATTGCGCACTTCATCGAAGACTCGAATTCAAGAAAATAATTAACGAAATGTTAGCCAATGACATCATTGAGCATAGTACTGCTCCTGGTGGATCCCCTTCCCTCCTAGTCCCTAAACCTGACGGAAGTTTTCGTATGGTTATCGACTACAGAAAATTAAATAGAATCACAAAAGTCCCTCGCTATCCCATGCCTAGAATCGACGACTGTCTAGAAGTCGTTAGAGGTGGTAAATATTTCAATATATTTGATTTGGCTCAAGGTTACCATCAAATTGAGCTTCCTCCTGGTGAAAGAGAAAAGACCGTATTTGTTACTCCGGATGGTAAATACCATTACAAGCGTATGCCAATGGGTTTGGCAAGTGCACCCTTTATCTTTCAAAGATTGATGAATAAAGTTCTGGATGGACTAATTTATCAAAAATGCGTTGGATATTTCGACGATGTCCCTGTCGTTGGAAAAGATTTTCCTGATTTAATGGTTAACACTAAACTTGTTCTCAATCGATTACAAGAATACAATTTAAAAGTTAAACTTGAAAAGTGCCACTTTGGTTTCGAAGAAATCCTTCTCTTAGGACATCTTGTTTCCGGACAAGGTATAAGACCTGACCCTAAGAAAGTCGAAGCTTTGAAAAACCTTCCTTATCCTCGTAATGTACGAGAGCTTCAAAGCATTCTTGGTTGCTACAACTATTTCTCCCGCTATATTCCTAATTTCTCAACTTTAGCTGCACCTCTCTATCGTCTTATTTCAAAAGAAAAAAGATTCCGTATTCTTCCTGAAGACAAAAAAGTCCTTGATACCCTAAAAGATTCCCTCGTTTCAACAACTATGTTAGTTCATTTCGATCCCAATTTAAGAAGAAAACTTTCCGCTGATGCCTCTGATCATGCTGTTGGTGGCATCTTACTCCAAGAAGACCCTAATTCACCCTCTTATGATTCCGAAACTCCTATTGAAGAAGTCAAAGATTGGCTTCCCCTTTCCTTCTATTCTCAAAAACTTCAAAAATATCAAAAACATTACTCTTTCTCTGAAAAAGAGCTTCTAGCTATCTTTGTTGGCGTAAACAAGTTTACCCATTTCCTCGAAGGAGAGCTATTTCTCATCGAAACCGACCATCACGCTTTATGCCAGTTAACTAAAACTAATTTCAAGAATTCCAGACTCCAGCGTTGGTCAATTATGTTATCTACTTTCAATTTCAAAGTTGTTTACCGAAAAGGTTCAACTCATCCTCCTGATTGTTTCTCCCGTTACCAAAATTCATGGTCTCATCGAAAGACTATTGATCCCGAGGAAGAATTCCTCGACAGAATCTATTTAATTGACTATATTGCTGATCCCTTTGAAAATCGTTTATACGATATTGGTTTAAATGAATTATGCTCTGATCAACTTCCTCACTTCAATTATTTAAATGGTATTCCTGCTATTGCTTATTCAATCTCATCTGAAACCTCTCACATCAAACCCTCTGATAATCCAACTTCATCTGAAATCTCTAAATGGAAAGAAAAAGTCCGAACTACTCAAGCCAACAACCCTGATATCCAAAAAGTTATTGAACTTTATCGCTCAAACGATCCAGTAGCGCTTAAACGCTATATGATTAGAGATGGCTTGCTTTACAGGAAAGACATCAATACACCTTTTGGTTCCAGACTAGTTATCGACTCTCAACTCCTTAAAGATATCTTTGCCTATGAGCATGAGAGCCCCTTAGGTGGACATTTTGGCCCGGAAAAGACTTATTTGCAAATCTCAAGAAGATTCTGGTGTCAATATTTACAAGATCAAGTGAAACAACTTTGTGACAATTGCATAGTTTGTCAAATCGCAAAACCAACTAACATCATCTACGTAGACCCCTCAACTAAACCTATTCCCAAAGAGATCTTTGAAAGATTTGAATTGGATGTTCAAGGTCCTATCGTAGTAAATCAGGTTAAAAAGTATATAATTGTATTAGTAGACATTCTTTCGAGATATGTTTTTGCAAAATTGACTAACAATCAAACTGCATCTACAGTTATATCATTGTTAAACTCACTCTTTCAGACTTACGGATTTCCAAAGGTAATCCAAACTGATCAAGGAACTAACTTCACAAGTGAAGCAGTTCATGAGTTCCTCAAGGAACATGGAGTTAAACATGAAAAATCAAATCCTTATCATCCTCAGTCTCAAGGTATCGTTGAACGATGTAATCGGACAATTGCCGAAAGACTTAGATCATATGTGATTGCAAATTCAACTAAAAACCTGAAAAATACCCTCGAAGCCTCAGTCTTTGCGATAAACACTTCTGTCCATAAAATAACTAGATTTTCCCCTTATTTCCTCGTATTTGGACGACACCCTAGAAAGCCTTTAGATAATCTTTTAGAGTTTCCTGATGAGAATTATTTTAATGTTGCTCAAGCAAGAAAATTAGCTTACGCTAGATTACATTCCCAACAACTCTATCAAATTAATAGAACCAAGTCTCTTCATAAATCTTCACCATATCGCTTAGGCGATTTTGTCTTTGTTAAAAATGAATCTATTGATCCAAAATTAGCAAAGAAATTAAGAGAAAAATATCATGGTCCTTATCTTGTTTGTGGAGTTCAAAAAGGTTCTGTTCTTTTACTTGAAACTACAGATTTAGGATTATTCAGTACCAATGTTTCCAATACAAAACTTTACAGAGGAGAGTTAGATGAAAGAATGAAAAAGCTTAAAGATCAATTCTTCAATCCTGATACTTATTTAGAGCCAGAAAATTTCAATTTACCAGACTTAGATTCAGATACAACTAACTCAGATTTAACTAATCATTCAAATGATATTAACTCACAAACTTCAAATTCAGATTTAAACAATCATTTAGATGATATCTTGGATCACTCTAGTGATATTGATTCAGAAAATTTAGATTTAAATTCAGACCTTAATTCAGTTCCAAATGATTCTCAAGAATCATCAACAATTTCAGAAAATCCAGATTCTCCTTTAATCATTTCAAAAAATGATTATGATTTAAACAAATTTTTAACCATTCCATTTGATTCTCAACTTAGCCCAACAACTTCAAATTTAGAAACAAATTCAGATACTAATTCAATCTCTAAAGAGATATCCAAAACAGTTAAAAGCAAACCAAATTTATCTTCAAAAGCTAAATCAACTAAACCAGTTAATTCAAACAATCTTTCAGATTCAATCTCTTCAGAGATATTAGATTTAAATAGTGCAAATGATAGTTCTTCAAATTCAAATATTGATCAAAATCCTTCAGATTCAGATTCTTCTCAAATTCTTAATTCAGATAATTCAAATTATATCGAAAACCGATTTCCAATTACAGCTAAAAAGCCCAAATCTAAAAGAAAATATTTAAGTGCAGATAGAGAAATTTTAAGACAATCTAAAAAATTGATTAATCATTCAAATGATATGAGCAAAAGGCAAACTAGATCGCAGACAAAGAAACAAAAATTAGGCGCCAACACTTATGTGTTATATCTTTGTCATGAAGATAAGTCACCGGCAAAATCAAAGCCTGGGAAAGAAATCAAACTCTTACCAACATTAAACTTTAACTCAACCGAGTTATTAACCAATGGCGTTGCATCTCAAAATCAAGGGAGAGCAAAATTTTTCCCCCTTGGTACCAATGTAACACCAGTTAAGACAATAGAATTTTTTGTCTCTTCACTTTTGTTCTCGTCTCTCATAAGACATCATCAAAGCTTAAGCTTTACATTTGAACAATTTTCAAAATTCTCTTTTCTTCATTTGACCACATTATCCCTTCTAAGTTTCACTTTACAACTTAACTGTCTTAATCCTTTACCTTTCTTGACCATCACACTTACCTTGTTTTTGCAAACTTTATTGCACTTTCACCTGTTCAAGTTAAACCAGTTTTTCTCAAAATTCTGTGAATTCTTTTCACTTGTAAAAGTTCGTCAAAACTCTACATTTGAATATTCAACAGTCTTATCCCTTAAAGGATCTCTTCCAATTCAACCTTTTTCAGCTATTTCAAAGTTTCAACTTTATTCAACAAATTATCCAATTGTTCACTTCTGCAAACCTTTCACTTGTTCTTATTTTCATCAGTTCCTTCAAATTCAATTCAAACTTTTCCTCAATTTTAAATCAAACCCCTTCAGTTCAATTCAATTAATTCCCATTGCTCAAGCAATATATTCGATCATCATGCAACCCGCCAAGAAAACAATTATTGAACGTATTCTGCCTTCAGGAGAAACTGTGAGAGTTCCAACTCCACACATTCGTGTTGATCGCATTCGATCTCCTTCTCCATCACCAGTTCCACTGAACAAATTTCCAGATGAAGATCTGATTCCCGCTCGATACAGTGATGATCCGACAGTTCGAATCTTTGTTCCGAAACCACCTTCATCAGTCACTGAAAGTGAACCTTCGATGGACACTCATCAGCGAGTTCATCGCTCAATTGTGATTCAAGGTTCGTCATCTTTACCCGCGTTATCATCTGATGACCCAATGCTTCCTCCTCCGCCTCCACCAAATCGGCGATATACTAAAGACAACTATGACTTTGCTGCTAATGTTTTAAGTGAAGACTCAACTGATGATGAAACTAATGCTGTTCGTTTGAATCGAAAGCCTCGATCACCTTCAACTGTCTTCCCTGAAACTTTGTCTCACCAGACTTACAAGAAACCTCCATTTAATTGGAATCCCGAAAACTTTGCTTCTATTTCCTCCAAGGGAAAAATTCCTATGAAAAAGTTGGTGAATGACCCTAATGCTATTCAAATAGCTCAACAAATGCAACAAAAGAAATTGCAAGAATTAAAACGAGGACCCAATCCAGATAATGTTCGTGAAGAACAGCTCAGTTGGAATCCAATTCATTTGGTGAACAAGGAAGACAAGGACGCTGTTGTTCAAAGACTTGCTCCTGGAACTTCAAGTTTGGAAGTCAGAAAATCAATCCATGATTCACTGATGGGAACTAAATCAAATTCAAACCAATCCGATTCTGCCAATTCCTCAAACAATTCCAATAACCAACTTGTACAGATAAGTAATTCCCCTCACTTTGACTCTAATCATCTTCCGAATCTTCATTCTAAAACTCCATTCAAACCTACAATTGTCCCTCCGAAAATAAATTTAACTAGAAAAGTTTGGCCCAACAGATATTTAAAACCCTCAGATTATCCTTTCGCACCAAATCAATATCCAGCTCCACTTCCAACTGCACCCCTTCCAGATTATTTAACTGATGAAACCTTTCTTGAGATAAAAGAAATGGTTAAAGCTAAAGCTCAAACATTCTCAATACTTCGACATGAATTTAATAAAATTATGAGACTTAAACTTTATGATAATGTTTATCATGATGAAAGAATCAAGACAATGGATCTTCCATTGATCCCTCACGGAATAGTTATCGACAACATTACTAATCCTGAATTTGATTCAATTAAAAAGTTAGTTCAATGTGCTTTTTGTGCACAATATGCCCTTGAACCACGAGAATGTCAAAGCTGCCGAAAATGTTATTGTTTAGCTTGCATACACTGGTTAAGAAATCTCATCGAGATTCTTGAACTTTTCCCTCATTTTTCCCTCGGTTTCTGGGATGCTAAAAAGCAACTCCATGATCCCACTCATCCATTATCTGAACAAGAAAGTTTTGTTCAACATATTGTTGGTTTTGAACCAATCATGGGAAAGAAAATCGATCCCAATGTAATCAAACCTCGCCCTCATACTATTACTTGGTCAAGAGTACCATTCTATTTATTAACTGATTCGGAAGAATGGGTCAAGGTTGCAAGAGGTGGAATTCCAAGATCTAATCCTCCATTTATGAAAAATGTTGCACCCGAGACTGAAGATCGTCTCACTCCTTTTATCAAAATTAACCCTATCCTTCGATTATCCCCTGAATTACAAAAAGAACTCTTCGAGTACGCCAAACATAATTTTCCTACCCTCAGAGGATTCCGTATGGAACATATTTTTCCTAGCACTTCAAATATCAGAGCATTGACCAATCGAAAGAATAAAGTCGATCTAGCCACAAGAGAGTTTCATGGACTAACAACAATCAAAATGCCTCCACTTCGAGCTAATACTGAGAAGTTAATTCAAAAACAAATTGAAATCCATCCAAGCCCTGAGACGAAATTCTCAATTCATATGGCTTATTGCCGAGTTAAAGGATGGACTGCTGATGAACGAAATCCAGCTTTACGCCCGAGACCAATATGGGTAGTAATTGTAGATGGCTATAAGAATATCGTCTATGAATCGCTGATTAGCCATGAAAAGATTGATTACATGGACACACAATTCCATGGTTTAACACCCCGAGATGTTGCTAAAGCGAAATCATTTGTCTCAGTTCGAGATCAAATTCTTGCTTTCCTCCTGACTGCAACTGCAATTGTTGGTTCAGGACTGATTAATGCAATGAGATCCCTTGATCTTCATGATGATGAGATACGTGCTCTTCAGCACAAATTCAGAGAAATCACACAACATTTCTCACCTTATGTTTCATCTCCTGCATCACTTTCCCTCATCTCATTCCTTCTTTTACCTGGATTCACTCTCCGCTCTGAACCACATTCGCCTGCAATTGAAGCAATCACTTCAATGAATTTATATATGGCTCACTGGCAGGAAATTGAAGAATCTTCACGCAAATGGGGAGGAATCAACCATGAAAACATGGTTAGGACCTGTGGTAATAAGAAAGTTTCAAAACTTCTTCAAATTTACCGAGAACGAGTTAGAAACAATCAAGCAAGATGGCCATCAAACTGGGCCTATGTAAATCGCAACAGCGATCTGAACTTTAAAGCTCCTTGTGTTGAACCCGCATCCTCTCCCACTCCGTCTCAATACTCAAACTATGGTAGTGATAGTAATTACTCAATTCACTCAGTCAGTTCCTCAGCTTCTTCCACTTCATCCATCGACTCTATCACTCCGGAATATCGAGCTTATGCTCCATCACCTCAACCACCTCAGCCTGAAAGAGATTTTCCCCTCATCGATTTATCTGATGATGATGAATCCGTCCGAATCCTATCACCTCACACACCTTCAAATACTCCTCCAAATTCACCTAATTTATCTCAACAGTCAACTCTTCCAGCATCATCACAATCAATAGCTCAAGCTATATCAACAATTTCATCTTCTTCATCTTCACTGAAAAGAAGACATAATTCAGCTGAAGCTTCACCAGATTTTCCTCCACCGCTAATCGAGTTTGATCGAGCATCAACTCCATCTTCCCTCTATTCCGCTATTGCTGATCTTTTAGGATCACCTTCGCCTCGAAGTTCTCCATCTCTTCCTCGCTCATCTCCAGTTTCTCAGTCATCAACCACCACAACTTCAACTTCAACTTCAACAACTTCAGGTTCTGGCTCATCCTCAACTTCATCTTCAACTTCATCCTCCACAACAGATTTAACCTCTTCCTCCGATATAATTACAAGAAACTATGCCCAAGGAAAAGTTATTCCATATCCAATTCCGCCAAGCCCATGGAGACATTTAAGACGCAAGGACGAGCCTGAATCAAATACTTCGCAGATGTCAGAAGACTCAAGATATTCATTCACTTCGACTGCCTCTTCAGGATCATCAACCAGGACTGTCATTTACAACCCGAATAATCCCTCTCAAGTCCGCTCTCATATCTTTTACCCAACTAGACAAAGGTCCTCTTCAAGAGATTCAAACTCTTCAAATCGAAATTGAATAAATCTGAATTTACAAAGGGATCAAGGTCTCAAATTCAGAGAAGTGAAGGGTAGATTTCTGCCTTAGTAAATTCATTCAATTCATTTCCATTTTCATCTCAATCTCTTGAATCATTCCCTTTTTATTTCATTTAATTCATCTTAATTCAGTTAATCATTCATTGTTTAAACAATATATTTATTACAGTTCTTGAAAACTATGTTAACCATGAAAATAATGCCCTTCTCAGATGTCCAAATCCTAAGTAAATCCCTTCCTAAGTCGCTCTAAAAACTTGTAATTTTAACCACAATTCAGGTTAAGAATTGACCAAAACTCAAGGTTGAAAATTAAGTGCCATTAAGAAAGACTGGTAAAAATCTCTTTCTTTTTCAGCTAATTTTTCAACTTTTGTTTCACCTTCATCTAATCCTAAAAGCACTAATAAAGCTACAGCTATCTCTCGTGAGATATATGTCTTAAGACATGTAAGTAAGAGTTGAAGGCTACAAGCTTGATAGTGTTAATTGAGATAAGAGGTAAAAAACTGGTCACTGGTAAAGAACCAAAACCAGACATCATTGCGACAGAGAAACTAATTTACTTTCTTCATTCCCTCCAAAAAATTGTTCTTTTGTTTTACCATTGGTTATAAAAACCAAAATTATTCATTCTTTTCACTTACTTACAATATTCCTTACCGTAAGTCACACTCTTTAATTACTCAAATAATATCCTTTTCAAAGTAATTCTGTTCATTGTATTTCTTAAGAAATATTCATCATTTCAAACAACTCAAGTTATTCTTAAATTCAGTTCCAATTTAATTCAATAAAAGTCTTTAAAAGATACCTCAAAGTATTTCATTTATGAATTGTGCCTTTCATCTCTTATGAGATATCCTGAAACGCAGATAAGTTTAAGGTGTAGATCTTTAGTGATCCTAGATGCGACCTTAGAAACTTGTAGTGAAAGCAAGTTCGCAGTCTTCTCATCAGATTACTTCCGTAACAAACCTTTCACTAAAAAAGTTAAATATTTGATTGGTAAGAATTCAAATTTTCATGAAGGTTTATTCACATGTTGATCAATTTACTAATCGAAGAAATTTTTATTTTCAGATTATCGTGCTCGTTTACGTAATTATTCACCTGATTATGTTTATTACACAGACACAGATCTGATTGATGTAGCTGGTTTGAGCACATTATTTCCAAATTTAATAGTAAGTTGATATTGTTGATCAACGCTCTTTGTTAATTTTTCATTGAATATTAATTTTCTTATTTATCTTTTCCACTCAGGTTGCTGAGTTTACTGATAGATTCCAAAGAAAAAGTTTTGTCTATAGATGTGCAGATAATTTTAGCATTTGCGAGAAATGATCACTTCATGTCGTTTAGCAATGGAAGAATGTTGTGATAAACTCGAAATGCTAGCCACCGATTGTTCTAAGCCAGACATACTACAAAATTGCATCTGTTCAAAACAATTAAGTATTCGAGATGATACTTTGTTTAATTTGGAAAGTGAAGCACAATATCGACAAAATCATGAAAGACTACAAATTATCCTTAATGGTGATTATATAAATATTTTTTTCCGAAATGTTCACTTATAAAAGTCCATCTTGCATCCTCAGACGGTTACCTCAATGGTCCAGTATTGAAAAAGCTCAAAGTAGTTGTAATGCACTCAAATGTTTCAATCTTGGTACGACTTTTTACGGTTTCCAGTTCATGGATTCATGTCCGAATTTACAAAGTGCCCATATTACCATTGATTCTAGTACCGTGCTTGTTGATGAAACATTAAAACACGAATCTTTGCAAGATTTAGTGATACATTGCGTAAGTATTAATTGAATTCGAAATGTGAAAAATATATTCGGAATACACAAATTTATTCGATCAATTAAAGATTGCAATCATGAATCTTAGGTTTTATCAGGCTGGAAGGATCGTCTGTTTGTCCACATAAACTAATTGATTTTATACTTATAGGAACATTATGGCCAAATCTGGGACGATCTAAAAAGAGCTCTGATGAAATATCCGAACCTCGAACATCTTGCGTTGAGGCGTCTATGTGGCATAGAAGATGAAGATATCAAGCAATTGGTTGACATTTTACCCAATCTGGTTATATTTGATATTCGCGGAGTTCGTGGAAACGCTGTAAGAGCTGCTAATTATGTCCAAAATTATTTTGAACGAAATGGAAGATCAACCAAATTTTGCTTCAATGGGAATCACCATGAAATAAAATCAGATTGGCCTCAGTTGTACACTAAACGACAGGAAATTTGCCGAGGCTTTGATTTCATGGAACGTTTCTTTCTTAAATATCGCCTGATGAGTCTTGATGGCAGATCGAAGACCTGATTGTCTAATCTAAAAAGTTGTCTCTGTGATTAAAGAAACTGAACTTTCATATCAAATTAAGAAGCGGTAGATAACTTTTTTAGATTGTAGAGGCTTCAGAATGAATAGAATGGCAAATCGTGAAATGTGAATAAATTGTACTTTGCTCACCATGATTTTGAAAAATCTTTCTTAAAATTTCAAATGAACAAATTTTCGGTCGATCTTTTTCAAAAGTGGATAAGGAAATCCTTTTTTCGCTATAACTTCTCATGGTCAACCAGAAAATGTGCTTATTTCGTGAAATTACCTGGAGCTTCGAGTGGCAGTAATAGTTGAAACTCATTTTTCGTCGATAAAAATATTTGCTGAACATGATTGATCGCACAATTTTTCATTTTATTGACAGTTCTCTTCATTTTGGCCATTGACATTAAAACTTTGATCCTCATTACATCGAGAATCGTAACCCCTACAGTAATGATTCTTTGACCAATCATTAGATTCATTATGGGCTTTAAGATGAATACTTGAATACCGGAGAAAAATTCGACTTAATTCAATCAATAATGAATATTCTACAGCGTATGATAAGCTTTGGGTTTGAGTACAGCTGAGTGTTCGTTAACTTAGCGTTGATAAGCTAAATGGAGTGAATTACCAATAAGAATCTTGAGCATTTCAAGCCCTTCGGGCGCAAAACGAAAGCAATAACTTTAATCTTAAGCTTTTATCTTTTCATTTCTCATTTAGACGATTCCTGTTTCGTTACGGATTTGTTTTTTTCAGACTGGATTGCCATCAGTTATGGTCGAATCAGCCCCTTGTTATGAAAATAATAACTATTGATATAAAAATGGATTAAAAAGGTAGAAATGCAAATTATTCAGAATCTAAAGAGAAGATGAATCTGAAAATAGAACTGCCATCTATGTGAACTAAAGGGTGTAACGGATAAAAAACTACTTTTATCTCGAAAATTTTATCTATGAAGATGAAGATGACAATGATAAAAATCCGAAGAAAGAGAAAAGAAACGTCGAAAATTATTCCCTAAGGTCAAAACACATTTTCATCAGTGTCCTCTTCGTCTTCATAGATAAAATTTTTGAGATAAAAGTAGTTTTTTATCCGTTACACCCTTTACAAGAAAAAACAAGATTAAAATAATCTAAAGATTCTAATAAATCAAATCTAGTGACTAACAAACCTTTTTAAGTCTTAAAACCCTTTTCACTTCAAGCAATAGAGTCAAGGAAAATTTAAGTTAAAAATAATTATTTTAAAATGTTGATCTATGAACTTCCCGATGATTGTTTACTCGCCATTTTTGATTGTGTTAATAACCTGGACGATTTAATGAACTGCTTCAAAGGTAAGATCACAATAAGGTAAGGCCACAATCATCTGATTGTTGAGGCGCAGCATTTGAATATTTTTACTGATTTCAAGTCATGTTGAAGTCATCTTAAGGCAATTGAATAAGGATTGAGCAAGTGAACACTTTTTTTGATTAAATAAAAATTTTCTTACAGTGTGTGTTGGATGGAGCCATTTAATTGCTAAGCGAACTAAAAAAGTTAAATAAAGGGTGTTGCTCTAAAATCCGCCAGCATCTAAAAAGTAAATGAGAAGATCCAAGGAAAAACTGGTTTCGGTGAGTTGATAAGGAATTTTGATTTACCAATAATCTCAATATGTGATTAAATTAAACACTCCTCTTAGTGACACTTACCTAATGATTAAAATGTTGTTGTTACTGTCCATCCATAGTAACGTCCACGCTTTCCTTGTTGTTGTTGTTGTTTATCCTTTTGTTTGTTTACATTCACTATTTCACTTAAACTAAACAATTCACTAATTGGAATGGAACCAGATCACCGAATTGAACACAAAACACAAGCTTTGATAATTTATCCTTTATTGAATTAATCATTCATTTTTATTCAACTGAAATTGAGTTTTGTTAGAGAGAGAAGGCAAAATGTGAGCCATTGTGGGCTAAGCAAGAATCAAGCCTGACATTTAAATTATTGACCGCTCGATCGAGGACTTCTTTTTCTACACATTCTATTTTTTGTTTTATTGTTGATTTCAATTGATCTAAACTGTAAGGCTTATCACGTCTAACTAGGTCCTCAATATAACCCCATAAAAAATAGTCAAGAGGATTGAGATCAGGAGAATGAGCGGGCCATTCAAAATCGCTTCTTCGACTTATTACTCGGTCATCAAAATAACAACTTAGAAGAGAAAGAGTAAGATCGGTGCAATGAGCAGTTGCACCATCTTGTTGGAACCTGTTAAACATAACAATATGTCTTAGTTTGTTAACAATTAGATTTTTCATTGTTACCATTTACAAGTTACAATTGATTGTTGGGTCCATTCAAATCCTTAGTTTTACTATTAAGATTTTACTAAAATTAGTTTTAGTTTGTATTGATTCCTTGATCAATAAAGTTCATTTAAACACTATTTAACAGGTTATGGGCTCAGCCTGCTTCTGATTGTGGTCAATCAATTGTGTTGATCAGTGTTTATTGATATTGATTTATTAAGCTTATCATATTTATTATCATGGAAGACATCAAGTTAACTTTGATTGACAAACTCAATGATCAAAATTGGGCTAATTGGAAATTCAAAATACGTTTGATATTAGAGGAACTCAATTTATGGGATATTGTTACCGGTGAAGAAACGATTGAAACAGTTGAAGAAAACCAAAGAGGCTCTTTCAATCAACGCTTAAGGAAAGCCTTCAGAATTATTGCTTTGAATGTTGATGATCAAAATTTAAGTTTGATCAGACAAACGACCGATCCAAGTCAAGCTTGGTTGAACTTGACAAACCACTTTGAACGTGTTTGTCTGGCTAATCAATTTTATCTTCGTAAAAGGTTATTGAATATTAAATACAACAATGGGGACAATATGGTTGATCATATTAACAAGATAACTGACATTAAACAACAGTTAGAATCTATTAACCAACATGTTGATGAAAATGATCTGGTCATTACATTGTTACAAAGTTTACCTTCAGATTATGAAAATCTAATTGTCTCGCTCGAATCTCAGTTTGGTTCCGATGAAATTGATTTTGAGTTTGCTAAAAGTAGAGTGGTTGAAGAATATCACAGGAAATTGAATCTGAAACAAAATGATATTCTGGTCGATCAGACAAGTGCTTTAGCGACTCAAAAGGTCAAAAAATTTCTGAACAAAAACAATAACAATGACAATGGAGATAAACGAAAAGGTAAAGGTAAAAGACCAGGCAAATGTAACTATTGTAAGGCTCCTGGACATTGGTTCAGAGAATGTCCTAAGAAAGCAATGGATGATGCTAATAAATCAAAAGACAATTCATGTCAAAATAATACTAAAGTTTCAGCTTTGATGGTTACTGTTGGTAAACGTTTTGACAACAATTGGTATTTGGATTCGGGAGCAACTTCTCATATGGCTAATGATAGAGATTGGTTTATTGATTTCAACCCAATTGAAACATATTCAATTTCATTAGCGGATAATAGTGAAATTGAAGCAAAAGGAATTGGCACTGTCCGAATCAAGGTTAAACATAATGACTATGTTGACTTGAGCAATACACTTTATGTTCCGAATTTGGGTAAAAATTTGTTATCATTGTCAGCGATTGACAAGAAAGTTTGCAATGTCTTGTTCGCAAATGGTAAATTCACAGTTAAAGGTCAACATTGCGAAGATTTATTTGAAGGTCAAGTGGTCAATGGTTTATATCAAATAAATGTTGAACCGTATTTCATTCAAGCTAATATTACTGAGAAAAATAATAACAATTGTGTCATGTTATGGCACAGAAGACTCGGTCATTTGAATATTGAATCAATTAAAAAACTTGTCAAAGTAGGTAAATTGCCAGAATTGGACAGCTCAAATGAAAAGGAGATAGCTAATTGTGAATCTTGTCTATTTGGCAAACAAACAAGAAAACCATTTGAAAGTTCAACAACGAAATCAGTGAAATGTGGTGATCTGATTCATAGTGATATAGCTGGTCCTATGTCAGTTGAATCACTCGGTGGAAACAAATATTATCAAACATTCATTGATGATTATAGTCGTAAGACTTTTGTTTATCTATTAAAGAGTAGAGATCAATCTTATTCAGCATTTTCAACATTTATAATGAAGTTCAAAAATCAAATGGGAAGCATGATAAAAGCTATTAGAACTGATAATGCTCGCGAATTTTCATCGAAACAATTTACTGAACTATTGACAGCGCATGGTATTGAACATCAATTAACAGTACGTTTTTGTCCTGAGCAAAATGGTATTGCAGAGAGAATGAACAGGACTATTATGGACATTGTTAGAACAATGTTAAACGATACAAAATTGAGCGAAGAGTTTTGGGCTGAAGCTGTTCATACAGCAGTGTATTTGTATAATCGAAGACCACATTCCGCTATTGATTTCAAACTGCCTGAGGAAGTTTATTATGATAAGCAAGTTGAATTGTCCAACATTAGAGTATTTGGAAGTTATTGTTATGTCCATGTACCTAAAGAAAAGAGACAAAAACTTGACAGTAAATCAAAGAAATGCATATTCATTGGTTATCCAGATAATCAACGCGGTTACAAAATTTGGGATAACAATGAAGGTAAAATGATTGTTTCAAGAGATGTATTTTTCAATGAAAACTTGCTTACAATTGATGCTGCGAATGTCAGTAAAGTAAAACCTCAAGATCCTCCATTATCAATGTCAGAGTTGAGGACAAGATCAGATAGAGATATTTGGTTTAAAGCTGCACAAGAAGAAATCCAATCTTTAAATGATAATGAAACATGGGAACTTGTTGATGTTAATGATGATATGAATATCATTGACAGTAAATGGGTATTTTCATATAAGTATAATGCTGATGGAACCATTGAAAAGGCGAAAGCTAGATTGGTTGCTAAAGGTTTCAAACAAAAACCTTTTATCGATTACATTGAAACTTTTGCTCCGGTCTCGAAATTTGTATCCATAAGAATTATATTAACAGTAGCAATGATGAAAAAGATGTTAATAGTTCAAATGGATGTGAAGACAGCTTTCTTAAATGGAACCTTAATCGAGAATATTTACATGCGACAACCTGAAGGTTTTACTGTTGACGAAAATAAGGTGTGTAAATTGAAGAAAAGTATTTATGGGCTGAAGCAAGCAGCAATGGTTTGGAATACTGAGATTGACAATCATCTTAAAAGTCTTGGTTTTATTAATTTATCAACAGATACATGTATTTACAAACGTAAAACCGTTCTTGATGAAATGTTCATTATACTTTATGTTGATGATTTGATTGTTATTGGTACTGATGAAAAATGTTTGCACGAATTTGGAGAAAATTTGAAGCAAAAGTTTGAATTGAAAATATTGCCAAATCTTGACCAATTTCTTGGTATCAATATTAAGTTGGATAAAACAAATAATGTTATTGAACTATCACAAGAAAGATACATCGTTGAATTACTTGAACGTTTCAATTTCAATGATTGTAAATCAGTGAAGACTCCTTTTGAATGTAATGTCAAATTTGAACTAACATCAGAGAAACAGTCGAATGGGTTTATTACTAAATATCAAAGTGCAATTGGTTCACTGAACTATTTGGTAACATGCACAAGACCAGATTTATCAATTATCGTCAGCATATTGAGTCAATTCAATTCAAATCCTAGCCAAGTTCATTGGTCAGCAGTCAAGAGAGTCTTTCGTTACTTGAAGTCTACGATGACTATTAGCATTATGTTAGGAAAAGATAAAGGTCCTATTGATTTACTTGGATATGCTGATTCTGATTGGGGTGGAGATAGATTTGATCGAAAATCTTACACTGGTTATATTTTTATTCTGAATAATAGTCCAATATCATGGAATAGTAAAAAACAACCAACAGTAGCATTATCAACAACAGAAGCTGAGTATATGGCTCTGACTTCAGCTACTAAGGAAGCAATTTGGTTGAAGCAATTGTTTAATGAGATTGGTATCAGTATTGAAACGGTTAAATTATTTGGTGATAACCAAGGTGCTTTGAAGTTATCTAAGAACCCTGTATTTCATGCTCGTACCAAACATATTGACATTCAATATCATTTCATAAGAGAGGCTATAAAAACCAGGCAAATCAATCTTGACTATATTCCGTCTGAAAGTAATATTGCAGACTTATTAACGAAACCATTACATGGACCAAGATTTATCAAGCTATTGAAACAGATACTCAGTCATGTTTAAGATTGAATTGTTAACAAGGGTGGCTGTTAAACATAACAATATGTCTTAGTTTGTTAACAATTAGATTTTTCATTGTTACCATTTACAAGTTACAATTGATTGTTGGGTCCATTCAAATCCTTAGTTTTACTATTAAGATTTTACTAAAATTAGTTTTAGTTTGTATTGATTCCTTGATCAATAAAGTTCATTTAAACACTATTTAACAGAACCAGTAATCTTTTAAATCGTAACCTTTTTTAAGAAGCTCAGGAATAAAGAAAAAATCTATCATATCTTGATAGGCATATTGAGTGACGGAAGTTTCAAAAACATAAGGACCAATTATGCCATCTGAGCTCAGAGCAACCCAAACATGAACAGACGGTGGATGAGCGGAAATTTCATTGACTTCAGGCTGGTTCGGTTTATTAGGTAACCATGTTCTGATATTCTGTCTATTGATTCTTCCATTCAAGGTAAAGATTTTCTCGTCACTGAACCATATTTTGTTTAAAAAAATTTGACCTAATGAAAGGGCCTGTTTTAATCTGACGCTGAAGCTGAATCTTTGTTGAACATTTGCTTGTGATAATGTTTGACCTTCAACAGGCTTGTAAGGATATAATCCAGCTTTTTTAAGAATCCTTTGAACAGTTGACCAATGAACCCGAAAAATTGATGCTGCTTTTCTCAATGATGATTTAGGGTCCATAACAAAGTGTTGTAAAATTCCATTTTCATCAATATGAGATCGTCTTGCTGGTCTTTTTGATTTCTTGTTAATTACACTTCCAGTTTCTTTGAATTTCTTGAATAAGTCAAGGAGTGTCTTTCGTGGCATCTTCTCAAAGCCTAACGCTTCCAACTCATTATTCATCTCTGAACAACGCTCATTGTCACTTGAGAAGAATCGATACACCATTAGATAAATTATCAAAGCTTGTGTTTTGTGTTCAATTCGAGGATCTGGTTCCATTCCAAATTAGTGAATTGTTTGGTTCAAGTGAAATAGTGAATGTAAACAAACAAAAGGATAAACAACAACAACAACAAGGAAAGCGTGGACGTTACTATGGATGGACAGTAACAACAACATTTTAATCATTAGGTAAGTGTCACTAAGAGGAGTGTTTAATTTAATCACATATTGAGATTATTGGTAAATCAAAATTCCTTATCAACTCACCGAAACCAGTTTTTCCTTGGATCTTCTCATTTACTTTTTAGATGCTGGCGGATTTTAGAGCAACACCCTTTATTAATATATGCTCCGTAAGATTCAAGTTTCATTAATGCTTCTTCTCATTTTGATTTATTTCTTGATTACAAACTTTATATTTTCAGATGGACCTGATTATTCATTTGATTGTGTTTATTATGAAGGAGACACTCAGATTGATGGAACTTGTCTGTCACTATTTCCAAATTTAATAGTTGGTTTATATTATTAATATTATTCAAATGTCTTTTGCGTTTTCATTGAACTTTTCTCATTCATTTTATCCATTCAGGTTGCTGAACTTTCTGATAGATTCGACGTGAAAGTAAAATTTAAAGATATCTTTGCACTTTTTAGATATCATGAATATTTGAAAGGAATAATCAATTGCTTTAATGAGGATGAGCCAATGAGAAAATATAGTGCTAAACTCGAAATGATATCCTCGCGTCGCATTGAGCCAAGTGTTATACGAATTGGTTCCAGCACATTTGGAGTTATAAAGGTCGTAATGATTTCAAAAAGAGTGCACATCATTTCCCAAATCTTGAAAGACTACATGTTACGATTGAAGGTGACGATTGATATATTTTCTCAAGAAATGTTTACTCATGAAAATATTTCGTTCATCCCCAGACAGTTACGATGGTCCAGTATTGGAAAAGCTTAAAATACTTGAAGCGGAATCTATACGTCCTTAGACATTTGTTATGTTTTCCAGTTCATGGATGCATGTCCTAATCTACTAAGTGCACATATTTATTCGGGTATGGTTTACTTGTTTACTGGCGAAATATCAATACACAAATGCTTGCAAGATTTAGTTATAGAATTTTTAAGACCGCTTGAAAACCTGCATGATTTCAAAAGATTGTTTATGAAATATCCGAATCTAAAACATCTCAGATTGAAAATGAAAGAAAACACAAAAGATGAACATATCGAACAACTGGTTCACATTTTACCCAACTTAGTGCTACTGGATGTTACTGAATGTCCTGGAGTCACTCAAAGAGCTGCTGATTATGTTACAGATTATTGTAAAAGATATGGACGACCAATCAAATTTTACTTCAATGGAAATATTCCTGAAATGGACTCACTTTGGCCGGATTTATACATTAAAAGAGAAAAAATTGGTCGAGCCTTTGATTTCATGAAACATTGTTTTCTTAAAGATTTTTATCATCTTCCATATTTCTTGATTCCTATTGATTATTGAAAACCACATATTTACAATAGTAATATACAACATGTATTTGTTTAGCCTTTAATCACTTTATTGAACAAGAAAAGTTAAATCAGAACAAATGACTTCCGCGGAAAAATTTGGTGCCATAACTGTAGTGGCGATCGAAGTTTAAACTTTGACTTCGATTCAATTCAGTTCAAGAAATAAAACTTATGCTCATTAATATATTTGTTATTAATATTCATTACCTCGGAAGCCCACTCGAAGAGTCTCAGCTAAAACTCTATTACTCATCCACATTATTTCGCGATCAGTGAAGACTCTAAAGACATAAACACTTCAATTTTGTACATAAACAGAAATCTCTTTTGCAAAAAAAAATTATATTTTCCGGTGACCGTGAAAAGTTGTATCAGAGAAATGACTTCGATCAAAAATCTGTAAATAACTACTAATGGGGATCGAACTTGCAACTGACCTCGATTTTCTCGGAAATTGTCGATCATAAAAACATTTCAATTGAATAGATAAACTTTCAATTTTTCCGTATCTTCATTAGTCTTCCTATTCATATTTATCTAATATCCAACTTGATTGAATCTTTTTCAGATTATAATCAACAAGGTTATTTCCGTCAGCATTAGAAGGTCATCTGTCCAAAGTTTATCCAAATAAACTAATATCGATAACTTCTCGATGGCAATTCATCGATAACTATCGATTTTATCGATAAAACGGCCCAGAACCATATTGTTGAAACACTTTACACTTCGTCTTTTACCCTTTTGTTCAAAATCACCAGATCCAAGTGAAATCTTTAGTTATTAATATTTATTTTAAAATGTTGATAAATGAACTTCCCGACGATTGTTTGCTCGCCATTTTTGACCAAATCAATAACCTGCATCATTTAATAGCCTGTTTTAAAGGTAACTATGAATCATGTTTTTTGAAATGAAAATTGTTTACAGCGTGGGTCACAAAAATCGATCCTCGTCAAATGAAATTATGCCTCAATAATTTAATAAAAATTTCATTTCAGTGTGTCACAAATGGAGTCATTTGATTGCTAAACGAGCTAAAAAAGTTAAATATTTTAGAGGTAAGAATTCAAATTTTCATGAGGGTTTATTCACATTTTGATCAATTTATTAAAGAAATTTTCGTTTTCAGATTATCGTGCTCGTAGACCTGATTATTCACCTGATTATGTTTATTATAGAGACAGAGATCTGATTGATGTAGCCGGTTTGAGCTCATTATTTCCAAATTTAATAGTAAGTTTGTATTGTTAATCAAATCTCTTTTTTAATTTTTCATTGAATATTAATTTCCAATCAGATTGCTGCATTTTCTAATAGATTCCAAAGTGAAGTAAAATTTGAAGATATTATTGCATCTGTCAGAAAACATGAGCCTTTGAAAGAAATGATCACTTCATGTCGTTTAGCAATGGAAGGATGTTGTGATAAACTCAAAATGCTAGCCACCGAGTGTAGTGAGCCACGCATTCTACGAAATTGTTCCAGTATGAAACTATTGCGTATTTTTGGTACTCTAGATGATCTCAAAGAGGACGCACAATATTTGCCAAATCTTGAAAGACTACTACTTCTTATTAATGGTGAGTATATTTATTTCTTCAGAAATGTTCACTTATGAAAATCCATCTTGCATCCTCAGGCAGTTACTTCGATGGTCTAGTATTGGAAAAGCTCAAAGTGGTTGTAATGTCCTCAAATGTTTTCAATCTTGGTGCGAATTTTTACGGCTTCCAGTTTATGGATTTATGTCCGAATTTACAAAGTGCCCATATAACCATTAATTCTAGTACAGTGCTTGTTGATGAAACATTAAAACACGAATCTTTGCAAGATTTAGTGATACATTGCGTAAGTATTAATTGAATTCGAGATGTAATTGCCTTTTTGAAAAATATTTTCGGAATACACTTTATTCGATCAATTAAAGATTGCAATCAAGAATGCTAGGTTTTGTCAGGCTGGAAGGGTCATCTGGTTGTCCACATAAACTAATTGATTTTATACTTTTAGGAACATTATGGCCAAATCTGCGACGATCTAGAAAGAGTTCTTATGAAATATCCGAATCTCAAACATCTTGCGTTGAGGAGACTAATAAACTTAAAAGATGAACATATCAAGCAATTGGTTGACATTTTACCCAATCTGGTTATATTTGATGTTCGCGGATGTCGTGGAGTCACTCAAAGAGCTGCTAATTATGTCCAAAATTGTTTTGAACGAAATGGAAGATCAACCAAATTTTACTTCAATGGGAATCACGATGAAATCAAACCAGATTGGCCTCAGTTGTACACTAAACGACAACAAATTTGCCGAGGCTTTGACTTCATGGAACGTTTCTTTCTTAAATATCGCTCGATAATAGGTCGTGATCGCAGATTGAAAATCAGATACACGTGAATAATATCTATTGTCTAATTTAAAAAGTTGTCTCTGTGATTAAAGAAACGGAACTTTCATATCAAATTAAGAAGCGGTAGAAAACTTTTTTGATTATAATGGCTTCAGAATGAATAGAATGGCAAATTGCGAAATGTGAATAAATTGTTCGCCATGATTTCGAACGATCTTTCTTAAAATTTTAGATGCTGGTAAAATAATGCTAATTTTCGTGTTTCTCATTTCGCTCACGTTTAATTTTCTTGAATTTTTTATATTGATTACTGAACAAAAGCAGTGAGAAAAAAATTTCATTCTAATTAATAATTCTGCAAAATATGATTTAGAAATTAACAAATTTTTGTTGTTTATTAGTGGACTAGGAAATCACACAATTTTTCTGATGATAATCAACGTTGGCTGAACTGTAAGAGCGAAATGGGTGATGAATATGAGGGTTGTAATGGTGGTTCTGTAAATGAAGTCTATTTGATGAAGGAGATTTATTTGTGTCACATGAGAAAAGGGCTTTTGCTTTCCGACGAAGCGTACTGTTAAGGTCTTTATATTTGTGAGAAGGTGAATGAGGTGATCTGGCAGATTTCATGGTGTAGCTTGTCAATGATGAATACGAGTTGATGTAAAATTTCAATTTTGGAGGCAAAGGTAACTGTTCAACTCCGTAAACAGTGGTACATGAAACGATAGATCTACAGCAAAGCTCTGTTAAGGAAAGAACTGAATTATGCCTCCAGACATTTTCCATTCCATTGCGAAGAAGAACCATGCGAGAAAGTTCTGCAAATGATTCTCTATTTTAATGTAGCTTTTTAGCCAGGGCTTGGTTATTAGCCATTTTAGCTGTTCAACGCACGACTAGACTCACTAAAATAGTCTAGTGGCTAGCTAGTCAGCTAGTTTTCCCTAGCTACATTATCTAGATTGAAGCCAAGAAAAAATCCAAGGCCTATTCTTATACAATGTTGATCAACGAACTTCCCGATGATTGTTTGCTTGCCATTTTTGATTATTTGAATAACTTGGACGATTTAATAAACTGCTACAAAGGTAATTACCAATCATGTTTTTATGATAAAACTCGTCTATTCCCATTTCAAGGGTGTGTCTCTAAAGATTAACCCTCTTTATGTGAAAATACCGAAAACGTATTTCGATTTTTCATGTATCAATTATATTAAAACATGCATTGACGTTCTTGGTTGAGTTGTCTGATCTATACCAAGTTGAGAAAGGATACGTTAGTGTTTCTTGAGTTACATGAACGCAATTGTTGATTTTTTGAATCCTTATGCCTTCACTAAACTTACAAGACTGAATAAAATAGCTCGCCAGGAAGTTCCTGGTAGGAACTGATTTATCATCATCATACAGTTGTGAAAAACCAATTGAAACCAATTTGAAAAATTTTACAAATCATAAGTGCAATTGTGACCGAATGCAGCATCCTACGCAACATTTGATGAGACGAAACTTACTTTTTCAATGTCTCTTTCAAAAATTAAATTTATTTTCAATTTATAGAGAGTCGATTCCTAGTGACACACCCATTTGCTTATCTTAAGCGATGGTCGCAATTTTTTGCGTCAGCCTTTGAGTGCTTTTCTGGATAGTCCAGAAAGATTTTAGGTGAGTCAACCAGCTTCGGAATCTTAGCAATATTAATAACTATTATAATTTGTGGAAGTTTGATAAGAACGAAATAGCTTATGTTACCTAGTGATCATTACATCACTCAATCTTTTGAGGCGCAGTATTTGAATATTTTTACAGATGTTTAGTCATGTTGTGTTGATCGTGAAGGCAATTGAATAATCATTCAGTGATTCATTAAAAAATTTAATTTCAGTGTGTACTAAATGGAGTCATTTAATTCCTGAGCGAACCAAAAAAGTTAAATATTTTATGGGTAAGATTAAAGTTGCATTTATGCTTGTTCTCATTGTCATCAGTTTATTAATCGTAGAAAAATTATATTTTCAGAGGATCCTGGTTATGCATCTGATTATGTTTATTATCAAGGAAGAGATTTGATTGATGGAACCTGTCTGAGCACATTATTTCCAAGTTTAATAGTAAGTTGATATTATTAGTCAAACATGTTCATGGATATGTTATTGAATCTTAATTTTCTTATTTATCTTTTCGATTTAGATGGCTGAATTTTCTTTTATATTCGATTTGAAAGCAAAATTTGAAGATACCGTTGCGTTTGTCAGAAATCAAGAATCTCTGAAAGCATTAATGATTTACAAAGAAACAGATGAATATTGTGACAAACTCGAAATGCTATCCCTTACATTTGTTGAGAAAAGCTTTCTAAGAAATGTCTCCAGTGTAAAGCAATTGTACATTCTTTATGCACATCTTGATTTCTTTAGTGATGCACATTATTTTCAAAATCTTGAAAGACTACATATTCTACTGGAAGGTGATTATGAAAATATTTTCTGAAATGTTTGCTTATAAAAATATATCTGTCATCCCCAGACAAGCAATACGATGGTCCAGTATTGGAAAAGCTTAAAGTAGTTGAATTAGGCTTCACTGCTGATGAAAAAACAAATTATTATGGTTTCCAGTTCATGGATTCATGCCCAAATTTACAGAGTGCACATATATCCGTGCAAGGTAATCTTTTGTGTGTTAATGAAACATTAAAACACGAACGCTTGCAAGATTTGGTTTTACATTTTGTAAGTATTGATTCAATTTTAAATGAAATGTAATTACTTTTGTGAAGAATGTTTTCGGAATATCCGAATTCATTCAATCTAGCTCAGATTAAAACCAACAAGATTAGGCAAAGTCAACATTGGAGAGTCATCTGTTCAAAATTTAATCCAATTGTCTTTATTATATTTATAGATGGACCAAATCGAATGGGATGGTTTTGAAGGAGTTTTTAGAAAATATCCGAATCTCAAACATCTTAGGTTGAAAGGCAAATTGTTTTTACAAGATGAAAATATCGAGCAATTGGTTAACATTTTACCAAATTTAGTGCTACTTGATGTTAGTGGATGTATTGGATTGCCAATTGTCAGTAACAGAGCTGCTGATTATGTTACAAATTATTGTGCACGACATGGAAGATCAATCAAATTTTACTACGATGAGAATCGCCATGAAATCAAATCAGATTGGCCGCAGTTATCCACTAAAATTGAAAAAATTAGTCGAGGTTTCGATTTTATGAAACATTGCTTTCTCAAAAAATTCAAAGAACTTCCATTTTTCTTGATTCCTATTGATTATTGAAAACCAGTATATTCAGTAATACACAATATGTATTTGTTAAAAAATATTTTGTAATCTAAAGAGATTTATCTTTAACCTTTAATCAATTTATAGATCCATGAAAAGTTGAATCAGACAAATGACTTGCATTGAAAAATTTGGTGCCATAATTTTACGCGCGATGATCGGAGTTTAAACTTTGACCTCGATTGAATTTAATTCAATAAATGGACTTTATTCTATTCTATCCACTAAAAAAGTAAAATCAGTCGAGGCTTTGATTTCATGAAACATTGTCTTCTTAAAGATTTTAGTCGCCTTCCACGTTTCTTGATTCCTAATGATTATTAAAAGCTAAATATTATAATACTTATAAAATACATTATTTGTTATTTTTACCTTGCAAGCCCATTCAAAGAGCTTGAAATCAACCTCTAATTAAATCGTTTTATCTCGCGATCTGATTTACCAGTGAATATTTTCAATTGAATTCATCTTGCATTCGCAGACAGTTATCAAAATGGTCTAGTCCTGGAAAAGCTTAAGATAGTTGAACTGGCCACAAATATTGACAGTTTTGTGAGATTTTTATGGTTCATGGATTCATACCCGAATCTACAAAAGGCCCATATTACCGTGATTTCTAGAGCTTTGTTTGTTGATGAAACATTAAAACAAGAAAGTATGCAAGATTTAGTTATAGAAGTCGTAAGTATTAGTTGAATTCGAAATGTAATTGCTTTTTTGAAATTTTTTTCGGAATTTGAAATTTATTCTATCTATTAAAGATTTAAATCGACAAGGTTAGGTTTTGTGATCATGAAAGGGTCATCTGTTTATCCACATGAACTGATTTGTTTTATATTTACAGTATTGTAATGACCAAATGTGGAATGATTTAAAAAGATCGCTTATGAAATATCCAAAATTCAAACATTTTAGTCTGCGGAGTCAAGAGTACATGACAGATGAACATATCAAGCAATTGGTTCACATGTTACCCAATCTGGTTATATTTGATGTTTCTAGATGTGATGGTGTCACTCAAAGAGCTGTTAGTTATGTACAAAATTATTGTAAACGAAATAGAAGATCAACCAAATTTTACTTCAATGGGAATCGCCATGAAATTAAATTAGATTGGCCGCGGTTATCCACAAAATATAATAGAAAAAATTAGTCTAGGTTTCGATTTCATAAGACATTGCTTCCTTAAAGATTTTGGTGTCATTTTGAAGCACATGGAAGATCAACCAAGTTTTACTTCAATGGGAATGGCTATGTAATCGAATCAGACTGGCCTCAGTTATCCAGTAAACAAGAAAAGATCAGTAGATTGATGATTTCATGAAAAATTGCTTTCTCACAGACTTTCGTGACCTTCCATATACCTCGGTTCCTATTGATTTTTGAAAACTTTATGCTCATTAATATATTTGTTATTAATATTCATTGCCTCGGAAGCCCATTCGAAGAGTTTCAGCTTAAACTCTATTACTCATCCACTTTATTTCGCGATTAGTGAATATTTTCTAACTTCTAATCTAAAGACATAAACACTTTAATTTTGTCCATAAACAGAAATCTCTTTTGCAAAAATAATTATATTTTCTGGTTACCATAAAAACTTGTATCAGAGAAATGACTTCGATCAAAAATCTGTAAATAACTACTAATGGGGATCGAACTTGCAACTGACCTCGATTTTCTCGGAAATTGTCGATCATAAAAACATCTCAATTGAATAGATAAACTTTCAATATTTCCGTATCTTCATTAGTCTTGAAAAAATTTATTTATCTAACTTCCTATTCATATTTATCTAATATCCAACTTGATTGGATCTTTTTCAGATTATAATCAACAAGGTTATTTCCGTCAGCATTAGATGGTCATCTGTCCAAAGTTTATCCATATAAACTAATATCGATAATTTCTCGATGGCAATATATCGAGAAATTGATATTCTCGCTACAACTTTGCCATTTTATTTGAAATCGCCAGTGGCAGCTATTATCTGCACCCAGCGATCATCGATAATTATCGATTTTATCGATAAAACGGCCCAGAACCATATTGTTGAAACACTTTACTCTTTGTCTTTTACCCTTTTGTTTAAAATCACCAGATCCAAGTGAAATCTTTAGTTATTAATATTTATCTCAAAATGTTGATAAATGAACTTCCCGACGATTGTTTGCTCGCCATTTTTGACCAATTCAATGACCTGCATCATTTAATAGCCTGTTTTAAAGGTAACTATGAATCAAGTTTTTTTAAATGAAATCGTTTACAGCGTGGGTCACGAAAATCGATCCTCGTCAAATGAAATTATGTCTCAATAATTCAATAAAAATTTCATTTCAGTGTGTCTTAAATGGAGCCATTTAATTGCTAAACGAGCTAAAAAAGTTAAATATTTGATGGGTAAGAATTCAAATTTTCATGAAGGTTTACTCACATTTTAATCAATTTACTAATCGAAGAAATCTTTTATTTTCAGCTTATCGTGCTCGTTTAAGTAATTATTCACCTGATTATGTTTATTATAGAGACAGAGATCTGATTGATGTAGCCGGTTTGAGCACATTATTTCCAAATTTAATAGTAAGTTTGTATTGTTAATCAAATATTTTTTTTAATTTTTCATTGAATATTAATTTTCTTATTTTCCACTCAGATTGCTGAATTTTCTGAAAGATTCCAAAGAAAAAGTTACGTCTATAGATGTGAAGATATTTTAGAATTTATCAGAAAACATGAGCCTTTGCGAGAAATGATCACTTCATGTCGTTTAGCAATGGAAGAATGTTGCGATAATCTCGAAATGCTAGCCATCGATTGTTCTAAGCCAGGCATACTACAAAATTGCATCTGTTCAAAACAATTAAGTATCCGAGATGATACTTTGTTTAATCTCGAAAGTGAAGCACAATATCGACAAAATCTTGAAAGACTACAAATTATTCTTAATGGTGAGTATATAAATATTTTCTTCAGAAATATTCACTTATAAAAATCCATCTTGCATCCTCAGACGGTTACCTCAATGGTCCAGTATTGAAAAAGCTCAAAGTAGTTGTAGTGCACTCAAATGTTATCAATCTTGGTGCGACTTTTTACGGTTTCCAGTTCATAGATTCATGTCCGAATTTACAAAGTGCCCATATAACCATTAATTCTACAACTTTGCTTGTTGATGAAACATTGAAACACGAATCTTTGCAAGATTTAGTGATACTAATTGAAGTAAGTATCAATTTAATTCGAAATGTGAAAAATAATTTCGAAATAGTCAAATTTATTTGATCTATTAAAGATTGCAATCAAGAATGCTAAGTTTTGTCAGGCTGAAAGGATCGTCTGGTTGTCCACATAAACTAATTGATTTTATACTTATAGGAACATTATGGCCAAATCTGGAACGATCTGAAAAGAGCTCTTATGAAATATCCGAATCTCAAACATCTTGCGTTGAGGAATCTATGTCGCATAGAAGATGAAGATATCAAGCAATTGCTTGACATTTTACCCAATCTGGTTATATTTGATATTCGCGGAGTTCGTGAAAACGCTGTTAGAGCTGCTAAATATGTCCAAAATTATTTTGAACGAAATGGAAGATCAACCAAATTTTACCACAATAGGAATCACCATAAAATCAAATCAGACTGGCCTCAGTTGTACACTAAACGACAGAAAATTTGCCGAGGCTTTGATTTCATGGATTTCTTTCTTAAATATCGCCTGAGAAGTCTTGATGGCAGATCGAAAATCTGATTGTCTAATTTAAAAAGTCGTCTCTGTGATTAAAGAAACGGAACTTTCATATCAAATTAAGAAGCGGTAGATAACTTTTTTTGATTATAGAGGCTTTAGAATGAATAGAATGGCAAATTGTGAAATGTGAATAAATTGTACTTCGTTCACCATGATTTCGAACGATCTTTCTTAAAATTTTAGATGCTGGTAAAATAATGCTAATTTCCGTGTTTCTCATTTTGCTGACTTTTAATTTTTGCTTTCCGACGAAGCGTACTGTTAAGGTCTTTATATTTGTGATAAGGTGAATGAGGGGATCTGGTAGATTTCCTGGTGTAGCTTGTCAATGATGAATACGACTTTAGTTAATAATCATTTTAAAATGTTGATCAATGAACTTCCCGATGATTTTTTGCTCTACATTTTTGATTATTTAAATAACCTGGACGATTCAATGAACTGCTAATAATAAGGTAATTAGTTAGTCTGATAGAAGCGAAGACTAAGCTCTACAAAAATAAATCTAATCTTTTGACGGTTGCGGCTAAACCATACAATCGATTTCATTGAAATTTTGTACAAACATACAACACATGTGTACGCATTGCGGAAAGGAGTAATGAAAAAAATTCCTTACAGGGGTGGGGGTTAAAATGTAAAAAGTGTGAATTTTTATGATATTTTGGGCATAAAAGAGCCTGAAATGACAATAAGAATGGTAAGATCTGCGTTTTTTCTCATGTTTTCAGATATTAAAATCGAGTAAAAAACCTTTGTTGGGAAATAATTAGAATTTATTTTTGCTTTTACAGTCACCCTTCCGAAACTGCACTTATTTTTTTCAATGGTCCCTATTAAGGAGGAGTTAGATCTATTTTCGCATTTCGTCGATTTTTGATTCAATTTTTTTAATTACCAATTGACTTAACTCAATTTTCTTTCGTGAAATATCAACCAAAAAACTCGCGAAATCTGCTTAAAGCAACATTTTAGGTTAAATTTGGTCTATTAAGGAAGATTGAAAATTTGTTGCCCGACCAATAGTGTAATTAAGCTATTTCACGAGAAGTGCAGTTTCAGAAGGGTGACTGTATTTCTAACGCTCGCTCAGACTACGCCGGCTGACGGCTGACTAGTTACTATGCTTTTTGTTTCCAATGAAACTCGTCCATTCCCATTAGAGATCATCTTTAGCCTTCAATTGATTTATAGAACCATGAAAAGTTAAATCAGAACAAGTGACTTACATGTAAAAATTTGGTATCATAACTGTATGCACGGTGATTGAATTTTAAACTTTGATCTCGATTAAATTTACTTCAACAACTGAACTTTGTTTTTATGCCTTACAAATTCACAAAGTTCTAACTCTTAACCCGAGAAAAGAGTTTTTCCATAAATCGGTTCACATTTCCTTTCAGCCTTTTTCGTAATTTCATTAAAAGAAATTTCTTCAGCTAAAGAAGTTATTAGACTGTTCGACTATGCATGGTTCCTTTTTGCTAGTTTATGGTCTTTACAGCGCGAGGAAGACATTGAAATGATAAAAACACAAAATGAGAAAACTGAATGGGAATAAAAATATTGTAAAAAGTATCGATAAGTATCATTGAGATTAGTATCGATATACGCCAGCTTCACGCATACAGGGTGTTAAGAAAGTTCGTGTGAGGGGCGAAATAGCAGCTTCCTAACCATAACATCAAAAAATGTTTAATGCGCAGGGAAATTATTTTTTCCCCTCACACGAACTTTCTTAACACCCCGTAAGTTAATAGTTAATCTTTGATGAGCGCCGTCTACTATACTACCAATGGGATAATTAAGCTTCTTACGTATAGTATTAGATAGTTAATAGATGGCGTTTGTCAAGAATTAATTTATCAGTTAAAGTAGTGTAAGACTCAAAAATGAATTATTGCATCAGATTAATCTTCTGTCTATTACCCTCTTGTTTAAAACCAGCAGACTTAAGTGAAAACTTATTTTAAAATGTTAATCAATGAACTTCCCGACGATTGTTTGCTCGCCATTTTTGATCAATTCAATAACCTGTATTATTTAATGGCCTGTTATAAAGGTAATTATGAATCATGTTTTTTAAAATGAAAATCGTTTCAGCGTAAGCCACAAAAATCGACCCTCGTCAAATGAAAATATGTCTCAATCATATCTATTTTGTTACTATGTTTGAAAAGGATAAGTTGAGTGACTTTTGAGTTATATCGACGCGATTGTGCACTTTTTTACTCTTTATAATACTTTAGATCTTGGGTTCGATTCGGATCTTGAGTAATATTGATAATAAATTGCAAAAGTTTCGTCTGTTTGAAATATCTTTTGTTATCTTATGACCATTACATACCTTAATCATCTGACTGTTGAGGCGCAGTATTTAAATATTTTACAGCTGTTCCTGTTGTGTTGTTCTGAAGACAATTGAATAATGATCGAGCAAATCAACACTTTTAGTAATTCTATAAAAATTTCATTGCAGTGTGTCTTAAATGGAGTCATTTAATTGCCAAACGAACTAAAAAAGTTAAATATTTCATAGGTAAGAATTCAAATTTTCAGAATGTTTATTCACATTTTGATTCATTGATTAATTGAAGAAATTTATATTTTCAGATTGGCCTGATTATTCACCTGATTATGTTTTTTATGAAGACAGAGATCTGATTGATGTAGCCAGTTTGAGCACATTATTTTCAAATTTAATAGTAAGTTGATTTTGTTGATCAGATTCCTTATTGCATTTTTTAATGAATACAGTGCGTCCTCGCTTAAGTTATAATTTTTGTGGGTGAAGCTTAGGGCAAAAAGTCAAAAGATGGCTCTGTTTTACTAATTTTCTGGTAGCAACTTACAATGGCCCCAACAATTTATAATTGCTTGGGAAGTTAAATCAAACCAACTTTCAGAAATAATCTTGATCACTTCAACTAAATCAATACATTTTGTTATATCGTTTCCATTGCTAACCCACTTAGCCAGTAAGTTAACCAGTTTACCCATTGAGCTAAAACGCTCAACAAAAAATATAACTTAACCGAGGATATAACTTAAGCGAGGACGCACTGTATTAATTTTCTTATTTATTTCATCCACTCAGGTTGCTGAATTTTCTAATAGTTTCAGTGTGTCATTAAAATTTGAGGATATTGCTGAATTCGTCAGAAATCATCAATCATTGAAAGGAATGATAAATTCATCTTGTGTAGTAATGGAAGAATATTGTGATAAACTTGAAATGCTAGCCACCGATCGTATTGAGCCAGGCAGCCTACGAAATTGTTCCAGTCTAAAACAATTGCATGTTTATAAATATACTCTAGATGATTTCAAAAGAGACGCACAATATTTGCCAAATCTTGAAAGACTACGGATTCTCATTAATGGTGATTATATAAATATTTTCTTCAGAAATATTCACTCATAAAAATCCATCTTGCATCCTCAGACAGTTACCTCAATGGTCCAGTATTGGAAAAGCTCAAAGTAGTTGAAATGGCCTCATGTTTAACTCGCACATTTTATGGTTTCCAGTTCATGGATTCATGCCCAAATTTACAGAGTGCCCATATTGTCATGAATGTACATCGCTTGTTTGTTGATGAAACATTAAAACACGAATCTTTGCAAGATTTAGTGATACATTTTGTAAGTATTGATTGAATTAGAAATGTTATTGCCTTTTTGGAAAATATTGTCGGAATACACAAATTTATTCGATCAATTAAAGATTGCAATCAAGAATGTTAGGTTCTGTCAGGCTGGAAGGGTCGTCTGTTTATCCACATAAACTAATTGATTTTATATTTGAAGTTTTATAAGGGCCAAATCTGGAATGATTTGAAAAGAACTCTTATGAAATATCCGAATCTCAAACATTTCAGTTTGAGCACAGAGTACATGACAGATGAATATATCGAGCAATTGGTTCACATTTTACCCAATCTGGTTATATTTGATGTTCGCGGATGTCGTGGAGTCACTCAAAGAGCTGCTAGTTATGTCCAGAATTATTTTGAACGAAATGGAAGATCAACCAAATTTTACTTCAATGGGAATCGGCATGAGTCAGATTGGCCGCAGTTATACACTAACTCATCGAAAATTTGCCGAGGCTTTGATTTCATGAAACATTGCTTTCTTCAATGTTTTCATTTGCTGCCACGTTTCTTGATTCCTATTTATTATTGAAAACCACATACGCGTGAATATTATCTATTGTCTAATCTAAAAGTTGTCTTTGTGATTAAAGAAACGTAACTTGAGATCAAAAGAAGCAGTTTCTTGAATTTCTTGATTTCTTTCTTCAGTGAGAAAAAGATTGCATTATAATTAATAATTCTTCAAAATATGATTTAGAAATTAAAAAATTTTTGTTCTTGTTTATTAGTGGACTAGGAAATCACACAGTTTTTTTGGTGATAATCAACGTTGGCTGAACTGTAAGAGCGAAATGGGTGATGAATATGAGGGTTGTAATGGTGATTCTGTAAATGAATTCTATTTGATGAAGGAGATTTATTTGTGTCACATGAGAAGAGGTCTTCTGCTTTCCGACGAAGCGTACTGTTAAGGTCTTTGTATTTGTGAGAAGGTCAATGAGGTGATCTGGGAGATTTCATGGTGTATCTTGTCAATGATTAATGCGACTTTAGAATTTGTAAGTATTAATTACGTTTGAAATGGAATGTAGTCGTTTATTTGGAAATATGCTCGGCATATGCAACTTCATTGGATCTTTTTCAGATGATAATCAACAAGGTTATATCCCGTCATCATTAGATGGTCATCTGTCCAACATATAAACAAATATCGATAACTTCTCGATGGCAATGTATCGAGAAATTGATATTCTCGCTACAACTCTACCATTTTATTTGAAATCGCCAGCGGCAGCTATAATCTGCAGCCAGCGATCATCGATAATTATCGATTTTATCGATAAAACGGCCCAGAACCATATTTTTGAAACACTTTACTCTTCGTCTTTTACCCTTTTGTTCAAAATCAACAGATTCAAGTGAAATCTTTAGTTATTAATATTTATTTGAAAATGTTGATAAATGAACTTCCCGACGATTGTTTGCTCACCATTTTTGACCAATTCAATAACCTGCATCATTTAATAGCCTGTTTTAAAGGTAACTATGAATCAAGTTTTTTTAAATGAAATCGTTTACAGCGTGGGTCACAAAAATCGATCCTCGTCAAATGAAATTATGTCTCAATAATTCAATAAAAATTTTATTACAGTTTGTGTTAAATGGAGCCATTTAATTGCTAAACGAGCTAAAAAAGTTGAATATTTTAGAGGTAAGAATTCAAATTTTCATGAGGGTTTATTCATATTTTGATCAATTTACTAATCGAAGAAATTTTTATTTTTAGATTATTATGCTTATTCACCTGATCATTCACCTGATTATGTTTATTATAGAGACAGAGATCTGATTGATGTAGCCAGTTTGAGCTCATTATTTCCAAATTTAATAGTAAGTTTGTATTGTTAATCAAATATTTTTTTTTCAATTTTTCATTGAATATTAATTTGCTTATCTATCTTTTCCACTCAGGTTGCTGAATTTTCTGAGAAATTCCAAGAAAAATTAAAATTTGAAGATATTGCTGCATTTGTCAGAAAACATGAGCCTTTGAAAGGAATGATCACTTCATGTGTAGCAATGGAAGATTGTAGTGATAAACTCGAAATGCTAGCCCCCGAGTGTAGTGAGCTAGGCATACTACAAGAGCGCATCCGTTTCAGACAATTTGGTATTCGAGATTTTTGTCTAGTTGATTTCAAAAGTGACGCACGTTATCGAAAAAATCTTGAAAGACTACAAATTCTCATTAATGGTGATTATATAAATATTTTCTTCATAAATATTCACTTATAAAAATCCATCTTGCATCCTCAGGCAGTTTCCTCAATGGTCCAGCATTGGAAAAGCTCAAAGTAGTTGTTTTGTCCTCATATGGTTTCGATCTTGGTAATATTTTTTATGGCTTCCAGTTCTTGGATTCATGTCCGAATTTACAAAGTGCCCATATTACCATTAATTCTAGAACCGTGCTTGTTGATGAAACAATAAAACACGAATGTTTGCAAGATTTAGTTATACATTGCGTAAGTATTCATTGAATTCGAAATGTGAAAAATATTTTCGTAATACACAAATTTAATCGATCAATTAAAGATTGCAATTAAGAATGTTAGGTTTTTCATGCTGGAAGGATCGTCTGTTTGTCCACATAAACTAATTGATTTTATACTTATAGAGATATTATGATCGATACTGGAACGTTTTAAAAAGAGCTCTTATAAAATGTCCGAATCTCAAACATCTTGCGTTGAGGCGTCAAGGTAGCATGAGAGATGAACATATCGAGCAATTGGTACACATTTTACCCGATCTGGTTATATTTGATATTCGCGGATGTTTTGGAGTCACTCAAAGAGCTGCTAATTATGTCCTAAATTATTTTGAACGAAATGGAAGATCAACCAAATTTTACTGGAAAGGGAATCGGCATGAAATCACATCAGATTGGCCTCAGTTGTACACTAAACGACAGGAAATTTGCCAAGGCTTTGATTTCATGGAACGTTACTTTCTTGAATATCGCCTGGCTAGTGATGTCTAGTGATTATTGAAAACCACATACGCGTGAATATTACCTATCGTCTAATTTAAAAAGCTGTCTCTGTGATTAAAGAAACGGAACTTTCATATAAAATTAAGCGGTAGATAACTTTTTTTAATTGTAGAGGCTTCAGAATGAATAGAATGGCAAATCGTGAAATGTGAATAAGTTGTACTTCGTTCGCCATGATTTCGAACGATCTTTCTTAAAATTTTAGATGCTGGTAAAAATATGCTAATTTTCGTGTTTCTTATCTCGCTGACTTTTAATTTTCTTAAATTTTTTATGTTGATTACTGAGCAAAAGCAGTAAGAAAAAATTTTCTCTTAATCAAAAATTCTGCAATATGATTTAGAAATTAACAAATTTTTGTTGTTTATTAGTGGACTAGGAAATCACACAATTTTTCTGATGATAATCAACGTTGGCTGAACTGTAAGAGCGAAATGGGTGATGAATATGAGGGTTGTAATGGTGATTCTGTAAATGCAGTCTATTTGATGAAGGAGATTTATTTGTGTCACATGAGAAAAGGGCTTTTGCTTTCCGACGAATCGTACTGTTAAGGTCTTTATATTTGTGAGAAGGTGAATGAGGTGATCTGGCAGATTTCATGGTATAGCTTGTCAATGATGAATACGACTTGATGTAAAATTTCAATTTTGGAGGCAAAGGTAACTGTTCAACTCCGTAAACAGTGGTACATGAAACGATAGATCTACAGCAAAGCTCTGTTAAGGAAAGAACTGAATTATGCCTCCAGACATTTTCCATTCCATTGCGAAGAAGAACCATGCGAGAAAGTTCTGCAAATGATTCTCTAATATTATAATTACATAAAGGGCTAACTTCAAAGAATGACATGTTGTAACGTTGAGCGTAAGTTTCAGCTGAGTGTTCGTTAACTTGCCGTTGATAAGCTAAATGAAGTCGATTACCAATAAGAATCTTGGGCACTCCAGGTGCATGCTCTTCAACCTCACGAAGCCACCTTTTAAGACCAGAGAATGACCATTTATTGGTTATATCATACACTAAAAGGATTCCTTGAGCACCTCTCGAATATGAACGCATTATTGTTGGAAATCGTCCTTGTCCAGAAGCATCCCATAATTGAAGGCGAATCCTTTTGCCATCGAGCAAAATTTGGGTAGATTTGAATGCAACACCAGGAGATGCAGAAAAATGGTGTTCGTAATCAGAGGAAGATACATCCGAGTCCAAACTGTTTATAATTTCATCTTTACCAACATCTGGATCTCCGACAAGCAAAAATTTGAGCACATAATCATAACCTTTGAATTGATCTATTGAGCCTGAAACACTTGTTCGATTCGTCATGGCAAATGTAATTTTTTCACAATCAAAACAAGTATAAAAGTATAGAACCTTGTTAAACAATTTAATTTTCACTTTAAAAAATTATGGCTACCTAAATATGTATCAAAAAATGTAATCACAAAAATGTTAGCGATGCTTTTACCTTGATTTGGTTACAATAACCGTTACCGCAGTTACTATGAAAATTATCAAGAAACCGTTTAACTTTTTTTGACATTTTTCAACTTTACTGTTGTGTCATGTGTTCAATTTTTATTTGATTTGAAGATGCAATTTAAAGTCAATCATCCGATTTTCTTGAACTTGACTGACTTGACCATTTTCGTGGTAGAATGTTAACACTTCAAGTACATTCGTTTGTTATTATCAGAATAGACAATCTTTAAAGATGTATTTCCGTCCTAAATTATAAATAATTCAGCAATCGAGCCGAGCTGTTGAATATGTGAACATCTGCTTATCTTTCAAATCTTCAATAATTCTAGAAATTTAGTTACAAGCTCACCAGTAACGAGCTTAGCAAATTTTTCGCAGTGTTTTTTAGAAACAATTAAGTACATAAGATCAGATTAAACGATAATTCTTACCGGTCTTAACGAAAACGTGAGAATAACATTTCCATCTGTGTGAATAGCCATGAAGCTATTCTTACCCAACCTCGTTAAATCATCTGTTCGATTAAACTTGAATCTGTTTATCATTTTAAACTAGTTGTGTTGTTCAATTGGATTATTAAGTTAAATTTTCAAAAGCTTGTTAATTTGATCCAAATTTTTTCTGAATTGTGTATCAATAAGTGTTGAGTAGTCATCTTAAACTCACCAAATAAACATCTATTTTTCGTCGTTCAATCTATTCGTTTTTTCTGATTAAGTTTCTAAGCATCATAACTAATTTCCTACTATGTCAATCGAATCAGGAAAACAAGGGTCAACAAAGACTAATGAAAATGAGAAAAAGCTCAAACCTTGTTGTGCTTGTCCTGAAACTAAACAAGCTCGTGATGAATGGTATGATGCAATCTAATGTCATTATTATCAAAGCCTCAAAATTTACCTTTTTTATTAATCAATTCTTTAAATTTTTCTGTTTCTAGTATTATACAACGTGGTGAAGAACATTGTCATGACCTGATTGAAGCTCACAAAAAGTGCATGAGAGATCTTGGTTTCAAAATTTAACATTTGAAGAGTCTCGATTTCAAAAGTAGTTTGTATTTATAATAATAATGGAAATAACAAGGTTAATTTATTGTATTTGAAATGTCTTGAAGTGCCAAATTTTTTGAAAAGTATTTAGACATTAGTAGAAAGTCAATTTAAAAAATTGAAGCTCATTCGCTGGACAATGTCGGAATCTTTCAACGCATTCATAAACTCTTGGAAACTGATATTATCATCTTTATCGGTATCGACTTCATTGAAAATTTTTTTAACATAATCTTTCGCCTTATCCTCTTCGCTCTCCAAATTTGGCTGAAGGGCTTGTAACATCGCGATAATTATCTCTGGAGTAATCTTTTCCTTCCTATCGAGATCATAAACGTTGAATAAGAATCCTATTTTGGCAGATTTATTATTGATTGAGATTCTTTCTTTTCGATGAGGTGAGAATCTAGCTAGTGCGATGACAAATTCTGAGAAGTTTAATCTCTCTTCCTGGGATTCATCAAGTAACAGTCGAATAATTCTTTCTCCAAATGGATTGCTTGCTAATTCTGGAACTAATAAATCTTTATATTCCAAGTAACCTTTCTGCTTTTTATCCAAACTGTTAAATCTCCATAATAGACGTTCAATTTGACTACCACTTACTGCAATAAAAATATTGACATTAAAGATTGACTGTAGAAAGAGTATTTTAATCAAGAGTAACTTACACCCAGTTTTTTGACGAAGAGAGTTAATTTCTTCAGGATGAACACCGCATGATGATTGCGCATTACCCATAATTGTTAATTTTTAGAAGAATAAAGATTCTATTAATATGATCATTTACAACTTTTAAGCAAAGGATAATTAACACTTCAATAAAGGAACTCGTTTAGTTTATAAATAATTAAGTAATAAACTTTGAGACTGGCTTGGATACGACATTCCAAATGTCGTTTCATCATTTTTTTTTATTACTTCATCATAGATGTTAGATGGGCGAAAAGGGCAACCTCGTTATATCCTTTAAATGTGTGTTGTTCCTTGTCAATCTAATTGGCGTTGAATGTGACCAAGGCACTGTTTGACCATTAGCTATTATTAAGAGCAATTTTTAGATTAATCAAAAAGGTCGGCTATTAATGCTATCAATAAGACTTACGGAGTTTTAAAAAAGTGGCATTTCCTCTGCATTCGATGAAACCAACACTTTTATTGTCATCAGAAAGAAGTTCAATAGTCGTCTCAAGTCGTTCTTTTTTATTCTTTTTTTGGTCAACATAATTTTGCTCGTTCCCAGCTTGTTTCTTTTTATCTGGAACCTCAGGAGTCTTTACTATAGTCGGCTTTTCTTCGTTTTTCGGTGGATCAACAGGAATAATTTTAACCTTGGGTACTATTGAGGGTTTGGCGGTCCGTTGTTTACCCTTGTTTGGTCCATACAACTTCTTCCAATCTTCCTCCATTTTCCCTTTAATTTGCTTATGAGGTAAGAAGTTATATTTAACTGCATATTTTGCATGGTTTTCGGCAATAAACTCTGCCTTTGTCATGGTACGAACAGCTTTATTCTGGGACATTATCAATTTATAACTGAAAAAGCTTAATTTTGAAAACAACACTACATAACAAGATGAACTTAAATAAAAAAACCGCCTTTTTGAAACAGATGATGACTTTATTTCTCTCTTTCTGTAGAAAGATGGCGTTAGGATAAAATTTGAAAATTTTTACAGAATTTTCTGAATGAATCACAAAAAACATTTCAGGAGTTCAGTGTTTCCAGGTCATTCATATTAAATCTCATATATTGTGTTGTTTCAAAAAATTCATCTTCCAAACAGGTATCAGTTATCTGTGGTACCTTTTCAGGCCTAAAGTTTATTACAACTATGGGCCCCGATGGAGGTTTAGATGATGCATCGTTTTGGAAAACAAAGTAAGTTCTAATTTTCATGTTATTCCTGATCTATTGTGTTTCATCTACATCACCTTTTCAAGCCTGAGCTTATTCATGAACCCTTATTTTTTGTATAACTGTTCTTTCTTTCTTTATTCTTTCTCTCTATTCTGTTGCCGTTTTTTCTTAAACCAAGATATGAGGAAGTCAAATATGAAATGGAGGAATTTCAAGAGAGCTCCAGAGAGCTGGAGCAAGAATTGGAAGCACAATTAGCTCAATCGGAAAAGAAAATCAAAGACCTTGAATCAAATTTATCACGATGTCAAATGGAAAATGAATCCCTAAAAAGTAAATTGAACAAAGTGACCAGTGAAAGCACGGATCAAATTCATCAACTGCAAAAGGCATTAGCTGAATACCAAGCTGTTAATGAAAAATTATCTCATTCAATAAGGATTCTTGAGCAATCAAACGATGACTTAGAAAGAGCCAAGAGAGCCCTAGTTGCATCTCTAGAAGACTTTGAGTCCCGGTTAAACCATCAGATAGAAAAGAATGTTCTCCTTGAAAATGAATTGGGAGAAAAGGAAGAACTCGAAGTGGTTGTTCAAAGGCTTAAGGATGAAGCACGAGATCTACGATATGAATTGACTGTTCAAAAACAGAAGGAGCCTAATAACAAGAGTACCAAGGGTACACCATCTAATAGTGACCCTCGTCGATCTTCAGTGCTCTCACCGTCCGATGAAAGTTCAACTAATTCAATACCAGCTAAAAGTCCACCCACAAATTCCAGTGTAAATAGTAAACCTCGTTTATTTGGTTGTCATTCGTCCCCCAGTGTAGAGGATAAAATTAATTTTAGCCCGATGAAACAACCTCGAGCTCATAAAACTCTATTATCGCCTTCAACACGCATTTCAGCGCTAAGTATGGTCAGTGACCTACTTCATAAAATTGGCGCTTTAGAATCTAAACTAGACTCCTGCCGATATTGAAACCATCCAAACAAACGAAAAAACAAGATCATGCAATAAGCAGTTTATTCATTCAGTGGAAAAAGAGAGCAACCATTTCAGGAAAAACAATTGTCACCTTATTATTATAAAAAAACACATAATAAAGCAAACATTTAACAAATATCGCTTTTGATGTACAGCAAGTTTTCGACTTATATGATTCGGTATATATTTATAAATACATTTAAATATATTGATGGGGTGCCAGTGAATATATATTTAACTATTCTTATTTGTAAAACTGAAAATAAATGACAATATATTGTAGTAATCATTGAGAATGACAAATTATTGAAAAATGTATCCTAACAAATTACCTACAAAGAGATGGCACTGAACATGGTGCTTCAAGAAAGAAACAAGATGTTTATTTTTCAATATTGAAATGGAAGGATAGGAATTGAGGAAAAAAAAGTGGAAAAGCTGAATAAGTAATAAGAAAAGATTATTCTTTTCAATTGAACACAAAGAGAAGAAGAAAATATAATGAAGAATCATACATTATTTTGGGTGGAAAGAGTATTGAGAACTTGTTTTGTTGTTTCCTTTGATAATAATTTACATTCATTTTGTTTCTTTTTCGCTCAATTTTTGTTTCTCATTACAATTTACTAATCACGCCCAGATATTTGGGGATCAAATTTATTCAATTGAATTCACTGAATAGATTGAGTTATACAAAGGTAAGAAGACTAAAGAAAGAGGTGAACAAAAAAATACTTATTTACAATATTAGTCAAGCAAAGCCATTTGATTAAACAAGTGATAAGTCATAAAAACAATAAATAGAGTTTAGATTCTCATTTTTTAGTCTCAACTCAACAGTTTGCTTCCAGATATAATCAACGATCTCAACATTGATTGGGAAAATGAGTGATGAGTAATTTAAAATCACGACGATAAATTACAATTATTCAATGTTACCGATAATTCAATGAATCACTTAATTCATTGCACTTTTGATAATGTAATATTTTTCAATTTTAAAAATGGCTCTTGTTTTTGATTAGATAACGAGTAAATAAATATGAACCAATTAAAATTGGAGAAGCCAGAAAAGGTGAGATCAGACGAGAATGTTTATTTTTTCATTGTTAATTGTCAACTTAATATTTCAAGTGATTAAAAGCGTCTAAGGATGAAATCTTCATTATCTTTGATTAAATATCGTGAATTGTTGGAACAATGTTAGTCAGTTTATTGTGAAATTAAAGTCAATCTTGTTCAACTTTATAACTTAATTAGAAAAATCTTTTTCTCTTCAGTGTTACTTTTTTTCTCTCTTGCTTTCTTGCTTGTGCTTTAAAATTTCACACGCTAATTATCATTTACTTGGTTAAATGTTTAATTATTATTATTATGATTTGAGCGAATACACAACCATTTTCCTCTCTTAAAGTGGTTAACTTGAATGGAAGCAAAATTATCTCCTACAATTATTATAATTGTTCGAGTTTTATCTTGCGTATGCTTTACCTTTTTAAACTTTACAAAACATGTTTAGTTTGTTGTGTTTGTTGATTGTATTAAATTGTGTTTAGATAAAAATAAATTATTCTACTCTTGGTCTGCATTGTAATTTAGTGTTAAATTATTATTGTGATTTGTGATTTAATCTAATGCCAAATCATGATTCTCTTGGCAGTTTCAACTCAAACTTACCATAAGGATTGTAAACGTAAAGATGGTCAATTCGTGAAATATTCAGATAAATGGTGAGTTGAGGCGAAAAGGTTGCCTTGTGATTTTGTACACAATTGTGAAACTAATTTATTTTCATTTTTCATTTACTTTCAGATTTACTTCAAACTGGATAACGGGATTTCAATATTGTGATTGAGGACCTTTTCCTTGTGGCAAAAAGCATGCTTACATAAAGACAGTAAACAAACAAAACAATGAAGTTTTGTTGCTCTCTTGTTGGGATTCAACTGGGAATCCCCTGGAAAGAAGTAAACAATCATTTTTTATACCTGATGGCCACTAAATAATAATGTTAATATAATAATTGCATTAACATTAGCGGTAGCAGCTTATCTCGGCACTTGAAAATGGAGATGATGATGGTGATGATGATAAGATGAACCTGGTCAAGCAAAAAATTCATCACTCAGAGTCCACCCGTTTTACCAAGTAAGTAAAATAAGTTGCGAGAAAAAAAAACCGATTAAGTCTCTTCTTTATCATTTATGTTAACTTTTTTTCTCTTCCTTCTCATTCATCCCTTACCTTTCTCTTCCTGTCTCTCTCTCACTATTTCTCTCTTGTTTCATCTTTCTCTCTTTCTTTTGTTTCCTATCCACTTTTCATTGCTTCTCAGATTTTTCTTGCTAATACCTTGAAGCTCAACCTTGATTGTGTTCGTACCCATCATCATCACCATAACTGGACAACGAATGGTTTGTGTTGGAATTAAAAGGCAAAAGGTTGTTGAACAGAAAGTGATAGTCATTAGTACAATGATAGACGGAATGGATAAGGTTAAGGAACGCAATCGATATTGACCTGATAACATTTCTGTTGTGTGATGCTCTTTTTTTGATCGTGTTAATCAGGAAGATGGATTTGCCTTCCTTGATTATGCAAGTTACAAGATGATTGTCATCACACGCAACAACCATTCAATCCACCCTCAGAATCATTGAATATTTGACCAATCATCAGCATAGTTGATTCTTGCTTTATTCAAATGACTTTCTTTTGAACAAGCTCTTGAACCTGTTGAGACTATTGTTCTGGCTATTAAATTTATATTACAATTTAGTTTTTTTAAAGAAATGATGATGACCATAACATTGAATTCAAACGTGTCTGTCTGAATGATTACTTTGATCATTAAACTTGATAGTTTGAATCGTTAATCTCTTCAAGCTGTGACTAAAGCGATCTGATAGGAATTATTGGAGTAAATTGTTTATCTTGCTATTTTCCTGTTATAATTCAAAGTTATCTTTGGATCAGCCAATAAAACCATCCATTACTCTAATAAATGAATGAGAGTTGTTTACTTATCGTCAGCAACTTGATACAATTAGAGCCCTCCCTTCAAAGAGATCAATGGCTATGATCAAAATCAGCGTAAAAATGATAAGATAATAATTTGCAATAAAAACTAGTCTCAGTGTTTCCTCTGTTTCAGCTAGAGTTATTGACGCATAGATTGTTGAATACATCAAAATATTAAAGTCGTATTTATGTTTTGTGCGTAATTATGGAGATATCATTACACGGAAAGACAGTTTTGGTCACTGGAGCTTCACGAGGAATCGGTCGAGCTATTACCGAGACTGTGGTCAAAGCCGGCGCAAGTAAAGTTTATGCTGCTTGTATTTTAAAAGACGAACTCATCAAGCTATCCAATGAAGTTCCCAATGTTGTTCCAATACATATTGATCTGAGTAAATGGTCAGAGACAGAAAGCAAATTGAAGGAATTAGAAGCTGTTGACTGTTTGGTTAATAACGCTGGTGTCTTGTGGGTAACCGAACCAGGATCAATAACAGAGAATGATTTCGACTCCATTTTTGCTGTCAATGTAAAAGCAGTTATCAATGTAACCCAGATTATATCAGCTAAGATGATCGAGGCTGGTAAAAAAGGTTCAATCGTGAATTTGTCCAGTATAACAGCTAAAAAGTCTTTTCCTCGATTCATGATTTATTGTACATCTAAAGCAACTGTTGACCACATAACCCACAATTTCGCACTTGAATTGGCTCCAAAAGGTATTCGTGTAAATGCCATCAATCCATGGATAGTTAATACACAGATGGGTAATGCAGTGCCTAAAAATGAAGCTGAAGCTGAAATGTACCGTCAACACACACCACTGGGTAGATTCATTGAGACACCCGAGATAGCAAAAGTTGTCCTGTTCCTTCTAAGTGATTGGTCCTCAGCGATTTGTGGTGTTACCTTACCTATCGATTGTGGATTGATTTTGTAACAAATGTAACAATTTGTTACAAAAGAAGTGTGGTGAAAAGAATCAACCTTTTTCACTTGATGCATTTCATTGGATCAACAAGTTACTGTTGAATTTAAGTATGTGATGATCAATAATTGTTTTACTTGTTCTTTTGTATCTGTTAGTCTGATCTTTCTTCATAAAAGACAATTCAAATTGAAATTCAAAACCTTTGCCTCTCTATTGTGATTAGATTATTTTCAATAGTTTACATTTTTGAATGATGAATAAACTCGATTCAATAATGCATTTTTTATCGATATTAACTTTTCAAAAGAGTAGTTTTGTTCAAATCGATATTGATTTTTTCTTGTAACTAAGGTTTTTCAATTTAATAATATCAAGGATTCCATTTTATCTGATTTTTAATGTGAATAAAGTCTTACTATAACGTATAGCATTCATTTATCCCTTAAACACTTTGATCATGATTGAATATAAAGATATAGTTTGTATATCAGCGTAGATTCGTAAAGCACGCATAATTAATAACCACAAGGCCTTGAGGTTGATTAATGGAGAAAACGATACTAAAATTAACAATCAATTCTTTGAGCTACTCAAAGGTTTTGTTTTTCATTAAATTTCATTTTCTCTTTCAATTGTTTTGGTGTTAATTAAAACAATATGATTAACATAACCTAATTCCTGTTTAATATATCTGTGTGTCTTGTGGTGTTTTCAATCTGTTTTTTGCAAACACCTTCCTTGTTAAACTTGTCTCATGTACTTATATGTCAAATGAATCTCTTTTCATTGAAAACAGTCAATTCACATTTAGGATTAAGTTGAAAGGCATACCTTGAAGTAGCAAATAATCTGAAGTAGACAAGCTTAAACTCAAAATTGACTAAACAATAAAAAATGACCTAAAAATTAAGCATTATTAGCTTAAATTAAGTAGCTTCAATAACATTCAATTTTGTTATTGAAGTGAAACTCGAGAGAAATTTTATATCTTCAATGTTCACCGCTTTACACTGAATATTGATTGAATAGAGGTTCACATCGGTTTGGTTCTTGAAAATTTATATTGATTGGTGAACGATAGTATTGAACAATTGTAATCTACATGGACTTGACAGTGAACAATTGCTCAATGGGAAGAGAGATTTTTAAATTAAATTATTACATTGGTAGAACTGTTGGTAACTTTCTTTACATTTTATGTTATTACAATGAAAACATTTAAATAACAATCAATTTTTGTACAAGTATTAAACAAGTTTTACCAGAAGAGGGTAGAAAAGGGTTTTGAAACAATTTTAAACGATGAATCTTGAATAAGAATTAATATCATTCAATTGAGATCAAGATTTGATATGAATATTTCTAATTGCTTGATTATTCTGATTATTGATCATCTTTTCAACAACCCATTTGAGTTCAATATTGGCCTAAGTGTCACACAAGTCATGTCAAGAGATACAATTGAAAAACTGAGATTTTTTAGGTTTGAAAGACGAAAATAAAAAGGTAGAAAAAAAGTGTAAATATTATGCCAAATATGGCAATCATATTGTGATTGGGAAAAACACCAAAGTGTAAAGGAGTGAAGATAAATGCGAAAAGAGTCACAATTTAACAATACTCTAATAATTCACGTGATGAAGTCCTATAGCTATACTCAGGCTTATCAAAAAATAGTCTTTACATTTATCTATGATTTTCGTGTATAAAAAAATAATCCATCAGAAATTGATAGAAAAGGATGAACATTGGTGAGTTGAATTTTCCATAAATTCCAGTTGCTTGGTTGAATAGACTTCCAAAAGGGCAAATTGATTTAACATTATACATGATTAGAATATTATTTCTTTGATTGAGACATTCATTGTCTTAGTTGATTCCATCAGATTTTTAGAAGAGTATTACTTCATCATTGATCGGTATGATGGTTTCAAGAAAGGGTTATCTAATGAATTGATAATACTTGATTGTTTTGTTCCAAAGATCATAAATTGTACTGAGATCTTTAATAGCTGCCGGTCGAACAAATAAAGGAGGCAATGTCAGAGTTTCTTTGTTTTCAAGCCATCTTTCGATTTCCTGGTCAGAAATAGCTAGTTTAGGTCCTATGTCAGTTTGATCGATATTTGCTTTTTGGGCCAATAAACCGGTAACATAAACATCATCAACCCAAAAGTACGGAGTTGATCTTGACTGTAGATAAAGGTCAAAGACAACATCAGGAGATAATATCACACTCCATCCAAAACAGTAAGTTGGATAATATTTTCCTGGATATTCCTAGAGAATGAAAAACAATTAGAATAAGGATATCAGAATTTTATAGATCAAGATATTGGCGTCATGATTACTAACCTCATAAGTTACTTTCCATTTGCTTTTATCACTTCTGGCTGGATAAGGGTTACGAATGACAAAACAGTTGAGAAGTCTTCTTGGCATCACTGAGTTAGCAGTTAATCCTTTCAAGTGAGATACTAATTGAATCACGTCAACAAAAATATCATCATCTGTTTTGAGAATAAATTTTGCATTTCGACAATAATATGTTATCCATTTAAGACCCATCACATGTTTATAAGTTAAATTACGATAAGTGTCTAAAAAATTTCCTTGAACAATATCACCAGTAGCTTTGTTCTCCGAGTCAATTGATCGTTGAAGCTCATAATCATCAACCATACCTAATAGAAAAACGTGGCGTATCTGTGAGCATGAAACATTCCGTGTGCTTGCCCAAGTATCTCGAATCGTTTTACGTTTTGCAAAATTTCTAGGAGCACTGTGGATGAATATGAGTAAAAATATATCGTCACCATCATCATTGTAACCTTCATTGGCATCAGCTGAGCCATGGTCTTCCAAAGAAAACGGCTGTCCGTGGCATATTCGGTTGTTTATGGTAAATTTGAAGTCTTTCAAATCAATAAGCTGGGACATGTCATCAATTTTAAGCTGGGAAAGGTTGAAGGAATCTTTATACTTTGGTGAAATAATGAGAGGCCGCTTCATGGAAACATTGTGACTTAGAAGAGAATCATCGCCACCAATATTCAAACTTATCATGACCATTGTACAGAGAAAGAAGCACACCAATACAAGGTTAAAGATGGTTGGTCTATTCCAAACGGGTTGTAATATTCGAGTCTTCATGGTTGACTAATTGGCGCATTGTCAAAGACTGAATCAATGTCACTTACATTTTAAATATAAAGAGATCACACAGTGCAAATAAGTGCAGCAACAAATTTAAGGGCAGAGAGGGATAATGAAAGATATAACAAAAATTATAGCGAAAAATCAAGTGATAAAGCTATCCATAGTTTGATCATAGAGGCTTTTAAAAAGATAAAGGAAAAAATCTACATATCGATAAATAATTTCTTCTATAAATAATTACTTTTTAGATCACATTAAATAAAAGGTTGTTGATAAAATTACAATAAGAGTATTCAAAACAATTCAGGGTGATGTTCAATTTACTGCAAAGTCGAAACACAGCCCACAAAATGCGCGATAAACCAGTTTAGTTTAAAGTCATTACAGTCAACCTAAAAAATCAACCAAAAGCTACAATTTGAACAAACCGCTCTTTCAATGCGCACTCTTACTCCACCTAAAAAGTTACAAAAAAGGCTCACTCTTTGACCGGTTACTGAGTTGAGGGGGAAAAAGAGGGAAAACAAAAAAGGTAACTGAACAAATAAACCGAAATCGGTTAAATTGCAATTTCAGGGAAATTCAAAAATGCAATGAAAACTAAATAAAAATGAATAAAAAATTAAATTGATCGACTGTTTCCACGGTTCGACAATATGATAACCTTTCATATTGTTTACACATTTGTTAACCTCAAACCCTATTCGGGTTATCTCAACATATTTAATTAGTTCATCTACATTTAAAACAATCATATCTGTTTACGGTTAAACTCATCATAACCTGAGATTGAGATCATTACAGATAATAGTTTCACTCATCGTGTTCAATGTGATCTTGATTATTATCTAATTTGAATGAAGGTTAGATGGTCATGGTTTCTGTGTAACTAAGCATTTAATTGTTGATTTCATGATTGTACAAGTTAATGCGAAAATTTTATCACTAAAATTGAAAATGAATTGAGGAAATGCAAATTTTTCCAGATTTTAACATTTAATGGCTCATTTTGAAAGACAATAAAATGACCTTTTCATTTGCTCTTCAAACCGTTGTTTGTTAAAATTGAATCTTGAAACCTGAACCTTTTAAATTGAATGGAAATTTGTAATTTGTATTTAATTTGTAGCCAATTTTTGGATAAACACTTGAAAGCATTGAATCCAAAATGCATTCTGTAACCTCTAAAGGCTCCAATCTGTCAGTGAGTTTCAACTTTCAACGCAGGCTTAGTTAACAGTGTCACCTTTTATTTTGCCAGTTTCACTCCAAAATTGTTCATAGACTCAGTTTTTTCCCTCAAGAACAATGTTCATGGTTTTACTCGTAAAAATATAGGAACAACTTATCCTGGTTTCCCTGTTTATTTCCTCTTTTACCGAATAAAATTCAAACAAACTTAACCAGAGAAGAGAAAAAAAGTTACATCTTTTAATGAAATTGTCCAAATCATCACCAGAATCGATAAAATAATTTCACAATTTACAACAATTGCCTCAATGATGAGTGTCGATGAAAAAGTTTCAAACAAATTCAGTGAAAATTTAGTCAACAATCGAAAGTAAAGTTTACCAGAAAAACATGAAATGACGGACAATTTGATTAACCATTCAATCTGAAAATGTCAGCAACCAATTTAGGTAAGTAAATGAATTGCAATGGAATGAACAATTTAAAGTTGACCAATTCAATGATCAAAGTCGACCAATCATTTGATTGAACCATTGAGTAAGACAAGAAAGTTTCATTGATAGATTGATGGTTACTTTGATTTCTTGTTTCCTGATTGTTTACATTCACTCAATGAAGATAGATAAGCCTTTTGGGTATGTTCATCATGAGCATCATGCCAATGATGAATAAAAGATTTGGAGAAAAAGCAAAAAGTTTTCAAATTTCAATTTCTGTAACAAGATGGTTGATCAAACATTGAAACATTGAAACATTGGAAACATTGAAATTGGCAAAGCAAATTCTCAACTCTAATTGACAGAATTTCCCTATTCTTTTCTCATATTTATTCATCTTTTTGTTGTTCTTTCCACTTCTTTTTCAGGGTAAAATTGAGCTTGAAAACTTCTGTTTCAACTCAAACAATGAACTTCAACATTATTCATCTTATTTATGTTTTTCAGTCTTTTTTGTTGTTTATTGTTTTGCTTTACCTTTTTGCTGTTGTTGTTACTTTGAGTTGCTTTGATTCGTGCAAAATTACATTTAAATTAGACTTTCATTGAAAAAAAGCAAAAAATAGAAACAAGATTGACATATTTATTTCAATTGAAACAGAGGAATCACTTCCGTTTCATTTAACATTCAAATTCACTTTCAACCAGTTTTCAGGTTTTCTGGTTTACTTTACTTTTTCTGGTTGCCTCAACTGTTTAAACCATTAACTGTTCAAGTGGCAAAGCTTATTGTTCATTTTACTTTTAATTTGATTGCTTATGGTTTCAATATTTGCTTCAACTTGTTAACTTTAAACTGTTAACAACTCTAATAATGATTGATTTGAATTAACGTTGATCATCCAGCGATCGTCTAACTTGGTTAACACTTTGACTTTAATCACAATTGACAGTTGCTTCTTTGCGTATCAATGTTAATAGCTAATTGAATTTGCTTCTCAAATGGTCATCAATCAATTGTTCATAGTTGGACCCTTTAAACCAGTTAAACAATGTTAACAGTTAAATTGAAATCAGTCAAAATAGCAATCAAATTAGTTCAATGAATAAATTGTCATTTGAGGTTAAAATTAAAAGCATAGAATCAAATTTACCAATTTTGATGATCAACCTTTGTTTTCACTCCAACAGTTAATAGCTCAAAATGAGAATCTTTTTTGTCTAATTTTAAAGATGAAACCTTTTCAATCAACTTTGATTAATTTCAATACATTAACGTTCATTAAAGCCTTTTGTAATTGAATTGAAACAAAAGGATCGCAAGGTTTTATGGTTAAATCACAGAGATGTTAATTGCTGTTAAACACGGAATTGTTCATTCAACTTTTGTTGAAAATTGAAACAATAAAAATCTTTAAACAGAAATGATGAAAGTCTCGTTTAATTGTCAACTTTAAACAATTAGTGAATCTCAATGCACTTGAACATTGATTAACAATGAGATTTCACTTTTGTCTTGAAACAATTAACGACTTTTCACAATTCAATTTGTTAATTTGAGAAATTTAATTTTCCATAAACTTGCTCAAAGTGGCGATTGATTAAATAACTGAAAACCTTGATTAACTCGGGAAATTCCCAGATTGTCATTAAATATGCAACTGAAGTGTAACAATTGAGAAGCACAATTGGTTGAACAATTGAGTGTCACAGCAAAAGATGAACAATCAGAAAGATGATCAACTTTAATTGTTCATTTTGTTGACTGATTTCATCAAAGTAAACATATTTTCTAGACTCGACCAAATTCAATGTTTACTGTTTACTGTTTAAACAAATAAAGGTTAAACAAGGTTGATTAATCGACAAACGATTAATGAAAGGCAAAGATTAATTATGAGTTGAAGCAATTAATGTATTAATTAACGAAGTGAATTAACAAAGTTGAAAAGTGCAGGTAAAGTGAACTTTAAAGATTCTGGTTAATTCCCTGGTTGATGGATATTAATACTTGAGTGAACCAAGTTAACAGTCAGACTAAGTGAATGTAAATTCATCATTTAACTTTCAGTTTAAGGTGTTAATTGTCTCATTATACTTGATAGCCTAACAACTCTATTAAATATTTCAATCATAATTAACACCAATTAATCACTTGGACAAGATAATCAGCAAGGAAACAATAGAAACATTGAGCTTGATAAATAATAAATTGAAACTAAAAGGATGTTCGAAGTGAACATTCATTATCAATGTTTTCGCGATCTTGTTCACAATTGTCATAACAGCATTTAAAAGTAACTCATTTTGGTTACTGTCATTTGTTGACATTGTTTGATTGATTTGCTTGTTATGAAACAAACTTGTAATTTACTGTTTCAAATGAGGCTCACGAAATCATTATTGTCAATAAAAGTGTGACTAAAACGGCAACAGTTGAAACCAAATAAAAACCCAAATTATTGACGTCAAAACTGTCGGGGGACGGTTAACAGTATTTACCTTCAACTGAAAATACTTTAAATGCAAAAATTTGATAAATCTCATCTCAAGCCATTCCAAATTAATTTTTAGACCGCCAAATGGTTTGATCAAGAACAAACAAGGTTTATTTGGGATCGTACTGCATCACCTTATCGACGAGAACCGAAATCTTCTTATGAGACCTATTTGTCATTAAAATGAGGGGCACAAAAAATCCTTTTCCAGGGCATGAAACCTTTGTCTTCTGATCAACTTCACATTTTCACCTCAAAATTGTGAGTTGAAGCGCCAGGAACTCTGATAATGATATAAGATAATGAATAAAACCCACATTAAAAAATTTAGTTGCAAAAGTTGAGTTGTACCTCTATACCATATCTTTGGCGCATTGTTTGGTATCCAAGCACATCGATAGTCATTTTTTTCGATCATTTTTTGTAACCAACATCAACTCAAGATTCATTGGATAAGGCATTGAATCGATGTTGGTTGTACTTAAGGAGTATGTCAAAAGTTGCCTATTTTAGATAATTTAAATAATTTTGTCTTGTGTATTTTTTTGTGCTGATTCTAAAAATATAAATCCAAGGTATAGTTCTTGAGATATTCGCGAAAAAACTAATAAAATTTAGAATGCAAAAACGATAGAGATGGGCTAGAAAAGTCAGCGAATCACAATTATTTTTCCTTGTTATAGTTGAAAAGTGATGCGAAATTCATATTTGCCATTTCCATCTAAGAAGCAAAAAACAGTAGTTCAACAATCACAAGAATCCATGTTCCAGTTATTTGCACATGATAAAAATTATTTGATATACATAATACAAAATGCTGCTAATATATTCGAAATAATATTGCAATTAAACTAGAGATTTCTACTCTAGCATCGTATTCAGATGATTTTCATTGTATGATTGTATATTTATATTTTCTGTATATCATAGCTTATCTGCCTTTTAATTCTGCATTGTTATTTATCGTTGTATCTCGTTATGGATTCTAATGTTGAAATGGATAAACAGCTTGCAAGCCTTTTTGCAATCAATGCCAAATCAAGAAGAGACGACCCAGAAGAAATTGATTTATGGCGTCGTTTCATCGCTACATGGAAAATTCTTCCTTATGCATCTGATGGCAGATTCATTACTCTTCGAGGTGTAGCACTATTTAATATTTATGTAAGCATTCGTGACGGCAAGTAATCTATCATAACGAGAGCACTGTAGTTCAAAGAGTATGCAAATACTATTTATACTTGTGGCTGCTAATGCTGCTAGAAAACAATTGAAATCTAGCAGCACAGTGTTGCTGGTTACCGCAGCATATGAACGAATACTTGAAAGAAATGGTTATGGTCACGTTAGGCTATTAATCTAAAACAATCTGGGGAGAATGTTTAAAGGGTTGGTAAAGGAACAAGCTGGTTTCGATTTGAAGAATAATGAGGAGGTGTATTGATGGTTCGACACAGAGATCACACTGGATGATTTCTACTTCTATGCACAAGGGTCTTATGCTCTCAAATCATGTGCTAGCTACTTTTTTGATGCGGCAAGAGAGCATATGGATGGATTCAATTACGAAATTTTCGAAACCAGCTATTTACCATCCGATTTCTTTGAGGTTTATGGGTTAGATGTTGATACTGGCAGCCATTCGGCATGCAAAATCAGCTCAAGTTTCAATCCTGCTTAACCAGCTACACACCTTAATAACTTTGCGATTAGAGTCAGGGATCAGATTAGCTCTGACAGTAATTAATACTTGATTCGTTGTTATCCATTTTATCGGATTATAAAAAACCATAGCGAAAATTTTTATTCATTAAAATAGTTTTTCCAATAAATGACATAGTTTACGCATGTTTATATTCAAAATAATTGTATATTTCATTTCATTTCATTTGGTTTTCAATACTGAGCGTTTTAATCTTGTCACCTGATCAAAGAACAAAATATCTTTAATTTTTGTACTCAACATGCAAAGCTGTACTCACAAAAAAAAGTTGCGTGCTTTATTCGAAAAGATAATAAAGTGAAAAATTCTAGAGACCACTCTTTATTCGTACTTTCAGACTTGAGTGGAGGGAATAAGTTAGTGCTGATATCAAAGGGGTAGCATGGCTTAGATGAATATAACATTTTACTAATAGGTGCTAAAAACTTTCAATCAGTAATATTGCTTATCTTGACCAAAAATGAAATCTCGAAACAATTAAAGCTTCAATATTTAATTAAATAAAACGAATTGATTTTAACTTTCAGTTGTGAATCCAATTGTGAATCAATTGTAAGCAATTAATATTATTGCCACTTTTGCCTTTCCAATTTCAACCGGCAAAACTGACACTTTTTTTGAAATCAATCTTGATTCAGTTTATTATCAAAACTGTGTAATCTGGTAACACAAATGTTAATATATTTATGTAAGTTGCACTTTCTCTGGTTTTAGGTGAATCTGTTGATGTGACAACATGAAACCAGAATAATCATCAATCTTATTAAGTGAAACAAAAAACATGAAGGCCAAGATGAAGTCGTAATTTGAAGAAGATGCTGTTCAAGATGTTACCCTCTTAATCTTAATTGATGCTCTTACCATTAATTAACTTTGCTTTGAAAGACGAAGATGAAGAGAGATGAAAGAGAAACAAAAAACTGTTTTTTACATCTAATAATATCTTGCTTTCTTTCCTTCCCTTTCTCTCCCTGTTCATCATCATCTTGATTCCTGCCATTTCATTTGCCTTATCATTTTATCCTTTCCACTTTATCCAGTTTGCATCATCATCTTAACAGTGACCCTTTCAATGGACAGTTTGACAATGGCCATTGATGACGATTGGATCCATAACAATAACAATAATGTTTTGTCCTTTAGCCACAAGAACAACAAAAGGGAAACCAAATTAACTCACAGAAATGGCTTATCTAAACACCATCCAAGTCAAGTTGAAACCAATAAAACCAATAACAGACTTCATTTCACTCAAGAACCACTAAATCAGGTTACATTTTTCAATACCGAAGGAACCATTGTTGAATGTTGGGCCAACTCCTCATCACCTGTTAAAATAACTTGGGCCACAAGTGAGGGCAAAAGGTTGTCAGATGTAACTGGATTAAGGTACATTCGCGATGATGGACTTTTAGTGTTTCCACCGTTCAGTCCAACCGATTATAAGCAATCCATTCATTTCAACCAATACATTTGCATTGCCACAGATGAATATGGATCCATTGCCAGCCGATTGGTGACGGTTAAAGGAGGTAAATACGAATAAAGCAAAATTCAAAACTAAGTATCGATTTTTTTCCGAAATTTTCATGAAAACCTATCGTTTCGGGTTCCAAACTTGGAAGACTTGCATTTCAAAATTTCATCAATTACAACTAAAAGTTGTCAGTTTATGTTATGCGAACGAAGTTTGATTTGAATCAATTTTTCTGCTTTCTTGACAATTTTACAGAAATTCAAATAATTTGCTTTCAATAGTTTATAAGACGAAATAAAAGATTTTTGAAAAACGTTATTTGCAGAAAACACAGTCGCATTTGCAGCAGCAGCTTAAAACTTCTACTAACGATAATTTCTTCAATTATTTTGAGCTTAAAATATCTTGAAATCAAAATGATGAAAATTCAAGTTTGTCAAAACTTTTCGAGGTTGCTTCAGATTCAACTTATATTTTCAAGAGCAAAAAATTTGTAAATCATCTTTTCAACATTAAAATTTAAAATCTCGCAACAAATTTATTGCCCAAAAGAAATTACCATTAAAATTAATGCTTCTATTTTCGGAGTAATATTCTTTATCTACTCCATGTGATTCAATTTCGAGACTCTTCTCGTTTAAAGTATATTTACACTGAAACTCATCCATGGATGAGGAAAGAGATGAAAGTGAAGCAGCTTGAAGTTGTGAGGCTCGAGAAAAGCTCAAACAATAAAGTGTTCAAAAGAAGTTGAAAAATCTAAAGTGACAGTTATGATCAGTTTGTAAGGTTTGCAAAATTGAAAGATTGAAATTATTTGAATGAAGAAAAAAAAGAAATGGAAAAGTCTCCGAAACCTGAATCCAATCTGGATTCAGATAACCTTTGACCTTGAAGATGAGTGATGAAAATGATGACAATTTACCTTTTCATTTTTTGGGTTAAAATTTTCAAGAAAAGAAACACTTGAATATAATAAAAGTTGGTAGACTTGAAAATTGCCATAAGATATTTTACTTTTCTCTATCAACCTTTTTTCCAACCTTTTTCATTTCATGGTGTAATTCAGTTTCACCATGGATAAGCTGAGAGTTACCAAGCAAACAAAATGAAAAGTCTGAAGATGAGAAGAAAAAAAGTGAATGAAAAAAGCTGAAAGTCAATAGAAGTGTTTAGTGTTATTGGAATATCAAAGAAAAAAAAATGAAGAGTAAAATGAAAAACAGTTTGTTACTGAATAGCAAAGGAAACAATCATGATGATTATGATGATAATAATAGTAATGATAATAATCTTGAGTCATCATTGATACTGTCGATTGTATCGAACGTACTAATTTGGTACAAAAATTGAGGTTAGCATGGAAAAAGTAAAAAGAGAAACTTTTTTCTTCTTTTCATTTCTTGATAGATAGTTTTACCATTGGAAAAGGGGAAAAGGTTGAATCGAGAAAAAAATTGGTTTCAAAGTGTTTTTCACATTCAACTAAGTAAGATGTTTCAGAGTAATCAGTTATGCTTGTGAACCTTGAATAAGTGGATAAATATCTGCAATGAAATCATGAATTCATTCTTGAACTGAATGCCTAATGGTTTGAAATGTTGAAGGATAACTTTCAATTTTTACTCTCATTCTTCATCTTCCTTTTTAACCCTTTACTTTTCATTTTTTTACTCTGATTTGTACACTGAAAAGTTAACTGAACTGATTGAACCTATTTAAGCACAGTTAGGAAGAATGAAACTAACGAATTTTTGGGAAAGGGAAAAATCAAAAACTCAGTATTGAATCCATTTTGCAGATTCTTTACAGTTACATGCATAATCGTCGCTTTCTTTCAGCTATCTATTCATCTGTGCATACGCAATATAAAAAGTCAAAGAATCAAGTTTTTGGGTAAAAATTGTGGTTCAATGAGAATCTCAAGGAAAGTTTTTGCACAGCCTGAAAGCCATGATTAAACAATAGTTCTAAATTGGCCAGAACTTAATCTGAAGACACGGTTACTGAGAAATTCGCGTTTATATAAGAACTGACTTTCGAGTAAAGAGTTTGGTGAAATAATCTGTTGCCTCAACTGTACAAAAAAGAGACCAAAGTTCCAACTTTTAACTGAATTGCCATTACAGAAACTGTGCAATTTATAATATAATAAACTTAGCAACTTTATGATCGCTTCCATTTTTGCTCCGGACATGAAAAAAGAATCTTTGATAATCTGACAATCAATGAAATGTTCAGTTCTAGTGGTTTTCAGTTATTTTATTCCAGAATTTTGAGCAATTAACAGCAAATTTTAATGCTTATTTTGCCAACACGCGTTAGTAGCTATTGATTTGATAAAATTTTTATAGATAAAGGTTCGAGTGTAAAGACCTGCTATCTCTTCGACCTCTCCACAATCAGCCCATGAGCCTGAAACAATTCCCATTAGATAGTATCGTCCGTTATCTCCTTGGTACATCAAAGGTCCACCTGAATCTCCTGAACAGGAATCGCCTTTTGTTTTCTTGTTGATCGCACACATATGAGTCTCAGCAACACTTTCAACTTCGAGTTGGCTCTTCATTGACTCGCTAATCCCACCCAATTTTATCTCGTAATCTTTCTTCAAATCATTACATTCTTTTTCTAAACGTGGAAATGAAAGCATAATAAATCAATTGATTCTTGATGACAACTGTTCAATTATCTTACTAGTCAAGTAGTCGACTTCAACTTCCAATAAATCATTAGTGAATCCAGCATTAGCTGCCGTGCGTCCCCAACCAGCAACCATCAGTGTTGATAAACCATTTTCAAAGTTCGGTAAACAAACTGGTGCAACTGTTTGGGTGTATTTAACAGGCTTTGAAAGAGTCAGAATAGCGAGGTCGTTGGAAAGATCGGAAGTATCGTACTTATCATGGATCCAAACTTTTGAAACAGAATTTGGCTTAGATGACACATTGAATGCCTTAACGAGCCCGAGGAAGACGTCGAGGTTCGATAGACTGTAAACTTTCCCATTCGCATTGACAACACAGTGAGCAGCAGTAATAATGTGTCTCTCATCAATTAATGAGCCTCCACATCGATGGTATGAACCATTTTTGCGGTCAGAATAACTCCTGGGAGATTGAATAACAAACGATTGGAAAACTAGTTTCTCTAACAACCGTACTTTACTCACCTAATATGAGCTAACCAGGGATACTTGTTGGGTCGAACTTTTGAGCCTTTATAGATTCGGCTAGTGGAACCTTCCAAACCACATTCTAAGAAACAAACAATTCAAGAAATGATAAATATACATGAATATGGATATATTATGCTTGTTGGTTCCAACTATTGAACCTTTGTTGATTCAGCCATATTCGGTCTGAAAGAATTCAATATCCAAATCTACAAAGGTTCAAAAGTTAGAGCCATACTGAATCCTTGCAGACCACATTCTAGGGAACAGAGGGTCAGAAATGATAAATATACATGAAAATGGATAACTGAGAAAGGTTAGACTTACCACATGCAAGTGTTATACTTATTGCGGTAACTAGTAAAAGAAAGAGCAACACAAAGAATTTCATTTTCAATGATTTCATACAGAATCGAATGATGAATCAAAACTTGGATATGTTTTAATGAGATTACAATCAGTTCATTTTATACTGGAATTAAATCAAGATGCAAATGATTGGTTTGACAGTTCGATCTCTTTTTCCATCGATTTTATTGTTAAACAATAGAAATTTATTATTGAAATTTGACAGTAAATTTTGAGCACAAATTCCAAGCACTTGCCCAGTTCATTCCTATCGCAACCAGAAACAGACGTAAGCAGAACAGCAGTCATACTTTACGTGCAAAAGTTTAACACTCATCATATTCATTATATTGTCTAATCTAAAAAGTCTTATAGTTGGAATAAGTGTTATTAGTGGACAAGCCAAGAGTCATTTTTAAAAGTCAAAGATCATCTAATAGATTTAGTTGCCAAATATTGAACATAATTTGCTCGCAAAATTTCTCGTTGATCCTTCCGTCCAGTCACTGATGGAACGCAAAATTGATACCTTTTCTCAATTCAGTTTATTTTTGTTAATATTTCATTAACTCGAATAAGTTTCCTTTTGAAAAAAGTAACTTTACCTGTTAATGCACTGATTTACAATCCAAACAATAAAAATTTCTCAAAATACTCTGAATCCTGGGAATAATGAAAATAGATGAAAACTTGAAACTTTGAATTCACTTGAAAATGAGGGAAAAACTGAAACAAACTTTAACCCAAAAACAAAAGATAAAAAAGATGAAAAGCAAAAGCAGAGAGATTTAACCAAAAAAAAGCCAAAAAATGGTAAGAATCTTAAGGTAACTTAAGCTTTTGGTTTAACTTTGATAATAACTTGGACAATATTATACAATGATAATAATAAAAGTAATGATATGAAATGTTATATAACTTTAGAGTACAACTTATTTAGATGACTTTTCCTCCCCACTTTCCTCCTAATGGAATCCATTGAAAACACTCAACATGAAACATACATGGATACATGTGTTGATGTATTTGTATAAATTCATTCACAGTGCAACCTTTTCATGTTCAACTTGTTTGTATTCAATGTTCAAATTCAGGAAATGTTTTTTTCTTCTCTTCTCCTCCTTCATATCTCCTGTATTATGATAATAACATATCCTTTTGGTATGCATGTAAATGATAAAGAAAAAGGTTTATTCCGTTTAATTTTTCACTCTTATTTCACTAATCTTGTTCTTTACATGGAACAAGAATCAGAGTTGAAAAGATACAAAATATTCCCCGAGCCTGACAGAAGATTATTTTGAAAACATTTTCCCAAATAAATGTTATTTAACACTTTCAATTCTTGTTGTTTGATTGAAACAAGTTTCCAATTCAATTTCAAAAACTTTCACCATTCAGATTAATTCAGATTAACTATTATATTGATTACAATTATTCTAATTGCCTATCATGTTGATCCAATGAAAGTAATAAAAGTTTTTCCAAATGTCACAATGTTTATCCATTTTCTTTTCCCTTCCAAGTCAATCAAACTGATTTCTCCATGTTGATCATTCAATTGTCAGAATTGCTTCTGTTCTGTCAACAGCAATATAATCATAACTTATTTATTACCCGTCAATCTTCAGTTGACCCAAAGCTCGATTTACATTCTCCTTTAAACTTTCCCTTAGGAAATGTTCAACATTTAATGTACAAACAGAGTGAAAGGAAAACAACCAATGTTTACATTCATTATTCTGAAATTTATCTGAGCTTCTATTGGAATGTGGAAGATGAACTTTTTGAGACTTTTTCTTCTTCTTTTGGAAACATTTTCAAACCAAAGTTGATGGAAATTTTTCATCGAAAATATTTATTCGAAAAAAAGGAAAAAATGTTTATTTATATCATTAATAAAATATCATTACAGTTTTACATCAATACTCTTCGATTGAAAATCATTTTCATTATCATGGAAAAGGGTTTAAACATTGAAATACCAAGTGTTTCCATGTTGGTTCAATAGTTGATCAGAAAGTCAATTGACCCTGTTAATGTTATTGAGTGTGTTTAATCGTTTGAATAAACCATGTTAGCTGTTGACCAGTCGAAGTAAACATTTTTGGTTATCATGAAATTAATGAAAATGTAAAAGAAAATTTTCTTTATTCGCTTTTTCCAAAAAAATATCATGGTGTAATCATGGTTGGTTACCTGATTGGTTACAGTTTGAGCGTGTTCAGTGTTGAGGTGAAAGGATAATGGATGAAGGATGAAAAATGTTGATTTTTGTGACACGAGAAGAGAAGAGAAAAAAAGTTTTGAAAAGATCGCACAAAATTAATATAACCTGTAATTGGGATAATCGGAGCAGAAGAGGAATGCTTCTGGGAGTGAATGCTGGGAGGACATTGGGATGAAATTGATGCAAAGAGATGATGAGAGGAAAGCATGAGAATGGGAAGAGAATGAGATTACTGGTGAAGGTAAAGAGGAAAATGTGATGGAAGAGGAACACAAAAAAGAGAGAGAGAGAGAAACATGGGTGACCCTTGATTAAGTAATTTGTCAACCAAGGATGCTGTGTTTCTCACCTTAACAGGATGGCTCATCATGATCACAGGTTACTCTTTGGCTGTTCAACTGAACAGAGAGAAATGGAATTGGAAATTATCCTTGTTTGTAGTTTCTCCTGAAACTTGCTTCTCTTTTCCCCTTTCATCCTTTTCTTCGTCTCAAAATGATTAATTACAATGAGAAACGATATCTTTTCAATGTAATCATTGATTACCTTGTATTATTTCATGTCATGAATCATCCAGTTTGTTTCATGGATAAATCACTTTTCCCATTCCCTAATTGACCAATTCATTCTGTAAACTTCAATTCATGGTTAAACACTTTTTTTCATCTTGCCAGGTGAACCGTTCAAAGGGTTTAGATTTATGTTTTGTTAAAGGAAACTAAAAGTTTGGCGAGATGAACGCCTTTGTGTTAACTTCAATAAAAGTTTTTTTTTGTCTCCCAAAAGTCGAAGTTTGATTAAAAATTGGTTTACTAGTAGATGTGAATCATGAACATCGAAAAATTCAAACCGAAATGCAAATTTTTCTTCAAAATGTTTATCACGTTAAATTCAACACGAAAATTCGAGTCCTTTTCAAGAAGCAAACAAAAAGTCTAAATCTGAAAGTGAATCTTTGAATTGAAATAAAAGAAAATAAAAATTAAGTTCGAATTCTTTTGGAGCTAAGCGATAAGTGTTTTTTACGATTCCAGTTTATCGATCTAAATTTCTTTCGTTTTTCATTGCCAAAAAACTGCAGCCAAAATTTCATTTCGCTTAAAGCTGTCTCATTTAATATGAAAGGAAATTCGAAAAACTTTTGTGGAATTTTTTCTCTCACAAATTATATTCGTTAAAAGCGGCCAAGTTGCTAAGTTCGGGAAAAATTTCGATGCTTTTTTGAAAAAGAATCCGAAATCTTGATAAACCAAAATTAACCTTTTCTCTTCATTATTTTTCTGATGTAAAAATTTTCTTGCACAGTTATTCGTCGCTCTTTGACTATACACGTTCACGATCAGCACATTGAACCAGGAGGAACAACCGCCTTCACCTGTCACATATCAGGTTCTGAATGGAGCAGCCAGTTGATGAGTGTTACCTCATGGCTTGAAGAGCCTTCAGGACGAGTGATCATAACAATCCCAAGTAAATCCCTAACCATAGGAACCCTTTTATCGAGTAAATACATTGCACTGGATGACGGTAGACTTTACATAAATTCAGTGTCAACCTCATTAAACAACAATCGTTACCGATGTCGCGTAATCTGTAAACTAACAGGCGAAGTATTAACAAGTTCATCAGCCGGAAGATTAATTGTTACAGGTAATTAACCAAACAAGCGCAAACAAAAACAATTTGCACTTTTATAACCGAATCTTCAATAACATTTACAAAAAAAATGTTGACTCGAAAAAAACGAAAAATTCATTCCACTTTACAGTAATAAGGTAATTCAAGATAATGAGGATAATAGTGATTATAAGAGAAACATAATGAAGAAAAATCCTGAAAATGATGGAAGATTGGCACAAAAAAAGAAGTCGTAAAAAGCCAGAGAAAAAGTTGTCAAGAGAAGAAACGAAATTAAGACTTGACATCATCATTTAATTAATTAATCATCTTGATAAAGCTTAGCCTTGTTTCTCAACAATTTTCATCATTCACTTAATTCCGTTGTAAATCTAATTTGGATGTTATTTTTTGTTTCACTTCATATAAATAACTAATACATTTTTACTTAACCTTTTTTTATTTCGTATTTTCTTCTCGTTCCTTTGGTCTCTCATTTAATGTCACATGAAACGTAATTAAATCACTTTAGCCACTCGGGAACCATTTGCACCTCAAATAACAGTGAAAAGTGACCTTATCATTGGTGAACTTGCAAGTCAAGTTGTTGTTACCTGTATAGCTTCAGGTTATCCATTACCTTCATACAAATGGATACCAAGATATTCAATGATTAAACAACATTCCCTTCAACATTTAATGGAGTTGACCGGTGATAATGGGCAAACCCAGAATAACCAAAGTTTACACTCAGTCAATTATCTGAGTGACACTTCTCAAGCCGATCAAAGGTACATCCAAGTTAACCAGTTTCTGGTTATAAAAAACTTGACTCAACCAGATATGGGAACCATTGGATGTTGGGTTAACAATTCATTGGGTCAAGATAAGGTTTCCATTCAACTAATGGTTCGCTGTAAGTCACTTTCCACCTCAGTTTTCCTCATTCTTTCATCAACTTTTTCCTTTCCCTGAAAAGAAAATGATAAGAAAATTATTCGAAAAACAAAAACTCTTGAAATGGGCCATTTTAATGGTAAAAAAGAGTAAATGTGTCATTACCATGTCATTCTCGAATCGTGTTTATCTTCGATAAATATGATACTCCAAGTATTATTCAAATTTTCATGGCTATCATATTGCACCACATTTCATGACAACTCAATGATGATGATTATTGACCTGCAAACTGGTTAATCAATGGTTCAACCTTTTCAGTTTCTTTCAAATTCTAACCTTTTCTAGTTTTCCTTTGCTTTTCATGCAATTTAAGGTTATTTATTAAATTGACCCTTGACTAATGATTGGTTGAGGTTCTGATTAAGATTGAGATGAATTTTCATTCATCGATGCTAAGGTTACCTTGAAATTATTTTTACCATTTTTCTTTGCTTCTTTTCCCTTAACCCTGAGGATGAACAGTGGATCAACAAGACCAAATAGTTTCAATTGAAATGCCATTTCAACTTATTTCTTATGTTCTCATCAACTGATAGTTGAGATTCATTGATGAACCTGAGAGTCAATTTTTTTCATTACGAGATAAAAAACTTGTTCATGATGACTTTTCCATGCTCATTGCTTTAAGCGATATTTACTGTTTACTTGTAAATCCAATAACAAATCCCATTCTTCATTTGCTCAGTTCATCCACTTTCCTAGTCAAGAATATATTAACTTTTCATGAACATTATCACCATGAAAATTTGTGAGTTAACAAAATTTCTTTTTTTCAAACTTTTCCAAGTTCCATCTGGAATATTTTCTGTTCATCTTTTAAAGAAATTCGAGTTTTAAAGTTTCCTTTCCGAACCAGAATCACAATCAAATTCATTTAGAAACTTATTTTTCCAATAAAATTTCAATGAACTCAGTTTCGATTGTTTTGATCATCAAGTTTTGGAAAGAAAATATTCTTGAGAAAATTCCATTTCCTTTTCATGATACTTTTACTGTTAAGTTGGAAATTAAAGATTGATTCATCAACTCATAAGGTTCAATTAACTTGAAATTTTCAATCAATAAAAATGATAATCGATAAGAAATGGAGGAAAAAATGATTTGAAAATTTCCACTCATGAGGGTTATTCATGGGTTAACAGAACCAACTACAAAAAAACGATTTCAAGTTTATCTGAAAGTTAATTGTTTCTAGACTCGAATTAGTAGTTTGCATGATTGATAGTGTATCAATGAGAATGGAAAAGATGCTCTGAATCAGGAAGATGATGATAAAAAGAGAGGGAAGGTTAACATTAGAAGGCGAAGTTCTGACAAGATCAGAAGAGTGAGTAAAATGGAAGCAAACAAGATGAACTGAATCTCAATATTGTTGTCAAAAGTGTCATCAAGATCATCAATAAAAGCATATTTGACTTGGGAGATAAATTTATTTCCATGGAAACGATCGGAGAAGAGAAAAGGCGAGAAAAGAAGAAAAAAAGTGTTTCCGGAAAATGATGTTGATGATGAGGATGAGATGATGATAGACAACACTTTATTCATCCGGTTACATAGAAAGTGTATCGATAGAGAAAAGTCAAAATTGTGTTTATTCGTTTACTTGTAGAACTTGGATTATCTATTTATCATGAAAATGATGAAAAGAAATGAACATAATTCCAATGATTTTTTCTTCCCTCAACTTTATTCCAATTACCATTTAGTCTCATTTTTCATTGCGATTTCTTTTCTTTCCATCAACATCAACTTTTTCCTCTTGCAACTGAAGCTCCATTAAGAGTCAACTTATCCATAATCAGTGAAAGAGATTCTCAAGTAACTTTGATCAACTGTGATTACATCGGATATCCTGTTACCTCAATTGAATGGCGACTCAATGGTCAACCATTGAGCTCATTGTATTCCTTTAATGGTTCCTCAACAATTAAACTGTTAACTGTGACCAGATTAAAAATTGAAAGGATAACAGAGAAAGAACAAGGTTACTATCAGTGTTTTATTTCAAATGAATATGAATCAGCACATGGAATTGTTCAACTACAGAAACCAAGTAAGAAACGGATATGCGAAAAAATGGATAATTTGAATTCAAATCTCTTTTTTTTCTTCCATCGTTTTTCTTCCAGTAATTGCCTTACAATTTTTGGAAACTTTCAACTCTATCATATTATCTGAAGGCGATTCACTTCAATTGGTATGCAAAGTTGAAGGTTATCCAATGCCGAGGATAATCTGGACTCTGGATTATCAGCCAATATCCAACTCAGCCAATAAACGAGAAATCACAACACAATTGGACTCAAAGGTGATTATCATGAAAAGAGTAGAAGTTGATGAAAAAGTATCTTTCGATAAAACATGAATTTAAAATTCAAAAGAACACTTTTTTGCATAAATTTTATCCTTATTCAACCAACAGACCATCAACTGAACTTAAACATTTCTCATGAACTCAATTCTTGTTTTTCTTTGCAAAGGTAAACTTATCCAAATAAGAAAATTGAAAATAATTTCAAGCAAAAAGGTCAACAATGAAATAAACAGAAAATAATACAATCGGAACTTAATAAAGAAATGAAAATTTCAGAATGTCGAGTCTTTCAATTTGGAATAAATGAAAACTCAATTTCCATTCTTTACTAAATCGAGACTCAGTTTCAGTCAATCGTCTCTATTAGTGCATAATAGCGTTGTTCATTCAATCGAACTGAACAAATCTTTAAGTCAACATGAAAAGGCAAATGAATTTCATGTAAAGTTCAATGGAAATTTGAATGTTAATATGATGTAAAGAGTCGAAAGTGAAACTTGCCTTTTTTGATGGTTCATTGAATTTTAATTTAACATTTCGATTTGCGTCTCAATAGAACTTGTAACCAACAATTGAACAACAATTGAAACATTACCTTTTATACACTCAACTCTCTCCTTCAACTCACCTGTAAAATTTTTTTCTCCATTTTTCATTTTCCATTGAAAACTAGGAAAATGTTGTTGTCAGCAAATTGAAAGTAGAGTCAATTATCCTGTTGGATGCAGGCTTATATGGTTGTGTGGCTGAAAATTCAGGTAAAAAGATTGTCCATTCAAATAGAGTGAACGTTCGAGGCCTTCCTTTTGTCAAATCTCTTCTCAATCGGATCACAATTGCCGGAACTCAGTTAACGGTCCATTGTCCAGTCGTTGGTTACCCAATAGATAGACTGCTCTGGATCAAAGGTAAACCCAAATTTCAAGTATTCATTTAGAAAAGAATTTTTTTCTCTGTCGAAATTTTCTTCTTTTTTCAAAATGCTAACCCTGTTTAATCCAAATTTATCATGAAAACTTGATTTATTCGGAAATTTAATGTTTTCTTTTCCTTCATCAATCTGTGCTCTTTACATTTGTTTTCATCTATAATGTAATAATAATCTTGAGCTTGAGAGGAAAACGCGATTTGATTGTTTCTATTCAGTTTATGAATCTTTTTGTTATCAACTTTTCTCTCTTTCTTCATCTTCTCAAGGAAATTGCTGAGTAAACTTTTAGTTAGTCAATCAAGCAATTTAAATTTAATGGTTAAATTGTTAGATATTCATTGAGTTTAGAAATGAAATTTTGAGAAGAAAATTTTTTTCCCTTCTTTTTTGTTCTCTTTCTTTAAACTCAATAAAGTTGATGAAATTTAATCATTTTACCCATTTTATTGGTTCACATATTTTCATGCATTTATGGAATTTAAAGGTTATCAAATGTCTCGAAACTTTTTTTTACCGTTGATTGATTTGGAACTTGTTTCATGGTATTCTCGTGTTTACTTTGGTTCCATTTAGGGTTTACTTATTCAATCAAAATCAGGGTTAAAGTCATTCATATTGACAATATTTAAAGTTTACTCATTAAAAGTAAAAGGTAAAAGTTTTCAGTTTTGGCTTCTCTTTCAACCTGAATAAAAATGAATGATTTTGAAGCATCAAAATTGAAGCTACTCATCATGAGATGATTCAGGTTTACACAATAGATTCTGATTGTAACTGCAAGTTTAATAATTTAAAGTTGAAAATATAATTTTCATCTCGTCTAAAGATATTAATTTTCTTGATGTTTTTGCTTTTCCTCTTTTGCCTTTTGTTGTTGCTCCTGTCGGTTGATGATGATGCTGATGATGATTATGATGACTTTTGCACTAAAAAAAGATGGTCAAGTCCTTCCATACAATAGTAATCAAAATGTGAACTCTGATGGAAGCCTTGAGATTCGCAATCAAAGTAAAGCTCAAGATCAGGGTAAATACACATGCCGAGCATTCCAAGGAAACTATTCATCAGAATCTACTTTTTTACTCTCCATAAAAGGTAAGCTCATCACGAAACATGTTTCTTTCATTGTTAACAGTTTTTAATTTATCTTCTCATTATTGCGATAATTCAATGTTTTTCTTTGCAATATTTTGATTCATTTTGTCTGAATTGAAATCTAAGAGTTCATTGCAAAAGCCTTTTTTCCTGCTTTGCGAACTTGTTATTTCAGTTTGGTGAATCCCAAACTCTTTGTGATATTTTGAAAAATGAATAAGAAATTTTCGTGGTTAATTCTTTTTGTACATTTTCTTCCAGTTAAACCCGTTATTGAATCATTCCGCTTCCCTGGTGGACTCCATGAAGGACAGAGAGCCTCAATTTCTTGTACTGTTGCTACTGGAGATTATCCAATGGTCATTACTTGGTCAAAGGATGGCTCGATAATACCAAATGATTCTTCTAGTCCCAAAGTCATTTCAGTTTCTGATTATTCAAGTAGTCTGCTCTTTGAATCGCTTGATGTAACTCATCGAGGAAATTATACATGTCGATCAACGAATGACGCCGGTTTCACTGAACATTCAGCTTATTTAGAAATTAATGGTAAAATTTATTAACTAAATTAACCTTTGCAATCGTTCACTTTTGACCAGTTGAAATGAACAATTTGCAAATCCGATAGATTGATCAGAATCAGAATGGAATGAAAATGTGATGCGAAATCGCAATATTTATATTATCAGTTTCTAGCGACTGATTTCATGAGTGGATTTCAAAAAATCGAAGAGATTGGTACATCAGTTTAAATGAAAAACTCGCTGACTTAATCATACAAAACAGCTCTAACCTTTTCTGTATATCACTCAAACATTGTGATAATTGATTCCTTTTTTCTCTTTATTCATGCAAATTTTGAATTGATTAGAAGCACCATTGTGGACACTTGAGCCAGTTGATAGTTGGTCAATCCGAGGCAATAAAGTAATTATTCACTGCCAAGCAAATGGTTATCCTGTTCCAAGAATTAGATGGTCCAGATCAGTTGGTAAGTCATTTGAATTTTATTTAAAAAATTTCTTGAAGTACAGATTGAGTAAATTATTTCTGAAATATAATAATAATTAATCATTTTATACTTTTGTTCAATTGAAAGATTCATCTGGAAAAGAGTTTAAACCAATTGCGAGTAATCCTCACATGCAAGTCCATGAAAATGGTTCATTGATAATTCATGAAACTGTCTCATCTGATGCTGGTTATTACCTTTGTCAAGCTCATAACTCAGTTGGGCCAGGATTAAGTAAAGTAGTTAATCTTAATGTTTATGGTAAGTTCAAGAATCAATGTTTTCTGTAAGAAAAGCAAAGTTGATCTTGTGGCAATGATTTTCAAAATAAATGACTACGAAGTTGGAACTAAAGTTGAGAAAACCAATCTCGATTTTCCAATTTTCAGCATTCTTTATGCTTTCAGTTTTATGTTAGAAACCACAAAAAGCACGCCATAAGACTGCTTACGAAAGATCATAAATAAAGTTCAACTTAGTTGCCTTTAATTGTCCAACCGTTAACTATTAATAAATCTTATTCATTTACAGTTAAAGCCCATTTCACTGAGCACAACTTGCACAATTATTCGAAGATCGGTGAAAACACAGCATTGACTTGCATCGCTCATGGCGACGATCCTTTAGACATGCAATGGTCCAAAGATGGTGAAACAATTGCATGGAATTACGTCGGAACATTAAACCATCAGCACCAATCCAGTGGCCTAAACAGTTTTTCCCATTACAAGCTATTCGAAGAGCATTTACCTAACCTTGTCCGTTCAGAACTTCACATAAGCTCAAGCAAATCAAGTGATAATGGTCTATTCAAGTGCCGTTCGTCCAACTCATTTGGCACAGACGAGCTTACCATTAAGCTAACAATCCAAGAGCCTCCAAGTCAACCCATTAACCTAACAGTTGACAAAATATCTTCTCGTTGGATCTCAATTTCCTGGAGAACTCAGTTTAATGGACATTCTCCAATTACAAATCACTTGATTCAATACACTGAATCATGGTCAACACCAGAGAGCACTTTAATGGACCAATTAAAAGTCATGGTTGTGATGGGTGAATCAATGAATGCCAAAGTAACCGGTCTACGTCCAGGTCAAAGGTATACATTGGTTGTTATCGCTGAGAATGCATTAGGACGAAGCAACAGTTCCAATCCTGTTCAATTGGCGACCGAAGAAGAGCCTGCCTCTTCCTCACCATTGAACCTTTCACTCAGCCCGTTATCTTCCACATCAATTCGAGTGACATGGGAGCCACCCGATGTGAAAGACAGAAATGGACAGATTCTGGGTTATTATATTGGAATAAGAGTCGCAAATGAAATTGCATTGCCTTACACTTACTATACTTATAATGTTTCAGACGAAAGTGAAAGTGCCCCAAACGATGGACGAAATGTTGAGAAAAGGATTTCGAGTGAAAAGACCTTTTCCCATTCATCAGCATCACAACGTCTTTCAATTATTTTAGATAACCTCAAACAGTTGACTAAGTATTCAATAATTGTTCACAGTTTCAATAGCAAGGGTTCATCTCCAGCCACCAAGGAAAAACAAGTGACCACTTTTGGCATCGATTTACCGTCCACTCCTAGTCCATCAATTGTTTACATCTCATCAACCTCAATTCATCTAACTTGGACTCAAGTTATCGATGATTCACATCCAATCCAAGGTTATCACATTTACCATCGGATAAGTTCATCTTCACCATCAAGCAATAGACATTACTCAATGGAACCAGATAAATGGTCCCAAATCACGTTGATTGGACATCAAACATTTTACACCTTCCAAGGCCTTGAATGCGCAACTTTGTACCATTTTTATTTGGTTGCCTACAACTCGATGGGACTCAGTCCACCAAGCGATATTCTCGAGGCTAAAACGAATGGATCACTGCCCATCATTCCCGATTATTCCGAAGCAATCTATCAAAATTCATCTTCCATTTATGTTTCACTGGAAGCATGGCGTTCATCTGGTTGTCCGATTGAAGATTTTATCATTAAATATCAAATAAATTCGGGTTCAACTTCACGTTGGAATCAACTGGAGATTCCAAGTGAATTTAAATGGAAAGGATTGGTTTCCATTGAACATGCTATTGGAAGTATCAGTAAGATTCAGATTTCAGTTCACAACAAACTGGGAATAACCAAAGTCGAATACATTTTCTCTCCTCTTTCCTCGCCACTATCATTTCCATTGACTATTTCATCTTCAACCTCATTGTCTTCCGCCATGTCTTCATCAAAAGCGACAAATTCAACTGCAATCTCAAGATTGAATGTAAACATTGAGAGCAACAAAAGGCCAAGCTCAACTAAACTCACCTCTAAAGTGGCCAACAAGTTGACTAATGGATTCAATGAAACACTAATTTCGCAAATAATTTATTACGCCGCTTGGGGCTCAGTTATTTGGCTAATTGTGCTGTTGATTTACTTCGCCTCTAAAAGTACAATCTGGTCTAATCGTGATAATAATGAATCCAAGAGGAAAAGCGGTAAATCGATTGAATCGGAAGCTGTCCAATCAAGAGTCGTCTTGGAAAACACCAACTCAACTAACAGAAATTTAACCTTACATGATCATATTACAGACGATCCAAGTAATTGCATGACCATGAAAGTACAAGATAAGTGTTTTGAACCTGAAACTTTAGTAACTATGGTTAAGATGACGGCAAATGGAGCAACGCATGAACCACTCTATTCAACCATCATGAAGAAGTCTCAATGTAAATTGTAAATCAAATTCTTGTATAAAATCATTTTCGAGTTTCTAATTGTAAATTTGACACATTTTTGCACTTCGATCAAACAATAAACAAATTCACCGAATTTTAACAAATTATTCCTAAGGTTGAACTTATGTTTCAAAGCTTTGCATTTTTAGCTTTGCGACGAAATCGATTTATGGGTCAACCTAATAAGTATAAACCGATAAGATGAAATACTAACTTTTCAAGGTTTCCTACTTTTACTCTTTATTTTGCATTTCCTTCACTTCCTTCATTTGAAATCGGCCTTTATTATGTTGATTTGAAATTTGATTAAAAAAATTTAAATATGAAATAGCCTGATGAATGAAATCCATATGTCCAAAAACACTTGCGAAATTAGTTATATGATACGATCCACAGGGCGGATATGAACTAGCAACAACACCTTGGATATAATGTATGTTATCTACTGTCAAAAACAAAGGTCCACCTGAGTCACCAAAACATGAACCGGATCCATTGACATTAGAAGTACAAAGATTGAAAACTGGAAAGTAATGTATCCCTTTATTTTCAGCCACACACTCTTGATCAGACTTTCTGAATAAAACTGCTGATCGCAATGCGCCCGGATAAGCTTGGGTTTCAATTTTACCAAAGCCGATCAATGTAACTGGTTCCTGAAGAGGAATTTCAACAAAGGGTAGTCTAATAATCGCATTAGGCCGAGGATCAGGTTGGTCCAATAGTAAAACAGCGATGTCATGTTTGATATTTTTTGGACCTGTAAGATTGTAACCTGGATGGATCACATGATACGGGATTTTGAATGTCCGATCGTTTGGATGAATAAACGGTGTATTTCGATAGTTGGGTAAAACACGATATTCACGAATATGCTCAGTACTAAAGAGATACAAAAGGTTAGGACCTTTAAAGATACATTCGAGTAATCATTTGAAACTTACTCTACAAGACAATGAGCTGCTGTTACCACAAATTGCTTTGCTATTAAGGATCCACCACATCTGTGCGTGTATCCCGTTGTGCTATTGGGATCTGGTTTTTGGATAGAAACGAAGAAAGGATATGCGCCTTCGGGAACAGGAGAGCCTTTAGCAACTCTTTCGTATTGTGATGTTGAATCCTCGATGTCTGTTGATGATACAAGATTTGAATATAAAACCATCACTAAAATTGTATGAAAAATCATCATCGACTTTTACGATTGAAATACTCCCAAAGGAAAAAACATAAGCATAAATGATCTCAATCTTGATGGAAGTTAAAACTAAAATCAAACCAATACAACCTTCTGGTAAACAGATTGCTTCATTTATTAATGTTGGAAAAGTAAACTAACAAGTTAAAAAGTATGAAACTTTTACCCAGGTTGATTGAAGGCGGTAATACAAACTCAATATTATAGTAAAGGAAATTATAAGATGTTGTTTTTATTATAAATTATAATATTTCCAAGTTACTCAATTCAATCAAGAAAATTAGTTCAGTTGATAAAATCTGCTCAAAGTTACTGGTAGCTTTATGGTTTCGAGTTTCATCAATTTCAGTAATAAAAAAGGTTTGTGCCACGAAAAATATGCTTTCGTCTGATTGAAAATTGACTTGATTTTATGTAATTCATTGACGTTAATTCTGAGTCTGTTTAACTTGAGCGCAACATTACCTTTTTTCATCCGATTAATCCAGTCTTGTAATAAAAATCACATTGAGTCTTAAACCTTTAGTTGGAAATTCCATGTGAATAAAGTTGAGTCATTTAGAAGCTAGAGCTTCTCGACAGAAATGAGGCCACTCGTAAAACAGGTAAACTACTGGTCAAGAAGAGCGGCTGTTAGCTCATAGCCGATAAGATAAAGACTATTTTTCACTAACCAGATTCAAGCCTAGCCTAGTGTCGGTAGAAGTTCAACTCCAGAATGGTTGAAAGGAAGCAACACAAAAACAGAATGAACAGTAACTTATTTGTTTATTTTTTTTGACGAAATTGACGATAAATCTGTTGCGTCGAAAAAAGTTTTCGCAGTCGACAGGATTCGAACCTGTGCGGGATAAATCCCAATGGATTTCTAATCCATCGCCTTAACCACTCGGCCACGACTGCTGTGATAACAAGATTCATCAGAATGAAATCTTCATGAAAAGGCATTAGTCAAGTTGACGTTATAACGTTGTAACTTTATAAGCTGTTTCTGCACCTATTCAACAACATTTAATGGCTTCTCATTAAAACTCATCAATCATCTTAATCGGTTGATTGTTTATGAACGTTCAACAGAAACTTTTTGCATCAATTGAAGGTAAAGCTGTGCGTTGGTATTTGAAAATTAATGTTTTTATTCATTTACTTCAACATGTTATACCAGCAGTCGTGGCCGAGTGGTTAAGGCGATGGACTTGAAATCCATTGGGATTTTCCCGCACAGGTTCGAATCCTGTCGACTGCGAAAACTTTTTTGGCCTCAAACTTTTCAAATACGAAATTCACGTTTAAACAAATTTTTGAAAACAAAAACAAAACAAAACCATGTTCAGGTTAGTGTGAAAACAATCTGTATTCAAAACCATTTTGAAGGGAAGCAGATTATTTTACAGTTTGATAATGTTAGGTTTTATTTTTGATGCTGAATAGGTGCAAAACATTGACTTTGGAGCTAGAGGTGGCGAGCTGATGAACTTTAGGGACGAGTGAACTAGCACTTTTATTTTATAATAATAAGATTTTATTTTATTTTTAGTTATTTTCATTGAACAGGGTTTTTCATCATTATAGAATTTGAGTCTCGTATCGCATTTAATTTATTCTGTTGAGTAAAAAATAAGATCATGATTGGACGCTCGACTTGTTGAAACAAAATCGGTCTTGGAAATGTTGATTTGAAATTTGATGCAGCAAACTCTTCAGATCTAACCCAGTGAAGACAAACCTTCAAGTTGCAAAAAAGCAAACAACTCGCTGAGGATCGATCATATGTGTATCTTGTCGGTCTTTGTTTTAATAATCATCTTATTAGCATCTCTCGTCACCTCACCAGAATCATAAAAATGGGTAAAATAATTTGTGAATCAATACATTTTTATGAACAAAAATCACAAGAAAACAAACAACTTTAAAAATCTGAATTTAATCTCCAAAACAAACCAAAATTTTCAATGTTCCAATGATACAATAGATTCATTCAATTCGGTCATTCCATTGGTCGTACTTTAATCAATTTGAGTCCATCGAATGTTGAACTTTGATTAGATCTCAATTCATCACGATTCAATAACAATATAGCATGATTAATGAATGCCAAATACTCAAAAACATTAACAAAATTAGAAATATAATCCGAACCACAAGGATGATACGAAGAGATAGCTACACCCTGCACATAACTTATATTATTTACTGTCCTAATTAAGGGTCCGCCTGAGTCAGCCGTACATATACCTGATTTAATGACATTAGCAGTACAAAGATTCGAACCTTGAATGTAACTACCATCGAAGTTGAGACCAAGGCATATTTCATCAGTAAGTCTGTATACAACCGCTGATCGCAATTCATTTGGAAACACTCCATCCTCAGTTAATCCAAAGCCAATTATTGTAACTGGTTCACAATAAGCCATAATTTGAAAGGTGGGTAGTCTAATAGTTGCCCCATGCCGAGGATCAGATTGGTCCATTAGTATAACAGCAATGTCATTAGCAATGTAAATTCTTGTGGCATTGTAATTTGGATGCATCACGTATTGTGAAATTAGGAAGGTTAGATCGCCGTCCTGAATAAAAGGCGAATTTCGATAGTTCGGTAAAATGCGATATGTGGGAACAAGCATAGGACTAAAAAAATACGAGTTAGCATCTTTTAGGAGTAATACATTCGAATAAGCATTTGGAACTTACTCGTGAAGACAATGAGCTGCTGTTAGCACGATTTTCCTTGTTATTAATGATCCACCACAATGGTGAGCGTATCCACTTGGCTTTGTGCGATCTTCTTTTTGAATAGAAACAAAATAAGGATATAGATCCAATTCGCGAACCGGAAAGCCATAAGCAATTTTTTCGTGGTGATCTTCTGGATCTTCCATGTCTGTTGACGATACAATATTTGAATATAAAACCATCATTAAAACTGCATAGAAAATCATGTTGATGCTTTTGTTGAAATTATAAACATTCGACTTTTAAGATTGAATATTTTCAAAGGTCTAAAATAAATCTAACAACATTGTAAGTCTTATTCAAAGTTAAAACTAAAATGAAACCAATAACATTTGAGAAAACAGATTGCTTCATTTATTAGTGTTAAAAAGTTGATCTAGAAAAGTCTCATTATATTATTTCCAAGGTGTTGCATAGTTTCATCAAGAAAATTTATTCAGCTTATAAAATCCCCTTGCATTTACTGTTAGCTATTTGGTTTCAAGTTTCATCAATTTAAGAATAAAAAGGTTTTTTCGATTGAAAATAAACCTGTCGCACTAAACTCAAACAGATTTCTGATCCATCGCCTTAACCACTCGGCCACAACTGCTGTAAAACAAGTTTTACCAAAATAAGATGTTTATCAAAAGACATTAGTCAACTTGACGTTGTAACGTTATAAACTGTTTCTGAACACATTCAGCAACCTTTAATGGCTTCTCATTGAAACTCATCAATCATCTTAATCGGTTGATTGTTTATGAACGTTAAACAGAAACTGATGTTTGAATGTAATTTCTCATTCCGTTTCTTCAACATGTTATATCAGCAGTCGTGGCCGAGTGGTTAAGGCGATGGACTTGAAATCCATTGGGATTTTCCCGCACAGGTTCGAATCCTGTCGACTGCGAAAACTTTTTTGGCCTCAAACTTTTCAAATACGAAATTCACGTCGAAAAAAAATTTTGAAATGAACTTCCACTACAGCTTCCATATAAACTTCAACCAACGTTTCTTTTCATTCAAACATAAGCATATTGCAAAAAAAAGATTCCAAGCCAAAAATTAAAATACCAATCATGTAACAAGTAGATAAACCTTGAAAGCACATTGAAACTTTCTACAAACACAAGTGAAACATCAATCAAAAGTCTCAAAAGTATTTTCTGAACTGAAGTGAATTAAGATTTTGCAAAAACGCATAAAAACAAAGATAAAATTTCGATTTGTAATTCATTGGCACGATTCGATATTGCTTGATGAACATTGAAAGATAAATAACAAAAAATCTTTCAGAATTTCTTAAATAAATTGAGATTTCATGAGAAAAAATATTCACCTTAAGATAAATGGAAAAGAGTTTTGTTTGTAAATCAATAGATGGAGCAAAGAGCTTATCCAGAAGTGAAAATATTTCAAGTTGTTCTCGTTCAGGGAGTGAAATCCAGAATAACAGTTTTTTCAGTTATTATTGCATTTTGCTCACTCTCATCATTATTCTGTGTTTACTTGAGCATTCCTTGTTTTCAGTTTTCCTCATATTACAACTAAATGAATTCATTTCCTTGGTTCTCAGAAAAAAAGTAAACACAAAGTTTATCTCGATTGATTACAATTGCGGATTATCATGAAAATGTTCACCTCAATTTGTTTCTGTTTAATGTTACAAAATTTATTGTCTAATAATGTTTTCACGGAACTTGCTTCCGATAATGTTAAACGTGTCCAATGGAATGAGTTGAGAGCGTCAAATAAATCAGTGAAAACTTTCATTGATCATGTTAATGGAAATGTTGGTTTCAGTGAATTAATGTTATCATCTTTATCCAATAACCATTCATCAACACATTTGTTAATAAACAAGGAAAATGAGATTAACTTGAAAGGCCAAAGTTTTTCATTGAAAGCCAATTCAACCAAAAAGGATGTAAAATATTCCAATCAGGATTATGAAAATCATGAAAGTACTAAACATAATCATCATCATCATCATTACCATTATCGTGATTTAGATAATTTGTTTGTGAAAAAACAGCGACACAAAAAGTTGAATGTAAGATCAATCAATCATCAAAAGCACCATAAAAGACGAAGGGTAACCACGAAAGGTAAGAAAACGTTTCATTGTTGGAATCGGTTAAAGAGAGAGAGTAAACTTTGCATTCAACTTTCGTTGACCCCAATGGTAACATTTTTCAGGTAAAATTATCGATTGATTGAAATTTGATTCCATCAAATCCTACAAGTGAAACTTGCAATCTAATTACAAGATTTGTTACTCGACTTGCCGAGTAAAACTGAAAATGAACCTTTAGATGCTCTATTTGATGAAAATTTATTGCCAGTCAATTAAATCCCAGTCTTATCAATCATTTTGATCAACAGTTTATTTTGTGATTTGAAAGTTTTCACCATAAAAAGTGCACATTCAGTATTGTTGTACTTAACGTTAAACCTTCTGGATTTGGGAAAAGATTTCAATAGTTGGTCACGAATTTCAAAACTTGAACTTTGATTCAATTTATCGCACAAACATTTTATTAGCATCGAATCACAAATACGATTAATGGTGTAAAGCGTTCAATTTCAAGAACCAAACGCTGAACCTTCAAAAGACAATCGTAACAATCAATTTATCGAAATCGCATCAGTAACTTTGGCGCTATTTTCGTGAAAAATAAATCATTCATGAGAAAGAAAAAAGATTTCAGTGAAAATTTTTCTTCGAAAATCAGAAAATCTTTTGATATGCAGATAAAAGAGAAGAAAAATGAGATTAATTCATCCAATGAACATAAGATGATCCGATTGGAATTTTCGGTGTTCCAAAATAGAGTAAGAATTGTAAAAGGAGATTAGCGGTGAATTTGGGTGGAATCTTCGAAAATGAAATTCGAAAAGTTGTTGAAAAGTTGGATGCCAATTTCATTCCATTATTTTGCAAAATAATGTTTATTTGCATTCGAAAGGAAATTCGCAAAATATTGGTCTAGAAGTGGATATCATGTTAATATCATATTCAGATGTATGATAATGTTGAATCTATCCAATATTGGATGATAATATTTAAAAATAACAAGATTCTCATCTCAAGCTAGACTTATTTAACACATTGAATTGAAATTTTTACACCAAACTGTGAAATTCAAAAATTTTGTTTATTCATTCATCAATAAACCAGAATAAAGTTTACTTTATGAATCACAATAAAAACTGGAAAAGTTGAAAAACATTACTGAATCAACTTTTACAATTCAACTGAATGTTAAATATAAATGTTTACAAAAATGTTGCATTGTTACCATTCAGACAGTTGCACATTTAACTCCCAGTAACATTTCTAATGGTAAACATGCAACATATTTTGCCTCGCAAATTTTTTCTTCTCTCATGAAAAAATCCATTCTTATCGATTAATGCTAACCTTTTTTTCCAAACAAAAACTTTACCTTACAAGTATCGATAATTGTAATAGCTTGAAATGAAGGAAAAATTTGAAGTTAATGAAGATTAATTTCGGTCAAAGTTGAAGAAATATTAACAGATATTATGTATCATCATTATTATGAGAAACATATGATTATTGAACATTATCATTGCCATTATTATAATCATTTCAATTCATTACCATAAGAAAGGTAATTTGTTGTGATTTTTCCTCTTTTTTATTCCTTTTTCTTCTTCTTTGAGAAATAAATTTTTCATTTCTTTTCCGACAAAACAGTCTTTTGTCTTGTTTTAGCATTTCAAACTTTTCATGTAACTTAATGATCTTCCTCATCTTCATGCAAGTTACATGGAAATTGAAAATAATCAATGATTCTCTTATTTTTCTCTTTTTCCATTCGTCATAAAATTCATTGATGTTTCGAGTTACGACCCAAAAGAGAGAAGGACAAGTGTAACAAGTTGTAATGAAAATGTAAGCATTTCTTCATTCCTTGTTTACAAGAACAAGAATTATCATGCATTTTTATTTTCGCTTATGTCAAATTACGTCGAGTTTTGGTTCTTCAGCCAATAACCAGAGAGTTTCAATTTGTGTTTTTGTGTTCGTTATTTTTTGATCGAAAACACTGTCTAAGAGCTTAATGGAAAAGATGAACTTACATAATTCAAGAATAATAAATACGGTGTTAATGAGCCAGATTTAGGTTTAGAATCAGTCAAACTATAAGGGACACATTAAGTCAAAAATCAAGAAATTAATTTGATCCTGAATGAGCGTTCCACTCTTCCTTTGGATTTTATTTTCAATCTGAAGCCTTTACCTTCTTCTCTATTCATTGATGCTTTTTTCTTTACGAGTTTACCTTTTATATGTTTACGTTGATCTTGTTTTCTCTTGTCTTTCTTTTGTTGACAATTTTTGTTTTACTATCTTATAAATTGGTCTCAAAGGTTTACAGATAATTGAAATTTGTCCCAGCTTGTTCAAACATTATATGAAACATTATGTTGGAAGCAGATATTATTAGTAACTAATTTAGTCGCAAAAGTAGTAAATTATCAGGGAGAGTATTAATAAAGTCCAGAGTCAAGCAATAACTTATCAGGATGGCATCGACTTTAGTTGTGAGATTTATCACTTCAGTTATGAGCAAACTGTTTGAAGTTCTGAGTGACACAAAAATAATGCAAAATAACTCAATCTAAAACTTCATTTCTGTTGAATGTTGAACATTGCGATAATGGTTTTCTGGTTATCTTGGCTATCAGTTATCTGTTTAGTTTCTAGTTAGCAAATGATTAATGTGATTTTCTTAGTAAAAAACAGACTAATGAATAAAAGCACTTGAGAAGCGTTAGAAAAACAATAACGAAAGGATTTTGTCTGCAAAGATTTGCTTATAATTTTTTATCTTTTCAAAAATAACAAACGTTAAGCTCACGTAACGATGTTTGGAAACTCAAATGCCAATAGCTCAAGCAGTGTTCATCAAAGAGTCTCACAACTTGATAAGTAAGATTTTCTGTCTTCAAAAATTATCAGATTGACTTAATATAATCAGGAACGATTGCCGAAAAATGACCTTGAATGACCTTGTCCTTGAAACATAGAAGTACATACAAAACTGTGAATAAAATTTTTTTTGAAGCCTAAACCTAATCTTATATTCTGAGCGAGGCGAAGATTAACGAAACAAAAAACAAAACAAGAGAAGAAAACTTTTACATTTGATTAGTTTTCACCAAAATCCAACATTATTCATTACCTAGAATCTCATTTTTTTGTTGCAATATTAGTGCAAAGGAATCCATGAAGGATCCAAAAGAATCAACTTACAGATATTTTACTTCCCTCAAGTTGAACCAGTTAACCTTTGTGCTTAACCGGTGAGCTTGAGAAATGATGGAAAGTGTGCAAAGTGATTTTAAATGAACAATTGGTTGCTCTGGTAATGAGTATCTTGTTTGCCATACCAATCATCATTGTTACTTCTCTCACCGTTAAACCCATGATCAAGGTGTCAATGACAATGTGATCAGTCAAGATTACTGAATCCAAGTTTTCAGGCCTTTCCTTGTTCACAACATAAAAAAAGGTTAGCCATAATTATAACAAGATATTGATTTTTTTGTCGCTTCATTTTTGTACCTTCTTATCTGTATGCTATTTGAATACATCTTGTTTCCTCTTTTACCTGCAGCTTTACTCACAACAAAGTAATTTTGTTTCTATTTTCATGCTCTTGTACTCCTTTTTTCCCTTCCAGATTATCTTATGAATACTCAAGTGAGATAAATGAAAATTGAAAACATTGATTGTTTCGAATAGAAAATTGTAAGAGAAGAAGAAAAAAGCGAAACAAGTTCAGTTTGCTTAATCAATTTTATTGCTGATTTGTAATGATTTCCAGTTTCATGTATTACTATTGTTGACATCAAGACATGCTGAGCTTTGCAAAACAGTTTGTATATACATTTTCATTGTTAATTGAACCCAATTCTGAACTTTATTTGCCTTACAAAAAGTGGAAGAAAAAAAGAGGGAAAAAAGCAAAGTCAAAGTAAAATAGCATGATGATGATCCTGAAAATATTGAACAGTAAAGGCAAAAAATGTCGAGAAAAAGATAAGTGCAAATGATAAACGAAAAGATGAAATTGGACAAGAAAACAAGTCAACATTCAAGTCGACTTTTGATGTTGCTTGGATCAGCATTTGGCTGATTGGATTAACACCATTTAACTGCATTTACCCAAACCAAATCTGCAAATTGTCACATTACTAACCATGCAACAGAAGTTTGAAAAGTGTACACAAAATGAGAAGTTGGAAAAAAAAGAGAAAAATGAAAATCTATTTTTTCTTCTATTAAAATAATGTTTCTTCATTGCGTGTTTCCCATTTATTACATTCAATCACTTTTGTTGTACAAACCATTTCCCATTTGAAAAAGTGTCAACAAGGTAAAGTCAATTAACAATTTAAATTGAACAATTTGCCCGATTGAATTGAGGCTATAAAAGGAAACAAAATGAGGTAAAAAGATTTGTGAAGAAGAGGAAAAAAGTAAAAACAAAAAAGTTCAATTCAATTGTTAATTTGCTGTTTGCTTTTTCACGTTCAAAGGTAAACCTGAAATGAATTATAAAAATACAACTTGGGACTCATTTTGCAAGGAAAACTGGAAAAGTGTTGTTAACACTCTTGTTTCAGTTAACCACAATTATAATCACAAGTCTAATCTCGAGACAATTGGAGGTAAAAGTAGAAGGTTTTGACGAGAAAAGACGAAACTCTGAAGGAAGCAAAACGTTGCAAGAAAAAGGAAAATGTAAAAATTTAATTTACTCGCAATTGGTCAAGCTGATTAGTAGACATTAACCTTTTAGATTAATCAAGATTACTAGTTAATCTGTTCAATATTGCAACCAAGTGACACTTGCTTGATTCGGTAAGCTTGGCAATTGTTTTACGATCCGAGCCAAAGGTTCACCTAAATGGTCGGCAAATGGTCAACATGAACTGATCCATTATTGGACCTTTTTTTTGATTAATATTACATGATTATGTTAATGGAACTGAAAATGTTTGCCAGTGTTTAGCCCTTGATATTAATAGATTTATTAATATTCAATGCCATAATCATGGGCTACTCTTAATGATGCCAACAGTTTTTGTTCAACTCGTAAAGGTCAATGGTAATGTTTAATATTGAATAATCATGTTAATCACTGAATTATAATAATATTTATCATATTGACTTGCAGTTAATTTCAGAATAGAAAGAAAGGGAAAAGTAAAATTTGGCATGAAATGAATTTACCAGATTCTGGCTTCCTTCATGCTAATCTATATCGATAATGTGATCACCGAATCAACTGTCCAAAAATGTTCATCTTTTATTGTTCAACTAATCAATGTTAATCCAAATGTGCCAATGGAAAAGATTAATTTAATGATAAGCTTGAATGTTGAATGTAAAAGAAGCAATCAATTGACTGTTTCCCTTGTTTACTCCAACACTGGTTAATTGATCACGTTCACCTTCATCAATGTTTCATGATAAGGATAACTTTTCAGTGGTTCACTAGTTTACCTGATAATCAATTTTACCATCAAAACTTTGCTTTCCATAAACACGAAAATGTCTCATCAAACTGAATAGTCTTGATACAATATTAATGTCAATCTTGCCCTAAACTGTTGAACTTTTTTTTATTTGTCTTTTCGATTTCAATATTCGACTTTCAAATTTTCTGTTTCGACAAAATCTGTATACTTTAATGAACTATTGTTGACTTTGCATCGACATGAAACCTTGCAGGCAACTTCAATCAGTTATCCATTCGAGTACAATGAATATGATTGTAAACATGATCAATGTGTAGTTGCTTGACCAGTGTAAATATAATGACTGATAATAGCACTAACAAGTGCTGTTTGCTTTCCAATGTTACTTGTAAAGACTTTTGTTCAGTTCATGGATTAGTTTCTTGTTCATTTTATCAATACATTTGGTTACACTGATGTTTAACCACGAAGATAATAAAATAATTCAACTTCTGAAAGGTTGATGGAGAATCAATTTGAGTTCAATAATGTTTGATCATCAATATTTGCTTTTCTTGCTTCTCTCAATTGTCATGTAAATGTCGATGGAAACTTGTTTGATGAGCGAAAAATTTTGATTCAATTGAATGTTTTATTTTACAAAAAGTTAATGTACTGAATAATGAATGATTTAGTTTTGATGCAACAAGAATAGCTTTAGTTTCATTTAAATTGGTTAAATCATTAGTCTAATTTGGTGGAAACTGTTGAGTTAACATATAATTGTTCACTATTTTTGTAACAATTGCATGTGTTGAATGCTCAGTCAGAACTGTGATCAGAAGAAACTCATGTATTTGAGAAAAGAAAGAGCTGTTGATGCTGTTTTTAATCACTCACTCAATTGAGTTACAAAGGTTGGGTTAAAGTTCGATTCGATAGATTTTCTAACTTTAAGTTCAAACTTTGGCCGATTCCGTCTTTATGAGTGTTTTGCGAAACTAGCTGTTTTTGCATGCTGAAACTTTTCGTCTGGAAATTGAAATTTTGTATCATGAATGATTTGCTAAGAAAATTTAATCTTTATATCTCATTTATCACGATGAACCAAGTTTTGTGGTTTGAACTATTACAAGTTTCAACTCTTGTTCAACTAATGATCATTTTGCATTATTGCAACAAGAAACTGATAAGATAAGAAATTTGTTGCCTTGCAATGACTAAAATTGATTTGATGCAGATAAACATTGAGATTATTCAGTCATGTGCTAAGTATTAATCATAAAGGTTGCTGGTCCAACTCATAAACTTGATGCAAGTTAATAGATATCTAAGTCAATTAGTAAGTGAGTGACTTTCCCTAAATGCTTAGAGTATGTAATGGTCGACAGAGTCATTTTGTAAAAACTATTCATGGCTTTCCTTTGGATCTGCAATAATAGATTGCTATCGACTACTATCACCTATTAGTTAATCAAGATAAGATTTCTCTTCAAAAATAGCATAAAAACAGTCGAAAAGTCTAGACTGCGTTAGGCTAGAAACAGAGTTCATCAGCAAGATCAGCAGCATCAGCTTCAGACTCATCATCTGCGCCAGCATTAGGTAATGGATCAGGATCATCACCGTTTGGTTGATTGCTTGAAACTTGGAGCTTGAAAAATTGGTTTTGAGTAAATATTACTTTGAATAGAAAATAGAAATAGGATGAAGACAATGTGAATCATGATGTTGTTGATAAAAACCTTGAGGGAGATTATTAAGATTCAGTTACATGTTCTTTGGTTTAATTTAGTTTGGTCTTGGAGATTTTGGTTTCGTCTTGTTTGTTTATCTGACTTTTCAACTGTTTACTTGAGTTTGCTCTGGGAATGCAAAAAAGATGAGGTTAGTTGAGTAAAATGAGTTTAAGCTGACGCTAACGTTGCATAAGACGAGCATGATTTGGATGATGTAACTTGGAGTAAACTAAATAAACTTCTCTTTCCTTCTCATCCTCATCCTCACCTTCATCATCATCATTTTGAATCTGTTGATAGAATATTATTTTCTAGTTTATCATTTCTCTTTTCAGTTTAATCTATCTCTTGATCAACATGCAAATGAATTCTTATTCAGTCTAGTACTTCTTTTTTTCTTGCTCTTTCATTCAATCGAGTTTTTACCAATTCTAATCTTTCACTATTCCTACACTTGAACATAAAATCAATCAACATTGAAGAGAGAGAGAGAGAGAGAGAGAGAGAGAGAGCAAAAAGAAGAGAAAGATGATGATAATGTTGATGGGGAATGATGAATAGAAGAATTAGATAAACAGAAGAAGAAGAAAAGAAGGTAAAATCTTTTGTCAATAAAAATTTCTTTCATGATTGTTTATTCTCTTGCGACAAAAGTAAATCTGTTCAATGTTGATCCATCATTTAATCCTCATCAACAGATGAATTAACCTTTTCCTTCGATTCATCCTTTGAACACATAATTCAATCAACATTTATTCATGAAAACAATTTTCAGCCGAAATTGAAATCAACTAAGAATTTCTTTTCAACAAAAAAGAGTTCGATTTCCTCATTCATCATCATTCAAAAGAAACAATTTTAAATTCATTTTATAATTGAACGAAACTTGATGCAATTTAAACTCGTTATTGAACATCAAAGTTTGAAGATGAATAAAGTAAAGGAAAGCAAGTTCTGAAAATTTCACTTTTTCGAGTTTTGCAAAGATGCGATACTAGAAAAGGTCCTGGAAACTCTTTTCGAACTTGAAAGTTTTCTAAAGAAAGTTCGAGTTTTGTGATCTTACACTCTACCGAGCTGCAATAAATTATCCGTTCTAAGCAACAATAGAAGCAATCAATTTCAAGTTTACAAATTTTCAGATGAGCTTCAGAGCTTTTCAGAGTGAAAAAAATATGGATTGAAACGAATGCAAAAAAGTGCAAAAAACGAAACAAAAGTGATGCTTAACAAGAAGTTATGGTGGGAAAGGAAGAGGAAGAAGAGAAGCTTAATCTCACAGGAATTTCCGGTTCAATGTTTATCACTGTTATGATGTACTTTACCATGTCAAGAGTACAACAATGAAGAGGTAAACAGGGAGTGAGTGAAGAGCACAGAAGAGGGAAGTGAAAAAATTATTGCTCATGTTGAGAAGCAACAAAAGGGAAAAGCTGAAAAGTAGTAAAAAAAAGGTGAACACACAGGATGAAACAAGAACCATAATGAACCAGAATTTTGTTTCATCCATTACAAGTTGAGTTGCAACTCGAAACTGAGAAATGAAGAGAGAGAGAGAAAAAAAGGTTAACAAAATGATGAAACATTTGAGTGAAGAGTCAAACTGAATAGACAATCATTCCATTTTAATGTAAAGGAAAATGTAGTTTTTCAGATTCAATTGGAATAATTTTGTCGCTATTTATTTCCTTTATTTGTTTGCATTTGTATTCAAAGACAACAGCATCAACCAGAAAAATTACTTTTTTTACCTTCTCTTACCTTACCTTTACTTTCATTTCAAAGTTATTTTTACTCGATAAACAAATACGAGCAAAAGTTTTGGCTGCTTTTCTCTCATCAACTCAATATTTTCATTTTTTCTGTAAACTTTATTTTCGTTTCGTTTGAAACAAAAAATGTAGTTTTCTCAAACTTTAAACGAAATATTGATCCAAAAATGGTTCAAACAGTTCATCCACTTGATTGAATAGTAATTATATTTCAAGGTTAAACTGAATTGCTCTGGAAATGCAAAATTGAACAGTTTGAAAGATTGCAACTCAAATGTTATTATAGTTTCGAAGTCGACTAAATTCGTGTGCAAATTTGATTAGTACTTAGAGTTCAGGGGTAAGTTCAGATTTTGCACACTTTTTGTGTCTGATTTAGCATTCAGAATTATGCCAGATAGCGAAGAAAAACTTTTAAATTTCATGTTACAGTATCTAATCGAGTAAATGAACTTTGCATTCAGATGAAAGACTGGCAATGTTTACGCGGAGAAGAGGCTCAAGGATAAGTTAAGCCAAACCTAAGGGTCTATCCATTGCCGATGAAAAACATATCAATGTGAAGGTGTGAAAGAACTAAAGTTTTACTCGAAAAAATCTCTTGAAGAATTTGTTCTGATCGAAAATTCTTCCATTCCAAAGTTTTCCAATCGTTTTTCTCTTTTCTCAAGAATCATTTTCATCTTTTACAATTGTTAAGATATAAACTCACTGATTCTTCAATAAATTTCATTCCAGTTATTGACTCTTCCAACTTTCAACAAATAACGATAATATTGATTCTACGAGTTTTGATTGTTATTGAATTTCATTTTTCATTTGGCTTATTACTGAAGGTAAAAAAGGAAGGAAAAACTGAGAATAATCGGTTCAATATTTTTCTTCTTCTTCCCTTTAAAAGACTGGATTTTAATTTCGTTTTAAATACTTAAACAGTTTCTTTTGTGTTCACATTTGTAAAGTCAGTAAAAATGAGAGATGAAAGAGAAGAAGAAAAAAGATTCATTTTTTGTGAATAAGTTGAAGATATAATTATTATGGTAATAATGCTAATGATAATAATGAATAAAAAATATTTTTCCTTTCAAATGCAATAAAATGAAGCAAAGACATTAAATGTGTGTGTAAAATGTGTTGATTGAATGTACATTATTATCAGGTTCAACATTTTTCTCTACTTTTCCGTAATCGATTGAGTCTGCAAGAGATATTGCCATGAAATATGGAACTTGGAAGGAGGCAAAAAAATGCCTTAGCGTGACCCTGGGTCATTATTGGTTTCATTGTTAAGTTATTAGTTTCTTTTGTCTCATTTTATGCTTCAGTTTGTTTCAACTCTTTTCTTTCCCTTCTCTTTCCATCCACTATTATTCAGTAAAAATCATGATTCCAAGCAACTTGAATGAAAGAGGAGAAAAAGAAGAATGAAAATTTCAGGTTTTGTTCGATATAATTGTTAGCAATCATGGAATGCATACATTTTACTTTATCATGCCATGATTTGGACTAAAAGCTACTTTGATTTACAGTTTTACCATTTTATCAGTTCATTATTGTCAACCCTTTCTTTAATAACCTTCTTTGTGGTGACATTTCCATTCAGCACACATTGCACTCGCTTTCACTCCCACATTCGTTGAGATTAATTTATGCTCATTCGTCCCTTAGGCATTGAACTAAACTTAATCTATTTATAAGCATATTCATGACCAGATATGAAGGCGTTTAAAGTCACACTATTTTTAGGAAGAAAATTGTTTCCGTTTTTGCGAAACTATAAATAAAAATAATTAATGGTTTTACTGAAAACACATTTAATGGTTATTTCATCAATTTGATTTATCAATAAAACGAAATTATGAAAACTCCAAAAATGCAAAGTAAATGACATTTCAAAGGAAATGCAATAAATTAAAATTTCAGCAACATTTAGTTTTGCCTTGAAATAGATTCGATATTTCATTAATCACAAAAAGACTAGTTAAACATCTTATTCCTTGACCATTTGCAGTGTTAGCCAGTCTTAAGATAAGTTGCTAGATCAGACTAACGACCGACAATTTTACTGACGAAAAAATCGTTCGAATTCGCATTATGCTTCAAGTTGTTTGAGGGACAATTTAAGTTCTTATCGTACAAAATCTCGTAAGTGAAGTCAAGTGCAAATTAACTTTTTGATGAAACCATTAAAATAGGGACTGAAGATGTTGAATTCATTACAACTCATCATCAATGGAGCAACTTTCATCTTTTCAAAAACTCATTAGAAACACAAAGGATTCGTCTTTTGGGATTTACAGAGTTTTCACTAATTAAATCAACATTTCTTAAATATTCAAATTCTTGATGCTTGGATGATTAATCTAGACTTGATCAATTTCATGAATGCAATGTTCAAATCAAAGTGTATACAGAAATCGACTTTTTAGTCGAAAAATTGTAAGCTTCATGTATCACAAATGTTTTCATTGTTATTTCGAATCCAAGAAATGCTTTCGAGTTTTAAAATTTCATTAAATGCTTCTTTTATGATTGAAAACTTTTTCTGATCTTGAAATCGATTTGCAATTTCTTTTGAAAAATGGATTCAACAGATCTCGGATTTGATTGATTCAATTAAAATTATTGCTCAAGAAAATTGTTCGTTTTATTTGTACTCTGATTTTGCTTGTTCAAACAACTTTTCTTACAAAAGTAAATTCAGTTTTTCATTAAAAAAAGCTGTTTACACAGAAAAAAATACAAAAGGTTAAACCTCAGCATTAATATTCAGACAACAATATTTGATGTTCAAAAGTGTTTCAACTTTTATTGTTATGTCTTTTCACAGTAATAACAACAGTTGAAGATGACTGCTCAAAATAACCATTTTGAAAGACGAAAAGGAAAAGAAGAAATTATTCACTTGACCATTCCATGGACAGAAGTGGAAGTTTGAAAAGAAGTATTTTCATCATTTCCAACAAAAATTATTTACCATCAATTGAATACTTTTCAACATTTCACAATGAAAGTTGAAAAGCAACATTCACGTTCCCATTAAACTTAACGATCTTATCACAATTTTACTTTTCATGTTTTCCATTTCATCAGTTTCATAGTTATTCTTGACGTTTACCTAATATCAATAATAAATGCTTTTCTCGGCAAAACTCAAACATTGAACAAAAATATTGTCTAAAAAAGTCAAACTCGAAGCATATTTTATCAGTGATTTGCTTAATAAACTTTGATGTTCTCAAAAGTTCCATGATGCTGAATACGATGTAGATTATTGGCTTTATTTGATAAACATTTATTGAGATAAAAAATTCTTATTATTCAGAATCTCTATTGTCATCTTATTTTGGTTCCATCTGAATTCAATTTCCATTATTATTCTTTCTCGCCAACTCAATGAAGATGTTCTCATTAATGATGAAACATTCCTATTCAGAAAATTATATCCTTTGACTAAAGAATAATATTAATCGTTGAAGATAAAGACTTAAAAATACTTTACTTCGAGTCGTAATAAACTGAACTGAAGAGTTGATCAAAATTGATATCTTTTTCTATTCTACATTATTCACATTCCCTGGAATATCAAGATCGATTGTTATTCAATTAACCAGAATACAGATTGAGGTAACTCGAGTTTTTACATTTTTTGTAGCTTCTTCTCAATTTCATTTTCTTATATTTTTATATTGTAGATGATGATGATGCTGAAAATGGAAAGGGAAAAAAAGATGAAAATGATATTGTTCACTCCCTGTGACACTGGGAATGCAAATATTATTGATGTAAAAAAGAGGAAAAGACGATGTTGAGATGTTTTTTGCATACATTTTTTTGCTTACTTTTTCTCTTCTTCTACTAACATTGTCTGATGAATTGATAAAATGCTAAAAGAATCTCTTGTTCTCAAGAAAATCTTATTCTTTTACCCCTTTCCTTTGACTCAGTTAAATTGCTTTTTTTCTCTTTTCTTCATCTTGAGTTTTCAGGGAAAATAGAAAGTGAAATGAAGATGAGAAAATGTAAAAGGTGATAACGATGAATAAAATGGTTATTGAAAAGAGTTGAAATGATAAGTGAAAGAAAAGGTCGAATCAAATTTTCATTACCAGACAATCAATTGCAACTTCAATTTATCAATGTTCATGAAATTGTCGTTCATAAAGTCTATTTATAGAACGATTCAGTTGCAATTAAAAAATTTATTTTCTGGATATTCTATTAATAGTTCAAATTACGTCATTGGTCAATTTTCCAGGCAATTTCATTATTTCATGAGTTTTGATTGATGAACGAAAAAAGCTTTTTAAGTCAACTCGAAATTTCATTCTATTCCAATGAAAACAGTAAGTGATGATCATTTAATCAATGAATTATCGGGCTGAATTTCGATCAACAGAGAACTCAATTAAAAGCAATCAATTTTTCTCTTTAATTATTTAGAACAAAACTCTTGATGAACTTTTCGAAAAATTTTGAAAAAATTGTATTCGAAACTTAATAAAAGCTATTTCGATTCGAGCAATATTTAATGTTCAATTTAATGAGAAAAGAGTTTGAAAACTTTTATAAAATCAAGATTTATTCAGATTTGGATTAGAAAACTTTCATTGAATTAGCAAGAAAAAGGATACAAAAAGTAAATTAAAGCAAATTGAATGTTGGATGACATGGAATGAGAAATTCGAGTTCAAAAGAGTTGGACAAACTGTTTCGAATCGTCAATACAAGAGAAAAGAAGAAATTGAATCTATTTATTTGCTTTGACGTTAAACTAAACGGAAAGATCACTTTATGAATTATGTTCATGGATGAAAAATTATCCTCATGTTGGATTGAGTGGGAGATGAGGATTGATTGAAAGCAGAACTCCAAGTGAGTCAGTAAATGATGCTGTTGATAACGATGTTGATGATGATAATGATGATGACATACCAAGCCTCAAGGGTTTTATATTGCGATGAAAAACTAGTAAATGGTTAAAATCAATTTGTAACAGTTGATGAAAGAAGAGGTCAAAAAGAAGTGCATTATTGACATAAAATGAAGGCTGGAAAAAGACGAAAGCTTGAGAATTGATGAGAATGAAAATTTTGTTATGACCAGACAATTTAGTTGGTTTTATCAAATGAGAGACGAAAAACAATTTTATTCATTTCCAGTTTTCGACTCACTTTTTCTCTATCAGTATGAATATCTTTTTACCTGAACTCACTTTGCTTTCATCTTTAAACTTGGGACGCTCCACTGGGAGTTGATTTGATGACCAATCGATAGATTCCATTAGATGATGAAAAGTTACCTGATTCTGCAAGTTTACATTTACATTGTACATTGACAGAGGCAAGAGCTTCTAGCAACGAGCAGAAGAAACTTTCACAAACGGTTTCATTTTCCTTTCTCTTATCACTCATTTCATATGATTACATTACTGGGACTGATTACAGGGAATGACTCCATGTATTGATAAATGTTCAATTTGAACAAGTAGAGTAAAAATTGTAGGTAAATAGAGAGTAAACTTGTAAATGTTGATGGTGATTTGTGAGAATATTTATCTACTTTTCTTCTTCTTTTTTTCCTCCTTTTCTTTCCTTCTTCTTCACCATCTTCCAAGAGTTTTTACCTTTTCTCTTTTTACTAAGTAAACAGTATTAGGCAAAAATTACCTGACAAAACAGTTTTTGTTTTTACACTTGTTGGCTAGGACAAGCCTTTGGATATAGAGATATATTGCATGTATATTTTATACATTATTGTAACATATCAAATAACCATTTTCAAATTGACCCAGAACTGGTGAGAAAGGGATGAGTTAAGGTAAGGTAATATGAGAAGAGAAGAGAAGAAAAAAATGGTTAAAAGAATCAGGAATGAAACAAAAGGTTAACTTATGATAATAAAGATAAATATACTTATGCTGATGTTTTTCCAATATTGTATTGTAATTCAATGGAAATGTTTCCTTCAACAAAAGATAAATAAAAGGGTTTCATCAAGTCCATTACAATAGATGAAGGTAAATATCCATCAAAATTGTGATTAAATGTTTTTCCATGTCAAAGTTGAGATTCTCCAAGAGACTGGCGAATTAAGTTAAGCAAAGAAAATGCACCGAGAATGAATATCTGAATTATTCACGAAAAATCGAGTGTTAGTCGTTTCTCACAAAACTCCAAATCACAATCGAAAAATAAAACGAAATAAATTTTCCAAACTCGACTGAAAACTGCAATTCCAAAGTCGAAGTAGCGTGAAAAGTTTTTTAAGGGAAACGGAATATTCGCTGAAGAATCCGACTCATCGATATTTTTGTCAAATGAATACTCGAAACTGTTGAGAGAAAGCGTTGCGAATTTCAAGTCGCAATAGTAAATTCGTTAAGGAATTTTTTGGTTTCTGTATTTTACTCTTTTCAGGTTTCAAAGATCTGATTAAAAGTAACTTTGAAAAGTTCATTTTCTTGTCAAAATCAATAATCTTAGTTTCGATGGAAAACTCTGAAAAGTATTTCCTAAAGTTAGAACTGCAGTAGAACACATTCAATAAAACTGTATTTGTTTCAATTTTTCAGTCGGACTTTTCTTCGCCCGATTTCACTTGGAAAAATTTCTGTTGAAAAAGATTTCTGTTATGAAATTTATCGAATTATTGAGATTCAATTTTTCCACTTTCCATGTAAAGAGGCAAAGTTGAATGTGAACAGAGTGACTGAAAAGGTTATTTTTCTCTCTCATTTTAATATTCATGTAACATTTTCTTGATAAAAGTTAATTATTTAATGTTATAACAATTTTTCTTGTTCCCTTGTCCATGATAATGAATAACATTATTGTTAAATTTTTTTCTCTTCACTTTTTTTCATCTTCTTCTGAATCTTGATAATTATTCTCAAGACAGGTTTACAATATATTTATATATATTGTTGATAAATGATTTGTTGGTCACTATTAAACAATTTTTTTATCTGTTTCACGATCGTTCTCAAGAGAATCGCAAATTGACCCTTACTCTTTATCATCATAATGACCACCTATTAATGCAGGAGAAGCTTGAAAATTGTATAAACTGAATAATGATTCTAATAATGTTTGATAATAATAATGAGAAAGAAATGGAACAAAAAAGTGATAACTAAAAATAACTCATTTTTTTCATCTCATTCTATTCACTCATCCAAAGTCAATTTTCAGTCCACTTTTTCTTTAACCAAAGTAGATATTGATCATACAAGGATGACCACAATGGTCATTAATATTGTACCTTGTAACTCAGTTTCAAATGAATGATTAGGAAAAATGAGTGGAAAACATTAATGAAAAAAAGACCGTAAATTTAAATAAAGATTAAATTACCGATTGCTAAGAATCGCTCTTTTCATTTCAACTGTTGGATTTCAATGAAAAAATTCATTTTTTTGATGAAAAGTTTTATCGTTTCCAAAAAAGTTTATCATTCGCTATTACAAATTTTATGAATTTGAATATCTTTTCACTGATCATTCTTTTCTCTGCAAAAGAACGATTGCATAGAAAATAGTGTTTGACTGTTAGTTTCTCTGTTCGAATTATCGAAAGATATGGAAATAAATTCTACGATTCTAATCATGAAAGTAGTTGTCAAAGGTCGGCTCAAGTTAGGTACTAGTATTTCAACATTGAGCTTTATAACTCAAGGGAAAGACAGCCAATGAGCAAATACAAAGGGAAGAAAAAGCAAGAATGAAAACTGAACAAAGTAATGAAAATAGTAAACAATGATTAACAATGAAAACTAAATTAATTTGCACATTAATTCGCTTCATTTGTCAATTAAATTACAGGCTAAACAAAGCAAATTAACCTATTGCACCAATAATCTGCTATTTGAGTTTCAATAAAAGGATCAGAAGAAAAAAAAACAGAACAAAATGAAACCCTTTCAACAATTTGTTTGACTTCATTTCATGAAAAAAATGTCGTAAAAACTAAACTTTTAGATTAAAAAGTGAAATAATGAAAACAGCAAAGACATTCTCAATCCTTTCAAAATCAAATCAAGTTTAATTACTTTGAGTAAAACAGATTATCATCATTTAATGCAATCAAATGATGCAACAAAGTTAACCCAAAATTATGGTCAACATTTGTTTTCCTTAAAGAATCACGTTAATCGTTGAAGGAAGCCAAATACAAGAGTTAAGATTATTAGAGTCGAGAAAAAGGTTGAATAAAGATGAATCTTGGAATGACATTCATCTTCAAAACTAATTATAGTAAAGAAATGATAAAAAAGACTTTTTCATCCTTTACCAATCTTAATAAGAGTTTAATGATGATGATGAAAGTTGAGTTTGATGATGATTTTGGTGGTAAAAATGTCAATGAAAATGGCATTTTTATGAACAAAAAAGTCACACCAGAAAAAGTTGTTGACACTATCAAAATTGATTGACTTTAATTAAAAAGAGGAAAAAAAGTGAACCCAAAGTTCGCAAATTATTAATTGATGATTAAATTGATTTGCCTTTTTGCGTGATTAAATGTTTACCATTAAAAGAACGACGAAGAAGACGAAGAAGAAAAAGGATGAAAAAATGTCAAATGAAACCTTAAAGTAAAGAGAAAGTTGATTGAAGGGAAAAGAAGTTTGAAAATGAAAGTTGATTCCATTCAATTGAATCATTTTATTCTGATTAAAATCTCTCTATTGATCGTATTTGCTAAACATTTTTGATGGAAAAAATTTTTCTTTTACTTTTTGTTCTCTTGATAGACCATGGAATTGAGACAATTACTTTAATTGGTAAAAGTTGATTTTCCATTTTAAATTGCATTCCTTTTTAATTACTGTCTCTTCAGATTAAATGGTTTTCCAATTGTAATTGCTGGTGAGATTTCGAGTGTTAATCTTGGCCAAAGCAGGCAAAGACTGGAAATCATTTGAAATTGATGAGCTTTGACATTCATCTTAACTGTTCATTTAACCTTTTTTTACCTTTTTGTGTTGTTTTTTTGTCTTCCCTTTCAGTTTACTCACTTTCTGTTGAGACATTTGTCAAAGTTGGAACTGTTCTTCTTCTCATTATTTCCATTGCAAACAAATTATCTCGTTTTATCCCATTTCCATCTTTTCTCATCATCATCATTCTTTCCCTTTACACCTTCCAACCTTCTTATATTGAACAAGTTAAATCGACCAATTTTAATCTTTGAGATTGCATTTGATTGACTGTCTCATCTAACCAACAAATGGCTTGTTCAACACTGAACCTTCCATTCACAACCCATCAACACTCAACTTGAAGGTTACAATAAAATTGACTTCAACTTTTCCTTTACATTTTTCATCTTTTCACTTCATTCTTCCAAGCATAATCCAATGCTATTACAATACTTTCACTCCCAGTACAGAATTATTACCTTTTATTATTACCACATTGACTAAACACCTTTCCAGTGAAAATTCACCAATAAATAGAAACAAAAAGTTTACCTTCAAGGTTGATCAAAATCTTTCAACTCTTCGCATCTAACCTTATAAACCAAAAACTCATCAACTGAAACAATTTGATTGGAAGCTTGATTAAGAGCGACACTTTTCTTCTGCAGAATTGCTTCAAGCAATGAAAGATGAAAAAGGTTGTTGACGTTGTTTTGTTTTGTCCAGTCTCGAAATTGCAGACAAGAAAAATTGTCCAACAAAATTTCATCAATTTTTAGGCAAAACAAGAAAAAGATGAAACCAAAAGAATACAGACGTTCGAAAAGCACATAAAACGAAAGATAAAAAAACGATTGATAATCTGTCTGAAATTACCGTTTATTCACTTTGAAATTCAAAATTAGATGAAATTTTCAATAATTTCCTGACATGTTAACAAGCATGCTAACATTGTAAGTGACGATTGAAAGGCTGAGCGCAACTGGAAAAGTTTAAAAATGAGTTTTCTCCAATTTTCTGCTTGGAACAATTTTCTAGCTCAATTGTGACTTGGAACTGAGCAGTTCGTCGTTTCCTAACTAAATGACTTCAATTTCCCAATTTTATTAATATTTACAATCATTTCGTTGTCTTCATCACTTTTTGCTTCGTTATCATTTGTAGCATTTAGTTTGAAAGTTTTTTTCGTATTTCATTTCCTTGTACTATTCTGTTGAATAATGTTCATTTCCGTTTGCTGATTCGATATTAAATCATGTTTTGTCTGCTTTTGTTTTTCATTTTCATTTATGTTTCCCATCTTTTTGTTGTGCGCGAAAAAAGCTGTTGATCAAGTTGCGTAAACATGAAAGGCAAGGAAAAACAAAAAGTTTTATCTCGTAACCTTAAACAATCATTATCTTGTCATCTTTGTTTGCCTTTTGGTAAAGATTGATTATCAAATGATTGTTGAACTTTTGACAGCTTATTCAGTTGCAATCCAGTGTGAATATCATCATCACCAGTGAGCTTTCAAATTGACTATTAGAAGAACGAACAAGACTGAAGAAAGTGCTAAAAGTTGTAAGGCAAGTTTCATTCCCTGTTCAGAGGAAGCAACAAAGTTAATCAATTAAGAAGTGTTTGTGACTAAATTGGTAAATAAATTGAATCTGATTGAACAACTAAAGAAAATTTCATGCTTAAAGTGCTGAGCAAAAATGAAAACTTTCAATTGTGATTTCCAAGTTTTAGGATTCATAGGAAAAGATATTAAATTTTGATGAAATTGACGAAATGGTGAGTTAACGTTGAGAGAGTAAGAATTATTCATAACAATGATAATTGAATTGTTTCATTTTACATTTGGAGAAAAGCATTTTACAAACTTCATTCTTGATTAGTTATTTAAATTGCATTTTCATCTTTTTGTCTTTCACTTGAATGTAAATATTTTTACATGATTAAACCTCTCGAGCATTCTAATCAAAACATGGGAAACACAGGAAAACTGGTTAATTTTGGGGCAAATTTTGCTTTTTAAGTTGCTCTCAAATATTCATGTACTCAAGTTACTTGCATGTAATTTGAATTCATATTTAACTAGACAAAAGTCTATCAACTCGTGGACTTATCCAAAGAAATGGTTATTGATATTTGAACCGGGAAAATGGAAAACTCAAGTTTACTCATCAATGTATCGAGTAAATTGATGAAATTCAAGTCTTTATATTCAGTGATATTAAGAGCATAATAATAATTGGATTTATTTTTCAATATTGGAGTTTCAACGGAAGTTTAGAGGGCGTTGTTCAACTAGATTTTCAGCTTTCGTTAAATTTTTTTGGAAAAATGGAGGTTTTTTGTGTAGATAAACTCTGGAATGAAAAGATACAAAGTGATTCAATATACAATTCGAAAGTGTTTTGTTTAATTTCCATTTTGAAATTGATGAAAGCAGTTGAACTTTTTTTGAGAGCAGTCTTTTTCCATGCTTTCAATATTTGCATGTGATTTCTAAAATGAACTTGAATCTCACGAGATTAAAGGGTTGACTTTTTGTGATACAAATGAATATTTGGGATACACGCGAGAGGAATGAGTCGCCTTGAGCTGATAACTTACAATGAAACACTTGTACATGATATTCAAACATTATTTACACAGAGATGATCTTTTGATATAAGCATACAATATTTTGATGCAATTAATACAATGCTGAACATTTTATTTCTCATCACTGGAAACTCCAAGTTTACTGTGAATCAATACACCTTACTGGATTGATGCATTCACTTCTTGAAAGACTGCCTTTTTCAACATCTACATCTGAATTTTTCGCTTGAAAATCACTTTCAAACTGTTATTTTTACGATCTCGACGGATTTTAACCCATGAATGTAGTTCAAAAGCATGAGCACGAGGAATTTGCGAAGCTAAGTAGTATAAAAGTCCTACTCTGGTAAGCATATTATTTTACACTTCGGGGACGGAGCAGACAATGCCAACATCCGATTAAACTTTTTTTCACCAAGTCTTGAAAAGATAAAAATGAATATAATAAGGATGTCTATTATATCGATTAAGGCCTTGAGCGTCATTTTGGAATCTCGAATACTTTTTACTCAAAGCTAAATTTTGCTGGTTTTTCGAAAAACGAATCTATTCCCATTTTAGCATTCGGAGAGCTACACTGTATGTCAATTCTGTCCCAGAGTGAACAATTTGTCCCAAATGGAGACTTTTATACATTACTGAAAAATATCGAAATCTGAATTTTGGCGAGTCAATCTAATGATGGAAGTGTTTTACATCATGAAAGGTGGAAACAAGTTTACATTTTTTGGCTTTTACTGCTTTTTAATCTTACCATTATTTAAATTGTCTTGTTGATTATTTCCTCATCTAATACACTGTTAAAAATGTAATGCTACAACTTTTGCATAAAAAAGTCATTAATGTAACTTCATTTTGTTCCTGTGTTCAACCACACAAGGTGTGTAAGTAAGATAGTTAAAAGTTCATAACAAGTTTCGCAATTGATTTTAAAATAAAAGGATAAAGTTGGGTTTAAAAATTTGATAAACAATATTTTGTAACCAAAGGATAAACAATTAACTTTGAGGGGAAAGATAGCCTAATCTTGTGCAAGCCTGGCTTTTGACTCGAGGGCTAAAAAAGCTCTTTAACAAAGATTAAAAATTCATTCGGTATTCTAGGTTTCGCCACTTTAATGGTAAAAAAGTTAAATGCGATTAAATGAGAATCAAAAATCCTTTAAATGTTAATCTGTCTAAATCATCAAGCGAATAGTTCGAATAGACTTTTCAAATTGATTTCCCGAAACGATAGAATCAATAACTTGAGCTTGTATTCAAATTTATCGGCTCTTAATATTTGAAAATTGATTTCGCATTGCTTGATCTGAAAATGATTTCGTTTTGGAATTTTTCTCGATTTGAAACTTAACAAGACTCAGTTGTATAAAGGTGAAATGACCGATAACTTTATTTCACCAATGAATGATTTGCACAATTGATGGTCAGTATTCAGATTGGAAAACTCAATCTCCAGAGAAATTTATCGCCACTCAAATCTTGAGTAGCTTTTTATTCAACTTCATCTTGTATGTATTTCTTTACTGAAAAGTTCATTTTTCCGAGAACAAAACCTATTAAGTTTCTTTTCCACTTTGACCGAATGAACTTGAAACATGAGAATCAAATGTTTCTTTTTCTTCTCTGTCAAACCTTAAAACTCGACAATTCAAAGCATATTGATACAATTGACTAACAAAACCAATAATGTTAAGAAATGTTTCAACTCAATTGAGAGGTAAACCACAAGATTCATGTTATCAAATATACATATTCATCTCATCACAATTTGAAACGAATTCCATGAAATTGCAAAATATTCACCGATTCTTTCCAATGAATAACAAATATTGGACTTTTCAAGCATAAATATTCAGTGGAATGAACTTTGATTTTCTCGAGAAACTGACCATTCTAAAGTAATATTCAAGGTAAAACTTAAATTGACATTGAATGGTTGCTGAGGCTGAAGATTGAATTTGAAGTGAAGCAATTCATTTCGTTATAAACTGTTTTCAATTTTGACATTTCAATGGTTTTCGCTTGAATATTCCTGACGAAAGAGTTATTTTCATTTCTCAATTTATTATTAATATTATCTAATTAGTTCATCAAATTGCTTTTTTGTCTCTAATTATTTGCACATTTCAATGCGTCTTCTTTTGCTTCTATTGTTGGGTTAAAAATGTTACCAAAGACTGAACTTATTATCGATTAGCTTGAAATTATGTTTTGCGTTCAATTTGACAACTCATAAAGTGTTCAGTAAACTGGAATCCCACATCAACATAACAATCAATTGTAATTTCATGAGTCATTCATAATTCATTGGAAATGAAAGAAAGGGTGAAAAAAATAACAAGTCAATGTGTGAAGAGAAGAGGAAAAGGAGGAAAAAGGTCAAAACTCTGAATCAAACTCGGAAAAACAAAAGAAGCAAAATGTTAACCAAATCTGTCACAGTCATGTGGTTATCAACCCTTTCCACATGACATTAAACATTCAATTATATTATTCCAATGTCTCTTCAAATTTTCCATTTTCATGCTCATTCATGATAATTATGATAATTTTTCAATTGAAGTCGACAAATTGTTTGACCTTTTAAAACCCAGATTCATACACTCAGTTAGATAAATCTGATATCTTTTGAAGCGTTAATAACACTTTAACAAGTTTAAAACAACTAGATGATGGATAAACCCTACTGCTAGAAACTTTGCAAAATGATCGTTTTATCCGGTCAGTCAAAGTGTCTAATTCAGTAAATTTCATGACCTCAAAGTCAAAGTTAATGATCTTTGTTAGTCAGTCTCTTGAAAGGTAACCTTGATAGTTAATACGTCTTTATCGGTGTTTAATGATCAGTAACGATAGTACCGATCATTTTATCGTTTTATACTCTCAAAAAATGACCCCCAAATGTCAATTAGAGGTCAAATAACGGATTGAGCTTAAATGACCTTGAGCGTTCGAACTAATGATTCTTCAATCTTTGAAAGTTCATGGTTCAAGTTTGAGGTCTGTAGCATCAACTGTTCGTGAGTTGGGCTGCAAATAGGTAAACAGGAAGAATTAATAGACAAAACCATAGATATTGATAAGCTGCAAAACCAGGTCTTGAGGTTAACTCACTGGGGACAATTCCAGAATCTGTCGATGTTTGGGCAGAATTGAGTTCAGCAGGTTTGATAAGGCCGATGCATATCAGGAAATTATTGGCTCTTATTTTGCTACAATGTATTGAAAAAGGATTACAATTTTCAGATTTTTAGTGGCAGCAAGATGGAGAAACGCCTCACTGCATTGACCGAAGTCTCAATCTTATTAGGACACACTTTGGTGATAAATATTAGCCGTGCATTGCAAATTGAATGGCTTGCTAATTCATCTGATCTCAACCCATTGGATTATTTTCTTTGGGATTATATCGATGATCCCGTTCGGTAAAGCAATCTAAAAACTGTTATTCAATTCAAGAGTTTGATCATTGAAAAGTTTAATTTGGTGACTAACACTATATTGATTAATACAATTGTAAATTTTGAAAAACGAATCGATGCTTGTTTAGCTAAAAAAGGTAAAATTTCGTTTGTCATTTCAAATAAAATCGCATATCGAATTATATATCAAATTTGCAAGGTCATCGAAGGTCATTCAAAGACCAAACAAACTTTTTGTTTTCTTTTGTTACTCTTTTTATGGTATAATCGTGGTTCAAACATGTATAATCTGCACACTTCATTTTCGCGGTCATTTCTATCAGCTAATAAAGTTTGAAAAAAGCAAATTGATCGACAAGATTCTCGATTGGACCATTCGAATCATTAATCATTTCGACACTTAAACATTTGTTTATCGATGATAAAATTTGTGGTAATTTTTACTTGACAGTAATATAATTTGGCTCTCTAATGCATAATTATTGTGAATTTTGCATACATAATCTGTTAACATTAGTAATGAAAAATAGATTCCCAACGAAAGGAGAAAAAAAAGAAATGGATTTACATTTTTACCTTATAATTACATTATCAATCATTGAAATGACCGCATATGATGATAGAGCAAGTTAATTAAAAGAAACAAAAGTATAAAATGGATAACAATTCTGTTAACAGAATAATCAATCTAATAGATAATTTCAATTCATCAGTGCTCTAATAAACATTAATCTAACCCATCAGCATAAACAAGTTTACTCTTCAATTCAATATTTACTTTGATCCATTCACCATTCAAGTGATTTCGATATTAAAAGCCAAACCAGAACGAAAAGAAGGAAAAAATGAAAGAATGAAAAAATCATCAATAAAGATAATAACAATAATTTACCGATTTTCGATTGAGAATAATATTATACAATTGGATGCATTTTCATGGTTCATATTATTCCCTTTTGTTAACTCTTTTGTTACCTTTATCTAACATGAAGCATATTCCATCATTCCAAATGTAACCAAGGTAACGTTCCAAGAGAAATACTTTTCTTCATTATTTTCCTCTTTTCACTCAGCTAATTTTGTTTTGTTTATCTGACCCTCGATGGTGAACATCATTTTTATGCTGATTATATCGATAAGCATTCAAGAGTAAATCAACTGCAAAAACTATTTTTTCTTCTTTTCCTTCATTCTTTTCCCACTTTTATATACTTCCATTAATCCTTCTTTAAGCTCATCATCAATTTATCAGAATATTCATACTGACAGGATAACAATTGAAAATGGAAAAATAAGATAAATAAAAGTGTGAGCAAAAGGAATGGAAAGAAAAAAGAGAAAAAAGTCTTCCATGATCAGAATATCAAGACAATTTCGAGAGAAAAAAGTTTTTGATTCTCGAAATTCTGATAAATGTGCTTTGGCCAACCTTGAGTTTTCCATGAATATCAACCGAGTAAAGTTTGTACAAGTTTCGAGCAAACATTTGGAAATCAAACAAGTTATAAAAGAGTAACATTTGCTATTCATGGTCAATGTAAACTTGACCATTTGTTTTTCATCAAAGAATAAAGATAAAAGCATTTTAATCTCTTTTTTACCATTCATTTGCTTCTGTTTGTTTAACGGAAATTACATTTTTGTTTCTCGATGTTTTTTTGCAAATATTAAACAAATATTGTACGTTTTCGGGTTCAAATTTGTGTGGATTGGAAAGTAATAAAAATGAATCAACTCGATAGAGTTCAATTGTTGTTTACCAATTTTTCATTCTTAAACAAGTAAAGAACTTGATTTGAGGTAAAATAACAGGGAAATAAAAAGATGTGTTTACATGAATTGAAATGCAACGAGAGATGAAAGAAAAGGGAAAAAATATCAAAAACAAAAGTCAATGCAAACAATTCTGGTTCAACAAATTGAATTCCTTATTTTTTTATCTTCACTCAACTCTCAGTTATTACGGTGGATAACAAGATACAATATTTTCATATTTACAAATGCAAATAACTTCTCAATGATGTTGAAAGGAAAGAGCTTAAAAGGAAGGGAAAAAAGAGATGAAAGAATTACAATGAAAGATAAAAAATGTGAATTGGATGAAATTTTGAATGAAATAGAATTTTGTTTTCTATCAAAAAATTTCAACATCAGCCAAAGGTCCAGTTATTGTTTTAGCAAACAATTTCATGCTCAATTCTGTCCAGAGTTTGGATTCAACTGAACAAACAAATGCTGAGTTGATAATCTGAACACGAATCTTCAAATTCCAATTCAATTTCACCTCAATGCTAACGTCTTTTGCGGTTGAATTTTCGTAAAAGTAAGTGAAGATCAGTCTCACGAAGACCATCAAAGTGATCATCAATTGTTAGTGCGAAGCCCTCATCTTCTTAGCTTGTGATCAAGTCTTGTTATGCTCGATCCATACGTAAGCATTTCGCTAACTGTGGGAACTTTATTGGGAAAATTGAACTTCGATTAAATTAAATTTCGAATAACTTTTTTGTTTTATTTTTTCCTTCATCGAGATGCATACGAATCTCGATTTGAAAAATCATTTGGAAAACATTTGAAATGAATGATTTGATACTTTTGAATCTGGAAATGAAATCTATCTGTTGGAGTGAATCCCTGGAATAATCATTTGATCATTTAGCTTTCTCATGTTTTTATCTGTGGTTAAACATTTCGTCCTGAATTAATGATAACATAAATTCAATTTTTTAAAAATTTCAACCTTTTTCTCTTCTTTTCCATTGAGAAATGTGAATATTAAATATCAAACATGTAATGAAATTTTGATTATCAACAAACTTTTGTTCCAATAGAAGAGGGAATGGAGAGAAAAAGGAGAAATTCTTTGCTTTTTCCTTCTCTGATAATTTCATTTTTTACCTTTTAACCCTGATCAGAATTGATTTTCACTTTGAAAAAGTAAAAATGAAATAAATCATTGGTAAATACAATTTCATGGGAAAGAAGAATAAGAATCAGAAGGAGAAAAGTGAAAAGAGAAAAAATAAATTGTTCAATATTAAAATAATACTTTACTCTTTGTAAAGTCTTTCTTTTGTTCAATTCTGATGGAATGTCAAAGTTGATAGAAATTCAAATTGAGAAAAGCAGAAGAGAGAAGAAAATTTTGCAACAAAAAAAAGTTATTATTGTTATTCAATTCACTTTTTTTCTTCTCTTTCTTTTCTCTTTTTTTCACTCACTTTTTTCATATTTTATCATGATATTATTATTATCATCATCATTATCATTCCTATTATTACTATCATTATTTATACATTGAATTGAATTTCATCTTTTCGTCGCTCAAATAAACAAATAAAACTCGTAATTCATTTAACCCCGTGTAACTTGCCATGTCCAATGTCAAGAACTTATCATTATTCATAGTTCACGATAATTTATTTTGATGATGATGAATGTAACATTTAATTAACCCTTTTTTATCAAACTCAACCCAAAACAGTACTTGAAGTTTCCATGTTGATTTCAAAGGAATTCATTCGGAAGTAAAAAGATTTTCTCTCCTTATATTATATTATTCAGTGTATTGTAACTTTTCTATTGTTTTACTCGAGTTGAAAGCGTTATCAACAAGCTTTAGACTAAATTTTTTCATTAAATATGAGACAAAGATGTAAAAACAGAATTCTTTGGTAATTCTAGCATTTCAAGATCAACTTGGGCTGAAACAATGATAAGATTAGGTTAACATCTCCTTCGCGTTTAATGATATTCACGAATATTTGAGTTCCAGTTTTTTAGCTAATACTTATGTCCAAGGGAAGATGTCGAATAGTGAATAGCAAACACTGTGGTTGATCTTATGCTGTACGATAAGGAAACACACATATTCTTTTAACAACCTGAGCTATGAAAATGTAATTAACATTGCACATTCGAAAAAGTTTGAAATTTGATAAAATAACCTTCAAATTTCATTAGAAGGTCAAATATGGTTTGACCTTAAATGACCTTAAGCTACGAAGCTTATAACTGTATTAGCTGCAGGAGCTCATGGTTTACATCTCAGGTCTGTAGCAGCAACCGTTCGCGAGCTATTTCTACAAACAAGCGTACTGTGTAAAAAAAGCACCCAGTATCATAACTAAAAACTGTACATTGAATTCTAAATAATTTTGATATTTTATGACAGTTCCGCATATTTTGCGCAATGTGAACTAGGTTCAATGAGATATCAAGGATAACAATAGGGAAAAAGACATTTACTGTGCCACAACCGATCCAAAAAGAAGGTTCTACTTTAATGACTCTTCATAATTATACCCAAAATAGAGAAGAAGATTGACCTTGAATGACCTTGAGCGCTAGGGCTCTTCAATCTGTTGAACCTTTTCACGTCTGCATTCTGTAGCATTGACTCTTTGTGATTTATGCGGGCAAAGAGTCGTAATAGGAATAAACTCCCGGTACTTCCTGACATCAGGATATATTGAACACAGGAATGCAAAAGCTTTGACTTTTTCACAGACAGAAACTTAAATGGCTGGTACTTTCATTTTCAATTGTTAGGCTGGCGTGACGCATTGAGAGAATACAAAGAGAGAACAAAGGTTAAAGGTTTAGTGGTTGACGAATCAGTTTGAGTTTGGCTTTGAATACCACAAAAAATTCCATAATGCAGAATTTTTTTTAATATTGCTTTTCACATCGGTGAAGCGAAAGCTTGATTTTCTTCTTTAGTGAGCTCCTCGACTTTGATAGCCTTAGATCATATAACAATGAAAAGCTTTGTAAATGTGTGCAGTTTCATAATCGATTCGTCAGCCTGGAATCGGAAGTACTTATAGAAATGTAAGAAATAAAAGAGAAAAAACAGTCGTTTTACTGCATTAGAAACTTTTTTTAAAGCCGAAAACAAAAGCTATTAGTAACCTTCGTTAAAAAGTTTTCATTCAACTTTTAATATCTTACTAAATGAATAGAGTCAAGCTTCTAATGTTTCCTTCATTACTATTGTACTCAACATCTTCATTCATCCATCCTTTTTATCGTCATTATCTTCATGTAACATCATCAACTCTATTCATTCTTCAATATCATTCCCAGCCTCTAACAGAATTGGATAACAATAATTTCCATTAATTTTCAGGATTATCAAAAACTGAGTACAAGTTAGATGATAATTCATGTTGACAATGAAAATAAAATGAAGAGAACAAGCAGATAAAAGAACACACAATCATTGTCATTATCATCATAATCATCATCATCAATCCTTGGTAATACAACTTGAATCTAATCACTTGTGGTTTATCCAACCTCAAATAATAAACTAGTCAAGAGATATAATTATTATTTTCATTTTTTCTTTTGCTTTTTCAATTTCGATCAACAATTTTTCATTTCTCCAACAAAATTTGAAAATCCTTCCCTTCATCACTGGGAGTGAAAATTATAACTTTTGTTATCAACATTAATATGGGAAAATTGTTAACAGTTCAACATTAAAGATGAACTTTTTTTCAACTTTTCGTATTTAGAACTGTAACTTTTTCTTCTATTCGAAAATCGACTTATTTTACTTTCTTGCCTCAATGAAGTAAATCTTTAAATGCTTACAACTTTATCCATATTTAGATGGAATAATTGGCTTCTCTTTGAATTTCCTTTTTTCACTCTTCTTTGTTCAACTAATATCATCATCATTTGCTAGTTTATACAAAAAGAGGTAAAAATATCATCAAACTAAAAGATTATCAAAGCTAATGAGGTTGAAATATTGCATGGAAAAGTAAAGGTAAGATTTGAAATAACATTTTCCTACCTTATCAAGTAAACAAGTTTAATGAAAGTAAATTCATACTCTTGAAGCTGTTTTTTGTACTCTTCATCATTCACTTGCTTTAATACTCAATCCAGCCCAGTCTTTATAATATTCATCATTAACATGATTATCATGGTTATAATAATAACTAAACTTGAAAGTTAATGATGTTTAAAGGTGTAGCTCAATATTATCGGATAGTCAATATTATCAACGAAACAATTCTCAAAAAGATTTCTTAAATTTTCGATTTACCAACCTCATGATTGTGATGAAATCTGTAAACGACATTTTTCTTGAATCTTTGTTTCTAAAACATTTGCTAGAGTTTCAAAGTCGTTGAATGGAAAAAATCATAAAAAAAAGAAAATCGGATTCGCATTGATGTCTATCTCGAGTATCTCAGTTTTAATTAACAATTCTGTTTCCATTCAAGGCTGGTTTATGTTCATAACCATTTCTTCAAGAAAACAGAGAAAATTGAATTAACATATTATTTTCAGGGTGGAGTTGATATGGAACATGATGAAACAACTGGGAGTAAGAATCTTGTATCTTCAATTTTAATTAACCTTTCAATTTCGGTTCAAATTCAAGATTAAACATTTCAATATAAATTGAATAAACTTTTTCGTAATCATAATTTTCATAATTATACTTGGAAATCCCTTGCTATGGCAGTTCTACCTGTCGAGTATCTTCTAAGCCGAAACAGATTCTTTCGTTTGAATGGTTACAAAAATCGTATTTTGATTCACACACTTTCACGGTTTTTGTAAGCCTCAACAGAAGACAGACTGACACATTAGAAGTGATGCAACAACATCGAGTTTATTCTCTGCTTGACTCCAAAGAAGTTTCACAATCAGCATATTCTGAGGAACTATGGTTTCCACGTAAATAAGCGATTTGGCGTTCTTCTTCTAGTAACTTTTGTAGTAGCTCGAAGAAAAAATAGAACGAAAAAATGTTGAAAGTAAAACAAAAATTCACCAAAAGTTTACCAAAATTCGATATTCGAATGGTGAAATTATTGCCTTCAATTCATTCCACCAATTGATTGATGAATGGTGAATTCACATTGACTGACATTTTGCATGGACCACATCATGAGCCATTAATTTTGGTCAATTTGAATGTTGAAACGATTCTTGTCCGATTCACATGTGAAGCTGAATGTCATTGCATTACATCTTTCCTTGTTCTTCAACTGTTCGTTGAGGTGGCAAAAATTGTCTGCTCAATATTGGGATTGCCAGACAGAGTTTGAATATGTCTGTATGTTGGCCAAGGAAACTAGAAATTTGGTGGAAAAGTTGAAAAAGAAAAGGAAAAGTTGAATTTTGACAAGAAATGAAATTGATGTTGGTAAAGACAAATTGAGAATCTGATTTGTGAGTTTGAAAAAAAAGAGTCAACTCAAGTGCATGAAATGGGCATAGACTGGTAATGCTGGAAACAAAAGGAAAAGTTGGAAAAGAAAAAAATGTTTGATATTTTTTTTGTTCATTTTTTTCTTGTTCTTCATTTTCTCTTTTGCACCAATTTTTTTCCTTCAATTTCATCATTTAAGCCAACTTTAGACTCAACTATTGGCCTCATGAAAAACAATAATATTACCTGCCAATCAACAATGGTAAAGTTGAATGGAAAAAGGGAAAAAAGTGAATTTCTCTCGAATCGAAAAGAAAAAGTTTCTTCTTTTCTCATATCAACAGCTTTTTGCTTTCATGGAGAACGATAAAGTTGAACCATTTTTACCAATAATTTCGAGCTATAATTTACTGTTGATCATCACTTGGAGTTGAACGCTTCATTGTACATTTGATTGCTCAGTGAAACGAATTAATCTTTAAATTCATGATTGAAGCCTCAATGGTCAATCCAGTCTGATTCAAGACTTAATTTGCATTTTCCTCATTTCAATATTTTCTTTCCATTATACATTCAATTGTTCAATTGTTGATGAAAATTTGCTTTTTTATCTTTTTTTTCATTTTCACTTTGTTCTGAATTAAAATCTAATTTAATTATTTCATCCAATTTTGTTTGACTTTGCTCTTTTATCATGCTTTTTGTTCCAACTCATTCATATCATTATCATTTCCATTTCATTGTTGTTATGGAAAAGCAAAGGAAATTGTTTATTTATTTCATCCTTCGACTTTCATTCAGAGTTATTTGCTTCAATTTATTCGTTTTGACATTCATTTAAATATTATGAGTTGAACAAATTAAAAATATAAGCAATAATATCATTATTAATAATGGTGATTATAAGATGAATATCTGTATGAATTGAATTACTGAAATCTAATTTTCCATTCAAACTCAACTTTCATTTTGTTGCTTTATTCTGATGACTATTCATTTCATGAATCAATTTACATTTCAAGATTTTCATGATTAAGACAGAATTCATGAAATGAGAAAAATCAAGATTACCTTTTCTCATTACAATTTATGTTGGAAACTTTAGAAAATTTGTTTTCGAATCAAACATTTTTCCTCAACACTTTCAACAGTTTTTATGAACTTATGTTCTTCAAGTCAAGAGTGATTCTTGAAATGGAAACACAAACATGAGATTAATCTCGAAGATGGAGAATGATCGACTTTTTGGTCGTCAGTTGAAAGACAAACGATCAACTTAATTAAACATCCAAAGTGAATATCGAGACTAACTGGGCAACAATGAGAACAGCAATAGAGTCGAGTCTCTGTTCGGAGAATCAAAAGTTAAAGTTTACCGGAAAAGTTTCTTCCACTAATTGAGTGAATCCAATTTTCACTGTTGAAGTTGAATTTTTGGTTCCAACATCATTTCTTTTCCAACAAATTAGAAGATAAAGTCAAGTTGAACCCACTGAATATCATGAACAGTTCTTTTCAATGGAAATCAAAAAGAAACACAACTTTACCTGAGTAACAACTTTCCTCTCTTGAGACTAATTCACCTTTTTACTTCAACAATTTTTGACCTTTGCTCGACTAAAAAATAGAACCATTTATTTCAATGTTGTCAACAAAATCAAAGTTTATATGTTTTCCAACCAGAAATTATTCAGATTATTCTTTCCTTCAAATCAACTTCAATCCATAAATTTTCATTTTCGATTAATGAATGACTTTATATTTAGAAAGAAACACAAAAATATCCAATCCAGTTTGGTGAAGCATGAAATTTGTATGAATCCATAAAGAAACTAATGTCCACTTTAATTGAACCAATTCACCTTTTCTCGAGTCTTCTGTGTTTACATTTGTAATATTTTAAGGTTGAAATCTGTTCTTTTTCTTTCCTTTCGATCAATCATTTCCGAACAAATTCATCTCATATCAAATCAGATTATGAATTGATAGACTTAGAGAATGCTCGATGAATTTTGTCTGAAATTAAAATTCTTTTTTTCTTCTAAAAATTCTTGTTCTTTAACCTCTTAATTTGTCATTTAGTCAAGAAAATGATAAGTTGACACTTGCTTTAACCAGATATCACTTCAGAATTAATCTTCTTCTTTATTCATTTTAAACAAACTTGTTGTTCCCATGAATATGTATTCCTAATATTTCATAACATTTATTCATCAATTTTACCAACTCTAACCATTTCTAATAATTAATGATCAAAGATTCAATTTTTAAACAAGTTAACAATGTTGCCAAGAAAATATTACAAGAGTTGAATAATTATTCAACTTATTTACGCTCTAACTCAGATTCCAAGCTCAGATTTTTTTCCAATGAAAGGTCAAACTAGTGAATAATTTCGATCGAAATGAAACTTTGATTCGTCGAATATTTTCCTTTAAATATTTTTCCTTTCCAATGTTGAGGAAGGAAAATATTTATCAAATTGAAAATAAATAACAAACACAATACAATGATGAACATTAAAGTGAAACCTTTCAAGTTATTAACAAATTTTCAGCATTTTGCTTGACAAAGTTCTGAATGTGGGAAGAGAATCGAGAATGAAAAAAGACTTTTCTTGAACAATATCAATAAAGGTTAACAGCGAATGATCAATAACAAATACTCTTCTTGAATAACAAAAGATTGGCCGAAAATGATTAATCGAATTAATAAAGTTTATTTTTATGAGCGAGATTCACGAAAATTTCAATGGTGAGAAAAGTTGAAAGTAAAAATCAAATAATTTGTGAGATCAAATTAGTTGAAATAATGGGCTTTAAAGTTAGACTATTAAAGGTAACACAAAAGATTCAATGAAAAGGTTCAACTTTTGTTGTTCAATGAAAATTCAACAAAATTTTGAGTCGAGTTTTCATCTTTTTTCAAAGGTCATCAATGATGAAAGGTGAAGTTGAACAAAAACGGCAATAATGATGATGAGCTAATGATAAAAGATTGTTAATGTCGCTCGTCTAACGAATGGAAAATTCAGATGGAAAACATGAAAAGATAATTTTATTAAGGAAACAATTCTGTATCACGTTTTTACTATCAAAACTTATCATTTCTGGACTTTATCTTTATCATCATCGTTTCGTTTCTTTACGTGATATTTTCATCTCTTTTTCAGTCTTTTCATGGTTTCAGTTTGGCCAACATTTTCTCAGCCTTTAGTGTTGGTAGTTTTTAAAACTGTTGCAAGAGAAGAATAGAAAATAGAAATAAAAGTTGAATGGAAATAATTTTAAACGAGTTTTCCATCTCAAATTGAATCATAACTGAATTGAAATTTATATTGAAATGAATTTCTTCGTCTTTTCATCGTCACCTTGCTGGTTCTTTTGTGAGCAAAAATATTGTAATGCAACTTGGAAACAGTTGCGAAAAGAGAAAAAAAGAAAAAGAAAAATTTTGTTTCTATGGAAATTCTCATTGGTTTCCAGTTGGAATGTAAATATCAATACTGACCAGACAGGGATTGCAACTAATCAATTGTCCAGAGTGTCGTATTATCTCAGGTGAAAAGGCGAGAAAAGTTTATATAAAACTATTTGCTTTTATTGGAAGAAAATCTTAATCTTTTAAACATTTTTTTCCATCTTTTCAGCCTTTATTCAGCCTGGATAAACATTTCATTCAAAATCATTTAACATGAAAAAGCCGACTCATGAGAAGAAATTTTGAATTTTTCCAAAGTTCGACATGAAAAATTACGAAATGCTGAGAGTTGAAACTGGCACTTGCTGGGAGGGAAAATTAAATTCCAACTATTAATTGTTTCTGTTTTGAAAATATTGTCGAAATTGATCAATTTCTTGTTCGTTTTTGAACATTCTTCTGCTCTCATGACTTTTCGTTTCTCATGAATTTGCTGATAAGAAAAGATGAAAATGAAATGTTTTGAGATTAAAGTTGAAAAATGGTTTGTCAGGTAAGGCAGAACACAATTTTATCTTTTCATCTGCAAAACTGGAATCACAAGAATGGACGAAAGTAATTGAATGGTAAAGTGCAAAATAAAGGCGATTGTGATGAATGAATGACATTCTGTCAATTCATCTGGAAAAAGTCAAGTCCACTATTTATCATGAGCCTGTTACACCTCGAAATGTATTTTGCGTCAAATGAACATTTGCTTTTACTCTTCATCTTCACCTTCAAGTGATGGGGTAAAGAATGGGTTTACAGCTTTAAAGTTGAAAAGCAAGTCAAGTCTTCTCGCTGAGACTCTTGACTCAAGCAGATTTTTCAGGGAATAAACAAAATTTTCATTCCAAACAATTTTTTTCATCTTCTTTTCTCAATCTTTCAATTGTGAATAGTTGAAAGATGAATCTCTTGTAATGATGATAATGTTGATGATAAATAAAGGAGTCAATAGTTCCAAGAAAGGAAATGAAAAATGATAACAAAACGAATTCTCACAGAATTTACCTGCTTTCTGAGTCAATCTCATTTTGAACCTCAAAGGAGTTCAGGTGTGCATTTTATTGGATCAATTTTGATTTGATTCAATTGATTTCATACTTTTCTGACAATCAAAAAGAAAAACTAATATTCTTGTCTTTCTTTTTTCCGCTCTTTTCTCGTAATTACTTCAACTGGAAAAGTTGTCACCTTTTTCAGTGTCAAAGTTTAACTTTAATTGCAATTTTCAACATTTTCCTATTTCAAATTACCATGACTTTTGCATTTATTAAAATTCATTGCTTCAAAGTGTGCAAAAAGAATGCTTTTCCAGTCAAAAATTATGAGCATTCACTTGAATTATATTACAGTTGAATGTATTCATTGAGCAAAAAAAGTATTTTTACCATCTTTTTCAGACTAGCAAAGTTGACAATCATTTATCACAATGTAAAGCTTCTTCATCAACCAAACTTTGCATGATTATTGAAATAGTTGAGCAAATGAGTAAAAAAGTTACGAAAAAAAGAAAAAAAATGTGTTTAAGAAATTAAATTTTTCGGGCGTAAATAAATGAGCTGAGATGATACAATGTTGCATGATGAATCATTTGGAAATGTAATTAATCTTGCAAAGTGTTTGCTTTGTTTAAAGGATTGTCCAACTTAAGTCCTAAAAAATGTGTAAAAATGAATGTTCGTTAACGACGAAGATTTTGAGCTCATCTCGAGCTCTAAATCAACTTAAAACAACATCAACAGTCAAATATATTTTACAAGGGAAGGTGCCTAAGTGGTACGGTCCGATTCGGGAAATTTTATGATAAATCGATAGAAATGTGTGCAAAAACATGTCAGGTGAAATTTTAGGACTTGCAAATTTTCGCTTCAATTTTTATTCAAGTTTTCAATGCTTTAAGTCAACTTTGCCCATGAAAAATGACCATTATGAAGCTGTGAACAACATTCATTTTGTTTGCTTTTTTATGAAATGTCTTTGTTTTTGCCATTTTCAGCTTATTTCAATGGGTCTGATTAGACTTTAAAATAGAATAAAAATTGAAGCGAAAATTTGCAAGTCCTAAAATTTCACCAGACATGTTTTTTCACACATTTCTATCGATTTATCATAAAATTTCCCGAATCGAACCGTACCACTTAGGCACCTTCCCTTGTTAGATGTTTTCTTGTTCAGTTCAAACTCGGTAATTAAGTTTAAATAAGTTCATTGGTTTCCATGCAAAAGTGTTACTTTGTAATTTGAAGATTTTCTAGATTTGTGAAAAACTTGTTCATTCTAATCAAATTTTTCTTCATCACCAGGTTTCATTAAACATTTTCTGGTTTGATCAGACTTTTCAGTTCGACAAGATGAACATCTTACTTAACTTTTAACTTTTATTTAGAAAATTTTCTTCTCGAGAAATGCCTTTTTTCGTTTCAAAGTGAATGCAAAGTAAACGTAAATCAAATGGAAGATAAAGTTTAATCACGTTCGAAGAAACTTTTATGATTATTACTTGAAATCAAGAACTGTATTCAGGGAATTTCAATGACCATTAAGAATTGTTGTTAAATATTTCAACTGAAATCGCTATATTCACTTTCATCGATTATCATTGAACCAACAATAAGCTTTTACCAAAAGAAATGAAAGTTTCATTGATTGAGACAACTTTTCTCGACTCGTTTCACAGCTTCAATCCGCCTCTTTGAATAGTCAATGTTATTTTGTGATTAACAAGCAGCCATTAATTTATCAAATCAATCATAATTACATTAAGACGATGACAAGTTGATAAGTTTCAAATTTCATAAATGTTTCATTTTCCTTTTGTCAGCCTTTTGAGCCAAAAATTAACTGATCATTTTGTTGAGCAAAATGAACGTGGAAAAAATGAGAAAAGTCAAATTTACTTACAATAATTGAAACAGTAAACATCTTGAAATGATAAATTATTATTGTTAACTTCATCGCCATCATTTCAATGTTGAAACACTTATCATTCCAATTCTCATGAGAACTTTTTTCGTCACTTTTTTGCTCTCAATAATTTTACTCGGCAGATTGTTCAAAGCCATGAAATTGAATGAAAAATGTCAGGAAAAGAAGTTCAGTTTCAATGATAACTTCATTTAAACTGTTCAGTAAAGTTCAACATTCATTAAAAGTATCGACATGAATCGTGAAAAAATTAATTCGCAGTGAACAAAATTCCCTGAAATTTATCTCGTTTCACGATCAAAACTTCAGTTGCAAATCTGTTAATGAAACTTCAACTTTTCAGATTTTCCATGAAACGAAATTCTTTTTTTTTCTTAATCGAGACTTTCGTTGAAACGATGAATTTGCTTCATTTCCTATTAATAGCTGTAACTGACAAATCATTTGGTGAAAGTCTTTTTTCTAAGCTTTTCACCTCGAGGAAAATTTACATGAATTCAGCTAGAAATTTAATGCATGTTTGATGAATCGATATTTCAATTTGTTTTTATCGTTAAGTTTATTATTCAAAGACGAGAAGAAAAAAGAATAAGAATTTTTATTCCTTTAACTTGACAAAACAATTGGAATGGTCATTATCAAAAAATGATGCTTTAAATGATGCAAGTTTGGTTTTCAGGGAAAATATCATCACAATAGCTTAAGGGTTTAATGCTGTTTCTGTGTAAGTGTTTTTCATCTTCTCCTCCCAGTCTTGGCTGGAATAACCTTTTCTGCCTTCTCATCATGTTTCTGTGAGTTTTTATCATTTTTTTTGTTGGTTGAAAGAAAAATGATTTTCAAGTTTCTTAACAAGCTTATCAAGGATAAACTTGTTTATACTCTTTTTACCTGTTTTATATATAATTTCATTTTTATCTGATTCATTTTATCAGGATATCATGGCTTTGGAGAATGATAAAGTTTCAATAGTTAGATTGAAAGGTGCAAGTTTAAAATGGCAAGAAAATGATTCATGTTAATGCAAAAATAATACTAAACAATTACATTGTGCTTTCATTGATGTTTATAAAGATTCTTTCAGTCAATAAAAATAGCGTTAATTGATTTTCAGTTTTTATCAAAAAACAATTTACAAAATTTTAGATGCTTAATACAATTCTTATTCAGCTAGAAATGACGTTGAATGGATTCTGAACATGTCTGTAGAAAAACCATTTCTATGTCTAATTAGTTTTGCTGACTTTACTTTCATTTCCCTTTGACTCTTCTTTTTTTTAAATTGTCTAAAAAGTCGATTCTGTTCCGGACATATAGAGGAAATTTTAGCTAATCTTTGACACTTGGATCTTTGGGCTCTCGGATGGACAATCGGCTTGAAGATTTTTTGAATTTGATACTTGTTTGCTATATTTCAAGGTGAAGGTTATCCAAGGTCATTTTTGGGATTCCCTCCTCATAGTTTTAGAGGTCTTATAAAGGTCACATCATTTTCGGAATATTTAAATTTACTGATCAAATTGTAACATCTCTGGATTCACATTAAGACTGGGAAATTGTCATCTAATCTTTTCGGTGTCAGAAAATCTTACAGATCATATTGCAAAAATCAGTTCATGATCTAATTGTTAATAAGATTTAGATTATATTTTTTAGGCAAATAAATAACTTCTGACCCTCCACTTTCCGAAGTCTACACTTGACGGAATCAGACTAACTTTGATGATCCAACCTACTCCAGTTCCAACAAAGAGAAACTCTTCTCTTTGAGTCGCAATCATAATCGATAATTTTGACGAATTCTTTCAGTCTGAATTCTGAGGTGAATGACTTATTTTGAAAGTTTAATTTCGAGTTTGTAAAGATATTTGATGAAGATTCAAGAAATGGTTTATCAGAAAAGAAAGCGAGTGAACAGCAGTTGGCCTTTTGATATTTTACTTGAACATTTCATGAGACTTATTAATACAAGGATCCAATTAGTTTGGTTTGTAAATTGGCTTCTTTCATTCATATTCAAGAGATTACTTGGAATCTACACTTTTCTTAATGTTTCACTCTTTTACCTTGTTCATTCTCCATCAGATATTTTCTTGGTGTCCAACCCCTTTTCTTGAACATGATGTACACTCATGAGTATGATGGTGATGAGAATGATGAGAATGGCTGTTTACGATAAACATTTTTTTTCTTTCTTCTTCTTCTTTTAACTCTTGTTTTATGTATTTTCAAGTTTAGAGGTTAAAGTGTATTTACTATGGTTTGTATGGTTGGTAGTAAGGCATCATAATGACGATGATTACTGTTCATGAAGATGATCCAACTCATAATGTTAATCATATTAGGGGAACATAAAAATACTGATAATAATGTTAATAATAATGATAGCGTGAAAAAGTACATCAAAGATCATCATTATCTTTCTATTCTTGGTTTTGTCTTCTCTTCTTCTCTTTCATCATCATTTTACTCTCATCTCTTCTCCTCAAAATTAACCTTAAGTATTAGATAAGGAAAAATTTCATTTTCATATTTTCTTTTTGTTCCCATGTTGAGATATTTTTACTTTTGTTTCGTCTTTACATTATTTCATTTCACAGTAAAACAGTTGAATCTCAATGATATCTCAAAGTTTACTTTATAAGCTAATGAAAAACAAAAGGCAAGGTTAAAAAGGTAAACTGAATCAGCGTGATAAAACTCAACTTTCTGTGCAACTGCCAAATTTGTATTCTCGGTGAACTTGACACATGAAGAAGAGGATGAAAATGATTATGATTATGATGAAAAGGATAAAGTTGAGGATGAAGCAAGTAAAAGGAAGAAGACGAGACATTTTGTTATTAGAATCGGGTATTAAATTGAGTGGAGAGAAGCATTAAACAGAAAAGGCTTCAAGATTATTTAATTCTAATATATTCTGAGTAACACATTGGTCAGAATTTATTCAAGCTCATTGAAAGACAGAAAGATAACTACATCATCATCATCATCATGAGAATCACTTTTGAAAAAGTGTAAGAAAAGCTGAAAAGTAAGTAGCTGGGAGTGAGGAAAGATGACGAACTAAGGGAATGATGAAAATAAAATTAATGATTATGATGATGTAAGCTTGGGAAAGTTGTTGATAGCGAGAGAAACAAGAAATAGGCATTTGCAAAAGAAAAGGTTATCTTATGCTATTCTCACTGGGAGTGATGCTACCGTTTTCAAGTCTAATAAAAGCAGATTCCAAGTGAGCTTAGACTCTAAAGCATTCTTATCCACAAAAACATACCACACGCTCACGTGAAGTATCGCTTAAATCTATAAGCCTCAAGCTGTTATTCATTATCAAATTCCAACTCCCAGCTTTCACTCCCACTTAAACTCCCAGCCAACTCCCAGTCTTGCACTTTCAGTTTCTCCTCTTAATTAATTTACTTTCATTTTATATTCACTTTTTCACTGAGCACACTTGCCATGCATTTGATAACTCATTATATTAATTTGAACATGATTTCAAGCTTTACTTGCTTATCTTATAACGGAAGGTAGGCTGAAGAGTAAAGATGAAGCAAAAAAGAGCCTCTCAAGATATTTCCGTTTCATCAGATTAACAATGCTATCATTATCATCATCACCCTTATCTTTGGCAGTATTTAGCTGTTATCTTACTGCCGCTCAATTATGCTCTTTCACTCCCTGTCAATGTCCTTTCAACGAGAAAACCAAAGCTCACAATTATAACGAGACTGAATAAGTTTTTAAACAAAATCCTACCAGATTAGTTTCAGGTTTTCTTCCTTTCACTGTTTCTCTGGTTAATTGATCACAACCACTATTCTGGCCTTATCATTCCCTGTTTATCCTTCCCAATCAGTTCTCATCATATAAATAATATTTTTTTATCCCTTCTTTTTCTTGCCATACTCATCATCATCATCATTACGCTTTCCTTTCTTAATACCCTCACTAATATCATAATAATGTATCTCGACTGATTCGACTCGCGTCATCCTTTTCTTGTCTTTTTACCTTCACAGTTATTCCCAATCCCAGTATTCATTCCCAGTCCACGACCATAATCATTATCATCTTGATCATCGGTGGAATCAATTGTTTGCTTCAATTATTTGCTTCGTTTTGTTTCAAATCATTTCCTTTTCACTCCATTTACAACATGGCACAGTCAAACTTGCCAACAATTGATTCAACTGAACATGAAAAAAGTTGAAAAAAAACAGCAACAAAAAGGTGAAACATAAATGACTGGAAATATTCAAAAGTCAAGCTTTATCTGTTGAGCAATTTGAAAGCATTAAACTCACAAACTATTGAATTACAAGCAATTGAAATACATGGCGAAACAATTGTCCTTTCATCAATTTTCCTTTTCATCTCATTCAGATAGCATTCTGTTAAAACAACATTGTCTTTATCTCTATCATTACCTGGTCTTCCTCAACTAATGAACCTTACTTTTTCAACTTCTCTTTTACAACCAATTTCTTTGCCAAAACTTTATCTCACTTTTCACCTTGACATTCTCAGTTACTCCCTGTTGATGTTATCTCATCACTTTTGATTCAAAACAGAGAAACCAAACAAAAACTATTCAGTTTTATGAAAACTCGAAATAATAATAGAGTGAGAACTATAATAACGATAATGTTTATTAACAGTCAAGAGAGTAACAAAAAAATGGTAAACTTTGACAAAACAATGAACGTTGTCTATCATCATTAGCTATGAACAGAATCATTATTATCAACAGATGATAAGGAGAAACATGTGCATTCTGACAATGAAACTGAAAAGATTTCATTGCAAGTTGACTCTCATCTTCCTTTGTCTTTCTTATTCTTCGCTTATTATCATCATTTCAAGTAATAGTATTATCAATAAGTATCAATTGGGATGTTGGTAAGGAAAAAAGATTAACAAGATATTAATAGAACCGGATATTATTGTGATAATAATGGTTTAGGATATTTTTTTATCTTCTTGTTTTGACAGTTTACTCTCTCTCTCATCATCTTACAGAGCTTTTATAAATCAATATTTCTTACCTTTTTATCTCTTCTCTTCTGTGTTTACTCATCTTTTTTTCGTCTCATTTTTTTTCTCTTCCCTAACAGAATCATCGTTTCATCAATTTTTTCGTGTTGTACCTGTAGACATGACAGTTACAGAAGGCGATGATGTTGAACTTGAATGTACAGTTGGCAATCAAAAAGGCTCCGTTCAATGGAGTAAAGATGGTTTCCTTTTAGGTAATTTTATTTAAACCTTCAACAATTCAAATTTTAAGACAAATTGAAATGAAAATCTTGAAGTGTCGTCAGATTCAAAGGGAAATCTGAAGAGCTTGAGTGATGATCGGTTTCAAAGTTCATTTTTATCTTAAATTTGAACATTATTCTTAACTGAATTTCTGCATTCTTCAAAATATTACAAAAAAATTGAGCTTTTTGTCTCTTAACTGCCATCTATCGCTATTTTTTATCGTAGTATTATTGTGAAAATACATTTTATTATGATGGGCGATTTCATCAAAATCAGTTTTCCAATGAAATCCTCAATTTAATCGATTTCTTTCGGAATTAACAAAATTAATAGAAGAAAATTTTATGCAATTTAAAGAGCCTACCTAATTACCTATTGCTTCGGGTATTGTACTGGGCGTTTTTTCTACCTGTTTGTACTCATAACCTACGAACAGTTAATGCTACAGACCACTGACTTGGACCTCCCGCAGATTGAGGAACTATAAGTTAGAACACTCAAGGTCAGTCAGTAATTTGCCCAGTGAGTAAAAGACATTTGCACATTCACTTCTATCGTAATAACATTATCATCCACCCAAAATCAGAACGCTTAGGTGAGGTTGTCTATTTTTGCGTCGCAATTTGCATAGGTCTTTCATTTAAAGTTTTCAATTATAATAGAACCCTTTTTTGACAACAATCTTGAAGCGGATTTTTTTATTGTATGCTTATAAGAATTCCAGGATCTTTTTAGAAGTTTCAAGGTCATTTGATGCCCTTCATTGGCGACTGGCAATATTCATCAAAAAATGGCAATTTATTTATTTGTCTATTATTATTACTAATATCTCAACTCATAAATCGATTGCAACTTCAGTTGCTCATTGAGCTTAATGAGGATTCAAAACAAGACCAGCAAAAAAAATGCAAATTGAATCTAATGATGAAATTTAATCCACTTTTGCAACCCTTAAATACACAAGTAAAGCGGAAAAATCAATACAAATGATTATCTTTTCATTTTTTACCCTCTAACCGATAATGATATTGGTAAACATTGAAAGAAGATGTAACAAGTGAAACGTTGCCTGAAAAAAGGTGAAAAAAAACTTCTTTTGTCTTTACTTCACTCTACTCGATTCGTGAGGCAAAAAGTTAATTGAAGCTAAATAAGTTGTGACATGATTTTCTAATTAACGCTAATTAAAAAGATACATTTTTTTCAACATTTCCATTAACACTTTTCACTTTATCTCGTCAACTCTTTTTGTTTGCAAACAAACTAACATTACAACCCTTTTAACACTCTTTTCAACTTGCAACCGTTCAACTCGTTTGCGATCAATTGAAACTGTAAATATTAAAATGCAATCAAAAGTAATTGCAAACACTTTTCAATTTAATCTTATTCTAAAAAGGTGATCCAAATTAAACTGAACAAATCCAACCTATTTTGCCTTGCTCATCATCATCATGCCATCAATTACAATTTGCCCAAAAAAACAAGTTTTACCAACAAATGAAAGGGAAGAAAATAAAATAACGTAAAAGTCAAATGCTGAGTTTTGTATAATTTAATTGTGAATAACAATAATTTGCCTGAAATGGAGAGCAAAGAGTTGCAACTGAAATTTGAAGATAAAATTAGATGAGATTGCTTTTTATCCTTTCCTTTTCTCCTTTTATTTGTGTTTACTCTTCCAACTCTTTATTCACCTTCCAACAATCACATTTGCCTTTGCATCTTCCAAGCTCATCATCATCACACTCATCATTTGCTTTCCTGATCATCATTATCATTCCATTATATCATTTCTCTTCCCTTAATCTTATTCAATTTCAATTAATCCATTCGAATCAATCCTTTCACTCGAAACCCTTCAAACTTTATCGCTCTTCTTCAGTTTAATCCATTTCAATTTTGTTCATTTTCATTAAAATTTGACACTTTAAATTTACCATCATTTGGATCAACCTTTTTTTAGCTCAATTCAGAGTTGACACAATTTTCATTTTAAGCGTAAAAGTTTGAATCTGAAATGTTGACTTTTCATTTCTTTTCCATGTTGACCATCATTTCAAGATTTTTTTATCAATCATTAAAATGTACTTTTTCTAATTCTTTATTCTGTTCTTTTGAAAGGTTTTGATCCTGAAATTCCAGGATTTCCAAGATATTCTATGAAAGTTCACCAATCATCAGGAGTATTCAATTTAAAATTAACTAACGTCCAATTAGAAGATGAAGGAGATTATCAATGTCAGGTAAGTTTAGATTTCATCAGCATTGAATGAAACTCAATAATCTTTTCAATATTTTTCTCTTTTTTCTTCTTCTTCTGATTAATCAACTTTTTCATGTCATCTTTATGTTCAAAAGGTTGGTCCAGCATTCAATAATAAACCAATCCGATCAGGCTCAAAATTAACTGTGATGGGTAAGAATTGATTTAATGCTATAATTTATAAACTTTATTGAGTTGCATTCCCAGGAATAGGAAAAAATATGAATCCAAAAAATGATGAATTCTAATTGAATTACATTTAGGTTCATTTTACGATTCAACCAGTTTCATGATGGGTATTTGATGCTAATCAATGATGATAATGATAAGAAAGTTGTCAACGACAAAATATTAAACAGATAATGATGAAACTTGGTTCAAGTGATACTTATTGGAATATCATTAAATTGAACTTACATGATATTAAAAATAATTTAATGATCAATAAAAGTTCTCAGAATTCGGTATAAATCAAGCTGAAGCCATCACTTGAATTTCAAGTTTCATCTCAAATTCTATCTCGTAAGATAATTACAATAAAATTTGACTCACAAAATGCTAATCTCTTCAAAATTCACAAACTTCGGCCTTCGAACGAAGAATATACGGAAAGAAAGTCGAATATGTTCTTGGAAATGGAATTTCCTAAAGATTCAGACAAAAGAAAACTGAAATTCTATGAATTTAAAAACCAAGCTTCTAAAAGAAAATGAATCGAAAGAAAATTTCTGTAAAAAAATCGAAAAAGTTCGAAAAGGAAAATTCAAAAAAATTGCCAGAAGTTGAAGTTCGTTATTTTGTGAAAAAACTTCGAGAAATTCGAGAAAAAATTTGCATGAAATTCTTAAATAAAGTTCTGTGGTTGGGAAATTCTTAAGAGAAGTTTTTGCAAAATTCTGTAGAAATTCAATACAGGAAAGAAAAGGCTGAAAGCATTTTTTGTCGCAGAAGTTCACCTCATTTCGAATTTCAATTTATTGTTCATCTTGTTATCGATGGAATCTGCCGATTCTCATGATAATCCATTGAGAATGATATAATGTTGCTGATATGATTGAATCAGTCCCTTGAGGCAAACTCGTTGCTGAATATCAATTGGAAGAAAAAAGAATAATTCAATTGAAAAACTTTTCTGTTGCCACCAAAATAAGAGTTCAATTCCATAATCTTGAAAGCATTTTTCTTGCAAATTTTTTCCATGACATTTCTGTCTTGTATTGATAAAAAACTTATTGAATGGAAAAGCGTGAGTTTAGAGGAAAAAAGTTACATTCGATAATCAACTTTATTTCCGTAAACGAACCTAATCTTAATCGTTAGCAATCGTTAATCATAGTTCGTAAGAGTTGAACATTTCTGTTGTTTCTGGGATTTTCAGACTTTTTTACTTTCTGTTTGTTCTGCAACTTTTTCCACTTCATTTACATGGTGAATATCGTGAATAAAAGCTGTGAAATCATTGATTTATTGTTTGAAGAAAAATTTCAAAATTTTGTGTCTTCCTTCCGTTTCATCCATTTCTTGTCTTCTTCATTCGATTTGTTTCCGTTTTCCTGAATTCTTACCTTTTCCATCATCTGATCCTTTTTTGTACTTTCTTCTTGCCAAAACTCTGATCGTTACAACTTTTTCCTTGAATATATACATGATTTGGTGGGAAAAGTAAGAAGTTTTTACAATATTTAGTTCATGTTTGACAAGATAGAAAATCATTTTTTTCATTTTTTTCCTTTGCAAACCCTCATTGATTAATATTAATCAGACAAGATTGACAAACGAAATGGGAAAAATGTTCAAATCACAGGGAACATGAAATGATTTTTGTATAAATATCATGTCAATGGATATTATCATGATGAGAATTTGTGATTTCTGTAAAGCCGGTTGCAAAGTTTTTGCTGAATATTCTGTTTCACCGAAACTCATCTTTTTCACAATTTATCATTTGATTAGTAATGAATTTTTGTCTTTTCCTTTGTCTTTTCTTCTCTTGGAATAAACCATTTTTTCAAATTACTTAAAAAATCTCATAAATAGAATCAAGTTTTCAGTTCAACAATCATTTCTACTCACAAGAACCAAGTTTCAATCATGAAAAATTCATGAACAAAAAGACATTAAAAACTTTTATCTCTTTCCATAAAAAGTAGAGAAAAGCACAAAAATCAAGATTCGAAACTAATTACAGCCGAAGAGAAGCACTAAAATCTGTTAATACAAATCAAAGCATCAGACAAGATCAGGTGTTCCGAATAATGGAGCTTCAAAGATTTGCATTTTTTGAAGAAAACTTTCGAATAAATAAAGTCGAAGATTTCGAAGAACTCGTACATTTTTAAGATCTCAATACATTTACTCATTATCATGATCATTTGATTAGTAAAAGATCAATTGAATCGCAATCCAAAAAGTAAATGAATTTCTATTTGAAAATCTTTTTTGTTTTTTCTCCAAAAGTTGGACCCAAAGACATTACAATATTTTCTTCAGCGCCAATCTTGAAAGGCTCTTCCAGAATACAAACTCATCATCAAGATTCGTCCATATCATCTTTGCCTTCAACTTCTTCCAATTCAAGTTCACCCGCTAAAAGTCAACTGATCGAGGCTCAATACAACTTTAAAATGGACCTCAATTATTACAACAATTATCCAAATTCCGTATCTTCCAGTGACACACGTAAATATCATTACACCATTTATGCCAAAGAAGCTCAAAGGGTAACCTTAACCTGTAACACAAGTTCACTCACCAAGCCTGAAACCAAATTAGCCTGGTTTAGAAACAACGTTCAACTTAAAAAAGGTAAATATACTTTACTTTCGTAAAACAATGAAAATCGAGTTTTCTCAGTTTTCGTTTCAATCAAATACTCGCAAACACTTTTCAAAGCATTTTCAAAATGTTTACGCTTTCTCTCGATAATCATGATAACAATAATTCCAAGATTAATCGGTAGATTGATGAAACTGTAACAAGGTTTGATGAAGAAAGAGAAAAGAAATGAACGAAAAAAACAATTTCATTCATTTACCATCTTATTTGGTTCAATAGCTATTAATCAGTATCAATATTATTATGAAACAATATTATTACCGTTTCACTGAGCATTTTCATTTCCACATTGGATAGCAATTTATTATCGTCAGCTTTTAACCATATAATATCATCAATATTATCTCAACAACAATTGTTCACCATTTCATCAATAGCTATTCAATTATTACCATGATGAAGGTGAAGCGAAAAGAAGAAAAAAAATGAAATAATTATCATCATTTGTTGGATAATATTCATCATTAGCTTCGGACAAATTGATAATGAAAACAAGATGAAACAACAATCAATATTTAATGTAAAAATGAAAGAATCATTTTCTTGGGAAAACTTCATTTACTCCATTGCATATGAACAGTCGTCTGGACACAAAAACTGACATAAACAGGAAAATTTTACTCGATAAGCTCATTAACAGCGAAAAATGTTTTTCCAACATTTTCTTCTTTTTTCCCTCTTCTCAGTGCGCAACTTTGAATTTCGAGGTTCCATGTTGTCCTTATTAAACTTGTCACCCAAGGCTATTTTTTATTGTTGCTTTTGTCACAATGTGCTCAGTTTTTCAACTCTTTTTTTCTTGTTCACCCAAAAATTCAGGGAAATTGATTGAGGCAAAAATATAATGAGAATGGCACAAAGTCATGATGAAGGGTTAAATTGGTAGAAACCAGGAAACACGAACATCTTTTCTCCTTTTCTGGTCACAAAATTGAACTTGTCAGGTTAAATATTATATTTCACAGTTTTTATTACTTTAAAGGTCATTTATCTTGACCAAAGTATCAGATGCAATATTTTTTTAAACAGCAACAAAAAGAGTGAATAAAAAGAAAGTAAAGGGAAGAAAATTTTCACTTTGAACAGAACAATATTTTCTTGCTTTTTAATCATTAACATCATCAATATTAGGCCATCATCATTATGTTTTTTTCATTTATTTCATATTTCATCGTAAAGTTTGAAGGTGTCACATGATGAATGATGAGATGCATGGAATGCATAAGCAAATTGGTTGATATAAATTGTTTGTCTGTTTGCGAATGGATGCATCTATTATAAATAATAGAAAATAGATTGAGTTCAAGTAAATTGAGTTTGTCCATTTTGTTGAGGAATAGCATAAAAAGTCTCAGCAATTTGATGATTTGCTTGTTTTTGACTGTTTTGTCCTTAAACGATAAGCATCTCAAAAATGAATAAGTGCATGGTGAGATACATAGAAGGGTTTTCCATCTTATGGCTTTTTATGTTCTTTACTTCGGTACTTTCATTGGTTTCGAGCATAAACAAGCATTAACTTGAGACGAACGTAAAACTTGTTTCCAACCCACAGTCCTTCTTTGCATTCCTTCTACAACGCTCTATCTTGACCTGATGGGAGGAATCGGTAGCATTTTTCTTGCAGGCAAGGAACAATGAAGTTATAAGAACTCCTTCAGCTTAATTTAGTTCATTCAACTGATGAGATGCAAATGCTAAGATGATGTACATTGCAACTCGTATACACAAAACAGCCAAGCTTATGCGTCATTCAGTTAAATTAACAACTATTATGAATAAAACAGCACGGAGGAAATATCAAAACAGAATCACCGATTTCACAAACAATGTCATAATTCTACCAGTTCTAGGTTCAAGCATTCAATCTCTATTGTCATTCGATGCAAGAATAAGGCTCGTACTTTGGATATAACGAATAATTGATGAAAAGTACATAAAAATTCAAGACACTTGGGCTATCTGAAAAAAATGATACAGATTAGCTAAAATATCCTGTTTATTATTGATCGAGCATTGAATGCTGGGATTCTGTGACAGAATAGAGGGTTTTAAATCACATGCTGTGTTTAACTACTCATAATGTCGTTTTAAACTGGAAAAGTTATCATGTAAATCACTCCAATTGAAACTGGAATAGAGAATTCTGTGAAATGTTGCTATTATATTTTGCATTTAATGAAAGGGCAAAATGTATATTTAATAAAACAATAATGTTCTGATTCAAATGGTCAACAATAGGAATAATTTCAAGGCTCAATTGGGACCATCGAAATTGTTACATTGAATACAAGTTTTGAGTGAAACATGGATTTTTTGATGCATAATAATTATACATGTTAAATGCAAATTGAACATTAAACCTGATAACTCTGGCCTTGCAATAATTTAACAAGTTTTGCGTGATTGGCTCTAATTAAGCATCAACATTGGAAACAATTGCAATGGAAAGTTTGCTTTTTAATTACTCAACGTTTTCTTTGGTTCAACTTGGTTTGATTAACTGAATGGAAGAAAGTGAATAATTATGAAATTGAATCTCAAATGCATAACCATTAATTGTAACAATTATAATCATTAATTTTATCCATTTCAATTGAAGGGAACAATTGGCTATTGAATAATAAAGGAAAATAGTTCGATTCATTGAGATCAATTTGAACAATTGAAATTGTTTTCAATAAAAAACAATGAACCAAATTTATATTGATGAACGTTTACCCTGTAAATGAATTATACTTTTTTTTCATTCAATAAAAGAAAATTGAATTTTCTGAAAATGAAAAATTGTTGATTAATGAATTTGCTGGTTGAGAGAAAAAAGTAAAATGATTTTTCTCTTCAAATTCAATTCAAATTGTTTTCAATCGTAATCTTCTTCAATGGTAACTTTGCTTGATTTATTAATCCAATGTATTTGGGTCAATGATTGTCAAAATGATTGAGTTGAAGTTCATATTTCAATTTAACTTAACAAATGAATAGCGTTCAAGACGATTAGCCTAATAAAAATAGACTAATAAGAATGATAAATGATTTTCTGTTCAACAGTGACGATGATACGATTCAGTTTTTTTCTGACCTTCTCAGTGACTAGGAATATTTGTGGTCAATTAGTCTGTAAGCTTCAGACTTTTGCATTGAAATGAAGACTCGATTAGGAAGGAAAGTTTGAAAGTGGAAATGGCTGAATGTAAGTCATTTTTGATGGGGAAAGAAGTGACTTGTTAGGTTGAAAGGATGTTGTCTTATGGTCTAACAAGTATGACTTTAATGAAGCTCGATATGTTGATCAAGATGAAGGTAATGAATATGATTGTGGGTTTGATGAGCAAGTGCTGATGAATGATGTGTTTACGATGTAAAACACGGAAAGACCCTCATTGTAGTCTGTGGTTAATGGGACTGAGTGAGTTTGCCAGGTTGAAATATTCATAAGTCTCTGGGAATGGGAAATGACGATGAAAGATGATCAATCAAAGTGAAAGATTTTCGACTTCTTGTGTTTTGGTTAGCCAAAGGTTGATTGATTAAGTTAATAACTTGACCATTATTACTTGGTGTTGCATGGTTCATGTATTTACACACAGTTTTTCACTTGCATCGTTGGTTTAAAACTTGGAGTAAAATGTGACTTTTTTCTGTGTCCAACTTTCTATGTTATTGGTTAGATATCAAAGTTTGAGGATAAATTTGAATCTGAATTTGATTGGGAATCTGAATTGCAATTGAAAAGTCTGGTGAACCATTCAGTTACTAAAATGAGGTCAAGAAAATAAGAGTTTATCTGTTGTTCAACTGAAACTTATTTTCTCAATCTATTTGTCTTTTTGATGCTTCCATTGTTGTTTAACTTTCGTTATCATCACACCGTTTAACTATAGTTAATTAAAGACATCATGAACAGTTGATCAGATTTTATTGAGATAAAGTAGGCTGAATGTGAAATGGGTGAAAATGTGCTCAAAGTGAAATAGATGATGATGAAGATAAATAGGAGCTGTGAAGAGTAAAAGAAGAGCCAAACAGGAGAAACACTCATTTCTTGGATTATTTTGTTCCCCTTCTTTGATCATCATCTTCAGAATCTTCATTAATCTGTTAACTTATTAAACTAATTTCTATCATGTGAAATAATTACAAGAAACAGTACTTTCAATCTCTTGATAATCTGCAAATGAATCATTTTTGATTGAGTTGATGAACAAAAAGTGGAAGTGATTCAATCGATTTAAAAGTTAAAAATCATGTGAAAATGGCTTCATCAAGTTTTACTTTTTGATTTACATTCGCAACTTTAATAGTTTGCTTTCAGTTGTTTTTTGCATCTACAAATTAATTGATTCACTTAAGCCGTGTTTTTAATTAAACTTGAATTGTTCAAGTTTAAAGCTCATTCCGATTTTTATAACTTATGGCTCAATTGTTTACTTTAATTGATTCAATCAATTTATTCAGGGACACAATTAAGTGTCTCTAAGAGCTCTTCACTGATGAAATCAAGTTAAACAAATGATTGATTCAAGTTTAACCTCAATTAACCTTGCATTCTCAGAAGATGCAACATTTGCTATTTTAATTTAGACAGCTAATGAATAAATACACTCACTTCAATTCGCTTTTTTCAGTTTTTATTATTCTAACAAAAGTAAAGAGTTTTCCTGATGAATGTCCTAGCAAAGTTTAGCGAGCATTCGATTTCTTTTCAGAGTTAGTTTGGCTTACACAAGCCATCCCTTGACCTGTAAGTGTACATCTGTATATCTTGGAGGTCAGACCGGTTAAGTATGAAATCTGTTGTGAAGGTCTGTAACAGTTGCCGTGGATAATATTGAAGATACAAAGTTACCATCAAAAGACTCTTTTGTCTCTTGAAGAAACCAAATGCTCACCAAACTCCATCAGTTCAGTGTTATAAATTGATTAAGAGAAAAGGGTTTAAATTTAAAATCCAAATTCAGTTTGACTCTCTTCGGAAATGGATAATAAAAATAATGATTCTGAATAATTGATGATTATCTTGATTTTTCAGTCTTTTCAGTATTTCAGTTGTTAACTTTTTTTCCTTCAACTTTCAAGAGTTTCTTTTTTCGCTTCCCTAACCAAAGTCAAGTCGATGATAATTTGAGAGATTCTTAAAAGTTATCAATTCTGATTCCTGTTGAGATTCACATGCTCTCACTTATTAGCTCTTATTATTATCTTTCCGTTTGTCAGAATTTTCGCCCTTTTCTCTTGTTCCTTTCACCATTTTCATCATCAATATTGTTTTGGAAAGCAACTTACTCAACTTGTTCAATAAAAGAAGACAGAAGCAAAAATCGATGGAAACATTTGAAACCATTAATCCAAGAAGAGAGAAGATGAAAAACACTGAGCAATAATGATGATCAAAAATGATCACAAATCTCATCAGAACTGTTGATTAAACATTTTTCGAACCCAAACTTCCTTCCGAAAGATTCCCTCCATTTCAACAACAAAAAAGTCGAGAAAACATGATAATTACGAGACCAAAAACACCATTAAAACTGAACCCAATCCCAGCATCCAACAGAACAAAAAAACTGACGAATGACGCATTTCTACAAGAGAAAAAATAGAATGTTTAAAATGCCATCCAAGGTGCAACTCGAAGTAAACTCAAGTGATAAAAATAACATCTCTATTTGACTGAATAAAGTTGAATTTTTGGAATTCCAATTGTTCAGTGAGTTCTGTGAATCAAACCATTCATTATACACTTAAAATAATGATATGCAAAGAGTGAACAAAAGCCTTTCTCCATTCCCTACTCTTATAAGCTAATGTTGACTGATTTTTTCATCAACAGTAAAAACACTTTAATGGTTCTACAAATACATTTAATGATGCTAAATAAATTGACAAGACAATGAGATCAGGTTACAAGGTTATTTATCCTCATCTTTCATCTCTTCACCATCTCATCATTTTCCTCATCTTATTCATTCGACCAAACATATCTCATTGTCTTTACCTTTTCAAAAACGTCTGATTAAATATCGAGCAAAATGTTCATCAATCAATTGTTTGTCATAATTGAATTCCAATTAATCTTTCTAAATCACAATTTTCATCACTAATCAATCCAATCTGATTTCATTCCAATGACATTACAAAGTAAACCAACAATTACAAAAAACGCAAATCCCTTCAAGTTCCCTCCAAATTACGATTCTTTTTCAGACTGAATTTCAAATTGTCAAAGATTATAAGACTTTCAATATTGAGCTGAAACTCAGATATTAAAAGGTAAACAAGATTAATCATTTGACGAGGAGAAGAGTAGAAAATCTCTGAATTTCGTTTGTTTACAAAATGTTGAAAACATTTTTTCCTCAAAATTCATTTGATAATCAGATTAACCCAGAATCGATGGTTAATGAATGAGCAAATGTTGAACATTGAATAATGAGCAAAATCAAAGATTGTTGATTGAATCTTGAAAATACAAAAAAAAGACTAACTTTCAATGCTGTTTGATCAAGATTCCCAAATGAATTTTCGTTAAACATTTTATTGAATTAGCATGTTACTCAATATGCAAAGTTAATTTGCTCACTTTCAATCAACCCATTCATTTGAATGTGAAAATGTGCAAAACTCTAACTATACTTTTCACAGTTAATCAAATCAACTTCATCTTGATTAAATGTGAAACAATTGAAACTCAATTGTTTAAAGAAATTGGCCAACAATGAAAACAGAGAAAAGAAAAGTTTCCATTTTCGTTGCAACGAACCTCATCATGTTCATCATCATCTTACCATCTTTTTGTCTCACCAAGAGTTCCAATGATGAATAGTTGATTCATAATGACTGTAATTAATGCTAATTAAGCATCATATTCATCGCTCGGATAACTTAAGATACTTATCACGAACTTTTTTGTTGCTCATTTTTTTCCAACAAATTTTTCTTTCTCCACAATTCCACTAATGATGATAACAACTTCAATAATAACTTTAATAACAATGATACCAACGATGATAATAATGATAATTCCAACGATAATTATGAAGAGAAAAGAATACTTTTTTTCGAAGTCAATTTTTTTCTTTACCATACTAATCAATAGCACAATTAGTTGATTAGTTGATGCTCGGTGAAAGAGGTTTGGTTTAATTCCCTGTAAAAAGAGAAGAAAATATTACTTTGTTACTTTTATTCATGATTCAGATTTGATGAGATGTTCAACTTTAAATTAAAGCTAATTTCGTTTCTAATTGTTTCCTCTTGTTGCAGAAAATTTTGATACCTTCATTATGGATGGTCTCGGTTTGAATGGTAAATTAACTTCGACTCGATCCATCTTGTCACTGTTTGTTAAACTCGACGACAATGGTGTCCAGTATACATGTAAAGCAACCCATCCTGCTCTTGGTCGACCCTTGGTCAACACTTTGTCCATCAGTGTTTTAGGTGAGTTAATCGAGTCAACTTTTTTTTCTCTTCGGTTGTATCTTGTTTTAATAACAGTTTTGCGAAAAATTGATATTCAGTTTCATGTTTAGTTTTAATTATAAGCTTGGTTAATGATGTAAAATTCATGTTTGGATAATTGAAATTTGCATTTCACTTTTTCGTTTTTTTTTGCACTTCTTTTGAGTTGCTCTTTTGGATTTGCTTCATTTCACTGGGAATGTTAAAAGTTGATCTTCAATTGGCTTCTATTCTTATTTACTTATTTACAGGGAAAATTAATTAATGTGCATTAGCAAATGAAATCAACTTTGCTGGATAGTTTATTGATTGGGAAAATACTAATTTGCAAAGAGTGTAATCAATAAATGGTGAACAAATTTGGTCAAAAGCATTTACAAAATCAATATTGACTTTCGTTCTCTTCCCTTTTTATGGTGCAAATTGAGAAACGATTTGTTGATGAACACAATTGTTTACAGATACATTCGCTTCGATTAAACTTTCTCTTGGAATCAATAAAAACTTTTCATCTGCCCTTTAACATTCCCATCAATAAGAGTTAATTAAACGATAACAGTCATTAAAAATATCAAAAGATTCACCAAGTCAAAATTGATTCCACTCTTCATATGCATTAGACAAAACAGTAAAACCCAGAAATGAACTCATAACTTCACTTAACATCGAATCAAACTCAATCACAATCTTTTGCCTAAAAGTTAGAAATCATTCGATTGCATTCGCAGTCACACAATTTGATTTTCTTATGAATCTTAGTCGCTGATAACTTACAGTCCAAGCCAGTTCTGCAATACCAACAATGAAAAAGTAAACCAATTTATGCACATCAGTTGATCTCACAAATCAATGTTATCTTAAGGCCAAGATACTTGAGATGAGATAGAAAGTCACAAAATTCAAGCTTGACTAAACTATAATATGCAAAGTCGATGAAAAAGTAACTCGAATATATTTTTTTTGAGTTTCAACCAACATCGTTAGTTTGACTAAATGCACGCATTTCGACTGATCTTAGTGACATGAAGTTGTGAAGGAATCGAGTTTCAAAATCATTAGAATGCTCGACGATTTTAGAGGAAACTTTTTTGCAACTTTGATGAAATGATTGTTTGTGATTCTGTCAGATCACATTTGACAAGGTGTTGCAATTTGGTAAATGATGAATCGTTAGCTTTTTATTTTACATTTTGAGTCTGGATTACATTAGATGGAGGAAAAGTGAGTTTATCAGAAAAAAATACTTAAATCTAGGAGAGCAGTGATTGATGTATTTTGCCTTCTTTTTTTTGGAGAAAACAAACTCTTCTCTTCTAACATGTTCATCATGATGGGCTTTACCTTCTTTCACCATTTACCCATCTTTAATTCTCAGAATTGAAGCGATCCTATCATTACTATATCTGTTGAATTGAACCTCTTGTTAGCCGTAGGCGTAACTCAAAGTATCTCATGTTGTATTAGCATTCTTAGCCACTTTTTGCTGGCCAACAAGATCACTTGTAACCTTCTGATTCTTATCAGTTTATCACAACTACGATTGATGAACAAATCTATCAATAGATTGAGCAAAGACAGTCAAGGATGCCTTGAATGGCTCTTTAAAGAGAGAGGAATGATGAAGAGAAAGAAAAATGGAAACGAAACAAAAATGACAAAAGATGGTGTTCATGATGAAATGAATAGCTTGAAGACAAGATGAAACTGTTCCACTCCTACTTGCCGCTCTAATCTTTTCACTTGTCCTTCCATTCATCATTTACCTTGAGACATTAATTTCAACTCTATTCAGAGCAGTGTAATGATACCAACAGAATGGAGTAAAAATAGAATCTCAAAAAACAGGAAAATTGCCAATTCAAATGAAACTCTCAATTACATTGAAAAATGTCACATTATCCAAACATGATCAAGTTCATAACCCAACAGGGAG